>NC_058520.1:594005754-594635004 GCF_904849725.1 Hordeum vulgare subsp. vulgare | reverse complement strand
GATGATCTTGCAAAATTAGATAATATTGAATTCAGTTGCAGAGAAGCACACCGGTAAAATGGAATTGATACGACGACTCCGGTTGACAAGAATTGATAAGACAACTGATTGAGCAAAAGAATTTGCATTCACATAAAAATATGTGAACACCTCTTGGAAAGGTCTGAAATCACCACTTGACATCGAAGCAACTTGAATTACAATATTCAGCAAAACAAGGGATGAGGCTTATGAAACAAGCCAGAACAAACTCATGAGAAAGATTTCGTTCGATATTTTCGTGGACAGGAATCCACTAGATGTCGAACCCCAACCTAACATCATGCATTTTTTGGAAGAATGTCCTATACGTAGCTACTTGAATTCCCACCTATGAATTCCCGAAATATCTGGTCATGCAATCTGGTACACGGATACAAGGAGTAATAATCACACAACTCCTATACTAACCCGTCACCTGTATCACATCCGTCAACACACAACCAGAATCTCGGACCTTCATCTACAACAGACCCTCGTGATCACAACGATACAAAGTATGGCAGTACTCCCGAACAATCTGCACCAGTACTGGGGACATCGGGGTTATCTCGCCACTACTAGTATTGAAGCAATTACGAACATCCTTCGTTCTGAGATATTAAGAAATCTGAATGATAACGATGTGGTCAAGAATCCCCTGGAGCTCAACTCCCCTGAGACTTAGAGCAGATAGGAGGCACCAAGACAAAACTCCATCACATCGGCATCATATAGATTCCAAAAACATCCGCGTGATCCTAAATTTTTTTTGAGTGAGAAGAGAAGTAGAATTAAATTATTACGTCATGATTCCTCACCAGAGCATAGAAGAGGAGAAAAAAGAATCCTACTCTTCGATATATAACTAGACTCAAAGTAGTTTTTCACTAGACTCGACTCGGCCAAGTTCGATCAATCAAGGGGGCTCCTAGGTCGGTACTGTTCTGATACCAACTTGTCACGCCCAAGATGCGACCCTATCCTCAATTTGGCATGAGGGCCTCGTCGGAGATAGAAGCGCATCTCGTCGTGTCGCAAGAATGGATATCGTTACAAGTACATGTACTGAAAAGAAGAGATATATAAAGAGTTGGCTTACACTCGCCACAAGCTACATCAGAGTCACATCAGTACATTACATAATCATCAAGAGTAAGAGCAGGGTCCGACTATGGACGAAAAAAAACGACAAAAGAAGAACGACATCCATCCTTGCTATCCCAGGCTTCCGGCCTGGAACCCATCCTAGATCGATGATGAAGAAGAAGAAGAAGAAGAAGAAGAAACTCCAAATGAACAATCAACGCGCTCGCGTCAAGTAACCTTTACCTGTACCTGCAACTGGTGTTGTAGTAATCTGTGAGCCACAGAGGACTCAGCAACACAAGTGATACAACGTGCTACGGCAACATACGACGCAAAACATACTTTCATCCCATACGACACAAGTTTCGTTACACGACACGTCTCAACGGTATACCTTTGAAGCGTGCGAATCGGAGGGGTTCGATCGAAGCGGACGTCGTGGAGGTCGTGGTCGTCGTGGAAGTAGTCGTACACGCGCCGGTAGTTGAAGTAGTGGTACACGGGCTTCGGCGACGGTAGTCGTTCACGAATCTGTAGATGTCCGGGGGTCGTCGGAGACGTCGTGGAGGTTGTTGAACACAGCGGACTTGTCGACTCCACGGCGGCGGGGAAGGTGCACACGGCGACGCAAGCGGCAGCAACACGCGGCAACAGCTAGGGCAGCAGTAGCATACTAGCAGGCACAACAACTAGCAGGCGATAGCCACGGCAGCAAGAGCAACATCAACTGCTAGCAACAACAGCTTCGGCCACATAGCAGCAATAGCGACAGTAGGCGGCAGCATCTACAGGATCGGCAACAGGAACCAGCATAATGGTGAGCTCGGCACACGGCGAGCGCGGCGGCGCGGTCGTCGAGGGGAGCACGGCGGCGCTGGTAGGAGGACCTCCGGTGGCAGGGGAGAGCAACGGGGCGGCTCGGCGCTGGGCCTCTCGAGCAGAGCTCCTGCAGCAGCTACAGCATCGACCGGCCGGCGAGCACGGGACGAGGTCGACCAAGACGGGGAGAACGGCGTCCTAGGGCGACACGGGGCTGGCGAGGTCCGGCCGGCGGGCAGGGCACGCGGGACTGACGGGGCGGCGCAGCTCGCAGCTCGCGCAGCGTGGGGCTGCCGGAGGCGCGCGGGGACGGCGGCTCGGGCAGGAGGGCGACGGCGCGCAAAGGGGAGCCGCGGGGTGCGGGGCAGGGCGAGCAAGGGCGAGGATGGAGAGGGCGGCTCGGGCATGACGGCCTGGAGGGGAGGCGAGGCCGAGGGAGGCGAGCCATGGCCTGGGGAGGAAGAAGGGGTGAAGCCATGGCACTGGAGGGGAACGAGGGGAGGACGAGGGAGTTGACGGTGCGAGGGTGACGAGGAAGAGGCGTAGCGCTCGGGCTAGGTTAGGGAGGGGAGGGGACTGGGCCTTGGCCCAACTCGGCTATAGGCTGGGCTAGGCTGGACTCCTCTCTCCCTCCTTTGATTTTTTTAACTTTGAAAAAAATAGAAAGCTTTAACAAAAGGAAAACATTTAACAAAAAATAAAAAAAAATGCTTTTGCTGCTTTGAAAATTAAACCCCAAACATAAAATAGCTTGGGCATTTTTTCCTCAAACGAATAAAATAAAATCCTTTTAAGAATTAAAATAAAACCCTTTTTAACACAAGAATAAAATTAAACCCTTTTACTTACAAAAGAATAAAACCAAACCCCCTTTTTTATTTAAGATTAAAATAAAGGATCTTTAAAAGAGAAAAGAAAATGAGTCGGTTTTAAAATAAAACAAAAGGAGAAATAAAATAAAACCCAAGGGGTTGCCCCCACATTTAATAAAAGGATCTTTTATTGAAAAGAAGAAGACGAACCCTTTTTAAATAGAGGTTTAAAATGGGAAACCTTAGCAAAACCGCAAAAATAAAAGAGAGGGGAGAGAAGGTTTTAGGTCCTCGGTGCAAAAGGGTTTAGCAGTGGCTCTCACGCACGCATTCTCATCACGCCAACAAGCGATGTCACACTCACAAAGCACTAACACCCAACAACACCGAGCAACAAGCAACACCGACAAAACACAGTTGACATGATGCCATGCATGATGCGACGATGCAAACTAAATGACGATGCAACAAATAAAACTAATCACACGACGGGAACGGAAATAAAGGGGGAACCTTCTGGAATGTCGGTCTCGGGCTGTCACAGTGGGTCTTGAGTTCCTCTTGTTGCCCTAGAATTGCCTTGACGCAAGAGCCATGTGCTCATGATAGGCATACTTTGTGTCTTCAGGGCAGCTTTCCTCTTCCTCATCCTCTTCTTCTTCTTCAAACATTGCTTTTGCTTTTAACGCAAGGTTGGGTGAAGTTGTCTTTGAGCGAACACGAGAAAGTGCATTGTCGGCTGTTTCGTTCATGATTGACATTGCAATAAATTCATCCAACACTTCACTGGAAGACAAGGAGTGGAATTCTGGCCGCTAACGAATGACAGATGACATGGCTTTGTTGAAAGGCATGATGGCTTTGAGAAACTTGCGCTTGACCCATGTATCATCCACATCCTTGCTCCCATGATCCTTGAGTGCCACAACAATAGCAGTCACCCTCCGATAGAGATCACGAGGGTCCTCGTCTTCCTTCATCACAAACTCATCGGCCTTATCAAGTATCACTTCATAGTTGGATCGTTGAATGCTTGAGCTTCCCTTGTACAACACCATAATATGCTCCCAACAATCCTTGGCCAAAGTGAAGGGACGCAGGTGAGGAAGATCTTCAGGTGGCACTGCAGACTGGAGAATAAACAAGGCGGAGTGATTGTATTGATTGTCTGCATCTTCTCTTGGAGTGAGGTTGCTTGGATCATGGGGATAATATCCTTGCTCGATGATTCTCCACAAGTTTGTTGAGCTGTGATTCAAATGAGACTTAATAGAAAATACCCAGTTAGCAAAGTCACCTTTCACAAGCTTAGGAGGAGGACCAACAAGATTAAGACGCGGTGTGGGAACGGATCCTCCATAGACCATGGGGGGTGGAACTGAGGCATATGTTCGTGTCCCATCCTTTTCGTGAGATGAGGAAGGTCGCATACCTTTAGCCGCTTCCTTAGAGGAATTGGCCTCCGAATCGGTGATGGTGGGTTTAACCACTAACGCCGGTTCGGGTGGACTTTTAAATCCCTCAATTAACTCTTTAAGCACGGTCTTGACTTCGTTCATCAAGGACGTCGTGAGGGCGGCCATAGCTGTATTCAAGTCGTCCCTTGTTACCGAAGTCAAGTCCATGGCCTTGGGTTGCCCATGGTTAATTCCCTCTTCGCCTTCCATACTCTTTGGGTGGTGAAACCCTTAATAAAGAGACGTGGCTCTGATACCAATTGAAAGGATCGATATGGTTGACTAGAGGGGGGTGAATAGGCAACGACCACTTTTTAATTAATCTTAGCAAGTTAGGACAAACAACATACGGATTCACAAATATAACAACAATGGGGTGAACCATAATGAAGCTAACAACGAGAGCTACTAAGACAAGTAAGAGAAAGACTACAACATAAGCATACACAAAGTAAAGGTTAGAGATAACCACAAGTGGAACCAATGAAGACGAGGATGTGTTACCGAAGTTCCTTCCCTTTGACAGGAAGTACGTCTCTGTTGGAGCGGTGTGGAGGCACAATGCTCCCCAATAAGCCACTAAGGCCACCGTATTCTCCTCACGCCCTCGCACGATGCAAGGTACCGTGATTCCACTATAGGTACCCTTAAAGGCGGCGACCGAACCTTTACAAACAAGGTTGGGGCAAACTCCACACAAAGCTTGGAGGCTCCCAACAAGACCACGAAGCTTCACCACAATGGAATGTGGCTTCGAGGTGACCTCAACCGTCTAGGATGCTCAAATACCCAAGAGTAACAAGATCCGCAAGGGATTGGTGAGGGAATCAACTTTTCTCTTGGTGGAAGTGTGGATCTAGGCCTTCTCAACCAATCCCTAAAGAATCAACAAGTTTGATTAGCTAGGGAGAGAGATCGGGCACTTTTGAGCTTTGGGAGCAACAATGGAGCTTGGGAGGGTAAGAGATAGGGTTCCACAGCTAGAAGAACCCTTTATATAGTGGGGGGGGGGGGAATCCAACCGTTTTCCCACTCACAACCCGTGCCTAGCGGTACTACCGCTGGATGCAGCGGTACTACCGCTAGCACTCCAGTGGTACTACCGCTGGCACTCCAGCGGTACTACCACTGGGCCCGTGATAGTGCATAAACACTACCACCGCCAAGAAAGTCTTCGCAAAAAGGTCCGTCCACGTACAACCGCTAGGCAGGCGGTACTAAGCTCCTGGAGCGGTACTACCGCTGACCAGGGGCGGTACTACCGCGAGCTAGCGGCACCTGCAGCGGTACTACCGGTAGCACTCCAGTGGTACTACCGTTGGGGGACCATTTGCAAAGAAGAAAGGAACACCAAGGCGGGAGCCACTGCATAGTTGCCGGGAAGGGGGAAAAGAGGTGAAGTGTGCGCGTGCAAGATTGATTCCACCCAAACCTTCCCACTACGGTTCCCCTCTTAATAGTACGGCTTTCCTATGACTCAAATAAAGAGAATCGTAGAGAACACCACTGTTCAAGAATTCGTCCGATTAACCAGTTAACTTGCCAGTTAATCGCTACTCTTAGGGTGACCGAATCGAATAACACCTATTCATCGTGTTAACTTGTCATGCCGATGAATTGGCCAGTTAGAACGATTAATGAGTTGTCATATTGATTAATTAGTTGCGAGACCGATTAATCACTACTAGCCTATTAACTGGTGGGCAAACGAATCCCAAAATTTTGGCACATAATGCCTCCCACCCTCTCTTTCTACTAAATACATAGGGTTTGGCCCTCCTCGCGCTTCCTCATGCTCCTTTCATCCCCTCATAACCTGGCTGGTGGCTAGTCGTGTTCTCACCAGTGCAAGTCTCCACACTACACGTGGAAGATCTAGTTGCTCCGCCATTCTGGTCGCTTGCCTCGACCCCACCCCCTTGGACAATCCCCATCCTCTCCCATGGGATGCTCCCCAATCTGTTCCTCAATGGCGTCACCTGCAGGCAAGGTACTACCATCTTCCCCCCATACCTTACTGGAGAATCCAACATTCATATATTAGTAGATTATGAATTACAATTTTGTAGATGGATGGATGGAACTGTTGGTTTTGGCTGTTATCTGTAGTATATTATGTGATGTATGTTAGCAAGTATATGGATAAGTTTAAATGTTTAATTGCTCAATTTGAATTTTGAGATTTTATATATTTAGATGTATAACGATTATTAATTTTACCTCTTATCTATTTTTTATATTCCTACAATAGAATATTTTGGTATATTACATAGCTAGGTGCATGGAATTATGGTATGATACATAAAATTTTTAGATATAAGTTGGCAAGTTTCTGTTTAATCTACCGAGTAATGGTCCACCGATTAATCCAGTTAATAGGCCGATTCATCGATTAATCGCTACTCCCAAGCCGACCGAGCAGCTACCAGTTACCGATTTCTTGAACAATGGAGAACACCGTGCTTCTGTTCCACGAAAGAGGGGGCGAGTCGTCTTGTGCCGTTGATGTGTGTTATCTGAAATCTTAACACACACGGTTAGTCCTTTGCGGTACTGTCATCAATCACCAAAATTACTTAGGCATAAACTATGCCCCAACACCTGGGCCGAGCATGAGGCCCGGGCGGTGGCTGAGCATGGAGATGAACAACGGGGCAGGTGATCAGCTTGGAGACGAGCGGTGGAGCAGTGTACGAGAGTCAAATGGTGCAATGGGTGGTGGCGGCGGAGCAGCAAAAATGATGGTGATTTGGGGTGGTTTAAATTCATCATGCAGCGGATCTGCGTGGTGGCGGGGGTGGGCAGGCCAGACCTGTATCATTTTACATATGGGCTTACATCTAAGGCGGTTGGAGATGGAAATTTGAATCTTCAAGTGTTGTATTTTGCATCAGTTGGAGGAGGTGATATATTTTTTTACATCAACATTACCTGGTTCAGCAATGTTTTTAGGACTTGATGATGTAAAAGGTGGTTATTTATACATCTATATCATCTATTGAAGATGCTCTTGAATATTTTATTGGAGATGTTGTATCTAAACACACAATTAATGTGTATGATACTCCATAGCTTAATATACTCAAGGGTCTATATGAATGTAGTGCAACCATTTATCACTTTGGTTCCATTAATGTAGAAGGGCCATGCCCTCAAGAAGGGAGTAGATAGATCAACTGCACATGAATGGAAAAGTGCCCGCCCAGAAACAATTATAAATCCGACAACGGAAATATATTTCTACTAAAATAGATGCCAGACATTTGTTTCGGTGGCAACCATTTGCCACCTCCATTCCATTAATGCAGATGGACAGCCATGCCTCCTAAAGATACGTAGATTAAATGGACACAAATAGAATAAAAGACTTCCAAGAAATAATTACATATTCGCCCCTTATAATATGGCGCCCCTATCATAGTGTTAATGTGCAATTGTGTAATTTCACACACCGACAATCTATACCAAAATAAAAAGATTCAAAGGAAAAGATCCAACTAATCTCGGCCATCAAATTAGGCCAATCCAACGACTGAGATTGCTCCACGTTTGAGCACTCAATATGTTTATCCTGCAATTAATACTATATCAAATATCAATGCCTACATTAATTATATAATTAAAGGGCAAATAATATCCATACTCCAGTAGTGAGTATCAACGCGCATATACCGCCTAAGACGCGCAAATAATATCCATACTCCAGTATAGTGAGTATCAACGCGCAAATAATATCCATACTCCAGTAGGAGTACCTAAGATATGCGCCAGTTAATATACCGCCTAATATCAACGCGCATTAGACGTACGCATTAGTAGTGAGTATAAATACATGATTGCCCGAGCCGGTTTGTGATGTGCACCAATATACGCTTTTGTACATTTTGCATTGTTGGAGTAGAGAGGAGAGTATCAGGGCTGTCGGATATGATGGCGAGCACGCGAGGTTTTTTTCCTGTGTTTGTAGTGGCGTTGCTTGCCGGAGTCTTCCTCGCTTCCCTTCCTTCAGGTATGTTTGTGTATCTATGGTATATTTGTGTATCTATGTGGTTTTGTATGTACATGTATTTAGATGTTTTTGTTTGTGGATCCGTGAGATAATGCATTTCATTGTGTAGAAGTAGGGGATGTATTACTTCTTCCGTTTCGATGTATAAATCATTCACATAGTTTTAGATCATTGAATTAAGAAATTAAATATGAGTTATATGTTATAAAAAAATATGTCACTAGATTTTCATATGGATGTAATTTTTAAATATATATTTTTATTACGTATAATACATATTTAGATATACCGCGACAAAGGTAATACTGTGTTTGATTTATATGACCCTTTATATTTGTCTTCTATAATAAAGCAGAGCGTGTTCGTAAAGTAGTTGTATGTTTACTGTTTTTAATAGTACAAAGGTGCAGGCGGGGCGGGATGCGGCTGCCCGACATGCATCAAAGCGGACCCCGGCAATTTTAGCTGCTATCGCTGCTGTCCATCTGAGAGCATCTATAATCGGATTCTTTAAACCCTCGTCAAACGTCCGAGCAGGCCATTCGATCACTACGGTCATAAAAAATCGATTCAAACGGATCTCTCAAACCGACCTCAAACGTCTGGTCTGACCGGCAACCCCATTTTTATTCCAAATATGGGTGGATATGGAGGAGTCTGGACGCGTCCGGACACACCCGTTTGGCCCACACTGGAACGCATCGACCCCACATACATTCGTTCTTATCCGTTGGCCGATCCAAACCCTAGCCACTTTATTGCACTCCCATCCGCCTCCCAAGGTAACCTCCGGCGATCTTCGGCCTTCTCCGGCATGACCTCCAGCGGACCCGTCTCCGACCTATCCGAATCCACAACTCGGGTTTGTCCCGTGCGGAGTGGAGGAGGCAATGACGGTTCGCATTGCACTCCGCTGCTTCTGTGAGGACAGCGCCCGATCGACGGGTGATTTTGTTCGCCACGACTCCATAGCGTCCGCTCAAAGGGCGCTCGGTTCGTCTGGGACGGGATCATCCATGTCCTGGCTGGCAGATCCATCCACCAGACCCGCAGACTTCGAGTCCCACCGGAAACGGGCTGCCCGTCATGGGGAGGAGAGGATAAGGGTCGCCGAGGCCTATCTCGTGGAGGAAATGACGGAGACGGAGGCGGCTGATACGGCGGAGCGGGTGGCCGCAGAAGAGGTAGTCATCCGCGCCCGCATTTTAAAGAAACGTCAGCGGCGGAACATGCGCGCCCGCCCCCGCGAGCAGAATCGAGTGGTCCGTGAAATGGTCGAACTGCCACCGAAGGAGGAGGAGGTGGTGCGCAGCGGCGAGGACAGCTCAGGCGACGAGCAGATCCGTCCCGATCCATACCGCGTCTTGGACCAGTACTTCCGTGACAAGGACGGCAAGGGCACCGGGAAAGGCAAGGTCAGCCATGAATGATGTCCACTATAGCCGAACATGTTAAATTTTGATAGTCCGATAACATGTTTAGTGATGGAGTAGTCGGATGACATGTGTGTGCCGACGTAGTATTTTCATAGATTGTTTGGATTTAGGATAGAAGATTTAAGAGCGCGGGCGTGGACGACAGAGGGGTCGAATTTAAGAGGGCCGGCTGTAAATGCTCTCACGCGGGCCAGATTTTCCACGGGGTAACGCGGCATCCGGCATGAGCCCACCACAACCCCGCCAGATAAGTCGCTCGTTCAAAGTATGGCAGTACTACTCCGAGCTAGCATATCAAACAACTACCACAACTATGCACGCACACAATTGCCCGCTAGTCCGCTACGAATGACTATGCGACTCCAATTACACCCCGCATCAGCTGGAGGGGCCACATTGCATCAACTCAGTGCCAAAATTCAGATAATAGCATGATCCTTGAACATTCAGATAACAGCATGGTCCCAAAATATTAGGATAACAGATAGCATCCGCCAGATGCTGCATTATATTAATTCTGGAAATTCAGTATAGCTTGCGCACAGACAAATAAGAAATCGAAAATTACGGCATGGTCCCTGAACATTGCAGAAAAAAGTATGCAGTGAATATTGAACTGCAATTTAGATTGCATGGCACAATAAAAATCTTCAGATAATGCCATCAATGCTGACAACACCACATATGAGTACCAATGACACATTAATCTTCAGAATTCATAGTAGAACGAGGGTGATGTTTGCGTTCTTGTTGCATGATGCCTTACTTCAGAATTCATAGGAGCACTAATAACACATTAATTATCAGCATTCTAACAAAGTATATCATGCTAGTAGAATGAGTCGGAGGATCGACTCTACAGTCTACACGCCTTGCAAAATGCCTATAGCAGAACAACCAAAAGAGAACCAATGCCATTAGTATCTCAGAGGAGAATAACAGAAAGATGACACCACATATTACTCTATCAAAAACAGAACTCAGGATGATCGTGCTAAGTTTCTAGTAGTAGTACCATTCTTGGATGCTGATAAGCATTTTAATAATCATGT
Organism: Hordeum vulgare subsp. vulgare; assembly: GCF_904849725.1. Classification (NCBI taxonomy): domain Eukaryota; kingdom Viridiplantae; phylum Streptophyta; class Magnoliopsida; order Poales; family Poaceae; genus Hordeum; species Hordeum vulgare. The sequence continues at coordinate 594,624,312 of NC_058520.1, read as the reverse complement.
GAAAATACAAAAGCCAAGCCACTAGTGGACGAGCTGTTTGATGTATGAAATTCTTTAGACTTTCAGGACGAGCTGTTTTAATATATCCTGTTTACCAAACATTTCCCTGCATAGTGTGGATAAACTATGGTTTGCATGATACCACTCCCTCCGTTTTCAAATATACTATGTCTTTTCAAAGATTTCAATATGATCTAAGTAGACGTATTCAAAAGTGTAGATTCACCTTTTGGCGGGACGGCACAGCCGCTTATGGGGTTCTAATATCAAAGCGACAATTTTATTGTCGGATATGTATATTTATTCCATTAAGGTTCCTAGCTACATCCATGGGAAAAAAGGTTCTATAGCCATATCCCGCGAAAAACAAAGGTTTCATATCCACACGAAGAATTCCTTCAATGTATTGTGACAGAGAGCGATAAATGTATTTCACTCAGTTTTGCTGTTTAAATCTGTTATGAAAATTATGTTTAAAATACAGTGGAATTTAGCCACTTTTATCTGGATATCAATTTGCCTTATCTAAATATTATACGGCGCAGGCGTACAATCCATCGGCGTGTGCTACGGCATCATCGCAAACAACCTCCCGCCACCGAGGGAAGTGGTGCAGCTCTACAGGTCCAAGGGCATCACCAACATGCGCATCTACTCCGTTCAGCCCCAGGCGATCCGCGCGCTCCATGGCTCGGGCATTAGGCTCATGCTCGGCACCACCAATAACGACGTCGCCGTTCTCGCCGGCAGCTTGTCCGCCGCCACCTCCTGGGTGCACGCGAACGTAAAGCCTTACCACAGCGCCGGGGTGACCATCCGGTACATCGCCGTCGGCAACGAGATCACGGGCGGCGCGGCGCAGAGCATCCTCGCCGCCATGCGGAACCTCAACAAGGCCTTGGCCGCGGCTCGCCTCGGCGGCATCAAGGTTTCCACGGCGGTGAGGTTCGACGTGATCACCAACTCCTTCCCGCCCTCTGCCGCCGTGTTCGCTCAGCCCTACATGGTCGACGTCGCCCGCCACCTCGCCAGCACCAACGCGCCGTTGCTCGCCAACGTGTACCCCTACTTTGCCTACATCGGCAACCCGAGGGATATCAAGCTCAACTACGCGACGTTCCAGCCTGGCGCGACACCGGTGAGGGACGCCGGCAATGGGCTCATCTACACGAACCTCTTCAACGCCATGGTCGACGCCATGTATGCAGCGCTGGAGAAGGCCGGGGCGCCCAGCGTGAGGGTGGTGGTGTCGGAGAGCGGGTGGCCGTCGGCCGGCGGGTTCGCCGCGACGCCGGAGAACGCACGGGCGTACAACCAGGGCCTCATCGACCACGTGGCACACGGCACGCCCAAGAAGCCTGGACACATGGAGGCGTACGTGTTCGCCATGTTCAACGAGAACCAGAAGCCCGGGCTTGAGACGGAGAGGCACTTTGGGCTCTTCTACCCCAACAAAAGGCCGGTGTACCACATCAATTTCGCAGGAGGAAGATTGGCGCCGGCCAACCACACAAACGCGCATGGGTTTGGTGGACACTAGATTGATATACTACTATGTTATTAGTAGAAAAGTAATGTATGATGCGCACTGCGTAACATAATAATGTCCTTGTACAGAAATAAAAATAACAATGTCGAACCAATCATGATTGCAAACATAAGAAAAGAATTTGTGATCAGAATACTGTTTTGATTTTTGGTTTATAACCTTTCTCGCCCCAGGCCGAGAAAGCCGAATGTAGGTCATTTTCATAAAAAAAATGGCTGAACTTTGAATGAAATCTGACGAAAACTTGTCAAATTTGATCAAAATCATTATTTCCGGCAGATAGATATTTCTCGCCGCAGGCCGAAACTCGTTTTTCTCGGTCGAAATTCAAAACACAATCAGATTGGGCTGCTCAAGGCGTCAGGCCCAGATGTATTCCCCACTCGCTTCTTCTAGAGAAACTCGGCTGTTATGAAGAAGCAGGTTATTGCAGGGGCAAAGAAGTTTTTCCGGACCGGGAGTATGCCTGAGGGGGTGAACGACACTTCCATCGTTCTCATTTCGAAGGTGGACAACCCGGAGAGGCTCACTGAGTGTCATCCAATAAGCCTATGCGACGACATTTATAAGGTGATGGCGAAGTGCCTAGTGAACCAACTGAGACCTACTCCCTCCGTCCCAAAATAACTGTCTCAACTTTACACTAGGTCTAGTACAAAGTTGTACTAAGCTTAAGACACTTATTTTGGGACGGAGGGAGTATATTGGATGATATTATCTCACCTGAGCAAAGTTCCTTCGTTCATGGTAGGATGATTACAGACAATGTTCTAATTGCCTTTGCGTGTTTTCACTTTATTCAGCAGGAGAAGGATCCTAATAACAACTTTTGTGCCTATAAGCTGGCAGGGTGGGCTGGATCTTCTTGGAGCGAATGATGAAAAAGATGGACTTTGCTCGCCGGTGGATAGACTGGATTTGGATTGCGTCACCTCGTTTAGATACACGGCTAAATTCAATGAAACCCTCTTGGATTCATTCGCATCGTCGCCTGGGCTGCGGCAAGGTGATCCTTTGTCCCGTTCTTGTTCCTTTTTGTGGCTGATGGTTTATTCACTTTGTTGAAAAATGAAGAGGAAAAAGGTGATTATACCCCGCTGAAAATACGGCACAGAGCACCTGGTGTATCCCACCTTCTGTTCATGTTCACAGATGTTACGCTGCTATTTTTCAGAGCGCAGGAGGATCAAGCAAAGAAGATCCATGAAGTGTTAAGTGCTTATGCTAATGCTACGTGGTAATATATTAATCCGGCCAAGTGCAGCGCACTGTTGGGCTCCTCTTGTCCCACGGTTCAGCAGGATGTGATGAGAAGTACACTCCTTATAGACACTAGTATTACCTTTGAAGAAAAGTACCTACTTCCTCCATCCATATATATAGGGCCTAATGCATTTTTCGAGATTGCCTTTGACTATTGATAAATGATAAGATTAATAGTATATGAAATGCATAATGTGAAAATTATATCATTGAAAGGTCCTTTGACGTATGAATTTGAAAATATGCTTTGTGTAACTTGCATGTCATATATTGTTGCTATAACATATGGTCAAAGTTAGCCTCGAAAAACGCGTTAGGTCCTATATATATAGATAGAGGGAGTGGGCCTACCGATGTCCGAAGGTCGTATGTCACGTGGTAAATTTCAGAACTTGCCCATGTGAAACAAACATGAGGGGCTTTTGGGGACTAAAAGGGGTATTTGGGACTAAAGAAAGATAGTCCCTGTGAGAGGGTCTTTTTGGAACTTTTTTGACACATTTTTTCAACAGTGCCCATACTTTTAGCATGCCATTTAATAACTTCTAGTACATTACTAGGGGTAACATGATCTTTTTACATGTAATGACCTTTAATTCATGTTTAGTCCATAAAAACAAACGGGTAGGGACTAGAGACTTTTTAGTTGAGACTAAAAAACGTCCTAGGACTTCTAAAACAAACTGGGAGTTACTCTGCAATTTGTTTTTGGCAAATCATCGTAATTAAGAATGTTGACCATGAAATGGGAGTGCTATTAATATCTCGGGAAGAAGAGAGAGACTCTACAGATTAAAGCCTTGGCCCTTGGGAATATGACAAGTCTGCATGCCGTTTGCCCTTCCAGTCCCTTGACGCCCCTTCATAAGTACACAGATTAATACTCATACCGCAACTCCCTTGATTCACTCTGCTACAGGCTACAGCTCACCAAGCTTCAGCACCGCGGTGAGATTCTTCTCCCAAGCTTCTTCCGGTTTGCAATTTATTTACTCTTCTAGAATTGCATGGAGAGTATCAGCGTTTGTTTTTTAGTTTTATTGTTGTTTTGCGATTTAATCACGTCTTTTCTTCTAACACAGCGGTTTTGCTATGATGGAAGAGGAGACGGCCTTAGGCTTTGAATTCTTCTTAGTCGTGTTACCAAATTCTTTGAAGAAGATGGTACATAATACATCCTAGCTAGTCGATCTTTCAATTTATTTTTCACCTTTGTTGTATCAGTTTCTATTCTACGCTTTGTTCAACAATCACTTTTAAGTTTTAATCCTCATCGCAGAGGCTGCCGGACAAGTTTGCAAGGCTGCTCGACGGCCGTCGGCCCCGGGAACTGAAGCTGCGGGAGGCTGGGCGCCAGCGTCTCTTGTGGGTTATGGATGTAGTGTTCGACGCCGACGGCCACATGTATCTCGGGCGCGGATGGGAGCAGTTCGCTCGTGCTCATGACCTGCGGCTCGGACACTTCCTCATCTTAAGCTACGATGGCCACACCGTGCTCACCATGAAGGTGTTCGACGGGAGCATGTGCCGCAGGGACTACCAGCACCATGATGATACCAGTACGCGCTTCTTTGTCTTCCTCTCATTATGTGATTGTAGATTGTAAGAATAAGTTCAAGAAGACATTATTGTGTTTTGCCAGCCAGTGGGAGCAGCAGTGCCAGTGGCAACACCTTGGTAAGCTTTTTCTGTGATGTTCCAGTATTTGCTTGAAATTTAGTCATGTGTCTTCTCTTCTTCAATTCTGTAGTGTTGAGTTGCTCCCTTTCTAGTCATGTTCATGAAAATTCTTTTTCCTTTGTGGACAGAGAGTTTTCCCCCATGTGGGCCATTACCCCACTTTAGTTTCACCCATGAATCTTCTTGCAGACACCCAAAATACATGCTTCGCGTATATTGTGTAGTTTTCAGTTACTCTCTCCGTGCCAAATTACTCTCTTCGATTATATTGTATAATTTTCAGTTACTCTCTCCGTTGATAGATCATTTTCATATGAAGTTCTAGGTTTGTTATAAGTCAAAGTTCCTTATGTTTGACCTTACTGACCGCAAACGGCATGAGCTCTGCTTTTGGATTTGGTAGAGGGCACCATACTGATCTTGATTGATTTCAGGGTATCAAATTAGTTATGCAAATACCTTTGAATAATGCCACCTGATAACATATGATTAGTTTTGCAGGGCGTATCCAAGATGAGTAATCCATGCGATTCAGACGGAAGCCAGAATGAAAGATCTTATTCTTCTGAGGAATTGTCAGGTTAAGTTCTGTACTCGGATTATTCAGTTACCCTCTAGCACATGTTTTCTTACCGTTGAAACATTTTTACAGCAGAAGACAGTCTATCTGTAGACAATTCTGTGGAGTCAGCTAATCTAAAGAAACTTTCGAATAACTACGCCTTATCATCACATTGCCGTCTTACAAAAGCGCAGAAGATGAAAATAAATGCTGTTGTAAAAAAAATTAAACCTAAATTTAAAATGCTAGTTGTACAGATGAAGAAGTCAAACATAAGACGGTATACTCTGGTATGTAAGTTTTATCATCTATATATTTTTTATGAAAAAGGCTCACTGTTTATTGTGATACTATTTAAGTCAGTCCGTATTTTGGTTCTAAATCAAAACTCTGAACAATATTTTTACCACGAAATACACATGCATTACTAAATTAACATTATCAGTGCCTTTGTGACAGTCTTAACTTGTTAACTAAGACAGACCAAGCCCATTGGATTCATGAGGCTTCGGATCCACCACCACGCAGCACACCTCCGCCACAAGGAGAAGGGCGACACCCCAAAATCCTGGGGCGGGTCGCCCCTCTCCTCGTGGTGGAGGTGTGCTGCGTGGTGTGGTGGTGGATCGGAAGCCTCGTGCTTGAATCCAATGGGCTTGGGTTGTCCGTGGGGTGGAGCAGTCTGTAAGCGGCACTGGCTGCTTTGGACCGTGTGGGTGGCAGCGCGTGGTAATGGCCCCCGGGTGTGTGGCCTTCGTTTCCAGGCGAGTCTTGGATGGTTGCGCTTGATCTGTCCGGCAGCGATGGTTGCAGTTTAGGGTGGATGCCGATCTGGTCCCGGTCTGAGCCTACGTTTGGATCGGCCGCCGTTGGTCCATACCGGACCGGACCGAGCAGACTTGCGGTCCTATTTCCGGGGACCGGACCGTCGATGGAGAAGCCCGAGCGGGACCGCGAGGACAGCCCAGCAACCACCGGCGGCGAGTTGGTGACCATGGCATCGGCGAGGGATGGCCGGGGCACCTAATCCAACGGGGGAGCAGAGGGGAAAGGGGTGGTAGCTCATTGAGAACTCGATTCAAGCGTCGGGGAGGCTGGGGAACCAGTGACCGCGACATAATCGACGAAGAACGCCAGAGGCCGGAGTCAGGAAGGACGAACCTGGCGTCGGCTTCAGGACGAATCCGACCGATTCCTTGCACGGGGCCGCAGATCTCACGACGGAGGAACTCCTAGACATGATGGTTCATCTTCGGGAGGTTGGTGGCCTTCGTGCTATGCGGTGGTGCTCTGCCTGTGCGTTGGACGGCGGCGGCCGCAACATAGGTGCGTCGCCCGCTCACGCCTGGGCTACCATGACCCCGCCACGCACCAGCCACGCCCCTGCGAAGCCCCCAGCCGCGCCCCACCATGCCCTCGTCGTGCTTTGGCCATGTACTCGCCATGTTGCTGGCTGCTTCTTCGGTCCGTTCAGTCAGGCCGAACTTTAACCGGACCGGACCGGCCGATTTTTGGTCTTGTTTTGAGGGACCGGACCGGCCTGTTTTGTTGTCGGGCCTGGACTGAGCAGGCCAAGACCGAACGGGACACGAGCGGGCCAAAAAGCCCACTCGGTACATCCAGGCTAAGTCGTAGTGTTGTGTCTTTCGGAGCCCGGTTTGCAGTAGTGATGGTTGTGCCGGCATCAATGCAGGTCATCTACCATGGTGATGTTGAGACTGTGGCGACCCTCCATTCCTTTTGGCCGGGCTCGTTGTTGCAGAATTTGAGCGGAGCTTTGGCTTGGTCTCGCACGGTTCGTTGAGGCCTGGCTCCTTGCTAGGGTCAGAAGTGCAAGGCATAATGCTCTGGGTGCAAGTCTTGTTCTTCGACGGGGACCATTGCTAGTGATGTTGGCGCTCATGTGTGCCCTCCTCCTTGAGGCATTGTCGAAAACTACTTCCCATTGGGCCATGGCCGTACGGCGAGGATGTGGCGTGGAGGTTGTTGGGTTGGCTGAAGCTATCATGGATTTCTGTGGCGTGATCGTGTGAGGATCTAGGCGAAAGCTTTTTAATAGACGAGTGTCGATACCGATGACGGTGGCGCTTTCGCGTGTCGTTACCTTCTTGAAGGCGTCTTTAAAGATCTTTCTTACAACAATTCGAGAAAATGAGGTCAAGTTAGGTGGTGGTGGTCTGTTTGGGTTGGCTTCAGCAGTTGTTTCTCTTCTTTTTTTCCTGTTGTTGGATGGTTTTCGGCCAGTTTCCCTTATAAACTGCCCACTTCTATATTTTCTCTTTCTCTCTCTCTCTCTCAATGAAATTGATGGAGCTTCTGCCTTGTACGTAAAAAGAAAGAGAATGAATTGCTTATTATCTATTTAGGCTACTATGTTATGATACTATTTAGGCAAGTCTGTTTTTCAGATCTTCTAAGTAACTCCTGAAGGATATGTTTGCAGTGTTAACTTCTTGACTATTTAGTTCTTCAACTATCATATATAACAAGCTTAAAAATATTATAATTAACTGATGTCCCTTTTCAATTAGGAAATACCTAAGGATTATGCTCTCAAGCATTTTCCATGTGAAGATACAAGTATAACACTCCAGCTGCCTAGGAAGAACAAAAATTGGAAGTGCAAATTGTATGTCAGGCCATCCGGTGTGGCTGGTGCTGGTCGGTGCAGCCTTTATGTAGGCAAGTTTGTGCATGACACTCATGTTAGGGAGGGTGATATCTATCTCTTTGAACCAATGACTAATGTTAAGCAGAGAAGATATGTAATGACAGCCCATCCACTGCACGAAGCGTGCAGTGATCATTCTGCTGGTGGAAGAACAAACATTGGCTCAAATCACAGAAGGACATGCGCCAAAATGGGTGACGTTAAGGACAAAACACCTACCGATGGTACTATGTCGGCACATCACTTAGCTGTTCCCACTGCTACGATGCATGTGTCACACTTGAGTTCACATTATATATGTCTGATCCATATGAAAACTTGTCTAGGTGAAGAGTACTCTTCCAAACATGAAGAGCTTGAAGTCTCCCAGGATTCCGAGGAGACTCTCTTCATGCTTGATGACGGAGCTTATCTAACACCAGCGCAGGAGATGAAATCTTTGGAGAAAGTTGAGGAGATTAAGTTCAAACCACCTTTTTATGTTGTTATCATGAGCAAGAGCACTGTCTGTCAGCGTGGCAGCCAAAACAATCCCATGCTAGTAAGTTCAAGGAAAATATTTTCTTTTGCTTTCTACCAGTTCCTGTATTGCATCTGTATCCTTTGATAGGATAAATAGAAACAAAATTTCCAAATGTATCTCTGCATAGTCGGTGTCATTCTAACATTTGCCCTGCGTTATGAATATGAACAGCGCTTTGGTTCGCAGTACACGGCCAAGTATTTTGGTGAGAAGTTTGCTGTCAGCCATGATCGTGGAAAGCACAGTGGAATCTATCTGCTGCTTCGGCTGGAGGGGAAAATCAGATCATGGCCTACCAAGCTGCAGCATAGCTCGCGAGGCTCGAAGGTTCTCAAAGGATGGCCATCTTTCGCCCGCGACAACCGGCTGCGAGAGGGGGACCTCTGCCTATTTAAGCTGATGAAGAACGAGGAGCCGCTGATGATGATGGTCTACATCGTTCGCCGCTAGAAATGCTATCCCAAAGCATGTCTTGCATGCTGCTGCTTCTACGATGAACTTGAACATGAAACTCTTATTTATATCATTAGACGATTATGTTGTTGGTTTCTTAGTTCTGTGATATCTTTGTTGATTTGAGAGTAATTTGGATGGGTTAAGTTTGAACAACCTGTGATGTGTTGCTAACTGCCCTTGTTTGATGGCACTGTTTTTGCATGTGGCTTCTCTGCATTACACTAGAGCGCACTGCATATACGGCTCAAGCAATTGAGCCATGATGATGCAGGAAAAAAGAATTGGTTTTCAGCCACGCTGCAGGTAATCCACGCTCCATTAAGTGAGCAAAACAAAGTCCATATTAGATTTTCCAAAATGGGCAGGAAATTTTATCTCCATTTTCCTCTCAATGCCGACCCTACGGCAGTCCAATCCACGCCGCTTCCCCGTCCTGGGAGTGAATTGCATAAAACCACTACATTTATGGCTAAATTTGCAGAAAACACCAACTCATTAATCCGTTATAAAAAACACTGTTTTTCATTAATCTTATTGAAAAAACACTGATTGGGTGATTTAGCCTGTTTAATTGATTTTTGACAAGTGGGGCCTCGTTATTAGGAGCTGACATTGAAATAACTTTACGGGCGTTGCTAGGGATCAACCGGATGATTTTTAGGAAAATCATCCCCCTAGCGAGCCGTCCGATGCAAAGGGCAACAACCATTGGATCGCTGCTCCCATGTAACGCACGCTCCACGTACTGCGTTGTCCACTTATCCTTCCCGCTTGCAACAACCCCAGCCACCAGCGACTGCCCGGGCTTGCAGTGCAGCACTGCCATGTTCGTCGGAGCGCCTAGTGTCACTTGGAGCTACCCGCCATCGCTGCACCGGCGTCCCAGCAATGCTCCATCGCAGCACCGATGACCTCGAAGACGCTGCATTGCAGCTCCGGCCACCACGATGCTCCATTGCAACTCCATCGATGTACCGTGCAGCTCCGGCCACCACGATGCTCCATTGCAACTCCATCGATGTACCGTGCAGCTCCGGTGATGCTCCACTGCAGCTCCGGTAGACCACTCTAGTGCAGCTTCGACGGCCCTAACGATGCTCCATTCCAGCTTCGACGGCCCCGACGATGCTTCATTGCAGCTCCGGTGATGCTCCACTGCAGCTCCGGTAGACCACTCTAGTGCAGCTTCGACGGCCCTAACGATGCTCCATTGGAGCTTCGACGGCCCCGACGATGCTTCATTGCAGCTCCGGTGGTCACTGCACGGCCTGCCATTACAGCACCACCATGAGACCTCATTGCAGCAGCGTGATCTCTTGCAGGTCGCAACACCGGACAGTAGCTTCCATGGAGCTTGCGTCGATGCCCCATCATTGCAACAGTAAACCTTGCGGCGGCGGCGCGCGAGCGGATGACGCATGCTTGCAGCAGCAACACCTCCCCTCGTCTCCATTTGCAGCAGTGACGCCCTGTGACAGTTCTCTCGTCTGAGTGGCCCGATTTGCAGCGAGGGGCTCTGATTTGGGAGGTGGTGGTGAATTTGTGGAGATGTGAGAGGAGGTGAGAGTGATGGTTGTAGGCGGTGGTGACATGGCTGCGTGCTACAGTGGTGGATCCGATGGGATCAAGATTAAAGGTAAGAGAGAGAGGAGAGATGGGATGGTGAGGAGCGTTCTCAGCAGGCTATGCTGGCGCGGTGTGGAAGAAGCTTCATGGGAGTCGCTGGAGGAGAGGATAGAAGAGCATGAAGTGGTCAAAGTCCAACACATGTGGTTGTGGTTCGTGGCGCGAGAGACAGAGTGGTGCGCAGTTCCATATTGGGACGCATGGCAATCGTGGAGAGCGGATGATTTGTTCCCAGAAATCATCCGGTTGATTTCAAGTGTTTTCCTAACTTTACACACACGCATCCTTGAATCTAAAATAAAAGCAATCAAGTCTTGCCCGATCGAATCGGGAGGAGGAAACTGCTGCCCGCCATTGCGCCCGCCTGCTCCCGTCGGCCCCTGTCGTCGGCGGCGGCTCCAGCGCCGGCGCCACCCGCCAGCTCTCATCACCGCCGTTTGCCCCTGTGCCTGTCGGCCCCAGCCCTCGCGCCACCCGCCTGCTCCCGTCACCGCCGTCGGCCCCTGCACCTGTCGTTGCCCGCCTGCTCCCGTTGCCGACATCGGCCCCAGCGCCCGTGCCACCCGCCTGCTCCCGTCGTCGTCGGCGGCCCCTCCTCCCATCGCCGTCCGCCTACTCCCGTCGCCGCTGGTGGCCCCAGTGCCCGTGCCACCCGCCTGCTCATGTCGCCGCCGTCGTCGTGGTGACGACAGGAGAGGTAGGCCAAGCACCAACTGCGGTGGAGGTGATTGCGTTTTCTTATTTTGTTCACGGGTGTGTATGTAAATTTTTTGCTAAGTCATCTTCTTACAATGAGGTCCCATTTGTCAGAAATCTATTAAACGGACAAATCACCCGACTAGTGCCTTTTGCAATAAGATTAGTGAAAAAGCAGTGCTATTTGCAACGGACTAATGAATTGGTTGTTTTTTGCGAACCTAACCGCAAATGTGATGGTTTTGTGCAATTGACTCCCGTCCTGGACATTCCCTTTGCTGCATCGACCCACTCCCAAGGTCTTCCGCCCCCAGGTCATCATGCTCACTGCTCCTGTCGCTAACTTCCAACATCATCTCCGCCCTACCACTTCCTGCCCGTCACCCACTAGGCGTCTTTCGCCCCGCGACAACTGCCCACGGGAGGCGGACATCTGCCTCTTCAAGCTGATGAAGAACATGGAGTCGTTAACGCTAATAGTCGACATCATTCCCTGCTAGAAATTTGGCCTGAAGCATGTCTTGCACATGCCGTCGCTAGAAGTAGGACCCCAAAACTGTTTATACGGGCGTGGGGCAAGAGAAAAACATAACAAAGGCTAAACTCCCAATTCAAATCTGCGGGGAGAGTTAACGGCCCTCCGGCGTTCGAATCTAGTTCGATACCCTGATGTCCTGCCTGATGTCCTGTCAGTGCACAGGGCTAGTTATAGCACTCTCGTGTAAGTATCTAAGAGCATCTCTAACACATGCCTTATTTTAATTGTGGAGTCTAAAAAACCGTTTTTGGGGGCACGAAAGACCAAAAACGGCCCTCCAACAGATGCTTCTCTTCGTCCCAAATATGGGACACAGAGGACTGCACGGAAGGGTGCCCTATCCTTTCATTTTCACCGCGCGCGAAGTCAACGACCATCCTGAAACCTTCTTCGCCCCCGACCCGCCATTTCGCCGGACCGCCGCCGCTGCCACTGCCGATTCGACCGGTCGGTGCCGCCCCTCCTTTCGAAAAAGCTTCCGCCGGCTCCCTAATCCTCTCCACCGCCGAATCCCGTCGGAAAATGGGCGCAAATGACATGCCTCTGCGCTGAATCCCGCAACCGTCGTTGGCCATCGCCACCCTCGATTTGGCCACCACATGCCGCGGCAAAGCCCTGGCAGGCAGATCCCCGACCCAGCCATCCGCCACTGCCCCCGAGCCGCTCCGCCCGGCATCCTAGGCCTTTCCACGACGGTCCTCCGCCGCCGCAGTACTGCCTAGTCGCCGTTGAGACCCGCCACGCTGCTTCCCCGCCGCAGAGTTGCTTCTCCGCCGACTCTTGCTGCCCGCTGGCACCGCCCCGACGCTCCTCAGCCCCGGCCAGCGCTGCTGCCCGACCCGCTTGAAAGTCCAAGGTGAGAACATTTTCAATTTTTTTATGATGCAAATTGTCTCGTGTGAATTAGTAGAAGTAGATAGTAATATGGTGTTTGATTACCCCACGGCCAATGAGGAGATGGACATGGACGAGGACGAGGATATTGCAATGCTCTTGATGATGCACAAGAACAAGAGGCCGAAGCACGGCGGTTCGGTGATGGGGCGAGAGTACATTCAGAGGCAGAGGGCCGAAGCACATGCCAAACTCAGGGCCAACTACTTCGTCGAGAGACCGGTGTTTCCGGAGAGGTACTTTCGAAGCCGGTTTTGGATGAGTAGTGATTTGTTCAAGCATATTCTATTTGATGTTGTTGCATTTGATGAACAATTTCATGTTGTGTGTTCATTTGTGTGCTATTTGATGGACCATTTGATGAACTAGACATGTTGTGTTGTAATAAATTAAGTACTATTTAATTATTATTTGTTTGAATTATTTTAGAGTATTTATCATATCATTTCTTCGTCATATGTTTGAAATATGTGCATGTCTAAAACGCTAAAACAGGTGCTTTATAACACTGAAAACTGCATATAAGATAGGACATCTGTTAGAGATGCTCTAAGTGAGTATCTCAATTACCAACCCTGCAGCTACACCGTCATGTACGCAACTATGTTGGCACCCTAACCGTAGTTTGAAAATAGTTACTCTATGGGCTTCTAGGAAAACAATAAAGGATGGGATTGAACTAAGTATTACTAGAACGTAAATAAATACAAAACTAAAACAAAGAAATAAACCGAGGAGAGATTAATGTGATGTTTTACTACTCGAGCAAAAGTGTTGACTAGTTAGGGCTCTTTAGCAGGTCGGTGGCATTTTTTTTAATTATTTAAAAAAAAGAGGATATACTTGCGGCTTCTTCATGTGGACGACGCATGCAGTTATTTTATTAATTATTTATAGAAATCATATAAAATAATACATCAGTTAGTCTGAAGCCACCGTCTAAACAACACCTATTGCTACTCATATCTCTTGACGAAGGTGTGCCAAATATCCACACCAAATACCAAACAGACATCGCACCAAATCCTAACATCTATAGTCGGATGCCCCAGCCCAGCTACACGCCGGGACTGGGACCCATACCGGTCCGGCGCACTCTCAGAGGCTGCCGCCATCATCTTCCACCGGTCCATCTTTAGAGCCAGAACAGACGCATCGACCTTGCGAGGTCTACCGTCGACGCCATCACGGCGTCAGACAACGCGACCATCCCGCACGTATCCGTCCACACGCGCCCGTCGCCGAACCTCCGCAACGCCATGCCATCGGGATTCACCGCAGGGCTTGCGGTAGATCTAACACCGCTCCTCCTCTTGTCCCATCCAACCAGCACGTACTTCCAAAACGATGCTCTCAGGACGGAAACGACATCGAAGATGCCATCATCGTCTGATCCGGTAGATCTAGGTCTAGGGCTTCCCCCGGAGCATCACGAGTGGGGTACCCCGACGTGCAATAACGATGCCTCGAGATGGTAACAACGTCCTAGACACCGCCATCATCCTACATGACCGAAGTCGGTGTGGTTTTCACCGGAAGTCGCGTCCCATCGATCTCGCAGCTCGGTGGATCTGAGGGGGCCCGCCTTGTAGACGAGGGCTGCCGTCGGCACGCTGGTAGGGGGCCTCCAGCCGCCCCTCACCGATTCTCCTCGCGCCATCGGCCGACCATGTTTAAACCATGATGGATCTGGGCAGGATGCCAGATCCGCAGCCCTCGGTGCGAGCCAATGTGCGCAGCCGCCACCCTTGCTGGATGGAGCGCCGCCACCGCCACCATCCAACCTCTAATCACATCTGGCCATGGAGGCCTCGATCGCCGCTGCGCAACAGGGATGCCGCCCTGACTACCTCCCCCGGCTTCCCCGCATGCGACGACCCCTCCGCTTCACAAGGGAATCCGCGGCTACCACCCGCCCTGGCTCTATAGCACAGGGCCCGCCGCCATTGTGGCCCTTGCTTGCGGCAGCGGCGGCCGGGGAAGGAATGGTGGGGTCTGGCGGCTAGGGTTTTGGGCCCCTGGCGTCCTCCGAGGGGACGCGAGGAGACTCTGTTACACAGGTATCCAAACCATTGAATGGAGTTAAGCTATCGACCACAAAAACTACTAGGTCACTGCCACATATTTATAGGATACAGGCTTTTACTATAGTGGATTGTCCCTCATATAACACTGCCTCTCAAGTAACGTCTTACTGAGACAACTCAATTATCCTACTTCATGTCACTTACATGTAGCAACTAGGAAAGATATCAAGATCGTAGAGACTAGATCAAAGGCCTTACCCAAATGACATCACATTATTAGAGCGCACTGCATATCGTGATGGGTAAGGAAGGAGTTGTGGTGATGGAGATGTCGGTGTGGTGGTGGTGGTGGCGCATGGCTTGAGCCTCTATGGTGGTGGCTCCTTCAAGGTTGCAATGGATGGAGATGGGGCTTGGTAAAGATTGGGTGAATAATTGCTGGTGGCTATGGTCGAAGGGGTAGAAACAGCTGGCCTTCACGGGTCTCCTTGGTGGATGTAGCTTATATCCTTCCATCCAGGGGCTCTAGATGAACTTTATCTTTTCCCAATACTGACCTTCATTTCCAGGGATCTTTAGAAAAGAAATGATGACGGAATCAATGATGAATCGCTAGAGTTATTGTGATTCTCATCGCCTAGATCACGTGATGTGAGCGTGTCGGTGCGACCGTGTACGAAACTTACCTACAAACACAACACAAGAAGGAAAATTATAAAAATTAAAGACCATGCAATGCTCATGATAAAATGGATGTAAATTGGAAATCATGCATAATGGACATACGAATGAATGAGACATGATATGAAGAGTTATAGCGAAACAAATGAGCTCTAAAATGAGTAAAAAAATAGAGCCCTCAACCTCGCCAAGCTTAATCATTTCTGGTCATCGAGTAGGAAAGTTGACCATCTAAGCTCATTATCACTAGTGAAAAACGGGCCTTTGGCCGGGACCCTTTAGTCCCGGCCTGCCTCTGGACCGGGACTAAAGGCCCGGCCACGTCGCCCCAAATCGCAATGCCTTCCTCGAGGCTTTAGTCCCGGCCCGTAAGGAGCCTTTAGTCCCGGTTTGTGTCTCAAACCGGGACTAAAGGGCTACGCGGTGTGCAGTCCGCATGTGCGTCACCTTTAGTCCCGGTTTGTGTCTCAAACCGGAATTAAAGTCATCTGCCTATATATATTGGCCACAACCCCCCTCTCCCCTCTTCCTTGCATTTTTCTTGGATGAAAGAGTGTGGTGTGTGCTAGCTCTCCACTTTTTTTGATGCACTAGAGGTGTTTGTTGAAATGTGTGTTAGAGCGATGCCGCTTCAGTTCACCGAACACAACTACGATATGAGATGCCTGAGCCACGCTTAAACCTCTTCCTCTTTATTTCTACTTATTCTAAAAGGTTAGCAACTATATTTCCTCGTTTAGACCGTGCGGTACTAATTTTTAGGATCGTGATTGTATTTGATATACTGTCGTATAACACAGATGAGCCATCCATGGATGTACGGTGATCGACGCACAGCCGCTTACACAGAAGGCGTGCATTCTTTTCGAGATGCAGCCGATGCGAACAAGCATGGTGGTGGCTATATGTTTTGTCCATGTGTTGAATGTCGGAATGAGAAGGATTACACTTCCTCAAGAGTCATTTAGAGCCACCTGCTTCGGTCCGGTTTTATGTCGGGCTATAAAGTTTGGACCAAGCACGGAGAAAGAGGGGTTATGATGGAAGACGACGACGAAGAAGAAGAGAACGATGATGACAACTACCGATCTATGTTTCCTGAGTATGCTGATACCGCAATGGAAGACAACGAAGAAGAAGATCAGGATGAAGAACGGGAACCAGATGAGCCCGCTGATGATCTTGGCCGGGTCATTTCTGATGCACGGCAAGGTTGCGACACAGAAAAGGAGAGGTTGCAGTTCGAGCAGATGTTACAGGACCACAACAAATTGTTGTACCAAAATTGTGAAGTTGGCCAGAAGAAGTTGAGTAGCACACTGGAATTGCTGAAGTGGAAGGCAGAGACCGGTGTGACTGACTCGTCATTCGAAAAGTTGCTGGTACTGATGAAGAAGATGCTTCCAAGAAAGAACGAATTGCATCCAGTTTTTGTCGTAGCCCTCTCAACTTTTTAACACATGCTATGTGGGTGAAATGATGATAGCATGCCAACTTTCAACATTTTCAAAGTTCATTTGTAGTGCTTTTCAATTTCAGGATCAACTAGCTCAAAAAAAAAAATAAGTAAATGCACGAAGAATACCAAATGAAGTCGGAAATTGTTGAAATTTTGTGATGTGCCTTTGAATGGTGCATTTTGAACACACAAAAAGTATGGAGTTCAAATAAGTTCAAAAAAATGAAATCCCTTTGTAAGAGATGAGTTCTCGTTCGAAACGCTGATACTTCGAGAGAGATTGTCCGTTTTGTACACGAAGTGCATCCAGTTTTTGTCGTAGCCCTCTCAACTTTTTAACACATGCTATGTGGGTGAAATGATGATAGCATGCAAACTTTCAACATTTTTAGAGTTCATTTGTAGTGCTTCTCAATTTCAGGGTCAACTAGCTCAAAAAAATAAGTAAATGCACGAAATATACCAAATTAAGTCAGAAATTGTTGAATTTTTGTGATGTGCCTTTGAATGGTGCATTTTGAACACACAAAATGTATGGAGTTTAAATAAGTTCAAAAAAATGAAATCCCTTTGTAAGAGATGAGTTCTCGTTCGAAACCCTCATACTTCGAGAGAGATTGTCCGTTTTGTACACGAAGTGCATCCAGTTTTTTGTCGTAGCCCTCTCAACTTTTTAACACATGCTATGTGGGTGAAATGATGATAGCATGCCAACTTTCAACATTTTCAGAGTTCATTTGTAGTGCTTTTCAATTTCAGGGTCAACTAGCTCAAAAAAAAAGTAAATGCACGAAATATACCAAATGAAGTCAGAAATTGTTGACATTTTGTGATGTGCCTTTGAATGGTGCATTTTGAACACACAAAAAGTATTGAGTTCAAATAAGTTCAAAAAAATGAAATCCCTTTGTAAGAGATGAGTTCTCGTTCGAAACGCTGATACTTCGAGAGAGATTGTCCGTTTTGTACACGAAGTGCATCCAGTTTTTGTCGTAGCCCTCTCAACTTTTTAACACATGCTATGTGGGTGAAATGATGATAGCATGCCAACTTTCAACATTTTCAGAGTTCATTTGTAGTGCTTTTCAATTTCAGGGTCAACTAGCTCAAAAAAATAAGTAAATGCACGAAATGTACCAAATTAAGTCAGAAATTGTTCAATTTTTGTGATGTGCCTTTGAATGGTGCATTTTGAATACACAAAAAGTATGGAGTTCAAATAAGTTCAAAAAAATGAAATCCCTTTGTAAGAGATGAGTTCTCGTTCGAAACTCTCATACTTCGAGAGAGATTGTCCGTTTTGTACACGAAGTGCATCCAGTTTTTGTCGTAGCCCTCTCAACTTTTTAACACATGCTATGTGGGTGAAATGATGATAGCATGCCAACTTTCAACATTTTCACAGTTCATTTGTAGTGCTTTTCAATTTCCGGGTCAACTAGCTCAAAAAAAATAAGTAAATGCACGAAATATACCAAATTAAGTCAGAAATTGTTGAAACTTTGTGATGTGCCTTTGAATGGTGCATTTTGAACACACAAAAAGTATGGAGTTCAAATAAGTTCAAAAAAATGAAATCCCTTTGTAAGAGATGGGTTCTCGTTCGAAACCCTCATACTTCGAGAGAGATTGTCCGTTTTATACACGAAGTGCATCCAGTTTTTGTCGTAGTGCTCTCAAATTTTTAACACATGCTATGTGGGTGAAATGATGATAGCATGCCAACTTTCAACATTTTCAGAGTTCATTTGTAGTGCTTTTCAATTTCAGGGTCAACTAGCTCAAATAAAATAAGTAAATGCACGAAATATACCAAATTAAGTCAGAAATTGTTGAAATTTTGTGATGTGCCTTTGAATGGTGCATTTTGAACACACAAAAAGTATGGAGTTCAAATAAGTTCAAAAACTTGAAATCCCTTTGTAAGAGATGAGTTCTCGTTCGAAATCCCTTATTTATTCAATTTCAAACACTTTTCATTATCATAGTTTTGTCAAATTCTCAAATATGCAAAAAGAATTTTAATAAACATAGTTTTTAATTGAAAATAACAAAATAGTTAATAGTTTGGATAGTCAAAATAATTACTTTTGAAAATAGGAAATTGTTTTGAATTATTTATTCAATTTCAAACACTTTTCATTATCATAGTTTTGTCAAATTCTCAAATATGCAAAAAGAATTTTAATAAACATAGTTTTTAATTGAAAATAACAAAATAGTTAATAGTTTGGATATTCAAAATAATTACTTTTGAAAATAGAAAATAGTTTTGAATTATTTATTCAATTTCAAACACTTTTCATTATCATAGTTTTGTCAAATTCTCAAATATGCAAAAATAATTTTAATAAACATAGTTTTTAATTGAAAATAACAAAATAGTTAATTCTGAAAATAGAAAAAAATTGAAACTATACGAGAATTTGTAAAGAAAATTAAACCTAAATTCAAAGTGACCTCACTTTGAATTCAGGTTTAATTTTCTCCACAATTTCAAATATAGTTTCAATTTTTTAATTTACAGTCATTTTAGGCCCGTAAGCCTTCTTTGGAGAGGAGCTCGATGGAGATGCTGCGACGGGGCTTATAAACAAGTGTTAGTCCCCCTCGCTGGGCGAGGTGGGACTAAACTTATCGTGCAGCCGAGGAGGGGCTTTAGTCCCGGGTGGAGCCACGACCCGGGACTAAATCCCCTCGCCTGCCGCCTGCCGAGCACTTTAGTTCCGGTGCGGGGCTCCAACCGGGACTAAAGGGGGTTAGTCCCGGTTGGAGCCCCGCACCGGGACTAAAGGCCCCTGCTTCCCGCCTTTTGGTCTGTCGAAAAAGGGCCTTTAGTCCCGGGTCGTGGCTCCACCTGGGACTAAAGGGGGTCTTTAGTCCCGGATCGAGCCCCGAACCGGGACTAAAGATCCACCTATATAAGCGGGAGTTAGAAAATTTCCAACCCAAATCACATTTCCTTCCCTCCTTCTTCCTCGTTCTCCTTCCCGGCGCGGCACAACGACGAACTCGACGACGTCGTCAGGCTGCCCGCCGTCCTGCTCGCCGCTCCCTACCGTCCTCCTCGCCGTCGCCGTCGTCCTCCTCGCCGCCGTCGTCCTCCTCGCCGTCGTCGACGCCTTCCTCGCTGTCGTCGACGTCTCCGGCCGGTAAGCCCCCCGCCCCCTCCTCCCAACACTCCGGCCGGTAGAAGAAAAGAAGAAAAAGGAGAAGAAAAGAAGAAAAAGGAGAAGAAAAGAAGAAAAAGGGAAGAAAAGGAGAAAAAGGAGAAGAAAAGAATAAAAAGGAGAAGAAAAGAAGAAAAAGGGAAGAAAAGAAGAAAAAGGGAAGAAAGGAAGAAAAAGGATAAGAAAGGAAGAAAAAGGAAAAGAAAGGAAGAAAAAGGAGAAGAAAGGAGGAAAAAGGAGAAGAAAGGAAGAAAAAGGAGAAGAAAGGAAGAAAAAGGGAAGAAAAGAAGGAAAAGGAGAAGAAAAGAAGAGAAAGGGAAGAAAAGAAGAAAAAGGAGAAGAAAAGAAGAAAAAGGAGAAGAAAGGAAGAAAAAGGGAAGAAAAGAAGAAAAAGAAAAAGTTTTTTTGTCATTTAATTCCTATTGTTATTAGGTTTGTGCTAGATTATTAGGGTTAGTAATATTTAGAATTAGGTTAGGGTTACAAAAAGAAGAAATATGAACAAAAATAAGAAAATAAGATTAGGAAAAAGGAAAATAAGAAGAGCAGGAGAAGAAAAGAAGAAAAAGGAGAATAAGAAGAGGAAGAGAGGAGAAGAAGAGGAAAAATAGAAGAAGAGGAGAAGTAGAAGAAGAGAAGTTGAAGAAGAAGCGGAGAAGAAAATAAGAAAGAAGAAGAAGAAGAAGAAGACATTTCTACGGATGCTTAATTAGTGTTTCTTAGATTATTGCTTAATTTTGCTATTGTATATGCTTAAGTGTTAATAGTTTAATTTTGCTATTGTACATGCTTAAGTGTTAATAGTTTATTTTTAGCAAGAAAATTAATAGAACTAGTTTATTTTTTTAGTTCATTTTACGATGCCTATCCCGCATCCTCGTCGTCGACTCGGCGGAGGACACCTGCTTGACCAGAGGGGCCCTATCCGGGACTGGGCTCCGCCCGGCTGGTATTGGGAGGTGCTACCTTCCGGGGGGCGTAGGTTGGTGAGGATCCAGCCCGTTGTTGACCCGCTCCTTGTTTGGTGGCGGTCGTGTGGGCCAGTGACGGTGCCGAGGCTTCCGGACACCGCGGAGGTGGTACGTCACCGTGTCAGCGAGGAGGATGAGCACGTCCGTCGCTACATGGTTGCGTTGGAGGGCAGGTTCGAGCATACCTGGCAGGTTCTTCGGGGATCTCACTGGAGCTATGATCCTGTGATGGTTCCTTCTCTTTCGGTGTCCACCGCCCGCGACGATACCCGTCGGGCGCTACGGTTCTAGCTGTATTATTGATGCTATATGTATGATAGTATTCGAGGAGTATTAGTGATAATATTCGATGATGTACGGACAAAAGAGATGATGTAGTTTTGCTTATAATTGAATGCATGCTAATTTGAATACTACTTTATTTTACGATTTGGTTTTGCTTATTGAATGCTCAAATTAGAAAAGTACTCCTACTTTGAATACTATGCAGAAATCTAGGAGTCCCGGGTGGAGCCACGACCCGGGACTAAAGTTGTTTTGGAACGGAGTTCCTAATAGAATAACTCTTTTTTGGTACAAAGTTCAACAAAGTCCTTTGACACTAGACAATGTGACATATAGAAGGGTAGATGAGATCAGGAAAAATAGGATCATTTTCTACACATCTAGAATGTCGCTATTTTGTTAAATCATTAAAGGTTAAGAGAATCCGTTAGACATATTTTAGAGTTTAGGTTCTAGCCAAGACCCGGGACTAAAGGTCCTCCTATATAAAACGACACTTCGAAGTTTCTAACCCCTCTTATATAGTTTGTTAGTTTATTAGTTAATCAAATGTCCGTTTTTTGCAGAACTATGGATCCACATATCAGGAACCTCGAAGAGGAAGAACTTCTCGAAGATATAATCAAAGACGGCCCCGACGTTGAACCAGCTGAATCTCCGTCATCATATCTAAACCCCTCCGGATATGGAATGGAGGTCGAGCGACACGAAGATGAACCGATGGGGAAGGAGATAGGTCCAATGACGGAGAAGGTGATAGCTCCACTGATGGAGAAGCCGGTGGAGAAGCCGGTGGAGAAATAATAAAGTCCGGCGAGGTATACATATGAAGTTCGACAATCACTTGTAATATGTGAAAAATATTGGATATAGCTCTATATTGTATACATATACATTCATTTGACGAATATTTCTCCGTCTTAGGCCTCCACATCGAGCAAAGCTACGAAACGAGGCCCGACTTGAAAGTTGGATGCACGGACGCATTACACCTTTGAGGTGATATTGCCTACGGGCGAACCCAAGCTTCCTAAGAATGCTGCTGACACATTCAAGAAGCAATGCGGAGTTCTCGTTAGGGATCACGTCCCGATTAGCGTTCGGGAGTGGAACAAGCGCAAAGGAGCAGCCGATAGTGACTATGTCGCCAAAAGGTACAAAGATAATCTTGGGAATGATCTCATGTCACATTTCATCCTACCAGAATGTGAGAATGAAGACGCCGCAGACAAACTGAGGGCCAAAGTCAAGCAGTGGACTCTAAAGAAGATGGCCGAACTGTTCCGTAGCTGGAAGAAGAAGCTATGGAAAAACTATCTGAAGACAAAGAAAGTGTAAGTATTCGAGGGGTATCTAGCCAAGCAGGCGAATCACTGGAAGGCATTTCAAGAGTACAAGGAGTCAGAAGATGCCCAGGCATTATCAGAAAAGAACAAGATAAATGCCGACAAAAAGAAATATCACCACAAGCTGGGGCCAGGGGGCTATGAGACTGCCATCCCAAAGTGGGATAAGAAAGAGCAAGATGTGCTAGCTAAAGGCATCGTACCTGAACCACTCCGTGATGAGTGGGAATTGAGAGCAAGAAATTGGTTCCTTGCGCATGGTGGTTCGTACGACAAAGAAACAGGGGACCTCATCTGCAGTGACGGTCTTAGGATACCCAGGGAGAATTGGAAAAAGATAGTGAAAGAAATTAAGGAGGGAAAAAGAAAGTTCACTGCAGATAGAGAGAAAGATTTGCTCACACTGGTCATCAGCAATGACGAACATGGAGGACGAACGCGAGGCTTCGGTCCTTCTTACCCGTGGTGGCTTGGGTTTGCCAGAGACCAAGACACTTACAGAAGCCGAGCGAGAGCAAAGAAGCGGCAGCAGGGTGAGGAGAATGACAAGTTCAACCAGTTGCTTGCGAGGATTAACGAGCAACAGTAGCGCGCCAGGAAGATCCTGCATTTGATATTACCGGCGCCCCATCTAAGCGGAAAAGCAACGTGGCTGAATCTGAGGCCCCGCCCGACGATGCACGAAGAATGATAGAGGGCGGTCCCGGCTACCCTGTGGATGGAATCAAGGAGTCAACATCATGTGAACTCCATCAGAAATTCAAGAACATATCCATGAAGGTGGCCGTCGGACAAGCTTTACCTTCTGGCCCTGATGCACGCTGGCATGGCCGTGAGATTCCAGCTGGCTTTGCTAAAGTCGGGGTGGATGAAATCATGGCGCGGTTTCATGATATGGAGCTCGGCATAGCTGGACCCGAAGATGAGAGGACACTGGGAGAAGTACTGGGTGGAGTCATCCTATATATGGGACAAGAACTACATCAAGCTTCCAGGCTCGGCCCCAAGGACAACACCGCCTCCGAGTCGTCGCAGGTCACCTACACCTCCATTACCTCCAAGCCCTCCACATGACGTCGGCCAGCACAACACGAGTCCATCTTGATCACCGCCGCCGGACTTGGGTCGTCCGTCTCCGCCGCCGCCCGCTCCGGATACTAAGCGGAAGCGTGCCAGCAAGAACGCTCCGCCAATGATTTCTAAGCGACGGAGCCCCCCAAAGCGCAAACTGTCGCCCCTCCCAAAGGTACCTCATGCTAATCTTCCTATCAGACCTTATGATCGTACCCCCGAGGAAAATGCCAGGATAGCAAAGGAACATCATGATGCGCAGATGAAAAAGAAGGAACCCGAGCCCCGCCCGGAATACACCGAGAAGCAAATAGCATATGCAAAATACTTCACGACCCTTCCATCACAGTATGACTTACACCGTAAGCCTGATGACTATACACGCACATTGCAGAACGAAGTGAAAAAGAGCAGATCACGTGCAAGTGCAAGTGGGAGCAAATCAAGTTCAACTACAAGCAAAAAAAGATCAGACGTTCCTCAGCTTGGACAACAGGCCAAACAGTCGATCCCACCCCTCAGGGTGTTACCCGAGAATGTCCCCCCTCCGGTGCAGGGGCAAGATTTGGAATTAGCAAAGAAGTGGGTAGATGAATGGGGAATCCCGGTTGAAGACATTCTGGCTTCCCAAGACGACAGGTTACCCAAGGCTGTGGTAGCCCCTAAGCCACAGTTTGTCATGGGAGCGCCTTTGGTCAGCAAAGATGATCTTCCAACAAATATGCGTTACTTGCATACATGGTACTTAAGTGAATCAAAGAATGGGAGAACGATGATCGTGGTAGTGTCCCACGGGAGTACTACGGCCGCCCCGAAGAAATCCATATCGACTTTGATGAACTCTTCCACATGTACAATGGCGACGCCCTTGACAAATCGCTTATGAGTTGCTATTGTCTGTAAGTTTTTTAATTCGTTGTCTACATATAACTTGTTTAGTTATTTCAATTCATTGTCTATATATAACTTGTACTCTATTATGCAGAATGATGATTTTGGATTGTAAAAGTAGGAACATCCTAAATATTGGGTTTATTGACCCAGATAAAATACATATAGCGACGCTAACTCATAAACCCAAGGAGACGGAGGAAAACCTTCTAAGGTTTCTAACAGATCAAAATTTCTGTGACCACATACTGTTTCCATACAACTTCAGGTGAGGGTCTTTACTCTGTTGTGTCCATTCACTTATAAGTGTAATTGATAAGTTACTGACACACACACACACACACACACACACACACACACACACACACACACACATATATATATATACATATATATATATATACATGTGCAGCTTCCATTGGATTTTGTTGGACATTCAAATTGATAAGGGAAGAGTTGATGCCTTCGACCCATTATCGAGACCCTTGGAACAGTTCCAAAGCCTGCAGGACATGCTCCAAGGGTAATTTCAATCATTCTTGCGCTCTATCGGTCTCTTTCGATGATTTTCTGATATATCAATTAATGAAAAACTTAGCAAATCATTATCCTTGTCGGACAGGGTTTGGAAGCGGTTCAAGTGCGTGACTCCCGGTATCGAGCCTGAGAAGCTGACCTTTAGAGCGGCTCAGGTAAGTAGTAGTATGATATACTTCTATTTTCAATACATTTATGATGCTAGATTATTATTTTGATTATATATATTCTATGCTCGTAAAGTGCGACCAGCAGCCACGGGGGACGCATCTATGCGGATACTATGTTTGCAAGACCATTCACACGTTTACCTCTAAGCACAAGGATCACAGATTCAACGTAAGCAATGAACATTCACACCTCTATTTTTACCCGTCGTTCTTTGTTATCATGATTGATATTCATATTCATCTCCTCTTCTTATATAGTACACGGCCATGAGGGAGAAGGTCCTACCAGAGCAACGCGCGATTGCTGTTGCAGAGGAGCTTGCGACCTTTCTGAGGACGGAAGCTATAGATGACAAAGGACGATTTAGTGTAGCTAGGGGCCATTACTGATGTTCGTCCATGTAATCGAATAGACGGGCTCTAGTCCCGATAATTCAGATCTCCATATAATTGTATATATATACTCGCTTGTAAGATAAGTTAATCTTATATATATATATATGCATAATTATTTCTATTTAGAATTATATGAAAACTAATTCCCGAACACCAAACGAGGCATCACGTTAATCTCCCGAACACCTAAACCCTAAAACCCTAAAACCAAAAAATAAACAAAATCTAAAACTCTTTAGTCCCGGTCCGTGTAAAGAACCGGGACTAAAGGGCCTGCCCCTGAGGACGCTACGAGGCGCCCACGTGGAGCACCTTTAGTCCCGGCTTGGAACAGAGCCGGGACTAAAGGTTAGGCCTTTAGTCCCACCCCTTTAGTCCCGGTTGGTGAACCGGGACTAAAGCCCCTTACGGGCCGGGGCTAAAGGCCCCGTCCCCACTAGTGTATTTGCGAACCGTAAAACTTACATTGAAACCAAAGCCCATAAGTGTATCCTTATATTTGTGTAGACTTTGTAGAATCCAATCTAGCATTAACGTAATATACCTGCAACCTTCCTAGTCCCATTGCCAAGGAGGTGAAGAAAGAAGAAATATTTTTGTGAGTACAAATTCACATTGCCCATGTGAAAGTGTCTTTATCTTGTATTATGGTGTGATGACAGTGTGGTTATGATAACTAAGGACAATTGTTAGAGTTTATCTCCGGTCATTGGTTCCTCAAAGAATTATTGACGAGATGGTTGACCCCCCCCTCGGAAATATGTAGTTTTCCGACGAATCGAAGCTTATGCTTTGGTTTATTTGAGTTGCAGCACAACCACACTATCAAGAGGGGTCAAGGTGGTTGGATGACGATGTGAGAACACTTCCAAATATAAACACCTGCTATCCCTGCACCTACAACTAAAGAGAAGCCCTTAAAATTTCTTAAATACGTCCTCTTATGCCCATGGAGCAGTGTACAAGCCTTTGAACAAACCTCTTCGCTTCGATTCCTAACGTTCCGACTAATCATAAAGAAGGATCAAAGTCCACTTGCAGTTTGAGTTTTTTTTTTTTTACCAATTTTCACTATTTTTTGTAATTTCAAAACATATTCACAAATTCCAAAAAAATGTTTACACTTTTTTTCAAAAAATGTATGGGATTCCTGATCTTGTTTCAAAATTCATAAATAATTTTAAATTTCAGAACCTTTTCAAAAGCATGGAAAAAATGAAAAGATATTACAAATATTAAAAACACGAGCATTTATTAATACAACACCAATATGTTTTAAATAACGCCCAACATTTTTATAATACATGCTGAAGGTTTTTATAATACACGTTACCATATTGAACATTTTTAAAATACACTTTGAACATTTCTACAGCATGTATCATTTTTTTATAATATAGGATGAATTTTTAGTTATAGAATATGAACATTTTTATAATATATGATGAATACTTTTATAATACATGATGACCATTTTTCAAATATATAGCCAATATTGTTATAAAATAGGATGAACATTTTATAATACATATTAAACATGTTTTAAGATCATAAAAGACATACTACTAAATGACCAAAAGAAAAAAGAAATGAACATTTCTTTAGTTTTGATGTGATTTTTTCAAAAGAAAAACATGAACAGAAACTGGGGAAGAAAACAAAAAGTGAATCAGAAACAGTGGGCCAGCCCGCCGAGAGGAACCTTCCCTGAAGAAGGTTTCTCCATTTACGGCAGACGGGCTTCGCCTTCTTCCCGCTACAACCAATATCTTTTTATCTCAGTTGTGTGATTTTTTTTTATTTTTTTGCTGGAAAAAGGAGGATATCCTCATGCCTCTGCATCAGTGGGATACCTAGCGTTTCTACTCTTGGTGATGTGCAAGCTTAACAAGATACCTCTGAATTGTTGTTGATCTCTGAACAAGCTCTGTACTCCGGAGCATTATTCTGAAAGCAGCTTAGCTTTCTCTCTTTGAATTGAGTTGTATTATCGGTATTGGGAGTTTTTCTCTCGTTTTATTTTTTAGGCAGATCATGGTAATTAAGAATGTTTACCATGACGTGAGAATGTTATTAATATTTTGGGAAGAAGAAAGAGACTTTTCAGGTTATTCCTTGGGAATATGAGAAGTCTGCATGCAATAAATGACTATATTTTTGGCAAGTGTTTGCCCTTGGGAATATGAGAAGTCTACATGCAATGCATGGTTAAAGTCCTCTTGGTCCACCATTCTCTTGATACTTCCTCCGTCTCCAAATAAGGTTGCTTGTAATGGAGAGTATCATATACTATTATCATTCTTATGATACTAGTGTAAGATACTATACCCAGAATGCATATTACTTCCTCCATTTTTATATACAAGGCCACTATTAAAATTACAATTTGCATATATACAAGACCACTAACACTAATCGATGCAATATTAATGGTGTTTGTCTCGTAGTACTAGTAAAGGAGGACATTAATTATCCCTTGCATGAATGAAGGAGTAAGATCATTGGCTTCATATGCATGAGAGTGAAAAATACACATTAATTTACACGGTAAACAAGGAGACAAGTTATTTTACAACATTGACTTAGAAGGCATTAACTTTTGCCTTGGTACCTGTAATGTGGGATTGCGGCCTTGTATGGCCCTGTTTGTTTAAAATGTCCTAGGACTTTTTTTAGTCCTAACTAAAAATTCCCTAGCCCCTACAAGTTTGGTTCCAGGGACTATAAACATGGACTAGAGGTTATTAAATGACATGTTAAAAGACCATGTTCCCCTAATAATGGACTAGAGGTTATTAAATGACATGCTAAAAGCAGGGGCACTATTGGAAAAAGTCCCAAAAGACTCCCCCTTAGGGACTTCTTTCTTTTGTCCCAAATGCCCACTTTTAGTCCTAAAAGTCCCTCATATTTGGTTTAGATGGGACCAAAAGGGACTTTTTTTAGTCCCTACACCAAAAAGTCCCTCTAAACAAGTACCCCCTATATAAAAATGGAGGGAGTATCACATATTAATATCATATGATAGGTCACCTATTGCCATGCATGACACATAGTGCAACATTTAATATGATATGGTATCATGATATAATACTCAACCCTCTGTTTCTTCATTTAATTCTAAGTCATCTCATCAAAATTACCTAGTTGGCATACATGATACAACGTATGATACTCTCATTACGACCAACCTAAGTGACGCTGCTCTAGTATTAAAATTGTACTAACTTAGTACTAAATTTGTGACACTGATTTTGGGATGGAGGTAGTACATTCTGCTACAACTCATCATTCATCAACCTTCAGCAACGCAGTGAGATTCTTCTGCGGAACTTCTTCAGGTTTCTCATTAATTTACTCTTCTACACCAGCATGGAGAGCATCAGCCACGAATTGGTTAATATGGCAAAAGATAATCCATATCCCATTTTTATTGGTGGTGATTTCAATTTGCTATGATTTCCAAATGAGAAAAGTTAGGGCAGGTATCCTCAAAAAAGAGAAGTTTCACCTTTCATCTATTATTGATGAATTAGAAGCTCACGCAGAGTTCATACCTCTATCTATGCACGAAATCGACATCAAGAGTCAATCGAATGCACAGATTGCTCGCATGCTCTGTGAAGAGGACCTTAAATGGCACCAATGTTCAAACTCTCAATTTATCCTGGAAAGTGATTCGAATACTAGATACTTCCATGGTGTCGCCAATGGTAGACACCTGAAGAAACTTATTCATACCCTACATCACGAGGGGGCATGAACAACTAAAATCTTATATCACTAATTACTATAAAAACCTGTTTGGAGCCCCGGAGGAAGGAAACTTCTCGATGGATGAATCCCCAATAGAAGACATCCCCTAGCTAGGTCTCTAATGAGGAAAATAGCCTTCTAACAGCTCCACATTCCGAGGATAAAGTTAGAAAGGCGGGTTTTCTAATGAAGCACAACAAAGCCCCAGGCCCGGTTCGTTTTCCTGCAGAGTTCTATCAGAAATTTGGGAAGTCATCAAATCGGATCTCCTGCTTTTGTTTAGCGACCTACATGTTGGCCAACTAGAATTGTTTCACTTAAACTTGGATGAGATTATTTTGTTACCTAAGATTAATGAGGCTGAAAGGATACACCAATATAGACCTATCTGCCTCTTTAATGTTAGATTTAAAATATTCAAGAAGGTTGCGATGATTAGGCTAAATTCGGCTGTTGAACATGTGGTTCGGCCTTCACAGACCGCTTTTATGCAAGGAAGAAACATCCTACATGGAGTTGTTCTCCTTCGAGAAACAGTCCATGAACTGCATCAAAAAAAGTTGAATGGGGTGGTACTCAAAATCGACTTTGAAACGCCTTATGACAAAGTCAAATGGACCTTTCTTCAACAGGCTCTCAGAATGAAAGGCTTTTGTGTAGAGTGGCGAGCTATGATCCATAGTTTCATTTATGGAGGTAGTGTGGTCATTAAAGGCAATGATGACATGGGCCCCTATTTCCAAACGAAAAAGGGATTGAGACAGGGTGACTCAATATCGCCCATGCTATTCAATATAGTGGCAGATATATTAGTCGTCATGATTGAGCCTGCCAATTAATTTTCCGTTAGTGGGCATCTTTGCAATCAGCTTTTCGTCGAGGCACACGACAATGAGCAGTTTTGCCGTCAGTTGCTGACGACAAATAATGACTCACAGAAAAAACATACTTTGTCGTTTTTTTATTGCAGACAGGAAAGTATGCCTTTGCCGTCTATGTTTGTTATTACAGACGGCAAAGAGCTTATTTTTGCTGTTTGTAATAAAGAAGGCAGACGGCAAAGGGTTTGCCTTCTTTATTACAGACGACAAAATATGCTCTTTGCCGTCTGTAATAACAAACACGGACGACAAAGAAGAAACACACCTCGTGGATCGATGACGCGGATCGATGACGTGGCAAGATCTGAGACGCACGTCCCGATCCACGAGAGAAATCGGACACACCCACCCACCAGTTTGGGCCTCACCCACCCACGACTTGCCACCACCTACATGCTTGTCCTTATCCACTAGAGAAATCTTCACTCCCTCTGTGCCTTATCCCCAGAGTCCCCTCCTCTCTCCTCCCAAGCAAACCACACCGCTGGTCAGTGCACTCCTCTCTCCCTCGAGCTCCCTCCTCTCTCTTTTCTCCCCCGAGTTCCCTCCTCTATCTGCCTCACACAGCCATCGTCCGCCCCTGAGGCAAGGATCGCACACACAAACTTCCCCTGCTCCTGACGGGATAGCAACTAGGGCGGTCGTCGCGGGTGAGGCCGTCCGGCGCTGTGAGCAGGCCATCCACCACGAGCGCGGCCGGCGGGCGGCGTGGGCAAGAGCAAGGTGTCCACCACGGGCACGGGGGACGGCCAACGTGAGCGAGGCGAATGACCAACGACGAGGTGAGCACGGCGGCCAACCGTGGGCCAATGCATCAGCCGGTGGCGAGGCTAGCAGGGCGGCCGACACGGGCCAGGACAACGGTGTGGTGGGCGGGCTGCTCGGTGCGGGCGAGGGCGGCGGTCATCATATGCGAATGCGGCTGGGCGGTGGCGCGGCCAGCAGCTACCCGTCCCTCTGTCCTCTCCTTTCCTCTCCAACAAGCAGATCTTACATTTTTCAGCTCTAGCAACCGATTCGGGACCTGCGGTGTGCTACCTGTTGAGCTTGCCTTGGTTTTCCCTTGAAGAGGAAAGGGTGATGCAGCGACTGAGATAAGTATTTCCCTCAGTTCGTTGAGAACCAAGGTATCAATCCAGTAGGAGGAACAAGCAAGGCCCCACTAGTAGTACCTACACAAACAACCAGACACTTGCATCCAACGCTATAAAGGGATTGTCAATCCCTTGAGAGTTATTTGCAAGGATGAGATCCGATAGATATAGATATAAAAAATTGCGGAAACAAAAGTAAATAAGTTACAACAAAGTATTTTTTGGTATTTTTGGTTTATAGATTTGAAAATATAATATGGAAAATAGACCCCGGGGTCATAGGTTTCACTAGAGGCTTCTCTCATAAAGGAAAATTATACGGTGGGTGAACAAATTACTGTCGATCAATTGATAGAAAAACGAATAATTATGAAGATATCTAAGACAATGATTATGCATATAGGCATCACGTTTGTGACAAGTAGACCGAAACGATTCTCCATCTACTACTATTACTCCACACATCGATCGACTCCTGCCTGCATCTCGAGTATTAAGTTCATGAAGAACAGAGTAACGCATTAAGTAAGATGCCATGATGTAGAGGGATAAACCCAAGCAATATGATGAAAACCCCATCTTTTTATCGTCGATGCCAACAATACAATACATGCCTCGCTACCCCTACTTTGTCACTCGGTGAGGACACCGCAAGATTGAACCCAAAACTAAGCACTTCTCCCATTGCAAGAATTACCAATCTAGTTGGCCAAACCGAACCAATAATTTGAAGAGACTTGCAAAGATATGAAATCATGCATATAAGAATTCAAAAGAGACTCAAATAATATTCGTAGATAATCTGAACATAAACTAACAATTTATAGGATTTCGAAAAACACATCGCAAAAGAGTATTAAATCGGATAGATATCCATGAAGATCATGAAGAACATGGTATTGAAGATCAAAGAGAGAGAAGAAGACATCTGGCTACTAGTTATGGATCCGTATGTCTGTGCTGAACTACTCACACATCATCGGAGGGGCAATGGAGTTGATGTAGATGCCCTCCGTGATCAATTCCCTCTCCCGCAGATTATCGGAAAAGGCTCCCACATTGGATCTCTCGGGAACAAAGGCTCTCTACGGCGTAAAAGTATTTTCGTGGCTCTTTTCGGTGATATGAAAATATTTGGAAATTTATAGGCCAAAGAATAGGGTTAGGAGACTTGTACAGGCCCACAAGCCACGGGGCGCGGCCACCCCCCCAGGGCGCGCCCTGCAGGCTTCTGGCCTCTTGGCATGTGTCTTGCCCCTACTCCAAGTCTCCTGGGTATCTTCTGGTCCAAGAAAAATCTTTCCGAAGATTTTGTTTCGTTTGGACTCTTTTTAATATTCCTTATCTGCAATACTCAAAAACATAGAAAAAACCATAAACTAGCACTAGACTCTAAATTAATAGGTTAGTCCTAAAAATAATATAAAATAACATATTAATGCATCGAAAACATCCAAAATAGATAATATAATAGCATGAAATAATTAAAATTTATAGATAGGTTGGAGACGTATCACGACGTGCCAAGAACTTCCCCGACCAATGAGTCCAGGGATATATGTTTTTTTGTTCGTGTGATGTTGTGTGTCTAGGGATAAAGGTTTTTTTTGTTCGTGATGATGCGTGTTGTAAAGAAAATTGGATGATGATTTTTCTCTCTATAATTTCAGCAAAAATATAATTTGCATATGTTTTTATCATAGTTTGTGATCGAGAAACTCAAGCAGCGGCGACAAGCTAACAACTCTATTGTTTCATAGTTTTCTAATAAATAATTTTCTTTAGCGTCTAGATCCGTGGTAGACAGCAAAATTGTGTGTTTGCCTTCAGGGTTTCTCGGAGGCTCACAGAAAAAATAACTAACGTCGTCTGTTAGGCCGGCCATTCCGTATGTTAACTTTTTTTGCCGTCTATAAGGTCTTGATGACGGCAAAACATATTCACTGACGGCTAAATCTTTGTCATCTACCTGATCAACGGCTCGCGCCAAAATTACCCTTTGCGGGCATGGTGTATGCCGACACTTTTTGCCGCCCGGGGCTGATGACAAAACCTTTGCCGTCAGTAATCCTCTCTTCATGGATCATGACCTAGAGAAAGTAAGGAATCTGAAATTAATTTTACCAGCATTCGAGCAACTATGAGGTCTTAAGATCAACTTCCATAAAAGTGAATTATTTTGTTTTGGCGAGGCTCGGGACGAGGCTCATCTGTACGCTGACCTGTTCAGATGCAGGTTGGGCC
Organism: Hordeum vulgare subsp. vulgare; assembly: GCF_904849725.1. Taxonomy (NCBI): domain Eukaryota; kingdom Viridiplantae; phylum Streptophyta; class Magnoliopsida; order Poales; family Poaceae; genus Hordeum; species Hordeum vulgare. The sequence goes on along the minus strand of NC_058520.1, from coordinate 594,590,875 downwards.
AGTTTCCCATCACATATTTGGGGATACAAATACACTATCGGAGATTCAATTGTTGAATGGAAGCACTTCGAGGAAAGATTGCAAAAAAGAGTAAGCAGTTGAAAAGGTAAACTGCTATCTCTAGGTGGAAGATTGGTCCTCATAAATTCAGTACTAAGCAATATAGTACTATATATTATTTTATTTTTCCAGTTGCTGAAAGGAGTATTACATAGATTGGTTTACTTTCGATCAAGACTCTTTTCGCAAGGAGATAGCGGTGGAGTGTGGTTTGCCGTCCTAACGACCAAGGCGGGTGGGACATTTATGAGCTTGAGGTTAAGAATAGGGCCCTCCTTGGCAAATGGTTGTTTAAGTTATTGACACATGATGGTGTAAACCTTCTTAAAGAGAAAACATGTGGGTTCAAAGGCGATATCCCAGGTATACTGGAAGCTTGGGATTCTCACTTTTGGGAAGGCTTAATGGCTACGAGGAAATATTTCTTTCGTTGTGGATCCTTCTTGATTAAGGACGGCTTAGAAATTTGATTCCGGAAGGATAAGTGGCTAGGTAATGCTTCACTCCGGGAACAATATCAAGCTCTGTACAATATTGTGAGTCACAAGGGAGATACCATCGCCATGGTTTTGGAATCATTTCCATCAAATGTGTGGTTTAAAAGAAATTTATTTGGACGCAGACCACAATCGTGGAACACTCTGCTTCAGCGGTTGTCCACGATGAAATTGTGACAGGGGTCCGATGTGTTCCGTTAGAATCTACATGAGAATGGACAATTCTCAGTGAAGTCGATGTACAGAGCTTTGCTTCAATCTAAAGTGGCAGTTGATAATAACAAGAGCTTTGCTCCAATCTGATATGGCAGTTGATAATAACAAGAAGATTTAGAAGATGAAGATACCTCTTAAGAATAAAATCTTTGCAGGGTCATTCTTATTAAAGATAACCTTATTAAGAGGAATTGACATCGAAGTGCGCAATGTGTTTTTTGTCAATATGATGAGACAATAAAATATTTGTTCTTCCAATGCAAATTCGCTTGTTCTATATGGTCAGTCATCCAAATAGCTTCTCGGTTGTATCCTCCTTATAGTGTTGCTAATATATTTGGCAGCTGGTTACATGGGACTAAACCCAGGATTAGAACCCTTCTTAGGATGGGACCGCTTGCCGTTATTTGTTTGTCTTGGCTATGTAGAAATGATAAGTTTTTTAATGGTAAAAGTCTCTTATGCAGGTTATTTACAGATGTACCGAGACGCTTTGCTTATGGTCATCTCTACAATGTGTGGAGAATCGAAACCTATTTACAGAGGTGTGTACACGATTGACAGGGCCGGACCGGTAAAATCCGGGTCCCTAAAAATTAAGGCCCTATCTCACTAGAAAAAATGAACTAATGAGTAATTAATATATATATATATATATATATATATATATATATATATATATATATATATTTCATACAAATTTTTATAATGTATATAATATAATGTCTTACATAATAATGGGATATATAAAAAATCATACCTATTTAACATCCGGTTGCGTAATGTTTATTTGAACAGTATCATCCTTTTAATATTTTTTAAAATAAAATCTTCAATGATATCCGTGTAAGCACTTGAAGTCATGAAGCACTTGAAGTCATGAAGTCATGAAGCACTTGAAGGATGGAAGTCATGAGGACATGAGAGCATCTAAAGGATGAAACTGTTGTGATCGCCGATCGATCAGAAGATCCCGTTTTCAATCAAGGAAGGGCTGTCACCAAATCGCCGATCGATACTCCTGTACGCTAGCAAGGGCAATGCAATAGCTGTTTTGCGATCTATCCCACGCCCGTCTCGAAGATTCCCTTTTTTAAAGTGTGATCGATCATCCTGTATGCACGCTGTGTGATTCTTTTATTTTTGACTAGTAAAATGGTCTATGCATTGCAACGGGATAAAAATTCTCTCAAAAGTTGCAGCTTGTCTTGATGTCATAAAATTGGCTTACAATCATTTTAATCCCAGACCGAGATAGTATTTGAGAAAATTGATCAAAATGGAATGGAAGAAAAATAGGCCCGTGGATGCAACATTAATAAAAATTAACATGCATTCAAATTTACTGAGAGTGGCATGTGCATCAACACTTTTGTTTTAGGACCCGCATAGGTCATCCCACTTGATGTTATTACTTCCTCTGTCCATTATTTATTATTAGACTAGGAGTAATTCAATATGCTAATGTGTGTTAATGTATAATGCACAATCAATATATTATTATGCACATCGTGTAATCCCATTTTAATTACAGTTGACATCACCATGATATTTATAAAGCCAACATTTGACGTCGTTCGAATGTAGGGAGGGAAAAAAGAAAAGCTTATTCGCAACCATATGATTGGTCTTTTTGTAGCCGTTGGTTGTGTGTGTGCAATTTCTCCCTTCATGTAGCTATCCACCTCCCTCATCTATCCCTATGCGTCTAGTCGCTGCAGCCGGCTCGCCGACACCGACGACAATGCTGCAACCCCTTGTCGCGGCAGTTGGCATTGCTGCATCCGAATCGTTATCAGCCACCACTACCGATCGTAGCTGCATCCCCTATCATTGCAGCCGACTCGTCTTGCCCACTGTTGGCCTTGCAAAACCCCTTGTCATAGCTTTTTCAGACACCATTAATATAGATTAGCGAGAGAGTAGGCTTCAATTTTATTGGTGTGGGTGTTGGTGTTTGTTCAAGCTCTTGTTCGCAAGGGCGAATCCAACTACGATTGAATCTTTATTATCGAATCATAATCAGCCGTGATGCGCGCATGAGCTATTAATCCTCTCTCTCTTTTGTTAGTTCATTTTTTCTTTCAAGGCGGTCATGAGCTATTAATTCTCTCTTTCTTTTATTAGTTTAGTTTTTTCTTTCAAGGCACACAAAAATCTTTCAACGCAGTGCGACGGGTGACATTTGTTCCCATATGCAATGTTGTCTCTCCCTCCGTCCAACCTCGGGTGACATCTATTTAGTTATTGATCCATCTCGGGTATTTTTTTACAACATAACAAAGATTTTGACCATGAACTTAAAATTTATTTTGGAATCAGTGAAATTTTCTCATTTTTTTAGTTTACACTAATTTTGCTTCATCTTACTATATATGAACTTTGTTCTTTTTTATATTTGGACTTCTCATGTGATCCATGTGAAAAAAAAGAACAATGTTGAATCATACATGCACACATATCTTGTTGGGTCTACAACGATTGCATTTCTCACACCAGGGGTGAAGTCCACCGCCAATAATCACAAGATGGAGGTTCCTCCTTCTCTCCAAGAAGGAGCTTCAGTTGGTTGAGAAGGGAAGCCACACTCTGCATTGCATTCTTCAAGCATAGAAAAACTTTCTTTGTACACACCAACAATAGTACGAACACCAAGCTGATGCGACACATCAGCACAAGCCTTGGTCGTAGGATCATAAATCTGTGTAACCCAGCGTGGTCCTTGCAGTGTCCAGGCATCTGTAAGGCAGGAAAAGACGATCCTTTCGTCATCTAATGCCATCAGCATCTTTGTGGTTGCGTGTATAGACTTCAGGGGATACGGCAGTAGCAACTCTCGTGGCACGCTGTGTATCTTAACCCAAAGACCTTTCTTCAAGTCTGTTACAAACCACAGGTCCACCGTCTCAAGGTTACGGTCGAAATGCATCATCGCCAAGGTGTTGCTTAGTTTTCCGAGTTTAAGACGACATTTGCCGGTTCCGGTGTTGATCGCCGACGGGCCTCGCAGCGTGGACGAGCTCCACTCCTCTGTGTCGAGGTTGAACGACGCGACGGAGCTCATCATGTCCATCCTCCTCCTACTGCCGATACGGAGAGTGATGACCCACAAGTATAGGGGATCAATCGTAGTATTTTCGATAAGTAAGAGTGTCTAACCCAATGAGGAGCAGAAGGATCTGACAAGTGGTTTTCATCAAGGTAAAATCTGTAGGCACTGAAATTGTCGGTAACAAGTGATTGTGTAGTGAGATGATTCATAGCAAGGAACAAGTAACAAAAGTAGCAACGGTGCAGCAAAGTGGCCCAATCCCTTTTGTAGCAAGAGACAAGCCAGGACAAAGTCTTATAGGAGGAAAAATGCTCCCAAGGACACACGGGAATTTCTGTCATGCTAATTTCATCATGTTCATATGATTCACGTTCGTTACTTTGATAGTTTGATATGTGGGTGGACAGGTGCTTGGGTACTGCCCTTACTTGGACAAGCATCCCACTTATGATTAACCCCTCTCGCAAGCATCGGAACTCCGAAAGAAGAATTAAGACAAAGTCTAACCATAGCATTAAACTAGTGGATCCAAATCAGCCCCTTACGAAGCAACGCATAGACTAGGGTTTAAGCTTCTGTCACTCTAGCAACCCATCATCTACTTACTACTTCCCAATGCCTTCCTCTAGGCCCAAATAATGGTGAAGTGTTATGTAGTCGACGTTCACATAACACCACTAGAGGAAAAACAACATACAACATATCAAATTACCGAACGAATACCAAATTCACATGACTACTATTAGCATGACTTATCCCAATGTCCTCGGGAACAAAAGTAACTACTCACAAAGCATAATCATATTCATGACCAGAGAGGTAATGAGTAGCATCAAGGATCTGAACATAAACTCTTCCACCAAGTAATGCAACTAGCATCAACTACAAAGAGTAATCAACACTAATAGCAACCTTACAAGTACCAATCGGAGTCGCAAGACGGAGATTGGTTACAAGTGATGAACTAGGGTTTGGAGATGAGATGGTGCTGATGAAGATGTTGATGGTGACGAGTCCCCTCCGATGAGAGGAGTGTTGGTGATGACGATGGCGACGATTTCCCCCTCCGGGAGGGAAGTTTCCCCGGCAGGATCGTCCTGCCGGAGCTCTAGATTGGTTCTGCTCAAGTTCCGCCTCGTGGCGGCGGTGAATCCACGAAAAAGCTCCTCTCTGATTTTTTCCAGACGAAACCCTTCATACAGCAGAAGAGGGGGGCAAGTGGGCCAGCAGGTTGTCCACAAGCCCTCATAGCGCGGCCTGGGGGGGTGGCCGCGCCGTGCAAGCTTGTGGCCAACCCCTGGCGCCCCTCTGGCACTTCTTCAGCCCGGTATTTTTTATAAATCTGACAAAAAATCCTCGTTGATTTTTACGGCGTTTGGAGTTGCGCAGAATAGGTATCTCAACTTTGCTCCACTTTCAGGCCAGAATTCCAGCTACCGACATTCTCCCTTTTCATGTAAACGTTGCAAAATAAGAGAGAAAAGGCATAAGAATTGTACCGTGAAGTGAAATAACAGCCCAAGAAGCGATAAATATCAACATGAAAACATGATGCAAAATGGACGTATCAACTCCTCCAAGCTTAGACCTCGCTTGTCCTCAAGCGAAAGCCTAGCTCAATAAATATGTCCACATGTTTAGGAAGAGAGGTGTCGACAAAACAAGATACGAACATGTATGCATCATGATCATGATCAGAACAACAATACCAAGAAGTAAAGCATGGATCAAGAACCTTACCGAGAAGTAACAACCGATAGCCTTTAGTCATGGAAGCAATTGCAATTTATCACAACATCAGAAAGAGTCAAATAAGAGCTTGTAAAGCAAATCCACATACTCAATCTTTCTTTCATTCTCTACAATTGCTACAACTCACGTGGTACTCATGAGATCAAAGTTTCAGCTGGACACAGAGAAAGATAGGGGCTTATAGTTTTGCCTCCCAACTGCTTACCTCAAGGGTAATGTCAACAATAATAATTCATGAATACTTACCTCCAAGTTGACATATGAATATAGATCTTTCCCAAGCACATGACGTTAGCCAAGACAAAGGCAAAATAGGGAATTGGTGAAGATCACTGCTCCTGCAACAAAAGACCTTCCAATGGCGCCAGAAATAGGCACGTTGACAGGAGAATACTTTACTTGATACTCCTCAGCAACGGCACCAGGAATCCTTCTGTTGCGGCTACGCCTTAAGGGACTTCCTAGGCAAGTATGCAAAGGATTTCCCCCGTGGCCTTGGAACCTTGCGTTGGTGTTCCCTCGAAGCGGAAAGGGTGATGTAGCATAGCGGTGGTAAGTATTTCCCTCAGTTTGAGAACCAAGGTATCGATCCGGAGGAGTATCACAATAGCCTGCACAAACACAAAAAGCTTGCTCCCAACGCTATGAAGGGGTTGTCAATCCCTTATAGATTGTTTGCCAAGTGAGAACTAAAAGCAACAAAGTAACAAAGCAAAGTAAAAGCGGAGCTGTAAACGATGGATGTGAATAGACCCGGGGGCCGTAGTGTTTACTAGTGGATTATCTCATGAAAACAAGTAGACGGTGGGTGAACAAATTACTGTCGAGCAATTGATAGAACCGCGCAAAGTCGTGACGATATCTATGCAATGATTATATCTATAGGCATTACATCCAAAACAAGTAGACCGATACTTTCCGCATCTACTACTATTACTCCACACGTCGGCCGCTATCCAGCATGCATCTAGTGTATTAAGTCCAAAAGAACAGAGTAACGCCTTAAGCAAGATGAGATAATGTAGAGGGATAATCTCAAACCAATGATGAAAACCCCATCTTTTTATCCTTGATGGCAACTACTTAATGTGTGCCTTGCTGCCCCTACTATCACTAGGAAAGGTCACCACATGGTAGAACCCAAAACCAAGCACTTCTCCCATTGCAAGAATCATAGATCTAGTTGGCCAAGCAAAACCCAAGACTCGGAGAGACTTACAAGGATATCAAATCATGCATATAAGAAATCAGCAAAGACTCAAATATATATCATAGATAATCTGATCGCAAATCCACAATTCATCGGATCTCGACAAACACACCGCCAAAGAAGATTACATCGGAGATATCTCCATGAAGATCATGGAGAACTTTGTATTGAAGATCCAAGAGAGAGAAGAAGCCATGTAGCTACTAATTACGGACCCATAGGTCTGAAGTGAACTACTCACGAGTCATTGGAGGGGCGATGATGATGATGAATAAGCCCTCCAACTCCAAAGTCCCCTCCGGCAGGGTGCCGGGAAGGGTCTTCAGATGAGATCTCGCGGAAACGGAAGCTTGCGGCGGCGGAAAAGTATTTTAGAGGCTCCCCTTATTTTTTGCTGAATTTTTGGGAATATATAGGCCAAGGATCTAGGTCAGGGGGCGCCCAGGGAGGCCACAAGCCGTGACACCGCCGCCTCCCCCCTGGTGGCGGAGTGGGAGCTTGTGGGCTCCCTAGAGCCCACCTGGCTTGGCCGAGAGGCCCCCTGATCTTTTTCCCTTCGGGAAAAAATCATTTCAGGGTTTTTATTCCGTTTGGACTCCGTTCCAAAATCAGATCTGAAAAGAGTCAAAAACACACAAAAAAACAGGAACTGGCACTTGGCACTGAATTAATAAGTTAGTCCCAAAAAAGATATAAAAGGTACATAAAACATCCAAAGATGACAAGATAACAGCGTGAAACCATCAAAAATTATAGATACGTTTGAGACGTATCAAGCATCCTGAAGCTTAACTCGTGCTCGTCCTCGAGTAGGGAAGTGATAAAGAATGAATTTTTGATGCTTTCATGCTACCTAGCATAGGTGTCCTTTGTAATTCCTCTTATGTGACGTGAATGTTCAGATCCATTAGATTCAAAACAATAGTTTGCTATTGACGTGGAAACAATAATAATTCAAGCAAACTAGCAAGGTAATCATGAACTTTCACAATAACAAGGCCAAAAGAAAGTTATCCCTACAAAAGCATATAGTCTGGCTATGCTCTATCATCATTGCACAACGAATTTAAATCATGCACAACCCCAGTATTGGCCAAGTAATTTTTTCACACCTTTACTTTCTCAAACCTTTTCAACTCTCACGCAATACATGAGCGTGAGCCATGGTTATAGCACTATAGATGGTGTGGAGTGTGGTGGAGGTTGCAAGACAAAAAAGGAGAAGATAGTCACATTAACTAGGTATAACAATGAGCCGTGGAGATGCTCATCAATAGATATCAATGTGAATGAGTAGGGATTTCCATACAAATGATGCACTAGAGCTATAAGTATGTGAAAGCTCTTAAAGAAAACTAGTGGGTGTGCATCCAACTTGCTTGCTCACGAAGACCTAAGGCAATTTTGAGGAAGCCTATCATTGGAATATACAAACCAAGTTATATAATGAAAATTTCCCACTAGCTATATGGTGGTGACAAAACGAGAGACTCTCAATCATGAAGATCATGGTGCTTAATATGCACAATTATGGAAAAAGTGGTAGCATTGTCCCTTCTCTCTTTTTCTCTCATTTTTTTGGTGGGCTCTTTGGCCTATTTTTTTTTATTTTTTTTATTTTGTTGGGCTTCTTTGGCCTCTTTTATTTCCTCACATGGGACAATTCTCCATTAATGATGATCATCCCACTTTCAACTCAAAACTTAGAGAAACTATGACTCTATATGGAATGCCTTCGGTAGTGTACCGTGGCAATGATCTAGCATGGCATAGACATTAATGGAAACATCATGCTAGCTATCTTACGATCATGTAATGACAAGGTAGACGTGGTGGCACATGTCATGGTGGTAGTTGCATGGCAATATATCTCGGAATGACTTTGAAAAAGCCATAGTAGGTAGGTATGGTGGCTGTTTTGAGGGAGGCTAATGGAGGGTTTTGTGCACCGGCGAAAGTTGCACGGCACTAAGAAGATAGTGATGGTGGAAGGTGAAAGTGCATCTAAACCATGGACTCAACATTAGTCATGAAGAAATCATATACTTGTTGCAAAAATTTTATTAGTAATCGAAACAAAGCATTCAACGCATACTCCTAGGGGAAGGGTTGGTAGGTATAAACCATCGCGCGATCCCGACCGCCACGCAAAGGATGACAATCAATATACTAATCATGCTCAGATTTCATCACATAGCGGTTCACCATACGTGCATGCTATGGGAATCACTAACTTCAACACAAGTATTTCTAGATCCACAACACCTTACTAGCATGACTTCAATATTACCACAAGCACAACTCAAAACTAATTGAGATGAATCAAACTTCTCTAACTATTCAATGCACATGAAGGTGGAAGTTTTTGTATCCCTTTGGATAACTACCCCTTTTGAGACTACTTTCAAAGCATAGATAAACTACCAAGCCACACACCGCTGCGATCTAAAAGATATAAGTGAAGCACATAGAGCAAGAGTATCTAGCTCAAAAGATATAAGTGAAGCACATGTGAGTTGAATTGTCTACCAAAAGATATAAGTGAAGCTCGACAAAATCACGGTGTGTGCATGTCTCTCTCTCTAGGTGTGCGGCAAGGATGATTGTGACACAACAAAAATAAAAGACTCCTACGATACAAGACGCTCCAAGCAAAAACACATAACATGTGGTGAATAAAAATATAGCCCCAAGTAGCGTTATCGATGGATTGAAGACGAGAGAGGGGATACCTTCCCGGGGCATCCCCAAGCTTAGGATTTTACGACATCCTTGAATCTCTTGGGGTGCCTTGGGCATCCCCAAGCTTGAGCTCTTGCCACTCTTTATCTTTTTGTCCATAAGAACTTCACCGAAAACTTGAAAACGTCACAACACGAAACTTAAACAGAAACTCGTGATAACATTAGTACAAGAGAACAAACCACCACTTCCTTAGATACTGTATCAAACTTAAATTCTACTTGTGCTGATGTTGAGTTACTGTATTTTCAATCTTCCATGGCTAATACCCTCGATACTATCCATAGTTTCATCAAAATAAGCAACCAACACAACAAAAACAGAATCTGTTAACAGCAGACCAGTCTGTAGCAATATGTATATTTCGTATACCTCTGGTACTTCAAAAATTCTGAAACATTACGAAAGTCTGAAGAATTTTGTTAGCAATCATCAGCAAAAAGAATCAACTCAAAGCTCTTACAGAAAAGAAATGGAAATTCTTTTCGTGAGCAGAAAGTTTCTGTCTTTTCCAGCATGACCAAACGATCATCCCCAAGACTAATCATAACAGTTTTGCTTGGCACAAACGCAAAAAGAAACATAAAAAACACAATCATAACAGAATTATGAAAGTGTGGAAAACACGAAACAGAAAGAAAAAGGATAAATTCGTTGGGTTGCCTCCCAACAAGTGCTTTTGTTTAATGCCCTTAGCTAGGCAAAAAGTGATGGAATCACATATAGTCATCTTTGGTGCTCAAACCATAGGTAGCCCTCATCATAGATTCATAAGGCAATCTTGTTTTCTTTCTAGGAAAGTGCTCCATGCCCTTTTTTAAAGGAAATTGAAATCTAATATTCCTTCCTTCATATCGATGATAGCACCAATAGTCCTTAGGAAAGGTCTACCAAGAATAATGGGACATGAAGGATTGCAATCTATGTCAAGTACAATGAAATCCATGGGTACATAGTTCTTATTTGCAACAATAAGAACATCATCGATCCTCCCCATGGGTTTCTTAACAGTAGAATCCGCAAGATGCAAATTAAGAGAACACTCTTCAATCTCATGAAAACCAAGAATATCACATAAAGACTTTGGAATCGCGGAAACACTAGCACCCAAATCACACAAAGCATTGCACTCATAGTTTTTGATCTTGATTTTGATAGTAGGTTCCCACTCATCATGAAGTTTTCTAGGTATAGAGACTTCTAGTTCGAGCTTCTCTTTAAGAGATTTCATCATAACATCTACGATATGCGCGGTAAAGGCTTTGCTTTGTCTATAAGCATGTGGAGAGTTTGCAATGGATTGCATCAAAGAAATGCATTCAAACAAGGAGAAATTATCATAATTGAATTCCTTGAAATCCAAAGTGGGAGTTTCATTACTACCCAAATTTTTGACTTCTTCTACTCCACTCTCCACACCTTTATCATCAAGATAGGTGGTCTCCGAATCATTGGGGCGTTTTTCAACCAAAGTGGATTCATATCCAGCCCCTCCATAAGTAGGTTTGACACGTGAAAACAAAGATGCAAGAGGAGACACACCAGGCACATTAAGATCTTCGTGATTTGCATCACTAGAACGCACCCTTTTAAACCATTCATGTCTAGCCCGAATTTGGGCGGTTCTTTCTTTGCTCTCATTCATAGAGATACGCATAACTTTCAAAGTTTCATCCAATTTGACCTTGGGAGGAGCGCATCCAACTTTCAAAGCATCAATATCACAAGATATCCTATCAACGCTCTTAGCCAAATCGTCTATTTTGAGTAGTTTTTCCTCTATGGACGCATTGAAAATCTTTTGAGAGTTAATGAACTCTTTGATATTACTCTCTAAATCAGAGGGTAATTTGTTGTGATTTCCATAAGTGTTATTATAGGAATTGCCATAATTGTTAGAGGAGTTACTAAGAAAAGGCCTAGGAACATAGTTCCCTCTAAAAGCATTGTTGTTGCTAAAATTGTTTCTACCAACAAAATTCACGTCCAAACTAGCATTGCTACTATCAATCAAAGAAGATAGTGGCATGTCATTAGGATCTACGGTAGCGTTTCTACTAGCAACCAAATTCATCAACTCGTCCATCTTAACACTAAGCGAGTTAATCTCTTCTATAGCGTGCACCTTTTTGCTAGCAGGCGACCTTTCAGTGTGCCACTCAGAGTAGTTGGTCATGATATTGTCTAGGAGTTTTGTAGCGTCTCCTAACGTGATTTCCATGAACGTTCCACCTGAGGCGGAGTCCAAGATATTGCGAGAAGCGAAATTCAAGCCAGTGTAAAAGATTTGTATAATCATCCACAAACTCAAGCCATGAGCGGGACAATTTCTAATCATAAGCTTCATCCTCTCCCAAGATTGTGCAACGTGTTCATGATCAAGTTGCTTGAAATTCATGATATCGTTACGTAAGGAGATGATCTTCGCCGGCGGAAAATACTTGGATATGTAAGCATCTTTTTACTTATCCCAAGAATCGATACTATTTTTAGGCAAAGAAGAAAACCAAGTTTTTACGCGATCTCGCAACGAGAAAGGAAAAAGTTTCAACTTAATCACGTCATTATCCACATCTCTTTTATTTTGCATATCACAAAGCTCAATGAAGGTATTGAGATGAGATGCGGCATCTTCACTAGGAAGGCAGAGAATTGCTCTTTCATAACAAGATTCAGCAAAGCTGCGTTGATTTCATACGATTCCGCACTAGTGGCGGGAGCAATCGGAGTACTAATAAAATCATTATTATTAGTGCTCGAGAAGTCGCAAAGTTTGGTGTTTTCAGCCATGATGACTTCAACAAACAAACAAGCACACAAGCAAGCAAGAAAACCGGCAAAGGCAAACGACAAAGGCAAAAGAAAACGGCGAAGGAGAAAGGTAAATGAAAACGGCAAAAGAGAAAGGCAAATGAAAACGACAAATGTGAAGTGGGGGAGAGGAAAACGAGAGGCAATTGGCAACAAAAGTAAATGGAAGAGATTAGTTTGTGAGACCTACTCGGATAGATCTTGATTTCTCCTCCCCGGCAAAGGCGCCAGAAATACTTCTGCTACTGTAACAAAAGACCTTCCAATGGTGCCAGAAATAGGCACATTGACGGGAGAATACTTAACTTGATACTCCTCAGCAACGGCACCAGGAATCCTTCTGCTGCGGCTACGCCTTAAGGGACTTCCTAGGCAAGTATGCAAAGGATTTCCCCCGTGGCCTTGGAGCCTTGCGTAGGTGTTCCCTCGAAGCGGAAAGGGTGATGTAGCGTAGCGGTGGTAAGTATTTCCCTCAGTTTGAGAACCAAGGTATCGATCCGGAGGAGTATCACAAGAGCCTGCACAAACACAAAAAGCTTGCTCCCAACGCTATGAAGGGGTTCTCAATCCCTTATAGATTATTTGCCAAGTGAGAACTGAAAGCAACAAAGTAACAAAGCAAAGTAAAAGCGGAGGTGTAAACGATGGATGTGAACAGACCCGGGGGCCGTAGTGTTTACTAGTGGATTATCTCATGAAAGCAAGTAGACGGTGGGTGAACAAATTACTGTCGAGCAATTGATAGAGCCGCGCAAAGTCGTGACGATATCTATGCAATGATTATATCTATAGGCATTACATCCAAAAGAAGTAGACCGATACTTTCTGCATCTACTACTATTACTCCATACGTCGACCGCTATCCAGCATGCATCTAGTGTATTAAGTCCAAAAGAACAGAGTAACCCCTTAAGCAAGATGACATGAGGTAGAGGGATAATCTCAAACCAATGATGAAACCCCCATCTTTTTACCCTTGATGGCAACTACTTAATGTGTGCCTTGCTGCCCCTACTGTCAGTGGGAAAGGTCACCACATGGTAGAACCCAAAACCAAGCACTTCTCCCATTGCAAGAATCATAGATCTAGTTGGCCAAACAAAACCCAAGACTCGGAGAGACTTACAAGGATATCAAACCATGCATATAAGAAATCAGCAAAGAATCAAGTATATATCGTAGATAATCTGATCACAAATCCACAATTCATCGGATCTCGACAAACACACCACCAAAGAAGATTACATCGGATAGATCTCCATGAAGATCATGGAGAACTTTGTATTGAAGATCCAAGAGAGAGAAGAAGCCATCTAGCTACTAACTACGGACCCGTAGGTCTGAAGTGAACTACTCACGAGTCATTGGAGGGGTGATGATGATGATGAAGAAGCCCTCCAACTCCAAAGTCCCCTCCGGCAGGGCGCCGGGAAGGATCTCCAGATGAGATCTCGCGGAAACGGAAGCTTGCAGCGGCGGAAAAGTATTTTTGAGGCTCCCCTTATTTTTTGCTGAATTTTTGGGAATATATAGGCCAAGGATCTAGGTCAGGGGGCGGCCAGGGAGGCCACAAGCCCTGACACCGCCGCCTTCGTCCTGGTGGCGGAGTGGGAGCTTGTGGGCTTCCTAGAGCCCACCTGGCTTGACCCACAGGCCCCCTGATCTTCTTCCGTTCGGGAAAAAAATAATTTCGGGGTTTTTATTCCATTTGGACTCCGTTCCAGAATCAGATCTAAAAAGAGTGAAAACACAGAAAAAACAGGAACTCGCACTTGGCACTGAATTAATAAGTTAGTCCCAAAAAAGATATAAAAGGTACATAAAACATCCAAATATGACAAGATAACAGCGTGAAACCATCAAAAATTATAGATACGTTTGAGACGTATCAATCACCATGACTCTTTCAAGGGCAAAAAGTAAAGGTACAAGATAGGCCCTTCGCAGAGGGAATCAGAGGTTTTCATGCGAATTTGAGGTTTGGATGCGTGTCCTCTTAGTGCGGAGGAACGCCACTTTATATTGCCTCTTGTGATAAAGAACTTTATTATGCACTCTGTCGGTTTTATGTCTTCCTCATCACAGGTTCGTACAAAGCTTATTTTCCACACACTAATATATCATACATATTAGAGAGCAATTTTTATTGCTTGCACCGATGACAACTTACTTGAGGGATCTTATTCAATCCATAGGTAGGTATGGTGGATTCACATGGCAAAACTGGGTTGATGGTTTATAGATGCACAAGTAGTATCTCTACTTAGTGAGGGAGGTTTGGCTAATGTGAGGTGGAAGCAATCGTCACATGCTAAGGGATCTCTAATCATATAACATTGTTCGGAGCCAAGCAAACACAATTCATTATGTTGTCTTCCTTGTCCAACATCTACTTCTAGGCATGCAATAGTTTAGTGAGTGTTCACAATCATAGATGGTGTCAGAGATGATATATTCATATGTGAACCTCTCCTTCTTTATCACTTCCTATTAATTGCAACCATGACCAAGGTCTACGTTTTCCTACACTCAACAAGTTTCAACCCTCATTCTTTTTATATGTGAAGCCATCACTTCTCATAAGATCATTAGATGATCTTTCTTGCTTTTGTTCTATTCTCACTCTTTTGATCATGGCAAGAGGCAAAGCCCTTCAACTAAGACACTCTTTATTATATGGCTCACGAGCTCGAATACATCGGGGGTGACACAAAGCAAAACTCAAGACTAAAACACTAAGACTTTTATTCTACTAGAGAAAGAGAAAACTGAAAAGGAAAACTAAAACAAAGGTAAAGACAAAAGATGTGATGGTGATACGATACCGGGGCAACTCCCCCAAGCTTGGCACAAGCCAAGGGGATTGCCCATACCAATGCTCAGTTGTCTTCCTTTGGTGGTGAAGGTGGAGGAGTTGTTGCAATCTTTGACTCCAAGAGGGCCATTAATCTTTGATTTATACCTTGAAGATCTGCGATATGTTTTTCTAGCAAAACAACCTCACGAGTGAGAAAAGTATTGCGAGCA
The DNA here is from genome assembly GCF_904849725.1 of Hordeum vulgare subsp. vulgare. Classification (NCBI taxonomy): domain Eukaryota; kingdom Viridiplantae; phylum Streptophyta; class Magnoliopsida; order Poales; family Poaceae; genus Hordeum; species Hordeum vulgare. The sequence goes on along the minus strand of NC_058520.1, from coordinate 594,575,508 downwards.
CGAGTTGTTTCACAAAACCTCAAGAGTTCAATCAAGGATGGAGATAGTAGGTGGAGGTAGGGTTGGAGGAAATCCACTTCTTCAACTTCTTCCTTGTTGAGCACAGATTGCACTTCATCCCATGCCTGATTCCTCTCCTTAGTTTTGCCCTTGGTTTCTTTAGGTAGCCTCTCCTTGGCCTCCATTCTTTTCAGATCAGCATTTACTTCTCCATAGGCTCGAGGGAGATTGTTCTCCCCCACAGATTCCTGAGACGACATCTTGACCTAGATCTGCGGCAGAAAACAGGCTCGAAACGAAAAACAGAGGAAATCTGCGTGATGCAGGGGTCAGACCAAACAGGAGTATATATAATGATTTTTTTCAGACCAGAAGGAGTACCCCGCACGAAAACGGAGTCCGTGAGGCGCACGAGGTGGCCACAAACCCTCACGCGACCAGGGGGTGGGCCCGCGCCGTGCAGGCTTGTCGCCTCCTTGCGCACTTTCCGGACTACTTCCAATTTTTGTATTTTTTCAAATATTCCAAAACGGAGAAAATTTCCTACTTGAAAAGTTTAGGACTTTGTTTTCTTACCGAATCACATACCTCTTCGTTTTCGGAGTTTGAAACAGGCTGATAAATATCCCTTAGGTATTCTTCCGGAGTTATGGTATTGATGATATTGCTTTCAACATTTATGGGAGTACCTGAGATATAATGCTTGATTCTCTGCCCATTTACCACTCTCGGACAATTACTTTCCGTGTTGTTGATCTTGATAGCACCGGAACGGTATACTTCCTCAACACCATAGGGACCTTCCCATTTAGAGAGAAGCTTGCCTACAAAGAATCTTAAACGAGAGTTATATAGCAAGACATAATCACCTACATTGAACTCAAGCTTTTGTATCCTCTTATCATGCCACCTCTTAACCTTCTCTTTGAACAGCTTGGCATTGTCATATGCCTGAGTTCTCCACTCATCAAGCGAGCTAATATCAAATAATCTCTTCTCACCAACAAGTTTGAAATCAAAGTTGAGCTCTTTGATTGCCCAATAATCTTTATGCTCTAGCTCAAGAGGTAAGTGACATGCTTTACCGTACATCATTTTGTACGGAGACATCCCCATGGGATTCTTATAGGCAGTTTTATAAGCCCAAAGTGCATCATCGAGCTTCTTAGACCAATTCTTTCTAGACCTGTTGACAGTCTTTTGCATAATCAGTTTAATCTCTCTATTACTTAGCTCTAGTTGACCACTGGACTGAGGGTGATAGGGATACGCAATTCTATGTTGACATTGTACTTAGCAAGCGTTTTATGGAAAGCACCATGAATGAAGTGTGAACCACCGTCGGTCATTAGATATCTAGGGACTCCAAATCTAGGGAAGATAACTTCTTTCAGCATCCTGATAGAGGTGTTGTGATCAGCACTACTAGTGGGGATAGCTTCAACCCACTTAGTGATGTAATCAACATCAACTAGGATATGAGTATACCCGTTGGATTTTGGAAAAGGTCCCATATAATCAAAGCCCCAGACATCAAATGGTTCAATGACAAGTGAATAGTTCATAGGCATTTCCTGACGTTTGCTAATATTACCTATTCTTTGACATTTGTCACAAGACAAGACAAACTTACGGGCATCCTTGAAGAGAGTGGGCCAATAGAAACCTGATTGCAATACCTTGTGTGCAGTTCTATCTCCCGCATGGTGTCCTCCGTAGGCCTCGGAGTGACACTTCTGTAGGGTCTGTCCCTGTTCATGTTTAGGTACACAACGTCTAATAACACCATCTAATCCTTCCTTATAAAGGTGAGGATCATCCCAAAAGTAATTTCTCAAGTCAAAGAAGAATTTCTTCTTTTGCTAGTACATGAAACTAGGTGGTATGTATTTGGCAACGATATAGTTTGCATAATCATCATACCACGATGCACTACGTGAAGCATTCATGACATTCAGTTGCTCATCGGGAAAGCTATCATCAATAGGTTGTGGGTCATCAAGAACGTTCTCCAACCTAGACAAGTTATCTACTACTAGGTTATGAGCACCCTTTCTGTCGACAACGTGCAAATCAAATTCTTGTAGCAAGAGAACCCATCTGATAAGTCTAGGTTTAGCATCTTTCTTCTCCATGAGGTACTTAATAGCAGCATGATCAGTGTGAATAGTGACTTTGGAATCAACTATGTAAGACCTGAACTTTTCACATGCAAACACGACTGCTGAAAATTCCTTCTCCGTAGTAGCATAGTTTCTTTGGGCACTGTCTAGAGTTTTACTAGCGTAGTGAATAACATTCAACTTCTTATCGACTCTTTGCCCTAGAACAGCACCAACAGCATAATCGCTAGCATCACACATGATCTCAAAAGGTAGGTTCCAATCAGGTGGTTGAACAATAGGTGCAGTTATCAATGCCCTCTTAAGTATTTCGAAGGCTTCCTCACAATCATCGTAAAAAAAAGGAATATCCTTTTGTAAGAGATTGGTAAGAGGCCTAGAAATCTTAGAGAAGTCTTTAATGAACCTTCTATAGAAACCAGCATGACCAAGGAAACTTCTTATGCCTTTGATATCTGTGGGGTATGGCATTTTCTCGATTGCATCAACCTTAGCCTTATCGACTTCAATACCTCTTTCAGAAAATTTATGTCCCAAGACGATGCCTTCATTAACCATAAAGTGGCACTTCTCCCAATTCAAGACAAGATTGGTGTCTTTACATCTCTGTAAGACTCGATCAAGGTTGCTGAGGCAATCATCAAAAGAAGACCCGTAAACGGAGAAGTCATCCATGAAAACCTCAACAATCTTTTGACAAAAGTCAGAGAATATAGCCATCATACATCTTTGAAAGGTGGCAGGTGCATTACACAAGCCAAAAGGCATACATCTATAAGCAAAGGTACCAAAAGGGCAGGTGAAAGTGGTTTTCTCCTGATCAGATTGTGCAACTGGTATTTGAGAGAAACCAGAATAACCGTCTAGAAAGCAAAAGCGTGTGTGTTTGGACAACCTTTCTAGCATTTGGTCAGTAAAAGGCAAAGGGTAATGATCTTTCCTAGTGGCTTTATTCAGTTTCCTAAAATCGATCACCATCCTGTAGCTAGCAATAATCCTCTGTGGGATCAATTCATCCTTATCATTAGGGACAACGGTAATGCCTCCCTTCTTAAGGACGCAATGCACCGGACTCACCCATTCACTATGAGCAACAGGATAGATAATACCCGCTTCCAGGAGCTTTAGTATTTCTTTTCTTACTACCTCTTTCGTCTTAGGATTTAATCTCCTTTGATGATCAGCAACTGGTTTGAAATCAGGATCAATTTTAATCTTGTGCTGACATAGAGTGGGACTAATTCCCTTAAGATCATCAAGAGTATATCCAATAGCAGCACGGTGCTTCCTCAGAGTTTTTAGTAACTTCTTTTCTTCATGCTCTAAGAGGCTAGCACTAATAATAACATGATATATCTCTTTTTCATCAAGATAGGCATACTTAAGAGTATCAAGCAACTGTTTAAGCTCGAACACAGGATCACCCTTTGGTGGGGGTGGATCCCCAAACAGTTCAACAAGCAAGTTATTCTTAAGGATAGGATATTGTTCTAAGACAACTCTATCTATCTCATCCCTTTCGTTCATATGCATATCATTTTCATGCTCAAGCAAGTATTTCTCTAAGGGATCAGTAGGAGGCAAGGCAATAGAAGCTAAGGCAATAGTTTCATCCTTACTAGTCAACTCCTTTTCATGAGGTTCTCTACCAAACTTGGAGAAGTTGAACTCATGTGACACGCCTTCAAAGCCAACAGTGACAGTTTGCTTCTCACAGTCAATATGAGCATTGATGGTATTGAGAAAAGGTCTGCCAAATATGATGGGACAAAAGCTATCTTGAGCGGTAGCAAGAACGAGGAAATCAGCAGGATACTTCGTTTTACCACATAAGACTTCAACATCCCTAACAATTCCCACAGGGCAGATAGTATCTTATTGGCAAGCTGAATAGTGACATCAATAGGCTCTATCTCAACAGGTGCAATCTCATCTTTGATTTCATCGTATAAGGATTGAGGTATTGCACTAACACTAGCACCCACGTCACATAAACCATGATAACAATGATCTCCTATCTTAACAGAAACCACAGGCATGCCAACAACATGCCTATGTTTGTCTCTAGCGTGAGGTTTAGCAATTCTAGCAGCATCTTCACAGAAGTGAATATTATGTCCCTCAACATCGTCGGACAGAAGATCTTTGATAATAGCAATGCTAGGTTCAACTCTAATTTGCTCACGGGGTGTAGGTGTTCTAATGTAGCCTCTACGTATCACAGTTGAAGCTTCAGAATGATCCTTTATCCTAACAGGGAAAGGTGGTTTCTCAATTTAAGCACTGGGAACCACAAGATCATTATAGGCAATGACTTTCTCTTCAACTGGAGTGGGTTTAACTACATTAACTTCTAAAGGAGGATGATATTTAAATCACTTCTCTTTGGGGAGATCAATATGAGTAGCAAAGGATTCACACAATGAAGCTACTATCTCAGAGTCAAGTCCATACTTAGCGCTAAAGTCACAAAAAGTATTTGTCTCAACAAAGGATTTAACGCAATCAAACGTGAAATTCATACCTGAATCCTTACCTTCTTCAAGCTCCCAATCTTCAGAGTTGTGTTTGATTCTCTCCAATAAGTTCCATTTGAAGTCAATATCTCTCTTCATAAAAGAACCGGTACAAGAAGTGTCAAGCATGGTGCGATCATCATGAGAAAGCCGAGCATAGAAGTTCTGAATGATAATTTCTCTCGAGAGCTCATGATTGGGGCATGAATATAGCATTGATTTAAGCCTCCCCAAGCTTGAGCGATGCTTTCTCTGTCACAAGGCCAAAAATTATAAATATAATTCCGATCACGATGTACTAAATGCATAGGATAAAACTTTTGATGAAATTCCAATTTCAACCGATTGTAGTCCCATGATCCAGTATCATCACATAGCCTATACCATGTCAACGCCTTATCCTTCAAAGATAAAGGAAGGACCTTCTTCTTGACCTCATCCTCGAGCAAACCTGCAAGCTTAAATAAACCACAAACTTCATCTACATAGATTAGATGCAAGCCTGGATGTGATGTTCCATCTCCTGTAAAAGGGTTAGCCAGCAGTTTCTCAAGTATACCCGAAGGAAATTCAAAGCAAATATTTTCAGTAGGTGCAGCAGGTTGAGGAGGAACTCTTTATGCTTCCGTTAAAGGTGAAGATACCCCGAACAAGCTCCTCAAAGGATTAGTATCCATAGTGACAAGTGACAATAAATTTCAGCACACTATATGAATGTTTCCTTACCAAGTTCCACTTACCAAAGGCGCTTCATGCCCCGGCAATGGCGCTAGAAAAGTGTTTTCATGACCCACAAGTATAGGGGATCAATCGTAGTCCTTTCGATAAGTAAGATTGTCGAACCCAATTAGGAGCAGAAGGATCTGACAAGTGGTTTCCAGCAAGGTAAAATCTGTAGGCACTGAAATTGTCGGTAACAAGTGATTGTGTAGTGAGATGATTCGTAGCAAGCAACAAGTAACAAAAGTAGCAACGGTGCAGCAAAGTGGCCCAATCCCTTTTGTAGCAAGGGACAAGCCTGGACAAAGTCTTATAGGAGGAAAAACTCTCCCGAGGACACATGGGAATTTCTGTCATGTTAGTTTCATCATGTTCATATGATTCACGTTCGTTACTTTGATAGTTTGATATGTGGGTGGACGGGCGCTTGGGTACTGCCCTTACTTGGAGAAGCATCCCACTTATGATTAATGTAACATCCCAATTTTCCTAAATTCGGATGTTAATAGATCATTCATATGCATCTCATATTTTTATGCATTATTTGCTCTTCTGAGAATTTTATTCATTTTGCAACTTCGGGCAATTTATTTGAGTGGAGATAATATGACTTCTCCCGTGGGAAATAAAAAGTTCGTGATATTTAAAATGTCGTTTGGGGTTATCCAATTTGATTTTTTTGCAAGTTTTTATAAAGCCCGAAATTATTTTTAGTTAAGTTTTTAAATGCTATTTGTGTGGCCTATTGCATTAAAACTATTTTCAAAATATTTGCATTAGGTGGAACTAGGTTCCTTTATTAGTTATTAGGTGGATTTATTTTATATTTATATATATCTATCTTAGATTTATATTATGTATATCTATATATACTTATTTATATATATTGCTATGTGCGCATATATATATATATATATTATATATATATATGTATGTATTTTTGTGTACGTATATCATTACTATCTTTCTATGTTTGTTTTTCTTAAAAAAAATATATATATACTATTTTAGTGTAAACGTATATATTAGTATATATCTTTTCTTTTTTTTTTTCTAAGTAGTTTACTATACGTTTTTCTGGTATTTTATTTCACTAAAAAAATATATAAATATATATATTATTATATATTATTTTTTTTGTGGTAAAAAAAAAAACAACGGTGCCACCAGGGACCAGCCCACCAGCACCGAGCTGGCAGGCTAGTGCCCCAGCACACCACGCAACTATCCCCAGCACCATACCACGAGTGCACCACCAGGCCCCTTTGCTCCCAGCTTTGACCAGAGGCCAGCTATCCCCATCGAGCAGACCAGGGACTGGACCCCCAGCGCTCGAGCTCCACCTCGCCTGTGCGCCACCAGGTCCCACAGCCCCAGACCGAGCCGGACTTCTCCAACTTACCGAGACAGAGGTGGACTCCTCCTCGAGAGGACAAAAGCTCCAGGAGCCCGAGACCCTGCTTCCGAATTCTTTCTCCTGCCCGATTTCGAGGTACATCACGTAGCATCGCTAGGAGCTGACCCGCAACTTCGTCATCGCCGGAGCACCACACCGTCCATCGGACTTCGTCCGCCCGTACGTCCGAGTTCGTCCGTGTTCGTCGGAGCTCGCGGAGCCGCCATCACCGGAGTCCGTTCGACCGCCACCGGAGCACCATCGGAGGAGCCACATCGAGACGGTTCCGTTTTTCCCCGCTGTTCGTGGTGAGAACGCACGCACGAGCGGATTCATCAAACCCCGATGAACAGCTTCAGGACGAAATAAAATCTGTTTTTATCTGTTTTCAGCTCTGTCAGATTCTCGGTATAATTTTGAAACGCGTTTATCTTTTTACTCGTAACTCCGATTCAGGAAATTCTTTTTCCTGTGATCTCGTATCGATGAGGAGAACATGTTAGAACCAGTAGTTTTCAGTTTTACGAAAATTAATTTTTTTGTTAAAACAGATTATTTTAAACCTACCGGAGGCCATATTTTGCAAACCGTTCATCCGGTTTAGTTGATTCTTTTTGCGTTGTCATCGTATCAGCATGTAGATGATTTTATACCTGCTGCCATGCTATTTATGCTTTGGTTTTAAACAAGTTGTTTTATTGCCGATGATTTTATTTGGTGTTGTTTGATTGTGGTGATTGATTGGTGTGATTGTTTGCAACGTGTAGATTGTGCGGAGTGCGACGCAAACTATTGTCAGGAGTGTGACCTTCTGAATCAGAATCAAGGCAAGTTACATGTTGATCATCCTTTACCTATTATTTTTCTATGCATGTAGTATTATATCACCCTATGAAAATTATGCATGTATAGGAAGATTATTATTGCTATGCTATTGAGCTATATCCCCTCGTCATTGAAAGATCGTGCTAGATATATTTTGCTATGCTATGTAGACGGGGATTGGTTCCTGTATTCATTGAGATTATGTGAGGATTACTACAAAATAAATTTGAGTAGTAATTCAGGATATAATACACCTCTGGGCGGATATGGTATTGCTGGGTGGTTTCAAGAACATCATGGTATCTACCCTCTGAATGTAAGTGGAATGCCGCCCAGGTTCAAAAAGATCAAACAGACTTAGTGACTAGTAGCTTCCTTGTGCGACCACTGGCCATTATGGGCTCTGGCTTAGTTGATCAGTCGTGGAAACCTTACCCGGATGTGCCAGCTGATGTAGCTATGATAGGTGGGATGGGCCTCCTGTGGGACTAGGTGACTGCTTCTGAAAGACTTCGTCTCAATCTTCGGGTTGGGTCCAGTGGGTACAGCGTACTAACCTCTGCAGAGTGTATAAACTAATCATGATTAGCCGTGTCCCCGGTTATGGACAATTTTGAGCAGCTAGGCCATTACAGTTGTTGGATGATCTTGACAGATGACTCACTTAATAAAACTTGATGGGAAACTTAATAATGGTGATAGGTTGGAGTTGGAGATGCCAATTCAACCATATGTGAGTTATTGTAGCAAACAAATTCAAACTTGACTATTAGGTAGCTACGAGGATAAAATCAGCTTTCTGCAAAATAACCATCAGCCTTTCTTTTGTTATACTATGCATATACATGTAGGTCTGTTATATTATCTTTTCTTGTGTAACTTGCCAATACATTCAAAGTATTGACCTATATGGCTGCAACGTATCATGTTGCAGGATATTCAGACGAGGAGTAAGGTACCGTTAGGGTCACGAGTCTTCACTCAACATCGCCAGTGGGCTATGATGGGACTCATCGTTATTATTCTGCTACTTTTCCGCTGTTTATTGGAATAAAGCTAGCTAAGTGCTATGCAGATTGTTATATTTTATAAATTCTGGATCATACGTTATTATAAATGATGCACTTGCTATTCTGGTTTTCATCTATACTGTGTGTGCTAGCGAGTCGATCCAGGGACTAGCACGGTAAAGCACAGAGACTCAAATCCTTCGAGGTTTGGTCGTTACAGATGGCATCAGAGCAATGCGTTGACTGTAGGTCGTGACCCTAGAAAATGGATTAGAAAAGCCATAGGAGTCTAAATTTATTCTATTAACTTTGTCTACATCTTACTCTTTCATTAGACAACCACTCTAGTATCTTGACCAGCTTAAGTAGGAACTAGTGTTGAGACCACCACTTATCTTGTTTTATTTGCGCTATTAACGTGTTAGCGTATCTGTTTATGCCTGCCTTGTGGCATGACGATACTAGGTTGCTGGCTTGATTGTTATTTTGCTTGTTTGTTAAATTAGGATCTTGTCGGGATTATTCGACTATATATATAGATATGTTTGATTATTGTTATGCTTGTTTGTGTTATTTGTTATGATGTTTTGTTGCCTCATATATATTACCTTGATCATAATATGCATATGGGTAGAATATCTATATTCCTTTAGACCTATTCTATCTATTTTCTTATCAATTCTTGCCCACCAGATGCGGCCGAGACGTGAGCCTAGGGACGGGAATGCAGGAGCAGGCAACAATGATGGCAATGGCAATGATGCACCGCAATATGTGCGGCAGATACTTGAGGGACAAGGCCAGTTGATCCAGTTGCTTGCCCAGAGTTTGGCCAACAATAACAACAACAACCCACCGCCTCCGCCACCTATGGATATGCTCACTAGGTTCTTGAGGTTGAATCCTCAGAGGTTCTCCAGCAGCCCTGAACCTATTATGGCGGATGATTGGCTTCGTTCTATTGGTAGGAATCTGCGGACCGTTGGATGCACAGATGCAGAGAGGGTGAGGTTTGCCTCACATCTATTGGAGGGTCCTGCCGCAGCTTGGTGGGACAACTACTTGGTCACCTATCCCATTGATACTATCACATGGGCGCAGTTTGAGGCAGCTTTCCGCGCCGCACATGTGTCTGCTGGCGCCATGAGTCTAAAGAAGAAGGAGTTTCGCAGCTTGCGTCAGGGAGGTCGCTCAGTTAATGAGTATGTGGAGGAGTTCAACAAACTTGCACGTTATGCTCCTAATGATGTTAATACTGATGCAGCTAGACAAGAGAAGTTCTTGGAGGGCCTGAATGATGATTTGGGAGTTCAGTTGACTGTGGCCACTTTTGGTAATTATCAGGAGCTTGTTGATAAGGCTATTGTGCTTGAGGGAAAGCATCGGGCAATAGAGAATCGCAAGAGGAAGTATAGCAACAACAAGTTTAATTCAGGACCACAACAGAAGCCACGCACTTCATATCATAATCATGGAGGTAATGGACATCATCATCATGGAGGTAATGGCCACAATCATAATGGCCACCATCATCATAATGGACACAAGGGCAACAATGGCAACGGTAGTGGTAATGGTAATGGAGGTAACAATAACCAGAAGCGCCAGAATGTGCCAGTGCAGAGGGACCTTAATCAGGTCCAGTGCTTCAAGTGCAGAAAGATGGGCCACTACTCCAATGCATGCCCAGAGAGCAATAATGGTAATGGGAGTTCTGGAGTCATCAAGCCAAACCCCTTTCAAAAGGGTCATGTTAACCACGTTAATGTGGAGGAGGTCTATAATGAGCCAGAGGCAGTGATTGGTAAGTTTTTGATCAATTCAGTACCCGCTCTTGTTCTTTTTGATACTGGTGCATCGCATTCATTTATTTCGAGGGTATTCGTTGATAAACATGGATTGCCAACCAAAACCCTTAGTATGCCTATTAGAGTTAGTTCCCCAGGAGCTGAGATGATAGCAGGTGTTGGTTGTCATCAGTTAAACTTGTCTATTGGGAAGCATGAGTTCCCTACAGATTTGATCATATTGAAGTCACAAGGTCTGGATATTATTTTGGGTATGGACTGGTTACAATTATATGAAGGAGTTATCGATTGTGCTAGTCGATCTATTTCTCTCAGTGCACCAGGAGGGAAGAGAATCAAATATGTATGTAAGTACCGGCATAAGAGGATGCAGGTGAACTCTCTTAAGGGGGGTAGCCTGGAAGAGGTGCCAGTTGTGAAGGATTATCCAGATGTGTTTCCGGAGGAGTTGCCAGGTATGCCACCAGATAGAGATATTGAGTTTCTTATTGATTTAATACCTGGTACTGGACCTATTGCAAAGAGACCATACAGAATGCCTCCTCAAGAGTTGGAGGAATTGAAGAAGCAGTTGAGAGAGTTACAGGCACAAGGATTTATTCGCCCAAGTTCATCACCTTGGGGAGCCCCTGTTTTGTTTGTGGAGAAGAAGGATGGAACCTTGAGGATGTGTGTTGATTATCGTTCTCTGAATGAGGTAACCATTAAGAATAAGTATCCTTTGCCTATGATAAATGATCTGTTTGACCAGTTGGAGGGAGCTACTGTGTTTTCTAAGATTGATCTTCGCTCTGGTTATCATCAATTAAAGATTCGTGAGCAAGATATTCCAAAGACTGCTTTCACTACGAGGTATGGGCTGTATGAGTATACTGTTATGTCATTTGGATTGACTAATGCCCCAGCATACTTCATGAATATGATGAACAAGGTGTTTATGGAGTTCTTGGATAAATTTGTGGTTGTTTTCATTGATGATATATTGGTGTTCTCCAAGAATAAGCAAGAGCATGAAGTGCATTTGCGTTTGGTGTTGGAGAAACTGAGGGAGCACCAGTTGTATGCCAAGTTCAGCAAGTGTGAGTTTTGGCTGGATGAGGTAGCATTCCTTGGCCATGTTATATCAGGTAATGGAGTTGCAGTTGATCCATCCAAGGTTGCTGCTGTTACAGAGTGGGAGACACCCACGTCAGTTGGTGAGATTCGCAGCTTTTTGGGCTTAGCAGGTTATTACAGGAGGTTTATTGAGAATTTCTCAAAGATTGCAAAGCCTATGACTGAATTGTTGAAGAAGGGAAGTAAGTTTGTTTGGACTGATGATTGTGAAGCTAGCTTTCAGGAGTTGAAGAAACGTTTAGTCACAGCACCAGTTTTAACTCTGCCAGACATACATAAAGACTTCCAGGTATATTGTGATGCTTCTCGTCAGGGACTTGGGAGTGTTTTGATGCAGGAAGGTAAAGTTGTTTCTTATGCTTCACGTCAGCTTAAGAATCATGAGCATAATTATCCTACACATGATTTGGAGTTAGCCTCAGTTGTGCATGCATTGAAAACTTGGAGGCATTATCTCGTTGGTAATCATTGTGATATATTTACTGATCATAAGAGCCTGAAGTACATATTTACTCAGAGGGAGTTGAACCTTAGACAGAGGAGATGGTTGGAGCTTATTAAGGATTATGATTTGAATGTACAGTATCATCCTGGTAAGGCTAATGTTGTTGCTGATGCATTGAGTCGTAGGAGCCATGCTAATGCAATTGATATTGAGGATATGCCACCGGAGTTATGTGAGCAGTTCAGAAATCTGAGGTTGGATATGGTCCCTAGAGGCTATTTGGCTACACTTGAGGTAAGGCCTACTTTGCTTGACAGAATTAGAGAAGCTCAAAAGGATGATAAGTATATTGCCGAGATAAAGGAGAATATGCTAAAAGGGAAAGCAAAGGATTTCCATGAGGATGAACATGGAGCCATATGGTTTGAGAAGCGTATTTGTGTACCTCAGGATGCAGATATAAGGAAGTTGATTCTTCAGGAGGCGCATGATTCACCTTATTCTATTCACCCAGGTAATACTAAGATGTATTTGGATTTGAGGGAGAGATTTTGGTGGCCTAGCCTGAAGAGGGAAATTGCTGAGTATATTGCAGTATGTGATGTGTGCCAGAGAGTTAAAGCAGAGCATCAGAAACCAGCAGGTTTGTTACAACCATTGCCTATACCTGATTGGAAGTGGGATCAGATTGGTATGGATTTCATCACTGGATTACCCAGGACTCGATCAGGTTATGATTCTATTTGGGTAGTTGTTGATCGTTTGACTAAAGTCGCTCACTTCATCCCTGTAAAGACTACCTATACCAGTGCTAAGCTAGCTAAGATTTATATGTCCAGAATTGTCTGTCTGCATGGAGTTCCAAAGAAGGTAGTGTCTGATAGAGGTACTCAGTTCACTTCTAAATTTTGGCGTCAGTTGCATGAATCATTGGGTACTAGACTGGAGTTCAGTACAGCATTCCATCCACAGACAGATGGGCAGACTGAGAGGGTGAATCAGATATTGGAGGATATGTTGAGAGCTTGTGCTTTGGACTACGGGTCCAGTTGGGATGATAATTTACCATATGCAGAGTTCTCATATAATAACAGTTATCAGGCTAGTTTGCAGATGGCACCGTTTGAGTTTTTGTATGGTAGGAAGTGCAGGACACCATTGATGTGGGATGAGGTTGGAGAGCGTCAGTTCTTTGGACCAGACTTGATTAGAGATGCTGAGGAGAAAGTCAAGTTGGTTCGTGACAGGCTAAAGATAGCACAGTCCAGACAGAAGAGTTATGCCGATGCAAAGCGCAAGGAGGTGACATATGAGGTAGGGGACCGTGCATACCTTAGAGTTTCACCACTTCGTGGAATTAAGAGGTTTGGAATCAAAGGTAAGTTAGCACCACGCTTTGTGGGGCCTTACAGGATCTTGGAGCGTCGAGGAGAAGTAGCTTATCAGCTGGAGTTGCCAGAAGCTTTGTCAGGAGTTCATAATGTGTTTCACGTATCCCAGCTAAAGAAGTGTCATGCCGAGATGGCAGATGTTCCTTTGAGAGATACAGTGCCACTTGAGGCAATTCAGTTGGAGACTGACTTGACATATGAGGAGAAGCCTGTTAAGATTCTGGAGACAGCAGAGAGAGTTACTCGCACCAAGACAATCAGGTTATGCAAAGTTCAGTGGGATCATCATACCGAAGAAGAGGCTACTTGGGAACGAGAGGAGGATCTCAAGCAGGAGCACCCACACCTATTTGCTAGCCAACCCGAATCTCGAGGGCGAGATTCATCCTAGGGGGGTAGGTTTGTAACATCCCAATTTTCCTAAATTCGGATGTTAATAGATCATTCATATGCATCTCATATTTTTATGCATTATTTGCTCTTCTGAGAATTTTATTCATTTTGCAACTTCGGGCAATTTATTTGAGTGGAGATAATATGACTTCTCCCGTGGGAAATAAAAAGTTCGTGATATTTAAAATGTCGTTTGGGGTTATCCAATTTGATTTTTTTGCAAGTTTTTATAAAGCCCGAAATTATTTTTAGTTAAGTTTTTAAATGCTATTTGTGTGGCCTATTGCATTAAAACTATTTTCAAAATATTTGCATTAGGTGGAACTAGGTTCCTTTATTAGTTATTAGGTGGATTTATTTTATATTTATATATATCTATCTTAGATTTATATTATGTATATCTATATATACTTATTTATATATATTGCTATGTGCGCATATATATATATATATTATATATATATATGTATGTATTTTTGTGTACGTATATCATTACTATCTTTCTATGTTTGTTTTTCTTAAAAAAAATATATATATACTATTTTAGTGTAAACGTATATATTAGTATATATCTTTTCTTTTTTTTTTCTAAGTAGTTTACTATACGTTTTTCTGGTATTTTATTTCACTAAAAAAATATATAAATATATATATTATTATATATTATTTTTTTTGTGGTAAAAAAAAAAACAACGGTGCCACCAGGGACCAGCCCACCAGCACCGAGCTGGCAGGCTAGTGCCCCAGCACACCACGCAACTATCCCCAGCACCATACCACGAGTGCACCACCAGGCCCCTTTGCTCCCAGCTTTGACCAGAGGCCAGCTATCCCCATCGAGCAGACCAGGGACTGGACCCCCAGCGCTCGAGCTCCACCTCGCCTGTGCGCCACCAGGTCCCACAGCCCCAGACCGAGCCGGACTTCTCCAACTTACCGAGACAGAGGTGGACTCCTCCTCGAGAGGACAAAAGCTCCAGGAGCCCGAGACCCTGCTTCCGAATTCTTTCTCCTGCCCGATTTCGAGGTACATCACGTAGCATCGCTAGGAGCTGACCCGCAACTTCGTCATCGCCGGAGCACCACACCGTCCATCGGACTTCGTCCGCCCGTACGTCCGAGTTCGTCCGTGTTCGTCGGAGCTCGCGGAGCCGCCATCACCGGAGTCCGTTCGACCGCCACCGGAGCACCATCGGAGGAGCCACATCGAGACGGTTCCGTTTTTCCCCGCTGTTCGTGGTGAGAACGCACGCACGAGCGGATTCATCAAACCCCGATGAACAGCTTCAGGACGAAATAAAATCTGTTTTTATCTGTTTTCAGCTCTGTCAGATTCTCGGTATAATTTTGAAACGCGTTTATCTTTTTACTCGTAACTCCGATTCAGGAAATTCTTTTTCCTGTGATCTCGTATCGATGAGGAGAACATGTTAGAACCAGTAGTTTTCAGTTTTACGAAAATTAATTTTTTTGTTAAAACAGATTATTTTAAACCTACCGGAGGCCATATTTTGCAAACCGTTCATCCGGTTTAGTTGATTCTTTTTGCGTTGTCATCGTATCAGCATGTAGATGATTTTATACCTGCTGCCATGCTATTTATGCTTTGGTTTTAAACAAGTTGTTTTATTGCCGATGATTTTATTTGGTGTTGTTTGATTGTGGTGATTGATTGGTGTGATTGTTTGCAACGTGTAGATTGTGCGGAGTGCGACGCAAACTATTGTCAGGAGTGTGACCTTCTGAATCAGAATCAAGGCAAGTTACATGTTGATCATCCTTTACCTATTATTTTTCTATGCATGTAGTATTATATCACCCTATGAAAATTATGCATGTATAGGAAGATTATTATTGCTATGCTATTGAGCTATATCCCCTCGTCATTGAAAGATCGTGCTAGATATATTTTGCTATGCTATGTAGACGGGGATTGGTTCCTGTATTCATTGAGATTATGTGAGGATTACTACAAAATAAATTTGAGTAGTAATTCAGGATATAATACACCTCTGGGCGGATATGGTATTGCTGGGTGGTTTCAAGAACATCATGGTATCTACCCTCTGAATGTAAGTGGAATGCCGCCCAGGTTCAAAAAGATCAAACAGACTTAGTGACTAGTAGCTTCCTTGTGCGACCACTGGCCATTATGGGCTCTGGCTTAGTTGATCAGTCGTGGAAACCTTACCCGGATGTGCCAGCTGATGTAGCTATGATAGGTGGGATGGGCCTCCTGTGGGACTAGGTGACTGCTTCTGAAAGACTTCGTCTCAATCTTCGGGTTGGGTCCAGTGGGTACAGCGTACTAACCTCTGCAGAGTGTATAAACTAATCATGATTAGCCGTGTCCCCGGTTATGGACAATTTTGAGCAGCTAGGCCATTACAGTTGTTGGATGATCTTGACAGATGACTCACTTAATAAAACTTGATGGGAAACTTAATAATGGTGATAGGTTGGAGTTGGAGATGCCAATTCAACCATATGTGAGTTATTGTAGCAAACAAATTCAAACTTGACTATTAGGTAGCTACGAGGATAAAATCAGCTTTCTGCAAAATAACCATCAGCCTTTCTTTTGTTATACTATGCATATACATGTAGGTCTGTTATATTATCTTTTCTTGTGTAACTTGCCAATACATTCAAAGTATTGACCTATATGGCTGCAACGTATCATGTTGCAGGATATTCAGACGAGGAGTAAGGTACCGTTAGGGTCACGAGTCTTCACTCAACATCGCCAGTGGGCTATGATGGGACTCATCGTTATTATTCTGCTACTTTTCCGCTGTTTATTGGAATAAAGCTAGCTAAGTGCTATGCAGATTGTTATATTTTATAAATTCTGGATCATACGTTATTATAAATGATGCACTTGCTATTCTGGTTTTCATCTATACTGTGTGTGCTAGCGAGTCGATCCAGGGACTAGCACGGTAAAGCACAGAGACTCAAATCCTTCGAGGTTTGGTCGTTACAATTAACCCCTCTCGCAAGCATCCGCAACTACGAAAGAAGAATTAAGACAAAGTCTAACCATAGCATTAAACTAGTGGATCCAAATCAGCCCCTTACGAAGCAACGCATAGACTAGGGTTTAAGCTTCTGTCACTCTAGCAACCCATCATCTACTTACTACTTCCCAATACCTTCCTCTAGGCCCAAATAATGGTGAAGTGTTATGTAGTCAACGTTCACATAACACCACTAGAGGAAAAACAACATACAACATATCAAATTACCGAACGAATATCAAATTCACATGACTACTATTAGCATGACTTATCCCATGTCCTCAGGAACAAAAGTAACTACTCACAAAGCATAATCATATTCATGACCAGAGAGGTAATGAGTAGCATCAAGGATCTGAACATAAACTCTTCCACCAAGTAATCCAACTAGCATCAACTACTAAGAGTAATCAACACTACTAGCAACCTTACAAGTACCAATCGGAGTCGCGAGATGGAGATTGGTTACAAGTGATGAACTAGGGTTTGGAGATAAGATGGTGCTGATGAAGATATTGGTGGTGAAGAGTCCCCTCCGATGAGAGGAGTGTTGGTGATGACGATGGCGACGATTTCCCCCTCCGGGAGGGAAGTTTCCCCGGCAGGATCGTCCTACCGGAGCTCTAGATTGGTTCTGCTCAAGTTTCGCCTCGTGGCGACGGCGAATCCATGAAAAAGCTCCTCTCTGATTTTTTTCCAGACGAAACCCTTCATATAGCAGAAGAGGGGGGCAAGTGGGCCAGCAGGTTGCCCACAAGCCCTCATGGCGCGGCCTGGGGGGTGGTCGCGCCGTGCAGGCTTGTGGCCAACCCCTGGCGCCCCTCTGGCGCTTCTTCGGCCTAGTATTTTTTATAAATCCGGAAAAAAAATACTCGTTGATTTTTACGGCGTTTGGAGTTGTGCAGAATAGGTATCTCAACTTTGCTACACTTTCAGGCCAGTATTCGAGCTGCCGGCATTCTCCCTCTTCATGTAAACCTTGCAAAATAAGAGAGAAAAGGCATAAGAATTGTACCGTGAAGTGAAATAACAGCCCAAGAAGCGATAAATATCAACATGAAAACATGATGCAAAATGGACGTATCAGGTAGCAACCATGGTAAAGACAAGAAATGTTTTGTCGGCCATGAAGTAGGCGAAACCTTGGATGACGACGCCCTGGGCGCCCAGGTCGGACATGATGCAGATCGGGGGGCTTGGACTCCGCCTCCAGCACCTCTGGTCGCCGCCGAGGGTAAGCACGTCGCACAGCTGCTCGAGGCCCGCAGGTCCGACGAGGGTTGTGACGCGGAGCACCTTGCGGTGTCCCAGCGAGAGCGTGTAACAAGGTTCCGAGGCGTACCAGCTTAGCGGCCCGCGACGGCACCGGTGTCCAGGTCGAGCACGCTGGTGCGCTTGCAGGCTCGGAAAAGATAGAAGGGGCCGGGATGCCCTGGCAGTGGCAGCATCCCTTGCTCCTCGCGCCGCCAGGATGTTTATACGTCTGGCGAGCGCGAGATGAGATCAGGTTCGCTTGACGGGGTTGAAGTTGTAGACGGCGACGACGGCCCCGGCGATGTCGGCGAAGACGACCCCGCCGGACACGATGCTGAGCAGGAAGTTCTTGAGCGACGGGGACAACCCCGGGAACGCGGCCTCCGCGACCTCGGGCAGCACCAGCGTCGCTGCCACGGTCGCCGCAGTCAGCCCAGCCGTGAGCTTCTCCTGCACGGACGCGGAGGACGCACGGACGGCCGCCGTCACCTCCATCCTCGCCGCCCCGCCGCATGGTGCGCTGCGCCCGCTGCCAGATCCGGCCCGGCTCACCATGGATCCGGCCGCCCCACGCGCCCCTCGGCCTCGCCTCCACCTCTGACCACCGCCGCGACGCTCGCCGGCGTCGGAGCCGCCGTCGACGGGCCGGCCTCCTCCTCAGCCAGATCGGGACCGGACCGTCCCGATCCACCCTATGCGTGGACCGGTGGAGGACAGGGGACTTTTTGAAAAAACGGAACATGTTTTTCCACTTAATGGAGGATTGCGGGTTGATTTTGAAAAACCAGGAAGACGTTTTTGTAAAACTGCCACAACGGACGACAATAACAGTAACTGCTTTATTATTAGGAAGAGATTGAGGTGTACGCATGCTATATGATCGAGCTGTATGATCCAGCAGCATGGGATCTCGCGTGTGGTATAGAGCAGCGGCCTGGCTGGCGCCTAGACTCGCCAGCGGCCCAACGCTGAAGCCCAAAAACAACATTTTTTCTAAGAAATATATACTGGGCCTAAAAAAGTTTGAGGCCCTTCAAATTTAAAGGCCTTGTACAGACTGCACACTCTGCACAATTATGGGCTCGGCCCTGATGATTGAAGGATAATTTTACCCAAATGGATGATAATATGATCTTAGGATTGGCTCTCCTATGACTTATGCGTTATACACACTATACATGTTTCTTTGTATTTTGCATTTTTTTATTTGTATGAGTGGATTTAGTTTGGCTGTGTGCATCTTAGTTATGCAAAGATCGGGTGTAATGCTCCAACCTTTTAAGTAATAAAGCGTCTCTTATCAAAAAAAAATGGAGAGCATCAGTATTTGTTTTTTTAGTTCTATACTACTTGTTTTCCATTCCTTTTATTTTTGCTGATTGTCAGAAGTTTGCATGGTATAGAAAGTAGTCTCGTTATACAGTGATAGGAATTTCAGAAACTGATTGTTCAATGGTTGTTAATCAGTGTTTTATTTCCCTTGATGAATTCTGCTACAGCACAGCAACCCTTCTTGTATTCCTAAGGCATTAATGGCTTTCGAGTTCTTCACGATCTTGCTCTCAAATTCGTTGAGTTCTCACTCTGTTTAATCTTTGTGTTTCTATTTATATGCTTTGATCTTTGATTTGTTTGGTTGCTTGAACACTTGATTTCAACCGCTACTTAATCTTGGTCGCAGAGGCTGCCAGACAAGCCCACGACAGCTTGGCGGGTCAGCTGCTGGCATGTTCCGGCGTCGGCTCGTCCCTAGATGGCTTGTGTTGACCTTCGATCCTTCTCCTCGTCCTTCGAACACTACTTTCATCAAAGGCTTGGCCCTTTTCCAGCTGCGGTCCATCGTTGAGGGATGATTCCGTCACCAGGGGCGGCCGCAGAATCATCCTTACCTCCTGTCTGGTGGTGGTGAGCCACCGGGGAGCACGTATCATGCTCGGTGCTACAGGACCGAGCTCGTCTCACGCCCGGTGTAGCAGGACCTAGCTCGTCCATGCCTGGAGCTACGGGTTGATGGAGGCCAGTTTTGGCCGGCCTATTGGGTCTCGATGTTGGGGTTTGCCAAGGGGTGCGAAAGGCGGGACCTTTCTGCTCGTCCCTTTGGTTGGGGCTACGGCGGGTCTCGAATGAGGTGGTGTCAAGGTCTTGGATGGCAGGGCGGCGACCCTCGTTGTGGTAGCGCAACGCTCATAGGTCAGAGCCCGTGGCTTGGTGCTGCCCGGTGGCCATGACCGTGTGGGCGGCATGGTAGCAGGGGTGCAGCGTTCGGTGGCGATGAGTGTTGGCTGGAGTGAGAACCTGTTTTATCTTCGGACTGACTGACGGTGGCGAAGCACGTTCCCTTCTTAAAAGGATCGTCGCAGCTGCATTGCTTGTCATTTTGCTCCAGGGGAAACCTTGATCATCGGATTGGGTGGTGGAGACGCTCCGGTCTTGGAGTCCACGGTTCGTCATATGCGGCTTCATCTCTTTACAAAGACGTTGGTTGCTCTTGTAGTATTAGGGATGATGTTGTTGCCCAGCGCAAAAAAAAAAAGGATGGTGTTGTTGCGCTCAGCGACTTTGTATCTTGCCTTAGATATGTGCGTATATTATGATGGCGTGTGTTTGTACCGAGTTGTTGTTGATCATTGCTTTATATATAAAGAGGGATGGCAGCCTTTTTCGGTAATCTCCTTTCAAGTAATAGCCGAGATGGAGTATATGGCATGATGTTTTCAGGTTCAAGCTTCGATGTGAAAGTAGCATTATCAAGAAAATAGAGAAGAAATATTTTCCTTGCAAATTTTCCACGTGCGAGTAAACTACTTTTGAGTTTTGATAAAGCAGATATATAGGGAAACTGATTTTTGAGGAATATGAAAAGTTTGCATTCATTGTTGCCCCTTCGATTTGAGTTGTACTGTTGGGAAATAGTCTCCCTAGTTTTTTGTCAAATCATTGTAATTAAGGAGGTTAACCTAGTTTTTTGAGCTGCATTAATTTAGGGAAGAATGGGTATACTGTATAGTAATACTCCGATTTATGGCTTGGGCATATGAGAAGACTGCATGGTGCACGCTTGATGCAGCTCCCTTCATTATAATAAATGACTTCTTGATCTGCGTGTGCCCTTTCAGTGCCTGGACGCCCCTTTCATAAGTGAGCCCGGATTTGCATTCCATTTATACATCCTGCTACATCGCAGCAGCCTTCGGCACCACGGTAAGCTTCTTCTACCAAGTTGTACTATTTGTTTGCAATTTAGTCAAGTTCTTTCTTCTTCTACACCTGCATATGTAGCAGCAGCACTCTCCTGTTTTTGCTCTCTTCTTGTTTCTGCTGAACTTCAGAAACTGTTTGGAAAATAGATAGCGTTGATCAATTTAGATATGCATTTAATCTTCCTAGTAACATGCCAAATGGATCCTAGTGATCAATAGATTCAGTTACAAAATTATTGTATGCATCATATAGATCAAGCCAGAGCTTCTTCTGCCAAGTTGCTCACTTTGTTTTCTAGTCATGTCCTTCCTTCTTCCACACCTACAATTTAGAAGAACATTATTCCTTAATGCTTTATAATGATATGTACTGATTGTTCTATATGGTTCTTAATCATCAGTGTTTTTATTTCCTTTTATAAGTGATACAGTGATTTATTTAGATCTGTATATATCCCCCTTGTAACATAACAAATGAATCTTAGTGATCAATAGATCCAGTCAGTGTTGTTTTTCTTTCTTTTTACATGGTAATCAAAAGTGATTATTAGGGCAGCATTAGTTTTGTAGTTTTCACAACATTTTGTTGCTGCTGTTATTTTTAAATAAAGAAACTATCTCCTTACTCTCCAAATATTCTAGGGCTTAGTTGGTATTACTAGTTACGCAAACAGAAATATGAATGTGCGGCCTGACAGTATGTGTTTCATTTAATAGGGCATATCCAAGATGAGCAAACCTTGTGAATGCTGTGAGAGGAACATAAGGTTCATTAGAAAAATAAATGGAAACTTTATGCATAGCTTGGTAAGCTTTTTCTAACTTTTCTAGTTCAGTGGTTGCCTGATGTTTGTAGAGTTTGTTCATTGCCTCAAACCTTTTTTTGCACCATTGCTGCATGTTACAGGTCATCCCGGAGTGGTTTGTTAGTCAACTTGGGGGGACAATCTGGAGAACCATCAAACTGCAAGCCCCTAATGGTATCATATATGATGTTCGAGTTAGTGAGAATATGAATAGAATTATTCTCAAGTTTGGGTGGGCAGCATTTCTTGATTCCAATGAAATCGAAGAAAACTATTCCTTGATGTTTCGGTACCTCGGAAACGCCCTCTTTGAGGTTACAATATTTGATTCCAATGGAAAGGAGAAAGCCTCTTGCAGTCGCTACGCTGATAAGTCGAACAGTTCTCATGATGGCGCTACTCAGTCGTCAGCAGAGGAAGGTTCAGATTCAGATGGTAGCCAGAAGAAAAGCTCGTACTGCTACAAAAATTCAGCAAAGATACCTGCCATATCTTATTCTTCCGAGGAATTCACAGGTTAAGTTGGGTACTCAGTTTATCCAATTACTCTCTACAGCAGGTTCTCTTACTGTTGAAACATTTTTTTTACAGCAGAAGATAATTCTATGGAGTCGGATGATCAACAGATGCTTTCAAAATATTGTGTCTTATCAGGGCGGTGCTATCCCACAGAAGCACAGAAGGTGAAGATTCTTGCACTTGTAAAGAAAATTCGACCAGAAATCCCGGTGCTTGTTGTAGTGATGAAGAAGAGCAATGTAAAGCAGAGTGGTACTCTGGTACGTAAGTTTTACCATTGCATTTTGTATGGACTGCTGACCTTTTTGTAGCTATGTACAATTTCTTTTTTATTTATGAAAGTTGGTGGTCTAGCCCTAAAGGATATGTTTTTACAAAATCAGTATTATTGTTGTCTTATCATCTGAAACTGTGCGTGTTTAACGATTTAGCATTTCTGACAGTCCAATTGTCTTAACTATTTAGTACTCACTCCGTAAAGATATATAAGATCATTTAGATCACTACTTGGTGATCTAATTGGTCTTATATTTGTTGACAGAGGGAGTAGTTGGGCTATCAGATAAAACATCTCCACAGTATCAGTATCACTTTCTATCCCTTTTTATTCTAGGTAATACGTAAGGATTACGCACGCAAGCACTTGCCATGCGAACAAACAAATATCATACTCCAGCTGCCTCGAAAAAACAAGGGTTGGAAGTGCAGATTCCATATCAGGCCATCTGGAAGTTCTGACGCTGGTCGCCGCAACCTTTCATTAGGGAACTTTGTCCCTGACAATCATGTTAGAGAAGGCGATATCTGCCTCTTTCAACCAATGACAAATGTAAAGGAGAAAAGATTCATAATGACTGTACATCTCCTTCACAAAGCGGGCAGTGATCATTACACTGGTGCAAGAACTGACATTGCCTCAAATCATGGAAGGACAAGCACAAAGATGGCAGGTGATACGGACGAACCACTAACTTATGGTATGCCAACTTGACATTAAGATGTTTCCACTGCTAGGATGCATGCATAACATTTCAGTTTGCATTATATTTGTGGTTCATGTGAAAACTTGTACAGGTGAAGAGTACTCTTCAGAACATGAAGATCATGGAATCTCTGATGATTCTGAGGGAGGTTCTGAACTTCTCTTCATGCTGGCAGACAATGCTTCCCTAACACGATCACAAGAGAAGAAAGTTTTGGAGAAAGTCGAGGAAATCGAGTCAGAAGTGCCCTTGTATGTTGCTATCATGAGAAAGTCCAATGTCTACGGTGGAGTTGGCTGTAACACTCCCATCCTAGTAAGTTGTTGGAAAATATTTTCTGTCGCTGCCTATCAGTATACTTCAGATGGGAACAAATTTCCAAATATCTTTGCAACTGCGTCATTCTAACATTTCCCCTGTTTTACGTATATAAACAGCGCTTTGGCAACCAATATACAACCAGATATCTTGTTCAGAAGTCTGTTGCTGGCCATCATCGTGGAAAGGGTAGCCTGATCAGTTTGGTGCTTGAGCGGGAGGGGAAGAGCAGAACATGGCCTACCAAGATGCAACACAGCATGCAACACACAACTCATGCGATGAGGGTTCTCAAAGGATGGACGTTTTTCGCCCGTGACAACCGCCTGCGGGAGGGTGACGTCTGTCTCTTCCAGCAGATAAAGAACAAGGAGCCTCTGACTATGGTGATCCACATCATTCGCCGGGAGGAATGTTAGCCTGAAGCATGTATTGCATGCAGCATGCTGCTGCTCTGGTGATCCTGAACCGTGGTGGTGGAAAACTATGTGGCTTATCGTGGAACGTTATCATGAGACGTTAGCTTACTATTTTTTTTTGCGAGGGACGTCATCTTACTATTGTGAGCACTTTGTTAATTTGAGAGTAATTTGGATTGTTCAAGTTTGAACAGCTTATTATTTGCTTCTGAGGTTGATTTAAGTGAGTATGCACTAGTAAAAAATGATCCATTTGTCCCAGTTTTAGAGGTCCATTAGCCTTGGTTCTGGACCAGGACTAAAGGGTCGGCACTAAAGCCCATAACCTTTAGTCTCGGTTTCCTTACTAACCGGAATAGAAGGGTTTCCATGTGGCCTCTGCGGATAGCCCGGGCATGAGGTTCTTTAGTCTCGGTTGGTCACATCAATTGGGACAACATAGCATTCACGCGTCAGCATTTGGCCGGAGCTGAGGTTTTTTTTTTGAATGGGGGTGGGTGGGTTGGGGGGGGGGGGGGGTTGGTGCCTTATTTTACTTGTTTCATATTGTGTTAGCTAGCTAATAGAGAGAAGTGTCATCTCTTTCTCAATGCTTGGTCGAACAACAAGTTTTTGTATATCTATCCGACGCTATTACATATATACAATATAACATCTTTTACAATTAATTCAAAAGATTATCAAATTAAGATCCAATGGCAAATCCATATGGCTTTCTTCGTCTTTAGATATGACGTGGTCAACAAAGAATCCTGTCAATTCCTCTTGAATTGCTCGTATGCGATCATATGGTATGAGTTGATCCCGCATCTCGCATATGTAATTTAAAAAAGAGGGTCAATACATGCATATATATATGAATAAAACTCAACACAATTGTGAATATTATTTACGTACTTGAAATTGTGTCTCACAGAAGACCCGCTCAGAGGTCGAGTGGCGAATGAACTCGCATACGTAGTATGCACATAAAACAGTGCCTTCTTTTGGTACATACACTTTACGAGAATAGAGTTCAATCAAACTGATAAGCAAACATGGTAATGATATATTGATGAAAATTTGAATCAATTAGAGATGCGCGGAACTAGCTAGTACTACTTACTTTGGGGTGCGTAAATCACAACTCTTTGTTTAGACCGGGAACCTTATTGGCGAACTTCGTCCAAACCCTGCGAGGCAAAGAAAATGATTACTTGATATCAGGAAATTAACGAAAGTTGCATGCCGATATGGTCTCGGTATATTAACTGCACTTACTTCTTGAGCATTGCAGTTATATCCTCATAATCTTCTTCGGCTTCTTGCTCGAGTCTAAGACATTTACTAATGCCCTATCAACATCAATGGATAGCAGAATAAAGTGGTCTCTGCGCACGCATATATAACTCATCAATTACATTACTTAATTAACCTCGAGTAAGAGAAATCGAATTTACATAGAAGACAGCAATACTCATTTGAAGTTGCAAGGAAAGATTATTTCCCTTTTTTATATGTATAAGGAACGAGTTTAGCAAGTTCTCTTCGGTCTCTTTGATTGAGTTTTGTATCGTCAATTCATTTATGACATCTAGGCTAATGAACCCAACGTCGACGATTCCTTTTTTTTAATTCGACGATCTTCAATCTGCATAATATATATAGTGAGGATAATTATATATACATGCAATGAACGAGCTGAGCTAGAGACTTAACTATAGAAGTAATACTTACAGACAGTAGGAAGTCATGAGTTGTTTGTCAAGGGTCAGTTGATTGTATAACTGAAATAACTCCTCAAATTAAATAGTAATCACGGGAAGTCCAATGAATTCATGCTCTGGTTTCACTGCCACATACATAGCGTTTTTCCCAGACTTCCTGCAGGTTTTCATGTACCACTCATGTAATATGTGCATCATCGTTGTTAGAGCAGGATGACCAGGTTTGACGAGAGGCTTCCCGTGCACGTATTTATATTGTTCTTTTGTTACATCATCCCCCAAGTAATCATCAGGATTGGTGTGGGGGACCATCTCCGGATGATTAGCGACGACGATATCGAGCTCGGGAATTGTTTTCCCACTTGTACGTTCTGCTAACCTTGCATCACTAGAAGTAGTTCCCGACCGCACCGCTTGTGCATATGTATTTTTAAGAATGTGGTCATAGTTGGAATCTGGCGGAGGCGCTTGTGGACGCTGCAGTTGATTGATAGTGCGCTTCACTTTCACCGGATCTAGCTTCTCCTTTGGAGGTGGAGTTTTCTTTGCAAAATGGGCCCTCAATTCGGCACGACATATCTCCTTGTTTCCCTCCTTGGTCCTCTCATATGGTAACTTTTCCAGAGGTTTGAGAGATGGAACGTATTTCCCGCCTCTTCTTGTACTGCTAGACGCCGGAGAGAAGGAGGCGTATCTCTTCCGCTTGAGAGAAGGAGGCGGACTGCTCTGATGCGCCGGACGAGCCGGAGCGGCGGCGTTTGTCTTTCGACGTTGCCGATGAGGCGAAGGAGGAGGCGGACTGCTCTGACGTGCCAGAGTAGGCGAAGTGCCCTCATGCGTCGGAGGAGCTGGAGAAGGAGGCGGAGTGCCCTGAATACTCACCGGAGGAGGAGGAGGAGGAGGCGGAGGCGGCAAGTTTGGAAGCTTGATGAACTCCTTGTGCCATAGACATGTTCTCCCCACATCACGAACCAGCTGAATCTCCCCTTCACCTGTAGGGTGGTCAAGCTCGATCTTCTCAAATTCCTCCATTACTTGATCCACCATCACAACAACATAGCCATTGTTGGAATTATGCCCTAGAGGCAATAATAAATATAGTTATTATTATAATTCCTGTATCAAGATAATCGTTTATTATCCATGCTATAATTGTATTGAATGAAGACTTATATACATGTGTGGATACATAGACAAAACACTGTCCCTAGCAAGCCTCTAGTTGGCTAGCCAGTTGATCAAAGATAGTCAGGGTCTTCTGATTATATACAACGTGTTGTTGCTTGATAACTGGATCAAGTCATTAGGAGAATCACGTGATGGACTAGACCCAAACTAATAGACGTAGCATGTTGATCGTGTCATTTTGTTGCTACTGTTTTCTGCGTGTCAAGTATTTGTTCCTATGACCATGAGATCATATAACTCACTGACACCGGAGGAATGCTTTGTGTGTATCAAACGTCGCAACGTAACTGGGTGACTATAAAGATGCTCTACAGATATCTTCGAAGGTGTTCGTTGAGTTACTATGGATCGAGACTGGGTTTTGTCACTTCGTGTGATGGAGAGGTATCTCGGGGCCCACTTGGTAATACAACATCACACACAAGCCTTGCAAGCAATGTGACTTAGTGTAAGTTGCGGGATCTTGTATTACGGAACGAGTAAAGAGACTTGCCGGTAAACGAGATTGAAATAGGTATGCGGATACTGACGATCGAATCTCGGGCAAGTAACATACCGAAGGACAAAGGGAATGACATACGGGATTATATGAATCCTTGGCACCGAGGTTCAAACGATAAGATCTTCGTAGAATATGTGGGATCCAATATGGGCATCCAGATCCCGCTATTGGATATTGACCGAGGAGTCACTCGGGTCATGTCTACATAGTTCTCGAACCCGCAGGGTCTGCACACTTAAGGTTCGACGTTGTTTTATGCGTATTTGAGTTATATGGTTGGTTACCGAGTGTTGTTAGGAGTCCCGGATGAGATCACAGACATCACGAGGGTTTCCGAAATGGTCCGGAAACGAAGATTGATATATAGGATGACCTCATTTGATTACCGGAAGGTTTTCGGAGTTACCGGGAATGACGAATGGGTTCCGGGTGTTCACCGGGGGGGGGGGGGGACCCACCCCGGGGAAGCCCATAGGCCTTGGGGGTGGCGCACCAGCCCTTGGTGGGCTGGTGGGATAGCCCAAGAAGGCCCTATGCGCCAAGGATAGAAAATCAAAGAGAAAAGAAAAAAAAAGAGGTGGGAAAGGAGAGAAGGACTCCACTTTCCAATCCTAGTTGGACTATGATTGGAGGAGGACTCCTCCTCCCCTTGGTGTGCAGCCCTTGGGGCTCCTTGAGCCTCAAGGCAAGCCTCCCCTCCCTCCTCCTATATATATGGAGCAATTAGGGCTGATTTGAGACAACTTTTCAAGGGCAGCCCGACCACATACCTCCACGGTTTTACCTCTAAATCGCATTTCTGCGGAGCTCGGGCGGAGCCGTGCCGAGACTAGATCATCACCAACCTCCGGAGCGCCGTCACGCTGCCGGAGAACTCATCTACCTCTCCGTCTCTCTTGCTGGATCAAGAAGGCCGAGATCATCGTCGAGCTATACGTGTGCTGAACGCGGAGGTGCCGTCCGTTCGGCACTAGATCGTGGGACGGATCGCGGGACGGTTCCTGGGACGGTTCGCGGGGCGGATCGAGGGACGTGAGGACGTTCCACTACATCAACCGCATTCACTAACGCTTATGCTGTGCGATCTACAAGGGTACGTAGATCGGAAATCCCCTCTCGTAGATGGACATCACCATGATAGGTCTTCGTGCGCGTAGGAAAATTTTTGTTTCCCATGCGACGTTCCCCAACAGTGGCATATGAGCTAGGTTCATGCGTAGATATCTTCTCGAGTAGAATACAAAAGTTTTTGTGGGCGGTGATGTGCGTTTTGCTGCCCTCCTTAGTCTTTTCTTGATTCCGCGGTATTGTTGGATTGAAACGGCTTAGACCGACATTACTCGTACGCTTACGAGAGACTGGTTTCATCGCTATGAGTAACCCCGTTGCTCAAAGATGACTGGCAAGTGTCGGTTTCTCCAACTTTAGTTGAATCGGATTTGACCGAGGAGGTCCTTGGATAAGGTTAAATAGCAATTCATATATCTCCGTTGTGGTGTTTGCGTAAGTAAGATGCGATCCTACTAGATACCCATGGTCACCACGTAAAACATGCAACAACAAAATTAGAGGACGTCTAACTTGTTTTTGCAGGGTATGCTTGTGATGTGATATGGCCAACGATGTGATGTGATATATTGGATGTATGAGATGATCATGTTGTAATAGATAATATCGACTTGCACGTCGATGGTACGGCAACCGGCAGGAGCCATAGGGTTGTCTTTAAACTAACGTTTGTGCTTGCAGATGCGTTTACTATTTTGCTAGGATGTAGCTTTAGTAGTAATAGCATGAGTAGCACGACAACCCCGATGACGACACGTTGATGGAGATCATGGTGTGGCGCCGGTGACAAGAAGATCGTGCCGGTGCTTTGGTGATGGAGATCAAGGAGCACGTGATGATGGACATATCATGTCACTTATGAATTGCATGTGATGTTAATCCTTTTATGCACCTTATTTTGCTTAGAACGACGATAGCATTATGAGGTGATCTCTCACTAAAATTTCAAGACGAATTCGTGTTCTCCCCGACTGTGCACCGTTGCTACAGTTCGTCGTTTCGAGACACCACATGATGATCGGGTGTGATAGACTCAACGTTCACATACAACGGGTGCAAAACAGTTGCAAACGCGGAACACTCGGGTTAAGCTTGACGAGCCTAGCATGTGCAAACATGGCCTCAGAACACATGAGTCCGAAAGGTCGATCATGAATCATATAGTTGATATGATTTGCATAGGAATG
Organism: Hordeum vulgare subsp. vulgare; assembly: GCF_904849725.1. NCBI lineage: Eukaryota > Viridiplantae > Streptophyta > Magnoliopsida > Poales > Poaceae > Hordeum > Hordeum vulgare. Next base: position 594,545,595 of record NC_058520.1, on the reverse strand, counting down.
CTTACCACTGAAACTATACTCAACTCACGTGATGATCGGACTTGAGCTAGTGTAAGTGGGTCATGAACCACTCAAATGACTAGAGAGATGTACTTTTTGAGTGGGAGTTTAGCAAGTAATTTGATTAAGTTAAACTCTAATTATCTTGAACATAGTCTAAGTCCACTTTGAATATATTTGTGTCGTAGATCATGGCTCACGCGACAGTCACCCTGAATTTTAATACGTTCCTAGAGAAAGCTAAGTTGAAAGATGATGGAAGCAACTTTGTAGACTGGGCTCGTAATCTTAAGTTGATCCTACAAGCTGGGAAGAAGGATTATGTCCTTGATGCTGCGCTAGGAGATGAACCACCCGCTACGGCTGACCAGGATGTTAAGAACGCTTGGTTAACACGTAAGGAGGACTACTCAGTAGTTCAATGTGTAGTCTTGTATGGCTTAGAACCGGGACTTCAACGTCGCTTTGAGCGTCATGGAGCATATGAGATGTTCCAGGAGTTGAAGTTTATCTTTCAGAAGAACGCCCGGATCGAGAGGTATGAGACCTCCGGTAAATTCTATGCTTGCAAGATGGAGGAGAATTCGTCTGTCAGTGAACATGTGCTCAAAATGTCTGGATACTCAAACCGTCTAGCTGATCTGGGGATTGAACTCCCATAAGAGGCTATCACTGACAGAATTCTTCAATCACTGCCGCCAAGCTATAAGGGCTTTGTGTTGAACTACAACACGCAAGGGATGAACAAGTCACCCGGCGAGTTGTTTGCGATGCTGAAAGTCGCAGAGTCTGAACTCCGTAAAGAGCATCAAGTGTTGATGGTGAATAAGACCACTAGTTTCAAGAGAAACGGCAAAGGCAAGAAGGGTAATTCAAAGAAGAGCGGCAAGCCTGTCCAATCCGACAAAGAAACCCAAAGCTGGACCTAAGCCTGACACAGAGTGCTACTATTGCAAGGGTATGGGTCACTGGAAGCGCAACTGCCCCAAGTATCTGGCTGATAAGAAGGCGGCCAAAGAAAAATCAGGTATATTTGATATGCATGTTATTGATGTGTACTTAACCAGCTCTCGTAGTAGTGCCTGGATATTCGATACCGGTTCTGTTGGTCATATTTGCAACTCAAAACAGGAACTGCGGAATAGGCAAAGGCTGGCAAAAGATGAAGTGACGATGCGCGTAGGAAATGGTTCCAAGGTTGATGCAATCGTCGTCGGCACAGTTGCACTTCAGTTACCATCGGGATTAGTTATGAACTTGAATAATTGTTATTTAGTGCGTGCGTTGAGCATGAACATTATATCTGGATCTTGTTTATGGCGAGACGGTTACTCTTTTAAGTCAGAGAATAATGGTTGTTCTATTTCTATGAGTAACATCTTTTATGGTCATGCACCCAATGTGAGAGGATTGTTCATATTGAATCTTGATAGTGATGATACACATATACATAACATTGAGACCAAAAGAGTTAGAGTTAACAATGATAGCGCCATGTTTTTGTGACACTGCCGCTTAGGTCATATTGGTGTAAAGCGCATGAAGAAACTCCATATCGATGGACTTTTGGAGTCACTTGACTTTGATTCACTTGACACGTGCGAACCATGCCTCATGGGCAAGATAACTAAAACTCCGTTCTCCGGAACAATGGAGCGTGCCAGTGACTTGTTGGAAATCATACATACCGATGTGTGTGGTCCGATGAGCGTGGAGGCACGCGGCGGATATTGTTATTTTCTCACCTTCACTGACGATTTGAGTAGATATGGTTATGTCTACTTAATGAAGCACAAGTCTGAAACATTTGAAAAGTTCAAGCAATTTCAGAGTGAAGTTGAAAATCATCACTACAAGAAGATCAAGTTCCTACGGTCTGATCGTGGGGGTGAATATCTGAGTTTCGAGTTTGGTGCTCACTTAAGACAATGTGGAATTGTTTCACAGTTGACACCGCGTGGAACACCACAGCGTAATGGTGTGTCCGAACGTCGTAATCGTACTTTATTAGAGATGGTGCGATCTATGATGTCTCTTACCGATTTGCCGTTATCGTTTTGGGGTTATGCATTAGACACAACTGCATTCACTTTAAATAGGGCACCATCAAAATCCGTTGAGACGACACCATACGAACTGTGGTATGGCAAAAGGCCAAAGTTGTCGTTTCTTAAAGTTTGGGGATGTGATGCTTATGTCAAAAAGCTTTAGCCTGAAAAGCTGGAACCCAAAGCGGAAAAGTGCATCTTCATAGGTTACCCAAAAGAGACAGTTGGGTACACCTTCTATCTCAAATCCGAGGGCAAAGTGTTTGTTGCTAAAAACGGAGCTTTTCTCGAGAAGGAGTTTCTCTCGAGAGAATTGAGTGGGAGGAAGATAGAACTTGATGAGGTTGTCGAACCTCTCACCCCTCTGGATGGTGGCGCAGGGCAAGGGGAAACCCCTGTCGTTGCGACGCCGGTTGAGGAGGAAGTTAATGATGATGATCATGAAACTCCGGTTCAAGTTCCTATCGAACCACGCAGGTCGACGAGACCACGTGCTGCTCCAGAGTGGTACGGTAATCCCGTTTTGTCAATCATGTTGTTAGACAACAATGAACCTACAAATTATGAAGAAGCAATGGTGGGCCCAGATTCCAACAAATGGCTGGAGGCCATGAAGTCCGAGATAGGGTCCATGTATGAAAACAAAGTGTGGACTTTGGAAGTACTACCTGAGGGCCGCAAGGCTATTCAGAACAAATGGATCTTTAAGAAAAAGACGGACGCTGACGGCAATGTGACCGTTTATAAAGCTCGACTTGTGGCAAAGGGTTTTTCACAAGTTCAAGGAGTTGACTACGATGAGACATTCTCACCCGTAGCGATGCTTAAGTCCGTCAGAATCATGTTAGCAATAGCTGCATTTTTCGATTATGAAATCTGGCAGATGGATGTCAAAACGGCGTTCCTTAACGGTTTCCTTAAGGAAGAGTTGTATATGATGCAACCCGAAGGTTTTGTCGATCCTAAGAATGCTAACAAGGTGTGAAAGCTCCAGCGATCCATTTATGGACTAGTGCAAGCATCTCGGAGTTGGAACAAACGCATTGATGAGGTGATCAAAGCATTTGGGTTTATACAAGTGGTTGGAGAATCTTGTATTTACAAGAAAGTGAGTGGGAGCTCTGTGGTGTTTCTAATATTATATGTGGATGACATATTGCTGATTGGAAACAACGTAGAGTTTTTGGAGAGCATAAAGGATTACTTGAATAAAAGTTTCTCCATGAAGGACCTAGGAGAAGCTGCTTACATTCTAGGCATTAAGATCTACAGGGATAGATCGAAACGCCTGATAGGACTTTCACAAAGCACATACCTTGATAAAGTTTTGAAGAGGTTCAAAATGGAACAGTCCAAGAAAGTGTTCTTGCCAGTTTTACAAGGTACGAGATTGAGTAAGACTCAGTGCCCAGCAACTGATAAAGATAGAGAGCATATGAGCACCGTCCCCTATGCTTCAGCCATAGGATCTATCATGTATGCAATGCTGTGCACTAGACCGGACGTTAGCCTGGCCATAAGTATGGCAGGCAGGTTCCAGAGTAATCCAGGAGTGGAGCACTGGACGGCGGTCAAGAATATCCTGAAGTACCTGAAAAGGACTAAGGAGATGTTTCTCGTGTATGGAGGTGACGAAGAGCTCGCCGTAAAGGGTTACGTCGATGCAAGCTTTGACACAGATCCGGACGACTCTAAGTCGCAGACCGGATACGTATTTATTCTTAATGGGGGTGCGGTAAGCTGGTGCAGTTCCAAGCAAAGCGTCATAGCTGATTCTACATGTGAAGCGGAGTACATGGCTGCCTCGGAGGCGGCTAAGGAGGGTGTCTGGATGAAGCAGTCCATGACGGATTTTGGAGTGGTGCCAAGCGCACTGAATCCAATAACCTTGTTCTGTGACAACACGGGTGCGATTGCCTTAGCAAAGGAACCACGGTTTCACAAGAAGACCAGACACATCAAACGACTCTTCAACCTCATCCGCGACTACGTCGAAGGGGAGGACGTAAATATATGCAAAGTGCACACGGATCTGAATATAGTAGACCCGCTGACTAAACCTCTTCCACGGGCAAAGCATGATCAACACCATAACTGTATGGGTGTTAGATTTATTACAATGTTATTCGCATGATGATGTGAGGGCTAGATTATTGACTCTAGTGCAAGTGGGCGACTGTTGGAATTATGCCCTAGAGGCAATAATAAATATAGTTATTATTATAATTCCTGTATCAAGATAATCGTTTATTATCCATGCTATAATTGTATTGAATGAAGACTTATATACATGTGTGGATACATAGACAAAACACTGTCCCTAGCAAGCCTCTAGTTGGCTAGCCAGTTGATCAAAGATAGTCAGGGTCTTCTGATTATATACAAGGTGTTGTTGCTTGATAACTGGATCACGTCATTAGGAGAATCACGTGATGGACTAGACCCAAACTAATAGACGTAGCATGTTGATCGTGTCATTTTGTTGCTACTGTTTTCTGCGTGTCAAGTATTTGTTCCTATGACCATGAGATCATATAACTCACTGACACCCGATGAATGCTTTGTGCGTATCAAACATCGCAACGTAACTGGGTGACTATAAAGATGCTCTACAGGTATCTCCGTAGGTGTTCGTTGAGTTAGTATGGATGGAGACTGGGTTTTGTCACTCTGTGTGACGGAGAGGTATCTCGGGGACCACTCGGTAATACAACATCACACACAAGCCTTGCAAGCAATGTGACTTAGTGTAAGTTGCGGGATCTCGTATTACGGAACGAGTAAAGAGACTTGCCGGTAAACGATATTGAAATAGGTATGCGGATACTGACGATCGAATCTCGGGCAAGTAACATACCGAAGGACAAAGGGAATGACATACGGGATTATATGAATCCTTGGCACTAAGGTTCAAACGATAAGATGTTCGTAGAATATGTGGGATCCAATATGGGCATACAACTCCCGCTATTGGATATTGACCGAGGAGTCACTCGGGTCATGTCTACATAGTTCTCGAACCCGCAGGGTGCACACTTAAGGTTCGACGTTGTTTTATGCGTATTTGAGTTATATGGTTGGTTATCTAATGTTGTTCGGAGTCCCGGATGAGATCACAGACGTCACGAGGGTTTCCGGAATGGTCCGGAAACGAATATTGATATATAGGATGACCTCATTTGATTACCGGAAAGTTTTCAGAGTTACCGGGAATGTACCGGGAATGACGAATGGGTTCCGGGTGTTCACCGGGGGGGGGGGGGGCAACCCATCCCAGGGAAGCCCATAGGCCTTGGGGGTGGCGCACCAGCCCTTGGTGGGCTGGTGGGACAGCCCAAGAAGGCCCTATGCGCCAAGGATAGAAAATCAAAGAGAAAAGAAAAAAAAAGAGGTGGGAAAGGAGAGAGGGACTCCACTTTCCAATCCTAGTTGGACTAGGATTGGAGGAGGACTCCTCCTCCCCTTAGTGCGCAGCCCTTTAGGCTCCTTGAGCCTCAAGGCAAGCCTCCCCTCCCTCCTCCTATATATATGGAGCAATTAGGGCTGATTTGAGACAACTTTTCAAGGGCAGCCCGACCACATACCTCCACGGTTTTACCTCTAGATCACGTTTCTGCGGAGCTCGGGCGGAGCCCTGCCGAGATTAGATCACCACCAACCTCCAGAGCGCCGTCACGCTGCCGGAGAACTCATCTACCTCTCCGTCTCTCTTGCTGGATCAAGAAGGCCGAGATCATCGTCGAGCTGTACGTGTGCTGAACGCGGAGGTGCCGTCCGTTCGGCACTAGATCGTGGGACGGATCGCGGGACGGTTCGTGGGACGGTTCGCGGGGCGGATCGAGGGACGTGAGGACGTTCCACTACATCAACCGCGTTCACTAACACTTCTGCTGTGCGATCTACAAGGGTACGTAGATCGGAAATCCCCTCTCGTAGATGGACATCACCATGATAGGTCTTCGTGCGCGTAGGAAATTTTTTGTTTCCCATGCAACGTTCCCCAACAGCCATGTGGAATCGGAAGGCAGTGAAAAGTTCCATTGGGTTGAGGAGGTTCAACAGAGCCGACAGCCGCCTTGAAAGTGAGGTTCCGACATTTCATCATAAGCTCGCAACGTTGAGCCTTCGTGATAGTATCCACGGGGTAGCTTGGAGCCGTGAAGTCATGCTGAACGGGCTCCGTGGAAGCCACACTGCTGCTCCACTGAGATGGTGAGGTACCTTCTTGGGTAGCTTCATGCCGCTGAGATGGTTGGCTGGCAGCTCGCTGACTCTCAAGTTCCTCTATCTTTTGTAGTCTTGCCTTGATCTGCTGCATGTCGCTCGGCTCCGCTTTCCTCTTTCTCTCCCGGCTTTTGTAACCGCTTGTGTTAGGAACACAAATTTCCACGTGACAGAGCCTGGTGTGCCTCATGTTCGTCCAAGGTGCTCAGCATTCCCTAGGGCCTCAGTCAACTCGTCATTCTCTCTATCTGGAATGAACGCCCCTTCCTGCGCTGTGGTGATACACTTCTGAAGCTTGATCATGGGTATTGCAAGTTGCTCGTCCGTCCAACGACACTTCCCTGTTTCAGGGTCCAAAGTTCTCCCAACCCCGAAGAACCAAGTCCTTGAACGGTCTGGCTAGTTCAATATCTGTGGTTGGACCCCTTTAGCAATCAGGTAATTCTCAGCTTTGTCCCAGAACGACCGGGCTTTGAGGTAGCCACCTGACCCCGTGTGATGGTGATACTGCTTCTTTGCGGCATTGTTCTTGTTTGTCTCTCACAGTTTCTTACTCTTCTCCGATGACTTGTAGGCCACAAATGCGGGCGAGTGATCTCTTATCTTCTCAAGCCGGTCGACAAATTTTGGAGTCTTCCCTTTGTCGACAAACATTGATTTCAAATCATTCTTCCACTTCCCGAATAGATGTCCCATCTTCTTAAGAGCACATGCCATGACAAGTGGCTCTATAACTGGCTTATTCGGATCTTCCTCTGGCGGTAGGGTAAAATTTGCCTTCAGTGCGGTCCAAAGATCATCTTGCTGCCTATCGGTGACATAATCACCTTCAGGGACGTAGTCGCCCTTAGGCATTTTCCATTGCTTGACGTTGATGGGGATGTTGTCTGTAACAATAGCTCCGCATTGAGCAGAAAATGCGTCCTTGGTCAGCTTGGGTTCAATCGGTAGGCCATCGACCGCGAGTGCTATGATTGTGAACTTTTCACCCATGCGCAACCTTCTCTTCGAGCCTCATCTCTTTATCGAAGTTTGGCTCGATCCGGAGGGTTATAAAAGAAGAAAGAAGTGTTAATATATGTACATACCTTCAGGCTTAATTAATATATATACCTCGTCGGACTTTGCAACATCGCCCTCCTCCGTTCGGTCACGGGAGTCGTCACCATGGTCTCCTTCTTCCTCCAGCCTTCAGTTACCCGAGCCATCATGATCATGTCCGTCCTCCTCCATTGTTCGATCATTCGAGCCATCATCCTCTCCTTCCAGACCATCAGTGTCATTGAGATACGACAAATAATCACCGAGCATTGTCTCCCCCAACAACTTTTCTCTTTGATCCATATAGTTTCTGCAAATATTTTAGCTCCTTGTATGAATAACCCAATTACACGAACTTCTATGTTTTAAACATGCACAAACTTTTTTATATTTCATTTCCAAATGTTGAATATTTCATAGATGTACGTTATGATATATAATGCAATAGATCTCAAGAGGCAAAAATGTTTTCTTTCAGTTAACCAATAATCAACTTAATACATCTTAAATTTAATCTCGAATACATCTCTACTATAATCTATATATGAACAAAATTTGTATGAACATCAATATGCAGGGGCGGCGGCGGCGATAAGCAGAGCACGCACAGGAGGGGTTCACCGGGGCCGACAGGCTCGGGGCGGCAACGACGACGGGCTCAGGGCGGCGACGATGACGGGCTCGGGGAGACGGCGACGGCGACGTGCTCGGGGCATCGACGGCGGCGAGGAGGGCTGGATCGGGGGCAGCGGCGATGGCGACGTGCTCGGGGACGGCGGCGATGACGAGGAAGACTGGATCGGGGGTGGCGACGACGAGGATTGGCTCGGGGGGCGGCGGCGAGCAATGGGAGAGTTTTGGGGGAAATTTCGACAACTCCCGCCTATATGCGAAAACCTTCTGTCCCGGTTGGTGGCCCGAAACAGCACCAATTCCACCCTTTTGTCCCGGTTGACTCATCAAACCGGGACTACATGTCAATTTTCAGTAGCCCAAATGGCGGGGAAGAAGATACATGTACTCCCGGTTTGCGGAACCAACCGGGACGAAAGGGGGCCATTTGTTCCGGTTTGTGCCGCCAACTGACACTAAAGTCTGTCTCTGGTCTCGGTTTGTACCACAAACCGACACGAAAGGCATGTGCCTGGCACAGCCGCAGTGCGGTTAGATGTTTAGTCCCACCTGGCTAGCCGAGGGAGAAGTGGAGTGGTTTATAAGCGCTTGTGTGCACACAGTTTCTACGGGCCTGAATCCTGGCCCAACTATCTAGTTGGGTTTCTAGTCGTATTGAGGCCGTGGTGGTCCATTAGTTGGCATTTCTTTTTAAAGAATATTGTTTTTTGTTCCTACTTACTATTTTCAGTGATTCTTTATATTTTTTGTTTCGTTTGTTACATTATTTATTTTATTTTGTTCCGACTTACTGTTTTTTAGTGATTCTTTTTGCTTTTAGGTCACAAAAATTATTATCACGGTTTCATACGAAAACTCATCTCTTACAAAGGTATTTTTATTTTTTTGGAATTATTTGAACTCGAGACTTTTTCTGTGTTCAAAATACACCATTCAAGGCCACATCATCAATTTTAACTATTTCTGACTTCATTTGGTAATTTTTGTGCATTTATTGATTTTTTTGAGCTAAATGATCCAGAAATTGAAAAGCACTACAAACGAACTCTGAATAGGTTGAAAGTTGGCATGGTATCATCATTTCACCCCACATAGCATGTGCTAAAAAGTTGAGAGGGTTGTGACAAAAACTGGACGTACTTCGTGTACAAATCGGACAATCTCTTTCGAAGTATCATGATTTCTTACGAAATCTCATCTGTTACAAAAGGGATTTCATTTTTTTAACTTATCTGAACTCCAGACTATTTGTGTGTTCAAAATACACCATTCAAGGCCACATCATCAATTTTCAACTATTTATGACTTCATTTGGTATTTTTCATGCGTTTAGTGATTTTTTGAGCTAAATGACCCTCAAATTGAAAATCACTACAAATGAACTCTGAAAATGTTAAAAATTGGCATGGCATCATCATTTCATCCACATAGCATGTGCTAAAAAGTTGAGAGGGTTGCGGCAAAAACTGGATGCACTTCGTGTACAAATCGGACAATATCTTTCGAAGTATCATGGTTTCTTACGAAAGCTCATTTGTTCAAAAGGGATTTCATTTTTTGAACTTATTTGAACTCGAGACTATTTGTGTGTTCAAAATGCACCATTCAAGGCCACATCATCAATTTTCAACTATTTCGAACTTCATTTGGTATTTTTCATACATTTACTGATTTTTTGAGCTAAATGACTCTTAAATTGAAAAGCACTACGAATGAACTCTGAAAAGGTTGAAAGTTGACATGGTACCATCATTTCACCCACATAGCATGTGCTAAAAGGTTGAGAGGGTTGCCGCAAAAACTGGACGCACTTCGTGTACAAATCGGACATCTCTTTCGAAGTATCACGGTTTCTTACGAAAACTCATCTGTTACAAAAAGGGATTTCAATTTTTTGAACTTATTTGAAGTCCATACTTTTTGTGTGTTCAAAATGCACCATTCGAGACCACATCATCAATTTTAAACTATTTCTGACTTCATTTGGTATTTTTCGTGCATTTACTGAGTTTTTTAACTAAATGATCGAGAAATTGAAAAGCACTACAAATGAACTAATAGGTTGAAAGTTGGCATGGTATCATCATTTCACCCACATAGCATGAGCTAAAAAGTTGAGAGGGTTCACTAGTAGAAAACGGGCCTTTGGCCGAGACCCTTTAGTCCCGCCTGCCTCTGGGCCGGGACTAAAGGCCCGGCCACGTCGCCCCAATTCCCTATGCCTCCCTCGAGGCTATAGTCCCGACCCGTAAGGAACCTTTAGTCCCGGTTCGTGTCCCAAACCGGGACTAAAGGGCTACGCGTTGGGCAGCCCGCATGTGCGCCACCTTTAGTCCCGGTTTGTGTCTCAAACCGGGACTAAAGTCCTCTGCCTATATAGCACAACCCCCCTCTCCCCACTTCGTTGCATTTTTCTTGGATGGAGGATTGTGGGTGGGTGCTTGCTCTCCACTTTTTTTGATGCACTAGAGGTGTTTGTTGAAATGTGTGTTAGAGCGATGCCGCTTCAGTTCACCGAACACAACTACGATATGAGATGCCGAGCCACGCTTAAACCTCTTCCTCTTTATTTATACTTATTATAAAAGGTTAGCAACTATATTTCCTCGTTTAGACCGTGCAGTACTAATTTTTAGGATCGTGATTGTATTTGATATACTGTCGTATAACGCAGAGATGAGCCATCCATGGATGTAGTGCTTTTCAATTTCAGGGTCAACTAGCTCAAAAAAAAAGTAAATGCACGAAATATACCAAATGAAGTCAGAAATCGTTGAAATTTTGTGATGTGCCTTTGAATGGTGCATTTTGAACACACAAAAACTATGGAGTTCAAATAAGTTCAAAAAAATGAAATCCCTTTGTAAGAGATGAGTTCTCGTTCGAAACCCTGATACTTCGAGAGAGAGTGTCCGTTTTGCACACGAAGTGCATCAAGTTTTTGTCGTAGCCCTGTCAACTTTTTAACACATGCTATGTGTGTGAAATGATGATAGCATGCCAACTTTAAACATTTTCAGAGTTCATTTGTAGTGCTTTTCAATTTCAGGGTCAACTAGCTCAAAAAAAAAGTAAATGCACGAAATATACCAAATGAAGTCAGAAATTGTTAAAATTTTGTGATGTGCCTTTGAATGGTGCATTTTGAACACACAAAAAGTATGGAGTTCAAATAAGTTCAAAAAAATGAAATCCCTTTGTAAGAGATGAGTTCTCGTTCGAAACCCTGATACTTCGAGAGAGATTGTCCGTTTTGTACACGAAGTGCATCCAGTTTTTGTCGTAGCCCTCTCAACTTTTTAAGACATGCTATGTGGGTGAAATGATGATAGCATGCCAACTTTCAACATTTTCAGAGTTCATTTGTAGTGCTTTTCAATTTCAGGGTCAACTAGCTAAAAAAAAGTAAATGCACGAAATATACCAAATGAAGTCAGAAATTGTTGAAATTTTGTGATGTGCCTTTGAATGGTGCATTTTGAACACACAAAAAGTATGGAGTTCAAATAAGTTCAAAAGACCATTGCAGAACATATGAAAAAATTAATACAAGTTCATCATCACATTAAAGCCAAAGAACAGTAGTGATCTAATGTTATTATTGCAAAAAATAAATACATAAAGTTCTCTCATAAAACAACATACAACTATGTAAAACATTTAGATGCAACAACAAACGCAATCAAAATCGCAACTAAGGTAAGAATTGACCCAACAGCATAATGTTACCAAGCCTCTTTATCAATGACATATTTTCTAATATTCCTAATCTTCAAGCGCATTTCATCCATCTTCAAGCGCATTGCATCCATCTTCAACCGCATCGCATCGATCTTCATCTTGCGATCATCGATGACATCGGCGACATGCAACTCCAGCTCCATATTCTTATCCTCAATTATTTTCAATTTTTTCTTCAAGTATTTGTTTTCTTTTTCAACCAAATTTAACTTCTCGACAAGAATTTTTATGTGGGTTGGAATTTCCGGTTCACATACCTCCTAGATTAAAAAAATATATGTCACATTTGTCGTCATAATTGTCATAAACACTAAATAAAACAAATAGTTATAAAAGATAATATATACCACATTCGAATCATAGACAGGACGAGGGCCGACGGAGGCGGATACCAAAACCATCGCACTATATAATAACAAAAAATAATGAAAGTGAGTAATTTATACAAGTATGTATCTAAATCATACAAGTAAGATTTTTTTGATTTTAAAAAGAAGATAAGAACAAGAGGCTCACCACGGTGGTGCTCGCAGTTGGTGCACGGCCAAACCTAGACAAATATTAAGGAAAATGGAGCTTGGAGGTCGAGCTTTGAGAGGAGAAAGCTTAAGTAGAGTGGCTCGGGCATTTCATCGAACACATCATGTGCATGAACTAGAGTGGCAAGAGCATGGCATGGTCACACTTCAACAACCAAAAAACAGGGGATATGGCGGGCAGGGGCGAGGGTTTATATAGGCAAAACTTTAGTCCCGGTTCGTGCCACGCCCCGGGACTAGAGGCCACTGCTTCCCGCCTTCTTGTCTGCCGAAAAAGGGTCTTTAGTCCCGGGTCGTGGCTCCACCCGGGACTAAAGACCCCCTTTAGTCCCGGTTCCTTCCACGCCCCGGGACTAAAGGCCCCTATTTCCCGCCTTCTGGTTTGCCGAAAAAGGGTCTTTAGTCCCGGTTCGTGGCTCCACCCGGGACTAAAGATCCACCTGTATAAGCGGGAGTTAGAAAATTTCGAACCCAAATCGTCCACTTTCTCTTCTTCTTCCTCTCGTTCTCCTGCCCGGCGCGGCAAGCGACGAACTCGACGACGCCGTCAGGCTGCCCGCCGTCCTGCTCACCGCCGCCTGCCGTCCTCCTCGCCGTCGCCGTCGTCCAGCTCGCCGCCGCCATCCTCCTCGCCGCGCGCCGCCCTCCTCGCCGCGCGTCGCCGTCCTCCTCGCCGCGCGCCGTCGACACCTCCAGCCGATAAGCCCCACGCCCACTCCTCCCCAACACTCCAGCCAGCACAAGCAAAGAAGAAAAAGGAGAAGAAAGGAAGAAAAAGGAGAAGAAAGGAAGAAAAAGGAGAAGAAAGGAATAAAAAGGAGAAGAAAGGAAGAAAAAGGAGAAGAAAAGAAGAAAGGAAGAAAAAGGACAAGAAAGGAAGAAAAAGGAGAATAAGAAGAGGAGGAGGAGAAAAGAAGAAAAAGGAGAATAAGAAGAGGAGGAGAGGAGAAGAAGAGGAAAAATAGAAGAAGAGGAGAGGAGAAGTAGTAGAAGAAGAGGAGAAGTAGAAGTAGAAGAAGAAGTAGAAGAAGAGAAAAAATTAGTTTAAGGTTAGAAGAAGAAGAAATATTTTTTTTGTCATTTAATTTTGCTATTGTATAGTGTATATGCTTAAGTGTTAATAGTGTTTCTTAGATTATTGATATTGTATATGCTTAAGTGTTAATAGTTTAATTTTTCTATTGTATATGCTTAAGTGTTAATAGTTTATTTTTAGCAAGAAAATTAATAGAACTAGTTTAATTTTGCTATTGTATATGCTTAAGTGTTCGGGACTGGGCTCCGCCCGGCTGGTATTTTAGAGTTTAGGTTCTAGCCAAGACCCGGGACTAAAGGTCCTCCTATATAAAACGAGCCTTCGAAGTTTCCGCCCAGCTAGTTTGTTAGTTTATTAGTTAATCAAATGTCCGTTTTTTGCAGAACTATGGATCCACATATCAGGAACCTCGAAGAGGAAGAACTTCTCGAAGATATAATCAAAGACGGCCCCGACGTTGAACCAACCAAATCTCCGACGTCATATCTAAACGACTCCGGATATGGAATGGAGGTCGAGCGACACGAAGATGAAGCCGATGGGGCAGGAGATAGGTCCAATGACGGAGAAGGTGATAGCTCCACTGGTGGAGAAGCCGGTGGAGAAGCCGGTGAAGAAATAATAAAGTCCGACGAGGTATACATATGAAGTTCGACAATCACTTGTAATATGTGAAAAATATTGGAGATAGCTCTATATTGTATACATATACATTCATTTGACGAATGTTTCTCCCTCTTAGGCCTCTACATCGACCAAATCTAGGAAACGAGGCCCGACTAGAAAGTTGGATGCACGGACGCATTACACCTTTGAGGTGATAATGCCTACGGGAGAACCCAAGCTTCCTAAGAATGCTGCTGACACATTCAAGAAGCAATGCGGAGTTCTCGTTAGGGATCACGTCCCGATCAGCGTTCGGGAGTGGAACAAGCGCAAAGGGGCAGCCGATAGTGACTATGTCGCCGAAAGGTACAAAGATAATCTTTGGAATGATCTCATGTCACATTTCAACCTGCCAGAATGTGAGAATGAAGACGCCGTAGACAAACTGAGGGCCAAAGTCAAGCAGTGGACTCTAAAGAAGATGGCCAAACTGTTCCGTAGCTGGAATAAGAAGCTATGAAAAAACTATCTGGAGACAAAGAAAGTGCCAGTATTCGAGGGGTATCTAGCCAAGCAGGCGAATCACTGGAAGGAATTTCAAGAGTACAAGGAGTCAGAAGATGCCCAGGCATTATCAGAAAAGAACAATATAAATGCCGACAAGAAGAAATATCACCACAAGCTGGGGCCAGGGGGCTATGAGACTGCCATCCCAAAGTGGGAAAAGAAAGAGCAAGATCTGATAGATAAAGGCATCGTACCTGAACCACTCCGTGATGAGTGGGAATTGAGAGCAAGAAATTGGTTCCTTGCGCATGGTGGGTCGTACGACGAAACAACAGGGGACCTCATCTGCAATGACAATCTTAGGATACCCAGGGAGAATTGGGAAAGGATAGTGAAAGAAATTAAGGAGGGACAAAGAAATTTCACTGCAGATAGAAATAAAGATTTGCTCACACTGGTCCTCGGCAATGACGAACATGGAGAACGAACGCGAGGCTTCGGTCCATCTTACCCGTGGTGGCTTGGGTTTGCTAGAGACCAAGACACTTACAGAAGCCGAGAGAGAGCAAAGAAGCGGCAACAGGATGAGGAGAATGACAAGTTCAACCAGTTGCTTGCCAGGATTAACGAGCAACAGAAGCAGATTGATGAGCTTAGAGGAGTACCGCGCCAGGAAGATCCTGTACTTGATATTACCGGTGCCCCATCTAAGCGGAAAAGCAGCGTGGCTGAATCTGAGGCCCCGCCCAACGATGAACGAAGAATGATAGAGGGCGGTCCCGGCTACCCCGTGGATGGAATCAAGGAGTCAACATCATGTGAACTCCATCAGAAATTCAAGAACATATCCATGAAGGTGGCCGTCGGACAAGCTTTACCTTCTGGCCTTGATGCACGCTCGCATGGCCGTGAGATTCCAGCTGGCTTTGCTAAAGTCGGAGTGGATGAAATCATGACGGGGTTTAGTGATATGGAGCTCGACATAGCTGGACCCGAAGATGAGAGGACACTCGGAGAAGTACTGGGTGGAGTCATCCTATGGGACAAGAACTACATCAAGCTTCCAGGCTCGGCCCCAAGGACAACACCGCCTCCGAGTCGTCGCAGGTCACCTACACCTCCATTACCTCCAAGCCCTCCACATGACGTCGGCCAGCACAACACGAGTCCATCTCGATCACCGCCGCCGGACTTGGGTCGTCCGTCTCCGCCGCCGCCCGCTCCCGATACAAAGCCTGAGCCTGCCACGGATACAAAGCGGGAGCGTGCCACCAAGAACGCTGCGCCGCCGCCCGCTCCGGATACAAAGCCTGAGCCTGCCACGGATACAAAGCGGGAGCGTGCCACCAAGAACGCTCCGCCGCCGCCCGCTCCGGATACAAAGCCTGAGCCTGCCACGAATACCAAGTGGGAGCGTGCCACCAAGAACGCTCCGCCGCCGCCCGCTCCGGATACAAAGCCTGAGCCTACCACGGATACAAAGCGGGAGCGTGCCACTAAGAACGCTCCGCCGCCGCCCGCTCGGATACAAAGCCTGAGCCTGCCACGGATACAAAGAGGGAGCGTGCCATCAAGAACGCTCCGCCACCGCCCACTCCGGATACAAAGCCTGAGCCTGCCACGGATACCAAGCGGGAGCGTGCCACCAAGAATGCTCCGCCGACGATTGCTAAGCCACAGAGCACCCCAAAGCGCAAACGGTCGCCCCTCCCAAAGGTACGTCATGCTAATCTTCCTATCGGACCTTATGATCGTACCCCCTTCCATCACAGTATGACTTACACCATAAGCCTGATGACTATACATGCACATTGCACAAGGAAGTGAAAAAGAGCAGATCACGTGCAAGCCCTCCACATGATGTCGGCCAGCACAACACGAGTCCATCTCGATCACCGCCGCCGGACTTGGGTCGTCCGTCTCTGCCGCCGCCCGCTCCGGATACTAAGCGGGAGCGTGCCACCAAGAACGCTCCACCGACGATTCCTAAGCCACAAAGCACCCCAAAGCGCAAACTGTCGCCCCTCCCAAAGGTACGTCATGCTAATCTTCCTATATCAGACCTTATGACTTACACCATAAGCCTGATGACTATACACGCACATTGCAGAAGGAAGTGAAAAAGAGCAGATCACGTGCAAGTGCAAGTGGGAACAAATCAAGTTCAACTACAAGCAAGAAAAAAATCAGACGTTCCTCAGCTTGGACAACATGCCAAACAGTCGATCCCACCCCTCAAGGTGTTAACCGAGAATGTTCCCCCTTCGGTGCAGGGGCTAGCTTTAGAAAGTGCAAAGGAGTTGGCGGCTGCATGTGGTGTCTCGGTTGAAGAATTGCTGTCTTCCCAAGACGACAAGATACCCAAGGCTGTGGAAGCCCCTAAGCCACAGTTTGTCATGGGTGAGCCTTTGGTCAGCAAAGATGATCTCCCAACAAATATGCGTTACTTGCATCAATGGTACTTAAGTGAATCAAAGAATGGGAGAACGATGATCGTGATGAGTGTCCCACAGGAGTACTACGGCCGCTCCGAACAAATCTAAATCGACTTTGATGAACTCTTCCAGATGTACAATGGCGACGCCCTCGATAAATCGCTTATGAGTTGCTATTGTCTGTAAGTTTTTCAATTCGTTGTCTAGATATAACTTGTTTAGTTATTTCAATTCATTCTCTATATATAACTTGTACTCTATTATGCAGAATGAAGATTTTGGATTGTAAAAGTAAGAGCATCCTAAATATTGGGTTTATTGACCCAGATAAAATACATATAGCGACGCTAACTAATTATCCCAAGGAGACGGAGGAAAACCTTCTAAGGTTTCTAATAGATCAAAATTTCTGTGACCACATACTGTTTCCATACAACTTCAGGTGAGGGTCTTTACTCTGTTGTGTCCATTCACTTATAAGTGTAATTGATAAGTTACTGACACACACACACACATATATATATATATATACATGTGCAGCTTCCATTGGATTCTGTTGGACATTCAAATTGATAAGTGAAGAGTTGATGCCTTCGACCCATTATCGAGACCCTTGGAACAGTTCCAAAGCCTGCAGGACATGCTCCAAGGGTAATTTTAATCATTCTTGCGTTCTATCGGTCTCTTTCAATGATTTTCTGATATATCAATTAATGAAAAACTTAGCAAATCATTATCCTTGTCGGGCAGGGTTTGGAAGCGGTTCAAGTGCGTGACTCCCGGTAACTTTCATGAGAAGCTGACCTTTAGAGCGGCTCAGGTAAGTAGTAGTATGACATACTTCTATTAATTTTCAATACACTTATGATGCTAGATTATTATTTTGATTATATATATTCTATTCTCGTAAAGTGCGACCAGCAGCCACAGGGAACACATCTATGCGGATACTATGTTTGCGAGACCATTCGCACGTTTACCTCTGAGCACAAGGATCACAGATTCGACGTAAGCAATGAACATTCACACCTCTATTTTTACCCGTCATTCTTTGTTATCATGATTGATTTTCATATTCATCTCGTCTTCTTATATAGCATACGACCATGACGACGAAGGTCCTACCACAGCAACGCGCGATTGCTGTTGCAGAGGAGCTTGCAACCTTTCTGAGGACGGAAGCTATAGATGACAAAGGACGATTTAGTGTAGCTAGGGGCCATTACTGATGTTCGTCCATGTAATCGAATAGACGGGCTCTAGTCCCGATAATTCAGATCTCCATGTAATTGTATATATATGCTCGCTTGTAAGATAAGTTAATCTTATATATATATGCATAATTATTTCTATTTAAATTATATGAAAACTAATTCCCGAACACCAAACGAGGCATCACGTTAATCTCCCGAACACCTAAACCCTAAAATCCTAAAACCCAAAAATAATTTTATTAAAAAAAAACCCAAAAATAAGCAAAATCTGAAAATCTTTAGTCCCGGTCCATGTAATGAACCGGGACTAAAGGGCCTGCCCGTGGGGCGCTACGAGGCGCCCACGTGGAGCACCTTTAGCCCCGGCTTGTAACACGGCCGGGACTAAAGGTTAGGCCTTTAGTCCCGACCCTTTAGTCCCGGTTGGTGAACCGGGACTAAAGCCCCTAACGGGCCGGGGCTAAAGGCCCCGTCCCCACTAGTGGTTGCGGCAAAAACTGGAAGCACTTCGTGTACAAATCGGACAATCTCCTTCGAAGTATCATAGTTTCATACGAAAACTCATCTGTTACAAAGGAATTTCATTTTTTGAACTTATTTGAACTACACACTTTGTGTGTGTGCAAAATGCACCATTCGAATCCACATTATCAATTTTCAATTATTTCTGACTTTTTTCATGCTTTTTACTGATTTTTTGGAGCTAAATGACTCAGAAATTAAAAAGCACTACAAATTAACTCTGAATAGGTTAAAAGTTGGCATGGTATCATCATTTCACCCACATAGCATTTTGTTTTTGCGCCAAGTAAGACCTTTGGGATGTTCTACGGTGTTTGCAATTTAATTTTGCTGAAAAAACAGAAACTTTCGACCTCGGTCCAGGAATTTTTTAAATTCACTGGAACGTGATTTTGATCTCAATTTTTTACACAAGATTCATATACAATTTACCCAAACTATCTTAATTTTTCATAATTTTTGGAGTTACATAAGTATTCGAATTATACAGATTACTTCTGATTATTCTGTTTTTGTCATATTCTATTTTCTTTGTGTTGCTTTCTTATATCGATGTATCTATGGGTTGTATCAGGGGATATGAACCATGGAGAAGTTTGAATACAGTAAATATTACACCAATATGAATAAATAATTAGTTCACCACAATATCTAAAGTGGCGATGAATAAAGAAAGGGCTAAACCATTCAAATTTGGAAACTATATAATGGCACAAACTGAAACTAGATATATATAAATTGGTCCAAGCAGTACATAATAATACATGCAAGCAGTGCATAATAATAGCTAGCATATATACATATACAAGTGTTCGCCATTGTGAACACTACTCGTTTGAATCTGAATCAGAATGTCCCAAAGCTGGTGGTGCGAGGTGACGCTGGCCATAGTTCACGATTCTAATCTTGCGATACAACTCGTATGCAACGTATGCATCTTTTGGTGCATATCGAACGTTGATAGGGTCAAGTGGGGTGTTCCCCCACTTTCTGTGCTGAGACTTCGGCAATGAAGTCTTCATATCATGGTACTCCTTGTCGACCAAGGCGACTATCATATCAACCATCGAAGTCCTCTCATATTGAAGCTGGAATAGGCCTTGGATATCAATATGGCACTCAGCTGATATCTCAATACCAAAGCTGCGCCTCATATTCCTGGATGAGGAATAATTATTCTTTACCCCCTTCTATTTTACCATCAATGCACCATATTTTTACGTCCTGTAACTTTTTTCTTACTTCATACGTAAAAAGTGAACGTACGGAAATAAAAAATCATCATAAAAAATATTTTAGGCTACATAAAGTTACGAACGTAAAAATATAGTACGAAATATACATAAATAGAATTTCCTAGTCTTATGATCTATATTTTTATTTTCTTATGCCAAATTTTACATAATGGGTCAATATGCATGTAATTATTTATATACAATATGAAGTTTATTTATGAGACAATCGTAAAATTAACTCGGGTGAATAATAACACGAATTTCCCTATATAATTCGTCACCCTGAGTGATGAATTCTTACTCTTCATCCCCTCTATTTAACATCAATGCACCATAATTTTATATTCCGTAAATTTTATATTATTTTATACGTAAAAAGAGATCATAAAAAATGTTATCAACATAAATATATTGTATGTCACATAAAATTACGAACATACAAAAATAGTGCAAAAATAAATTCAACCTTTTCTGTTGTTGTGACATATATTTTTGTTTTTCTTTTGTCAAGTTTTACATAGTGATTCAATATGAATGTAACTATTTGTATTTTTAATGTACTTTATTTGTAAATTGATCATAAAATTACCTCGGGTGAAGAACAAACTATTCTGCACCCTAAATGATGAATAGAGTTTATATATATAGGGTTTGACTATTCGTCACTGTGGGTTCTTCACCCCCCCCCCCCCCCTCTATTTTCATATCAATGCACCGTAATTTTATGTTTCAATTTATGTTCTTATTTCATACGTAAAAAAGAGACCGTAAGAAAATATATAGTTACCATAAAAAATATTTTATGTCATGTAAAATTACAAACATAAAAACATAGTGTAAGATATACATGAAATGCGATTTTTCTGGTCTTATGACCTACATTTTTAATTTTTTTACATCAAATTTTAGGTAATGAATCTATACCTATACTAATTCTAGACTCCCTAGAAATTCCCACGTTAATTAGTAATTACAAACCGTCTATTTGGTGGGTCCAATTAATTACGCTGTAGATCGACACACAAAATACTACTCTTTTTTTTGTAGTTAAAACAGATGAGAAAAGAACTCCCGTGTCAACCGTTTAAAAAAAATATGTACATCTCAGCGGCCTCTGACGTACGTCAACCAATCATCATCATCTAATTAAACCAGAAACGAATCTAGCGAAGTCCTAGGTTGCAAGCTTTCCATGCATCGGTCGTCTCTCATGATCTCAATCGCCATGTCTTGTGCCCCTTCGGCAAACCACAATCCTGCTGTCTACGATGACCATCATCCTTCTCGAACCCACGCCGGCCTCTCCTATGGCGTCGTCTAGGTCACCATTGAAACCCAATCACGCGATGCCAGTTACTGTACCACTGTTGCAGAGTCCAGACTTCTACCCGTCCGTCTTCTCATGGGTGCGGACTCTGCTGCTGCTTGGCTCCAGGTCCATTAAAATCCTCCTCTAACGTAAGATTACTCTTAAATCTATTAGTATAATTTTTTCTCTACTCTGATTGGATCACAGAAGACTCCCAGGGAGCAGCGTTATGTTCAATCTGCAAATCTTTATATGGCCCAGGGTGGGTAAACCTAAAAAGTTCAGGGACGATTCAAAGTTACCATGTGTTTTAGTTTGTGTTGCCTAGATTTTTTAATTACCCGCAAAGAGGACTATGCCTTAACTTTTGCTAATTGTGCGTTTGGACAAATTTCTACAAGATGGGGATATATACACTATGCAGAAAGTGCAGACTGCAGATAGGTTGTGTACAAAGAAATTTTTGTGTTGTAGATGTTCATCTATCAGCACTACTCCTAAATGATTTCTTAAACAGGGAATAATAACATGAACGTAGCCTATAGTGGGTTCATGAAGTATACCAATAAAGTCAGTTACTGTACCATGTTTGAATCAAGAAATTTGCGTATTCATTCCTATCATAGTGAGTTTATGGATCCTCACCATCGAGGTTCATGCATGCCTGAATATGGTAGAACTTGAACATTAGAAAAAAAAAGGATGGATACGATGGATCAGTTATCAGAAGAGATGTTGTTCTAATATTGCGTTGAAGAGTACAACTTCTGTAGCTATTATTCTTTGTTCAGCTAACATCACAGTTAAGTGATTGTTTCTTTATTTTTGAGAAAATAGTGTTCATAATCTTCTTTAAAAAGATCAGTAGTTAGACTTTAAAACTGTTGTCCATATACTTGAGTTAAGCTGGCTTCATGGCGTACTCGAGTTCACATGTTTTTATTTACATATTCCCTTTGTTGCCTCCTTCCATTCCATGATAGGTGCTGCACAGTTTCTAATTAGAGACCCAGTTTAAGTATATCGAAAGACGTACTCATGCTTGACATTGTATGACGCGGTCAGAAAGGGTTTTCATGCAATTGCATCCAGGAAATAAGTATTTTGCTCGGTTCAATTTCAATAGTATAGATGACACTGAGGTTCGTTCATATGCTTTTAAGCAATGCTATAGCTGAATACTGCTAATTTTGCTGACTATGATTGCTAAATATGGTCTGAAATTTGGCTACAAGCTCGAGACCTATGGGCAACGCATCCTCATCCCCTTTTCTCTCTTCGACGTCATCGTTCTTCTTCAGGCCATTATTGCTGAAGGTAAGTAAAGCACATTCCTCCTCTATTTTTCTCTCTCTTTATAACTCACGTCCCACTTTTGGAATATACATGTTGCAGGCGAAAGACCGGATTTATTGGGATGTACAATAAGGTGGCAACCACATCGGCTGCCAGAGACAAATAATTCACCAACTATTGTTTTGTTGGACTGCTCTTTTGTTAAAGACGGTATAATTATCCTTGAGGTCATTCTATTTCTAATTGATTTGTCGATTTATTGACAATAGTATTTTTAAGGGAAAAGTGAGCTTTACATATGAATGCGGATCATATTACAATCATTACAAAAGGTGCTTCAGCGATGTTAGGAATGAACCCAAATGCATAAGGCATCCGTGTACTCTTGCCTAACTTTCATCCTCATGTGCATCACAACTGCTGTCTTCTAACAATAATAGATAATAGACGACCAAGCTGCAAATTCTACCAACAGATGACTAATAACGGGCACTACAAGAAATATGCTCATACATGATGTTTTCTAAGACGCCGTTGATGAATTCGTCATAAATGTGTGACGATTTCATCCGAGATCGTCGTAAACCGTTTGAGGGGATCAAATCTACATATAAATTACGACGATGTGAGTCAAAAACGTCGTAACTTCATAAGATGAGATCGTCATAACTTTTACGACAATTGTAAAAATGTCGTAACATGTTCTAACTATGTTGACATGTCACTCGTGGGTCCATTCTATCCCACCTGATCCTAGTTTGTGAAGCAACCTAGTATTCTGTCATTCCAAAATTCTCGAAAAATTCTTATAAATACTTTGGACCATATATTTCTCAAATATGTGAAAACCCTCCCTTCCATAGTTCAAAAATAATTCAAAAATATTCATTTTCCTATTCTGTTCAGAATAGCACTTTGTGAAGGAAGTGCTATTTCTATTTCTTTGATTACCCTCATATTGTTTGGGCACTCTTTCCTATCCAAATCATTGCCTCATGAAAACTTTTGTAACGATTTGCCTAGTAAATCTTTCTCAGCAAATTTCCAAAGTTTGTGTTCAGCTAACAGCTTTGTGAAGGAAATACTAGATAGGAATATTCTGATGAGTTGAATTTTTTCCACATCATCTATGTGCCCAAAACATAGCTCTCCATAAAATTTTAGCCATATCTAACAATTCATGTGAGCTCATCATCCAATCTTTTTTTGGTAATATTTTCATTTTGTGAAGCAACTATGTTTTATATTGCTTTATAGTTGATGAAAATTTACCACGGGATGACACTGACCATATAACCTCACTCCACCAAATTTTAGCTCATTTAATTCAGCCAGTTTCTCTCAGTATTTTTCCCAATATTGTGAAGGAAGTATGATTTTTGTTTATCCAAATTTTATGAAATTTTTACAGTACCTTAATGTGTCCAAATTATCATCCTCCTCCAAATTTAAGCCCAATCCATTCATCTATGTGAGCCCAGTTTCAATTACCATTTTCTGTCCAAATTGGCACATTGTGAAGGAAGTGTCACTTTGGCATGTCCAAATGGTATTATTTTTGTACAGTGCCTTCATATGCCCAAATTAACATCATACACCAAATTTCAGCTCAATCCATTCATTCATTTGATCCTAGCTTCAACATCCATATTTCTGCACAATGTGTTACTTTGCAAAGCAAGTGCCACCTAGATTCATCCATTTGAGATAAAAATTTTCCAAGAGAGTCTCCTTAGTAGATGATCATCCTCAGCCAAAATTTAGGCCCATTGTCTATGTGAATTACCCGCACCGCTAATCAAACACTTGACTGCTAATTCATGTTTTGCTTAGTTCACTCTCCTCGTGAGATTCTTCTATTGTACAACCCACCAGACATGCCTATTCCACCTAGAACGCGTGGCAATGCAACGGTCAGGCGGTGACCATGCGACTCGCATGCAAGTTCACGCACTCTCGAGTTGGGGCCCTCGACCACCATCCAAACCTCGACGTCAAGGCACCACACCACGTATTTCTGATTAAATAGATACTTATATACCTATAAATGATTTTTGGGAAAAATAAAGAGAAAACTATAATGCAGCTGCAGTTCAAATTTAACCCGCTTTCACGTGAATCGACATAAATTTGTCTTTTTCTCGAGAGGTGGATAAAATCTTTTAACACCCAACCATTTTGTCAATTGTACATTAAATATGGACTGGTAATTTATAAAAATAATTTGATCTAATTTTGAAACAAATATATGGTAGATCCTTCACAAAAAAACTCATTTTGATCACTTGAAAAATGGAAAATGAATTTTTCATACAAGGAAAATGAAAACTTCCTTAATCAACATTGTTTGCCATTTCAATATGCACCCTTTTGCATAATATTTTATCATTTCAACAAACTATGTCATGAATGTGGCCATAAGATTGATCATTTGACTTGAAAGCCATGAATCTTCACACATGATAGGCCATTTCTAAGAACACTTATTTAAAATAATCGTCGTCTTACAAGTTTATTCTTTTTCCTAGTAACTTTGTCACATATAATGACACAATGCAATGGTTTTTCATTTTTTTGAATTTGTTTTGAATTTTTCATGGTGTAATTACATAATGTAGCTGCAGTTCAAATTTGACCTGCTTTCAGCTGATTCAACGAAAATTTGTCTTTTTTACGAGAGGTCGATAAAATAATTTAACACCCAACCATTTGGTCAATTGTACATTAAATATGTCCTAGTATGTTAGAAAAATGATTTGGTCCAATTTTGGTACAAATATATGGTAGGTCATTCACAAGAAAACTAATTTTGGGCACATGAAAAATGAAAAATGAATTTTTCATACAAGAAAAATGAAAACTTCCTTAAGCAACATTTTTTGCCATTCCAATATGCACCCTTGTGCACAATATTAGATATTTTGAACAAACTATGCCACAAATGTGGCCATAAGATTGATCATTTGGCTTGAAAGCCATAAATATTCACACATGATAGCTCATTTTTTAGAATACTTTTTAAAAATAATTACTGTATTACAAGTTTGTTATTTCAAGGATCGCCTATTCGTCCCAAATAAAAAGGAAAATCTCAGGATGACCGGAAAGGTGATGAAAGAAGCTCACGACACACCATTGTCTATTCACCCGGAAAGGTGATGGAAATGGGACCATGTTAAAATGGACTTTGTCACTGGTTTTCCCAAATTTCAGAGAGGTAATGATGCCGGATATTATCCAACATGCCGAAGATCAAGTCCACATTATTCATGAGAATATGAAGGCTGTTTAGAACAATTTGAATTTGAGATTTAAAAATAAAACAAAGCGGGAATAATTATTGAATGCGAAGATTAAGATACCGGGGGTGATATGAAAATTCCCTAATAGATTATAATTATAAATCGAACATTTTAAAATTAGTTAAAATTATATATATTTAAAACAGAAATAATAAAAGGAATAATAATAATGATAACTAATAAAAGAATAATAGAAAAAAGTATTTAAAAAAAGAAAAGAAAAGGACCCCCGTGGCCCAACTGGGCCAAGTGGCCCAGCTGGCCATCAACCGCCCCGGCCCATAACCACCCTCGGGTATAAAGCCCTCCAGGGGGCTAACCCTAGCCGACCCATTCACCCTTCGCACTCCCCTGGCCGCCGCCACCCATCCCACACAGCGCACCCGCTCGCCCCACCTACCTCTCGGCCTCTCCCTCCCCAGATCGACCGACCCCCCCTCGTTCCCTCTCTCCCACCAACACCCAGCCCCACGCGCTCCCTCCTCTCGCCTCCCTTCGATCCATGGTGGACTTCCCGGGCTTTGAGGCGCACGCAGTGGACCTCCCGGACGCGGCGGAGATGCCCCCGCACGCGGACGCCGGCGAGTGGCTGTGCTGCGCGGAGATCCGGTTCTGCGGCAAGATGAAGGGCCCTGAGAGCGTCGCCTTCGACCCGCGCGGCCGCGTGCCGTACACGAGCGTCGCCGACGGCCGGGTCCTCGTCTGGGACGGCGTCCGGAAACAAGGCGAGGGCGATCTGCGTCGGGATGCTGAGGCGGCGGCTGACCTCCCTTCTTCTCCGATCCCCGTGCTCCTCCTCCGTCGCTTCCCCCAACCACCAGCAGCAGCACCGCCTCCTCCTCCCCACCCACGCCGAGGTATCCCCGCTGTTCCCCTTTATCTCCCTTCCGCGCATTTCGTCGAACGCCTCGCGCGCGAGCGCAACGTGGGCCGGATCGAATCTGGCGTGCTCTCCTTTCTCGCCCCGTTGGTGTCAATGCGTTCCTGCCATTCGTAGATGCTCACCCGCGTGAGATGATGTTTTATCTGATGCAGCGACAACTCTGGCTTCAGCAGAGCAGCGCAACTGCCCGTAGCTCAAGGTGAAGTATGTTGAGTTCATTGTTAGCACTCCTAGAATTCTTGATGCTGTCTTGGCGACGGACGAATATAAGCATCTGGAGGCAAGTTGTCCTATGGGGCAGAAAGGGTTGAAGGGTAAAACTGAAAACTTATGCCCACTATACATATGTTATGAGCAACTTACTGCTCGAGTTTGCACTCTAGTTTGATTCGGTATTTGTGTGTGTCATTTGCTTGTCAAATATTAGCACACGGTGATTCATATGTGTTCCCGGCATGGTAGAGACTTGTGCTTTTCCAGTGACGTTAAGAGTAGGATGATTCAGAATGTGCAGACATGACTTGCTCAGCCGCAGCCACACAATCCTAGTGTTTGTTTTCCATAGTGTGCAGTATTGCTGTATGCTTTGAATTCTGTTGAAGTTGAACGCACTCTCTGTCACCTACAAATTTTGGAACGGCATCGGGAAAATAAATACCATCTGATTGTGTTAGACTTGTGGAGTTGTATGCGTCCCACAACATCCTGAGAGAATCTAGACATAGCCGATGGTGTAAATTTTCTTGTGTCATAGCGCATCGACTCTTGACCTGCATCGACTCTTGTGTCATAGCCGATGGATCGTATAGGCTAGGAGTAATCAGTAATTCATCTATAACGTGCATCGATCTATGGTTTTGAGGAAGTGAGGACAGAGAGGAGAAGGAAGGAGATGTACCTTCTCCTTGACCTGCAGTGCCCGACTAGGTGGCCATGCAGCAGGGAGACTTGGGCGACGGCGATGGTGTGGTGATGGTCATGGCGCTTCCCATCACTGTTGCGCTAAACTATGGTGATGAGATGATGTTTCATATTTTGAGCAAAAAAAAGTATTTTCTTTTGGATAATTGCCAGACTTTAGCTTTTATTGGTCTTTTGTGTTTCCCTATCTCCATAGTTAGTGGTGAGTACTTGTGTTGTCCATGCATGCTTATGCTTGTGAGGGTCAAGTGATGAGGAATAAACTGCAACAATATGATGGAGCTAAGCTCCTCTGATTCTTAGTATTTAAGTATCCGATGACACCTCACCCTCACCATGTGTTTTTCTATGCTGCCAACATACTGAAGGAAGTCCTGCTCGTTTCTATCGATCGTAATCTGATATGATTTGATCTGTTGAACTGTTGTGTTGGTCGTCAATTTCAGTTGGATCCGGTGAGAAAACTAAAATTTTATGTGACAAGAACCCAGACATGCATGCATGCACCGATTTTCTTTTGTATGTCTGAAATGCTTGGATATGTCTGAAATGATTTTCTTTACTTTTTTTATGCACGTCCTACACCTTCATGTATGGCTCAGGTCAGCAGAAATATGTTGCTTTATTGATTTTTTGTATGATGTGATGTTCGGTCACTTGCAAAAATAAAACATTTATTCAAGTCAGCAAAAATATCTTTGCTCACTCACTTAATGTAAGTTATGGTTTGTATATGTCATCTGTCATATGTGTATAGGTGTAGGTTTATCTTACTTGTGTTGTGGCTGCTTATGCTCTGCACATCCTCTTAATCAAATCATATAGTATTTGAGCTAATAGCATGACATCGTACCTCGGAAAGGTGGGGGATTGACCGGTTGGAAAAAAAGAAGAAAAAAACTGTATCATGTGTGGAGAAAAAAGAAAAAAAAGAAAAAAAATGGTATCATTTTTTTTCTGTTGCACTAATGTGGTTTGGGATTAAGGTCAATGTTTTGGGGTATGTGATCTTGGTGAAAATATATTAGGTGCACACAGTAGTTTGATCTTTGATTATCAATGTGCAGCGCTCAACTAACTCATGTATGATCCTTTTCACAGTTTTCTTTTTTTGGAAAGATCCTGTTGTGTATGTCATCTGTCATATGTGTATAGGTGTAGGTTTATCTTACTTCTGTTTTGGCTGCTTATGCTCTGCACATCCTCTTAATCAAATCATATAGTATTTGAGCTAATAGCATGACATCCTACCTCGGAAAGGTGGGGGGTTGACCGGTTGGAAAAAAAAAGAAAAAAACAGTATCATGTGTGCAGAAAAAAGTAGCATGACATCCTACCTCGGAAAGGTGGGGGGTTGACCGGCTGGGAAAAAAAAGAAAAAAATTGTATCATTTTTATTTCTGTTGCACTAATGTGGTTTGAGATTAAGGTCAATATTTTGGGGTATGTGATCTTGGTGAAAATATATTAGGTGCACACAGTAGTTTGATATTTTATTATCAATGTGCAGCGCTCAATTAAGTCCTGTATGATCCTTTTCATGGTTTTCTTTTTTTGGAAAGATCCAGTTGTCTTTTGATGACTTACATTTGAGCCTATGAAATATGCTAAAATTGTCCATATTTCCTCCTCAAAACCATGGTGTAGGTTAAATTGACCTTGTTAATGTGCTATTTCATTGTGAGTTGCTTACAATGTAAAATTCATTTCCCATATATGCAATCTTTTCTTTGCTTCCTAGGACTTTAGTAATTTGGATGGGAAGACATCTCCTTGATCTGGATAAAACATGGATTATATGTATTCTGTATATTTATTTGATGTTTAGTTTTTCCCGTCTGATGATGATTTCTAATCTCGTGCAGGTTTTTGATCTGAGTCACTCATGTCTTTTGAAGTCAGCGAGGGATCCCCTTATTTCCTCTCCTGCTACTTCTGGTTCATATATTGCATAAAATTCGGAGATTTCACTTGATACAAGTGGAACATCTGGAGTTTTGTGTG
This sequence comes from Hordeum vulgare subsp. vulgare, assembly GCF_904849725.1. Classification (NCBI taxonomy): domain Eukaryota; kingdom Viridiplantae; phylum Streptophyta; class Magnoliopsida; order Poales; family Poaceae; genus Hordeum; species Hordeum vulgare. The sequence continues at coordinate 594,516,099 of NC_058520.1, read as the reverse complement.
AATACTTCCTATCATGTGAATGAGTGTTAGTTGGATTAATTGGCAGACTCAAACTTCTCTCATCTGAGTTCAGAAACATTTGTCGCTTCAAGATTTCCGCCATGGATTGCTTGTTTTTGTGCCTTGTTTCTATTCTTGATCTATATCTTGTAGCTCTTCAAAATATGGTTGTTTCTTCTACAGGACCACCAGACCTAAGAAAGTTGAAGTGCAAAGCCTTGAAGCCAATTGTGTGAAGCTCTACTTATCTAAGAATGCATATTATATATTGTAATAATAGGCATATCTGCTTTGTAACAGATTGGAAAAATTGTAATATACTACCTTCGTGTTAATTTGATGAATTTCACATGTTCTTTCTGTTCTATTTGAAATATTCATATCGTATGCGATATGAAAATGTCTGAAATGAAAACCTGACCCGAACTTACATATGGGACAAATTATGAGAAAAACATGAAAAGTGGGACCTACAGACAAAACTGAAATTCAAAAGGCCAAAACTGCCCAAATTATAATGATACAAAAAATTCAAAAAAAAACTAAAGTGGCTGTAAATAGGCTAAGGCCCAAAAAGAAGCCCAATAAGAAAAAGGCCCAAAAAATAGAATCAGCCCATGTGATTAATTGAAATGGGTTGGGCTGATTTCAACCATGACGTTTTGATTTTGTCGTAATTTTGCCACGTAGGACTGCCACGTAGGACTGGGCTTGATTGCCAACGACGATTTAGGATCGTCGTAAAGGTTACAACGGTCCAGGAATCGTCGTAAAAGTTATGACAATTTCGATCAAAACGTCGCTGCTGTTCATTTGTGACGCTTCGTTTTTGACGCTTGGTTTTTCGTCGTGAGATCGTCGTAAATTAAAAACCGTGACGATGTAGCGACGAAAAAATAGCGTCGTGTATTAGCATATTCCTTTTAGTGGGCGTCGCAAGCATTCAAACACGGAGCACAGTTCGTCACCATTCGCATTGAACCACTATACTGATTAGTCAAGTTCCTTAGCTTCCATCACATAGCTTTCATGTCTGCTTCCTGAGCATCACCACAAACATGTCATCTCTCCACTGTACAACATATCACTGCTCCCACGCTGTCCCATTGACTAACTGAGGGCATGAATAATTGGTTAGAAGAAGAATATGTCTTGCGTTCTATGTTTGCAGTATACCGTGATCATTGTTTTGTAGCTGGCTTACATATACATGCTAAATTGTTGATGTAATTTTCTATTGAAGAGATAAGAGAAATTAGAAGTGAGAATATATATCTGTAATTTTGTATACATTAGTAACGTTCAAATTTGTATTTGAGCTGATGGACAACTATTTTAGATCAATATGCAATACTTCTCTTTTTTTCTAACAATTAAGTGATATCTTATTTTGTTGCATAACTTCTACATGTTTAAAAGTATTGGAAATTTTTTGTCTCCTTTGTCCCTTCAAGAGTATACTCGACGGAAAATCTTTGTAACAGGCCATGGGACTGCGACTGTACTTTGATCTTTTTTTATAAATAAAAGCCTATATATAAAAAGTTTATAGTGCATATAATAATGTTAGGCTTGATAAAACTTTTTCATTTTTAGAATTTAAAAAGGCATACGCAAAATATGACATGGCGTTGCTGATGTACGGGAAGAACAACAAGCACATATTATTGATAAAAAACAAACCTATCTGCATATATGCTTATTATTTCACCTTCATTATATTGAAATATTCCGAGACCATATGGAGTACAAATATGTAGCTTCCGACCTTGAAGTTGACAAAAATGACAACAAAGCATATAATCAAACCCCCCCTTTAAATTTGAGGAAATTCTGATTTTCCCTTACACGCAAATATTTATACTATTGTTTCATTACGGACCATTATTATTTACATGTTACACAAAAACCTAATGTGCGAAGCAAATATAAAATATTACACTAAAAGATGTACTCATTTGTCCCTTTCTTAACTTACAAACAAGAATATTGCATACTAAAGCTTTGCAGTTGGGGACTTTCATTTGTAACTAAGCGTAAATTTGGATTCCACACAATATCATGATATATTAGTATCATTGGGTTTTAGATAATCAATTCGGCAAGCACATACGTTTTGACTCGCACTTCTTTAAGAAAGGAAAAGATAAAAAATTTGACAATGAATTTGGCAAGCTCAACCTTGCCTATGTTACCTAATTATTAACAAATAATAAGTCTAGGCTCTAGGATATCAAATTTCTAAATATACAATGCAACAGGAACATTAACATGTTTTCATGGATACTATATATATATATATACATATATATATATATATATATATATATATATATATATATATATATATAGTTTAATTAATAGTGTGAGAATAGATCTACAACCAACCCCTAGAAATATAACAATACAATACATTATTACTTTATCACATCATTGGTAAATCCTACATATATGTAAATTATCTGCTCAGGATATCATAAAATATACCATTTCATTTTACTACGTACCGGAAGCAACTGCAAAATGTAGGTAAGATATAACTTGCACTTAGAGAGGTTGGCTTGTACGGATTGCTCAACGTTTTGTTGTTCGCAAGGGATCATTGGTGATGAGTCCATTGTTCAAAAGGTAATAATTTCTCATTCTGATATTGACTGTAGAAATATATACATTTTGGCTCTATGACTTGTAGTAAGAACTGTATTTTATTCTGAGGAGTAATTTCAAACTTATATTGACATATTCTTTTATTCTATACTCATAGAAAAGTATTTGCATAGAAGAAATGGTATTGAAATGTGGATATAAATGTTCATCGTCACAGCTAATTTCTAAAAGAAGATTGCATGCAACAAAAATCTTAATGGAAGTTCAACTTCTAACGCTTCCTAAAATAGGCTGGCCCGTGCGAAACGCACGAGTTGACGGCTAGTCAATATTAATTGAACTATTGGTATTCCAATAGTAAATTATTTATGAACCGGTCGTGAGATTACCTGGATGAAGATTAACTTATTTTGCACCCTGGGTGACGAATAGACTTTCTCTCTCTATATATATGAAACATACATCCTACCATATAAGGGTAACTACCTCCACCTTCGTTGTCATCCAATCCAGGGTACTAACAGGTTCGGTTGCAGGAAACAACTTTTTTCTGCTTGGTACTTACTAGCAAAAAGACCCGTGCGTTGCAACGGGAGAAAGAATATCACACGTTTTTATAATCTACAATTGATGGTTTAGAAAAAATATCACACACTTTTATAGTCTACAAAGATGTTTTTAGTCTATACATTTGCATACTATGGTACATGCATCATGGGTGGTTAGGTGGATCTCCTTGCCATAAAGTTGTCTCTTTACTCCTGTTATACTAATATAATAAAGCGGAGCCGCGAGTTCGATTTCCTGCACCATGCATTTATTTTTTTGCCTGATTTGAGTGATGTATGCCGTCCCATGTGAAAGAAATGATGAATCATGCATCATTGATTTAGGTTGCACCTTAAATATATTATTTTTTAAATAGTTAATAGATAGAAAATACATCATATTCAGATTCTACGCATTTTTTTTATCAAATTTCATATATAGTATGTTGAAATTGAAGTTAAGGTTTAAAAGATATGATTGTTTTAAAAAATCTATTTCACATGGACTACGGCTTATTTAATGCAATTATTAGGGGGTTTTATGTAAAAATGCAGAAAACGGTTCGCTGTGACTTAAAGTTGGACTGCGGGTTGATTACCTAAAACTGTGACAGCTTTTCTGCAAAAATGATAGAAAACGGTTCGCTGTGACTTAAAATTGGACTGCGGGTTGATTATCTAAAACTGTGAGGGCTTTTCTGCAAAATGACAGAAACCGGTGAACAGTTTTTGAATTGACATTTTTTGAGTGTAGACCAACAGATGTGCCAGCCCGCCTCATGAGGGCACGAACGCGTTGGGTGAGAAAAGGAAAAGTAAAAAAATGTGCAAGATAGGGATCAAACCCTGCTCTCCTGGCTAGAAGTGATAGGCCTCAACCACTACAGCTCTGGTCCATCGGTGCTTCTATAGTAACAACCCCATGAAATAAATGACTACGCCGCGACTTTTGGAAAGAAAAATCAAAGCGTTTTCTTTACTTATGGTTGACACAGTGGGTAATTTATGTCAACCTTGAGGGTAATATTAATGACAGACGACAGAAGCACTAATTGCTTTATTAGTAGGTAATAAAGATTAAAAAGTCAGCCAAACAATATCTATTTTCTTTGCATGGCTAGGTATATTCAGATCTGGCCCACAGTCCACACACATGCACTGATGCATGATCATGTACGTACATGGCATGTACTTCATTGGCTGATCTGTAGATGCCGTTGAACATACTCTTGTATATACATACTCCATATTACCATACTATGTAAATGCCGTTGAACATACTCTTGTATATACATACTCCATATTACCATACTATATTCTACATACTTTGTCTCAGAAAAATAGCCCGCACTAGTAGAAAAAGGGCCTTTAGTCCCGGTTCGGTTGGCCATTAGTCCCGGTAACCGGGACTAATCAACCTGGACTAATGCTAGCCCAGGTTTGGCCCCGAACCGGGGCTAAAGACCTTCCACACGGTGGGGCTGGGAGCGAGGGGGAGGAGAGGTATTAGTCCCGGTTTGTATTACAAACCGGGGCTATTTATTCGATGTTTTTTTTGAGCAATTTTTAGGGTTTAGGATTTTACACTAAATTGGATGGGGCTTTATATCCATCGTTTCCGTGCATCGATCTGGCATCATACATGAATAGTGAAATGACCACCGTACATTGACACATGCAATATTTTTGTATCAATTACAGATGAAAAGGATAAGGTTGCTAACCTCGATCGAGGATATCATTTTGTGCGAACTTAAGTGTGACTCGGGCATTAGTCCCGGTTCGTAATGTACTCCGAAGTGCGTCGGTCACCGTACATCCATTGGCGGTTCATCTCTATTACGAAATTAAGTATATCAAAAAATCATTGCAGAACATATGACCAATTTAATACAAGTTCATCATCACATTAAAATCAAAGCACATTAGTGATCAAATGTTATTATTGCAAAAAATAAATACATAAAGATCTCTTATAAAACAACATACAACTATGTAAAACATTTAAATGCAACAACAAATGCGATCAAAATCGCAACTAAGGTAACAATTGACCCAACAACATAATGATACCAAGCCTCTTTATCAATGACATATTTTCTAATATTCCTAATCTTCAAGCGCATTTCATCCATATTCAAGCGCATTGCATCCATCTTCAACCACATCGCATCGATCTTCGTCTTGCGATCATCGATGACATCGGCGACATGCAACTCCAGTTCCATATTTGTCGGGGATATAGCCCGCGGTGTAACCCGGCTTGAAGTATGACCCGCCAAGGACTTGGCGACTCACTGGCGACTCAGCAGTGACCTGGCGGGCGACTCATATTTAGCCCAGAAGGCGACTCACATAAACGACAAAGGCCTAAGGTCCGACGTGCACCCTGGCATAAGGCGGCTCATAGAAAGGCCAAGAGGGCCGACTCATAAGAGAAGGCCCAAGAAGAGAAAAGACTCCCACAAGAAGGAAACAAGACCCGGATTAGGATTCAAGAGAAACTAGTCCTATTCCTACTCTTAGTAGGACTCTACATGTAAACCTACCCTTTCTCAACCATATATTTGCCGGGTTACAGTGCAACCATGGCCAAGGATTTCTGTCATCACAAAGGCATCATGAGAGTGGACATGATTTTACAATAGAAGGAATAGTCCCAAGTCGCTGCAGGCATACAACCCGGCACTTGGGGGCTACATTATTCAAATCAAGATTACATCAAAGTATGGAAGTCTCATGTCGTTGTAAGCATGCACCATGGCACTTGGGGGCTAATGCAAACTGCTCTTTTAAATCATCATATCATCAACAGACCCGGCTATTTCAAGGAGATAAGCCCGCCCTGGGGGCTATAGTTTACTCTTTAATCAAGTATTGATTCAAGGAAGAACCAGTTCATCATTTTATAATGACCCGGTCCTTGGGGGCTACCCATTGCTGCTCAAGTTTACATAATCAGATCAACAAAGTGCGTGTTCATTATTGCATAATGACCCGACCCTTGGGGGCTACATCATATGATGTTTTATTTTCAAAGGAGAAGAACTGGAAGTCCCGAGTCGCCGCAAGCAATCAACCCGACACTTGGGGGCTACACTGTTCAAATCAAAATTTCTAAAGTCCCAGGTTGCTGACGACAAGACAACCCGACACTTGGGGGCTACAACACTCAGTTGTTTCACAGATCATGAGGTCCAAATTGAAGACCTGGCCCATCACACAATGATGAGCTAGCCCTTGGGGGCTACACCAGCTGAAGCTTTATAAGTATAAGATGATTACAAGTCCCAGGCTGCTGCAAGCAAGACAACCCGACACTTGGGGGCTACATGGTCAAAGATAGTATTGCTAATCTCCAAGTCATCATGAGCTGCTAAACTTGGAGCTTGGGGCTACAGGTAATATGGATATATCAAAAAATTGAAGAGCACTTTCAAGATGTCAATTATGAGCAAGACCGGCTCAACATATTTTTATCTAGTTGAAGCATTGAAAGACCGGTTCAGCATTACATGGATTTCTTTATCCCCAATAGTTCAATCAAGTCAATTGGAGTTCAGTTCTTTGACGAGTCGTTACCAACAATCATGACCCTCCATTATCAATCATAACCCACCAAAGCAAGAGAAGCCGGTACAACATTATGTGGATTTCGTATTCCCCAAATTTAAAAATCAAGTCAAAGCATTGGAGGCCGACTCAATGGCGTATATATTTTACTGCAAAGGACACATACCTACGAAATGATTGTGAAGACGGCTCGTTAATATGCAGAAGAAACTTGGATTTTCAAAGGAGCCACTTCAGTAAATCAAGCCGGCCAGAGGAGCAAGCCGGTCCCTTAACATATTTATTATTCTTATTTCAGGAGCTTACCATGAATAATTTCAAGCTAACCTGGGGGCTAATGTCGGGGATATACCCCGCGGTGTAACCCTGCTTGAAGTATGACCCGCTAAGGACTTGGCGACTCACCGGCGACTCAGCAGTGACCTGATGGGCGACTCATATTTAACCTAGCACGCGACTCACACAAACGACAAAGTCCTAAGGCCCGGCGTGCACCCTGGCATAAGGCGGCTCATAGAGAGGCCAAGAGGGCCGGCTCACAAGGCCCAAGAAGAGGAAAGACTCCCACAAGAAGGAAACAAGATCCGGATTAAGATTCAAGAGAAACTAGTCCTATTCCTACTCCTAGTAGGACTCTACATGCAAACCTACCCCTTCCACCATATAAGGAGGGTAAGGCGCCCCAGGAGGGACAAGATTGACAACTTAAGTCTAGACAAGACAAATCATGAGATAGACAGATTAGACACCCATGAGATTAGAGGTGGGGAGTCTGCACCCTTGTAATCGAGATCATCATCCCCATCAATGAAACACAAGCAGGACGTAGGATTTTACCTCAATCTGAGGGGCCGAACCTGGGTAAACTCACATCTCTCGATTCCGACAAACCCCTCTCAAGCCGCCACATGGTTGCGATGGCCTCACACCTAAGTCCTTGCACGAGGACATCTGTCGTGACAAAACCACGACAATATTCTTGTCCTCAATTATTTTCAATTTTTCCTTCAAGTATTTGTTTTATTTTTCAACCAAATTTAACTTCTCGACAAGAATTCTATGTGGGTTGGAATTTCTGGTTCACATACCTCCTAGATTAAAAAATATATGTCACGTTGGTCGTCATAATTGTCATAAACACTAAATAAAACAAATAATTATAAAAGACAATATATACCACATCCAAATCATAGACGGGACGAGGACAGACGGAGGCGGATACCAAAAACCATCGCACTATATAATAACAAAAAATAATGAAAGTAAGTAATTTATACAAGTATGTATCTAAATCATACAAGTATAAGATTTTCTTTCTTTTAAAAAGAAGATAAGAACAAGAGGCTCACCACGGTGGTGCTCGCGACGAGATTGACGCGGGGCGATCGACAACGGTGAGGACGAGCACGGGACGACACCCTACACATGCGCAAACTCAAGAAGTTAATTTGAGCATTTGAAATGAGCTAAACTAGCAGTGATAGATGAAATGATGAAGTAGCTAACCTTTTAAAACACTTGTGCAGTTGGTGCACGGCAAAAACTAGAAAAATATTGAGAAAAATGAAGCTTGGAGATCGAGCTTGGAGACGAGAAAGCTTAAGTAGTGTGGCTCTGGCATTTCATCGAACACGTCATGTGCATGAACTAGAATGGCAACAACATGGCATGGTCACACTTCAACAACCAAAAAACAGAGGAGAGGGTGGGCAGGGGCAAGGGTTTATATAGGCAACACTTTAGTCTGGTTTTTGTCTAAAACCTGGACTAATAACCTACGCATTAGTTCCGGTTCTTGCCACAAACCGGGACTAATGCTCCGCGGCAGGCCACGTGGGAGTCGCTGGATCTTTAGCCCCGGATTTTGCCCCGAACCGGGACTAATGAGGTGAACCGAACCGGGACCAATGCCCTGGCAAACTGAACCGGGAGCATGAACCGACACTAATGAGATGAACCGAACCGGGACCAATGCCCTGGCAAACTGAACCGGGACCAATGCTTGGCATTGGTTTCGATTTTTGTGTGAATCGGGACTAATGGTCTTTCGGCCCTCGGCCGAAAGACCCTTTTTCTACTAGTGCCATCCTCCCATCTAAAAGTTATATTACACACACGTACATACTCTTATAAGAGAATACCTCACGGTTTTGCTCCCAAGGTGATCCAGAATAGAATATTTCACATGCCTATAAATCTTGTGCACATGTCAATATATGGGCATGCAAATTAAATGAACATATGCCTCTGGAAGTATATAACTCGTTTCTGTTGCTGGAAGTATACATATACCCCAATTTCCAAACTATATACTCCTCAATACATCCCATATATACTCCTTTCAATTCCACACAATGTACTCCATGCTACAAACTACCAAACTATATACTTTCGACTTCACACTATACATATACTACATACTACATGCTACAAAGAGGATATACTTTTTTTTCTTTTCAGACTCCATGATATACTCTTTTTCAAACAATATACTACTATATATATATATAATTTTTTTTTCAAACAATAAACTATATATTGTCTTCCGAACTATATACCGTATATTGTTTTTAAAAATATAAGAGATTCCTAAAAACAATACAAGAGATGTTTGGTCCAACACGTTGAACATATCAAACCCATTAAGCTACACGAGAATGGCGTCTCCTGGGGCATTCCACGTCGCCAACAAGAGAGGATCGATGTACTGTACATTGGATGTCCATGAAAAAAATAAAGTACTATGCCAAGAAAAAACAAAGGGTGGCCCACCACCTCTCGTCATCCCTTCTCCTTTCTCTCCCACGCAACCTCACCTTTCCTCATTTTTCCTTCCGCGTGTGCGCCACTAGGATTTCCACCACCGCCGCCCCCATCCCTGTCCCATCAGCCCGTCCCAGTTCCTTCAGTCGCCGGCTATCGGAGAAGGCGCCTTCCTCAGATCCGGTTCTCCCTCAAACCTTCTCGTCTTCCCTTCCCACCCATCCTCCGTGATGGTTGGGAAGAGAGGGGGCGGGGAAAGGGATGGCATCGAGGTATCGCTCAGGGCGCGAGTTGCATAGGTGCCGGTTGCGGAGGAGGGGCGCGTTCTTCATGTTCAGGTACGAAATTGTGGGAGAGAGATGGATGAAGAGGGAGAGGAGGACGAGGCTGTGTGTGGGTAGCAGGTTGTGTTTGGACTCTCTCATGCTGGATTCTTTTTCTTGACCATCTCCCTGCTGCAGGTCTGCATCTGTGTTCCTGTCCATCGTCTGCCGGCATGGGACCTGCTGGTTTGGGAGAAGTCTAAGGTGAGACGCCGCTGCACCTAATTTTTTTGTTTCTGCATTATTCCTCACTTTCTCGGCTGACTATGTTTTCTATGCTGTCCAGCGTCATTCTTTGTTGTGTAAAAAGATCCTCTGCGGTTCACACTTTGACCAACATCTGAAGATAGCAAAAGCAAGAAACCGTGCACAAATTCACTGTCGAAGTAAGTATCAAATGTGCATTCTACATTGGATTTCTACCCATTGTTGTGTGTAATAGGGCTTCACACAGCACAGTACCACTTCCAGGTCCTGCTATAGCACAGTAAAGACTCCATCTATTTGATAGGTAAGTTGGGACTTAGAATTAATCGCCTAAGAATGGATAAGCATGTATCCAAATGTTGTTCATAGTAATTTGAATACTTAGATTCCTAGGATTTGATGCATTATTCTGTGTGAACAAAAAGTGGAATTCTTCTCAGGAATCTGTTAATCTAGCCTTTTTTTGTTGCAACTAAGGGCATGTTCGGTAGCTCCCCAACTCCTGCAAATCCTCGAATCCCACTTCTTGTTTCCACTGCCAGCTTCCGACGGGAGCGCCAGCCATCAAAAATACGTTCGGCTCCTCGTTCCAGCTTCTCGTACGTGCCAGCACGCCAATCTGCCTGGACGGGCTCGAGCCCAACCTGCTGAAGAGGTAACATGGCCATAGGGCCCAGTCGAATACATTAGCAGATGCGAGATAGAAGTAGCGAACCGGTACATGAACCCATCGAGTCACTTACGGTGGCATCTGCTTATAAATAATGTCAACTCCAGGATTCCCGATTCCTGGATCGCCCAAATTGCAGCTCCACGTTTTTGTACATGCGTGCCGCTTCGATCCCGGAAGCCAGCTTCTTGGAGCTGGGCCGTTCAGGCCAACTCTGTTCATAGATTTACGGAAGCTGGGAGTTGGCGAGCTACCGAACAGGCCCTAACATTTTCAACTATACTAATAGACGAGAACATGAGTGCATGTTTGTTTGGCAGAGAATTAGCCTCGCTTCCTTGCATCCTCTTAATTAAAAAACATAATATGGATGTCGCGATAGTGGTGGCAGGAACATTCTTAATTTTTCTATATATCCTATCTCATGAGCCATGCATATTTGAAATTTATTTTCCTTCAGTTTCTTAGTCCCGTAGTCATTATGGAGAAAGATTAACATATGTAGATTACTATGTATGGACTGCACACCCCTGATTTAATTTGTCTTTGCGGAAGGTTACATACTCCCTCTGTCCCAATATTCTTGTCTTAGATTTGTCTAGATATGAATGTACCTAGTCAAGTTCTTGAAATGTCCTTTGTGGTTGTCCCACTCTTCCTTTCATCGTTCATAACCCCCAATTATTGAAGGGAACAAATTCTTGAAATGTCCTTTGTGACACCATATAGCATACTAACACCGATTATTTCGTCGCCCACCACATAGACTGCTTCAACCGGATTCCGAGAGCGTACCTCGCTAGCTTACCGCGCAATTTTATAAGCAACAAAACATGTTAAACATTCATCACCCCCGCTTTCCGTTTTACTCTTATTTCCAACTAAATAGTTCCATTCAATCGCTCTTATGGTACACCATTTCCAGTGGGAATTATCACATTTCATATTTCTAACGGTATATTTTATCATACAATGAACATAGTGAAGAGAGCGAGCATCCAGAATATATCATCCGCGGTGAGAACATACCTCATTTCAATTTTTTATATATGAAACAGGAAACTGAAGCCCCAGTGCATAGCGGATGGCTAAAGCATGCTGATAATGTCAAAAGAAGTCGGGGTAGACCGAACTTGACATGGGAAAAGTCCGTAAAGAGAGATCTAAAGGATTGGAGCATCACCAAAGAACTAACCATGGACAGGGGGTGCGTGGAAGCTTGCTATCCATGTGCCAGAACCATGAGTTGGTCGTGAGATCTTATGGGTTTCACCTCTAGCCTACCCCAACTTGTTTGGGACTAAAGGCTTTGTCGTTGTTGTTGTTGAAACAGCAAACTGACATGTATCAGCGCATTTCTTTATCTACTGCTTTCAGGTAGTCATTACGGATGATAGATCAATACTTATTTCCTTTGCTACTGATTCCTCTGAGCATCCCTGTCTCACAAATTTTGCAATGACACTGCTCTGTTGTACTTTTCCTTACTCAATGTTTCTTTCCTTTTCTACTGATTACTTTCAGCATGCCTCTGTAACTTAACTTGATGCTTTACATTCAGAGGCGCGGAATTACTGATGCTTATCATTCATAAGTTGATGCTACCACTACATGTAAATATAAATACAGCTCTCTACTATTGAAAATCATGCATGATCATTTATCAGCTCATATTATCATGATCACACTTTCTTAGCACAATCTCATCTCATAGCAATAGTATACATACATTTTCTTGTCTGATAAATTTTTACAAATATTTCACGCACAATAGAAATAATAGAATATGTATGTCCCTGTTACCCCTGTTCTACATGCAAACTGCAAGTTCGTACTTGGAGTTTCATTACGTGCTATGACACCCTTTCCTTCAAATATCAATGCTTGTGTGAATCTTTATGCAATAATTTTTGTTTTCTCAATTTTAAAAACAGCTTTCACCATCTGCTGTGTTACACATCTTCCGTTTGTCTGCTTTTATAAATTAATCTTTAACATACCTATATGATTTTATGCCTAAACCCCCATCTACGCTGTTAAATAACTTATATATTGCTTTTCCCAAACAAACAGTGACATTTGCAGCAGTTACACATCATACTTAAATTGCTTCTCACCTACATTGAACTGACTGCAGGAACACTTGGCGGGATCCAGTACTTTGGAAAACTTGAAGAACATTATTACTGGGGTAACGGGGTTAAGCTCTACAAACGACACGTAGACACTCTCTTTGCTATAATCTGGTAAAAAATAGAGATCAACTACTATGTGTGCACAATCAAGCAAGGCTAGCGCGTGGTAAGTTTCAAAACACACTCCTATCTTCCATATCACAAAAAAATTTGTGTTCATATAATTGACTTGCTTTCTTGTCCAGTACTTTCAGGTACACTATACCGAAGAGAACCTGCTCGACTACATTATTCCAAACAATGATACACTCATGGTGAAGCTTGCAGATAGTCCTTTGCGTGCCGAATGTTGCATTATGCTAGGAACTGACAAGAGGGCCACTATAACCACCAACTGGTCCGAGTTTCGAACTCAAACCGCACAATCAAAGTCACCACAATTCCTGTGTTAATGTAATGTAGAACTAAGTACTCCTAATTATGCTCTATTGAGTGATGAACCTATGGCTGCCTTTTGGACCCTGCTGTCTGATGCTTTTCTACATAGTAGGCCTATGTCGTTGCTTATGTAAACTGCACTCTTCTCAGTAAGATGGTTCATGTTAAGATCCATAACGTGACTTCTTTGCATATATCTATTTATTTTATCTTGGCTTGAAATCTCAATCCCTTAATTAAGGCATTCATTACACATGCTAACCAGAAATTAAAACCGTGTTAAAAGGTCGATCACTACCTGGCACCGCACAACTCCCCCTCAAGAGGCGCACCACGGGCGCGCCCCAACACCTAGTAAAGTATCTAATCTGTTCACGTGATGCATTCGGCCTGCCAAGGAAATAGCAAGTTGTTGAACAAACTTGCACCATTTATTCAATTATTTAATTAGACGTTAGTTACCAGCCTGCTATTGGATTCTTTGGCCTCCACTAACCGGTTTACATATGTGTTTTGTATGTTGTATGTAATATCTATCAAATCGAAGAGTATGTATGCGTAGTATGTAGTATATAAAAATGTTTAGGGAGTATATATACTATTTATTTGGTAGTATGTCTCGTATTTTGAGTATGCTCCTTCTTACGTACAAATATATATGTATTTTGAAAATGTAGTAAAACCATGGAGCAACTTGCAATTTTTTCGTATAACTTATTTTAAAATATCTTATATATAGTATATCAACATACTTACAATGATAAATTAGTATATATATTATCACATGATAGTATATGAAACATGTGGGACAACTTTCCCTAGATGGTAGGATGTATTTTTGCCACATATTGTGTCTATCATAGTTTGCCATAGAACTTGTTTAAGCTGGCTAAGTTCTTAACGGTTTAAAATTTATCAAAAAATATGCAATAAATAGTGTAGCATCTCTCTAATGTAACAAGATGATCCAACGACAGGATTTTGAAAATATGCATTTACGCGTCCTCGCAAAAATACAAGAATTTCAGTTTGCGCTGACATAAAATATATACTGACCTACTTGTTTTTCTGTTCAGGACACTTAAAGTTGTATTTTTCCAATCGCGCCATTGGATCATGTTATATTAGATGTGTTACGTTTCAGTATTTTTTTCAGAATTTTTGGAAACTTTGACACTGTCGAAAACTTTAACTAGTTCGGTGTCAAGCTATGATAGAAAATGGCTACAATACCTATAAAGCATAGAAGACTTAAAAACTTGGTCCATGATGGATAAGAAGAAATGAACAGAAAATGATAGAGGTGTATTCTTATGGAAGCCATCCAAGAGCTGCTCTCTCGCCTATAAATGAAGACGTTGCTGCAAAAAGAGACACATGACGAAAAAGAACCAGCCATAGATGAATTTTTTAAGGCCATTTTGGATTCGTTGAGAAACTTAGCCATTTGAATTTGTTTGAATAAGGAAGTGCTAGGGTTTTTCTTCCCCATTTCAAGTTCAACAAAAATTTAAACATGACGCAACACTCATGCTAGCACAAAAAAGGGGGGCGAGTGGAGGAAACTAGGGATGTGACACATGAAGAGAACTATCCAGTTCATGACCTCGAACTCTTTACAGTTATCTATGCACTCTTGCTGTGGTGACATTACCTTCTTGGTAACCATTGTGAGATCTACACCGACCATCACAGTCGAAAGTATTTGTTTACTCAGCCAGATCTAAATCTCTGCCTGCGGCGATGGATGGAAGAAATTACAGACTATGACTGTGGTATTTCTTATACCCATGGCAAGGCTAATGTCATGGAAGATGCCTTGAGGTTCAGAAAGCTCAACATGTCTTCATTATGAACGTCGCAAGTTGAACCTTCACATTGTTCCATAGGGTTCTCTTAATAACCTTGTCCAAGAACCGACTCTTCAGAAAGCTATCAAGTCTGCACAAGAGTCAGACACTGAAATTGATCGCATTAAGAGTGATCTTGCATGTGAGAAGGCCAAGGAATTATAGTTGGATGAAGGTGGAGCTTTTTTCTTCAGAGATCGCATTGTGGTACCCCCAATTGGACCTTATGATAGACAAAGTTATGAAAGAAGCACATGACACAGACCTGTCGATTCATCCGGGAAGTACCAAGAAGTATGTAGACATTCGTCAGAAATATTGGTGGTCTGAGATGATGCAAGACATTGCTTTCTATATTGAAGAATGTGACATTTGTCGTCACGACAAAGCAGAACATCAAAAACCCGCTGGACTTCTACAACCAATGCCTATTCCTGAATGAAAGTGGGATAAGGTTCAGATGGATTTCATCATTGGCCTCCCCAGATCACAAAAGGGTCACGATGCTATTTTTGTCGTCATCGACCAATTCTCCAAAGTTGTACACTTTATACGAGTCAAGGAAAGTATCACTGCTACTCAGTTAGCAAACTTGTATATCTCCAGAATTGTTTCACTCCACGGCATTCCGAAGGAGATTAGTTCAGACCAAGGCAGCATTTTCACCTCGAAATTCTAAGATAGTTTCCAAGAAGCTATGGGAACCCATATAACATGGAGCACAACTTATCACCCCCAGTACCCAGGTCAAGATGAGCTCGTTAACCAAGTGATTGAAGATATGTTGCGTGGTTGTGTCATCTCCTTTGGCAAGAAGTGGAAAGAATCTCCCTCGTATGTTGAGTTCTCTTATAACAATAGCTACCAAGATAAGTTGAAGATGGCCCCCTTCGAGGTATTATATGGACGTAAGTGCCCAAGCCCTCTAAATTGGCCCAAAGTTGGGGAACGACCACTACCGGTCTGGATATATTATACAACAAGCGGAAGAGCAAGTTCACATTGTACGGGAAAACCTTAAGGCGGCCCAGTCCTGTTAGAAGAGCAACTATGACCGAAAAACTATGGATCTACCTATCACCCTGGTGAACAAGCTTATTTGCGTGTCACTCCTATAAAATGTACTCATTATTTTGGTGCAAAGGACAAGTTAGCTCCTCGATGCATTGGTCCTTTCCGCATTCTCGACGGATATGGATATATGTCTTATAAATTGGATCTGCCACCACAATTCTCTCATGTCCACAATGTCTGCCATGTTTTGCAACTTAGTCGTTGTTTTAAGGATCCACAACGAGCAGCGGATCATGAGACGCTCGAGGTGCAAGATGTTCTCTCCTACAAAGAATACCCGATCCGCATCCTTGATGAAAATGAGCGTTGAACACGTTAGAAGTTTACCAAGTTCCTTAAGGTAGAGTGGTCGAATCATACTGAAGAAGAAGTCACTTGGGAACGCAAGGATCATCTTTGTGAAGAATACCCTGATATTTTCACTTCCACCTCTTAATTATTTGGACGAGAATTTCATTTAGAGGGCAAGAGTTGTAACCCCCATGAATTAAGCTATAGTGATGCCTCATGATTATGGTAAGTCACTTTGATTTGCATGCTTGATCACTTGGGTTCAAATCTCTTTTCAAATTCCACCTCCGATTTCAGTTCGAATTTAAAGTGAGAAATTAAATTCACCAACATGATTGGAAAATAGTTCACCATTTAGCCAATAGTACATAGTACATAACAAATATTGGTTAAGGAAAACAACATCACCTAATTGCTTGTTGACCCCTAGCATTTAAAACAGTGCCAAAACATCATTTCAAATGCTTTTCTAATTTATGAAAAATCCAAATTAACTCAAATGTCTCTCAAACTTTTTGTGGCAGTGCTAAATATTGCAAGGTAATTATGTCACTAAGACCCACATTTTAAAATTTTAAACGGTATTAAAAATAAATACAAAAAAATTAATTTTTTAAAAAGAAAAATAAATAGAAAAAGAAAAATGGGCACAAGACAGTGTGCACTGGGCCTCAGTGCATAGTGCCTGGCCCAACCAGCCTAGCAACCCCCCTGGTCGCCCCCCCTACCTTGCTACATCGGGCGATCGAGGGCAAGCACCCGCGCGTCGCCGCCGAACCCCCTCGAGCTCCTCCCCGTCCGCCTACTCCCACTCGCCCCTCCCACTGGCTCCTCCTCCCCTCTCCACCTCGCTCGCTCCGTGTGCCCCACCTCGCGCGAGCGTAGCCATGGCCTCGCCGTCGTAGGAGCCGCGTCGACCGTGCGTTCCTCACCGCCTCTCCATGTCAGACGGATTCGTCGCTGCCCACTACGCCATCTGCTACTTTGAGCTGGAGCTGGGGACCACTACAACCACCGCCCCGACCCTTCTTTTCCTCCTGTGCGTCACAATCCCTATTGTCAAATTCGCCACCACGAGCCTCCCCGAGGCCTCCTTTGCACACCCGCAGGGCCCCGGTAAGCCTCTTCTCCCTTTCCCTCTCTCCGTGTCATCCCTTTCGCCCTTCAGGTTTCTCTGCCATGGATGACCGAGCTCAGCTCCACTGTTAAACTCAGCACCGTCACTGTTCTCGACGTCAACGCGCATGTGCACGCAGTGCCAAGTGCCCCTAGCCCTATTCTCAACCATCCCGACGCTCACTGTATGACTCCCTCGTTGCCGGCGTTGATTCTGGTATGGTCGTACCACCGCCACCGTTCGACGCACCGTCGAGCGCACGTTCGAACGCGACCGGTCGCGCTCAAAACAGCGACATGTAGATGATTCCCGACAAGGGATCGAGCCGCTCCACCGTTGGTTTGGTTGCCGGAACTCCGCCGCCGACGTGGCTGGTCAAGGGCGCGGCCCACCCCTAGACAAGGTGTCCTTCACCATTATTTCTGTAAATCAATACTCGTGGTCCAGGGACTCACACTAAGACCGATACATCACCTATCAACAAGTCGTCATTGGTTATGGACATGGCTACTCGAATAGTTTTGACTCTACAGAGGATGTACTCTTTACCCACAACCAACGGACTCCAATACTCAATAAGACTAATCCCGCATACGGTAATTTAGAAGAAAACACTCAGAACCAGCACACATCCATTTTTACCCCCGCGAAGATCGGTCTCACTAGGACTACGCCGCGAGCGAAAACCATAAGACGGAGAGGATCCAACCTCGACTAGCATGGGATCGAATTTATACCGCACGCTACAAGGGAGTGCCATCCGTCTCATTCCCAGACCGGATGACTGGATTTAGTCCAGGGCTATGGGTACCTTCATCCCGGGCCCTCTACTTGGTGTGTAGCTGATAATATGTTCATGGTCGACTACACCGCATTCCCTTTTGGAAAAATTGTGGCAGCACGAAATAAAAGGTGACACAGTAGCAAGACTCGATCTGGGTCAATAATGGAGTTATTTAATTTTATCTCACCACAATCATGCTTCCGGCATGACCAGGACACAACCTATCACGTCCCGCGTGACTAGGCTATCCACGGCCTCTCACAACGACATGAGTCATCATAGTCACATATTGAGTTATATAAGTAATATGCAATGTGTTAGTTGAAGTAACAAGCGATTAATAAAAAATTTATTAGGCTTTGCATAGGTAAGAACCGTTCTTGCTAGTTACCCATAGCAACCACGTAAAACATGCAACAACAAAGTTGAGGACGTCTAACTTATTTTTGCAGGGTATGTTGTGATATGATATGGCTAAGGACATGATGAGATATATGTGACATATGAGATGATCATGTTTTGTATAGATTATCACGACTTGCATGTTGATGAGTACGGCAAGCAGTAGGAGTCATGGGGTTGTCTTTAATTATTTGTGCCTTTTCTTCTTTACTTGATCGCTATGAGCTAGTAATAATATCAGAAGCATAGTTGGCGCAACAACCTCAATGGTGACACGATGATGGAGATCATGGTGATGGAGATCATGGTGTCATGACAGTGACTATGGAGATCATGACGGTGTTTTGGAGGTGAAGATCATAAGCACAAGATGATGGCCATGTCATTTCACTATTTTGATTTGCATGTGATGTTAAGCCTTTTATGCATCTTATTTTACTTAGGACGTCAGTAGCATTATAAGATGATCCCTCGCTAAAATTTCAAGATGAAATTGTTTTCTCCCCAAGTGTGCACCATTGCGAAGGTTCGTCGTTTCGGAGCCTACGTGATGATCGGCTGCGATAGACTCTGCGTTCTGATACAAAGGGTGTAACCAGTTTGGCACATGCAGAAAACTTGGGTTAAACTTGATGAGCCTATCATGTACAGACATGGCCTCGGAACACATGAGAGCGACAGGTCAAACATGAGGTATATAGTAGATATGATGAATATGGAGATGTTTACTATTGAAACCACCTCATCTCATGTGATGATGGGACTTGGGTTGGTGGATTTGCATCATGTAACACTTGAACAACCTGAACGATGTTGAGTTGAGTAGGAGTTCTTAAGTAATATGATTAATTGAACTCACTAAAATGAACATAGTCTAAATTGTATTTGCAAAGTATGTTGTAGAGCAATAGCTCGCGCTGTAGCTCCCCTGTATTTTTTATGCATTTCTAGAGAAAACTAAGTTGAAAGATGATAGTAGCAATTATGCGGATTGGGTCCGTAAACTGAGGATTGTCCTCATTGCTGCAAAAAAAGGCTTATGTCCTTGATGCACCACTTGGTGTGCCACCCCCTCATGCATCGTATGTGGGTGTTGTGAACATCTGACATACACATTTTTTATTACTACTTGATAGTTCAGTGAGTCATGATTTAAGGCTTAGAATTGAGGCTCCAAAGACATTTTGAATGTCACGAAGCATATGAGATGTTCCAAGAACTGAAATTGAGATTTTAGGCTCGTGCCCGTGTTGAGAGGTAGGAGACCTCCGACAAGATTCTTTGCCTGAAAGATGAACAAAAATAGCTCAATTGGTGATCATGTGCTCAGATTGTCTCTGCATGCTGCAATCACTTGAATCAAGTGGGAGTTGATCCTACAGATAAGATAATGATTAACATAGTTCTCCAAGTCACTGCCAACAAGGTACTAAGCTTCGTGATGAACTATAACATGCAAGGGATGGAGATGATGATCCCTGATCTATTCGCCATGTTTTACACCATGAAGGTAGAAATTAAGAAGGAGCATCAAGTGTTGATGGTTAGTAAAAACACTAGTTTCAATAAGGGCAAGGAAAAGAAGGGAAACTTTGAGAATGGGAAGACAGTTGTCACTTCAGTGAAGAAACCCAAGGTTGAACCCAAATCCGAGACTGAGTGCTTCTCTTGTGAGGCGAACGGTCACTGAAAGCGGAACTGTTCTAGATACTTGGCAGATAAGAAGGCTGGCAATGTCAACAAATGTATATTGATATACATGTTATTGACGTGTGCCTTAGTAGTGCTCAGTTTAGCCCCTGGGTTTTTGATACTGGTTCAGTTACTAATATTAGTAACTCGCAATAGGAGTTGCGGAATAAATCAAAGATTACCTAAGTGTGAGGTGTAGATGTATGTTGGAAGTGTTTGCAAGGTTGATGTGATCACCATCACAGGTTCCATCTACCTTCGGGGTTAGTGATAAAACTAAACAAATGTTATTTGGTGTATGCGTTGAGCATGAATATTATATTGATTTTGTTTATTGCAAGATGATTATTTATGTAAGTTAGACAATAATGGGTTATTCTATTTACATGAATAATATCTTATATGATCGTGAACCCAAGATGAATGGTTTATTGAATCTCAATCGTAGTGATACACGTGTTCATAGTATTGATGCGAAAAGATGCAAAGTTAGTAATGATAGTACCACTTACTTGTGGCACTGCCGCTTACACTAGTAGGAAATGGAGCTTTCGTCCTACCCCGATTGAGCAATAGTCCCAGTCAACTTACGAACCGGGACTAATAGTGTTTTCTCTTCTCTCCAAGCTCGACCTCCAAGCTCCATTTCCCCAAAGATTTTTCTAGGTTTGGCAGTGCACCAACTATCCAAGTGTTTTAAAAAGGTTAGCAACTTCATCCTCATCTCCCACTTTTAGTTTAGCCCATTTCAAATGCTATAGAAGCGGTGTGGTTTATGGGTTTTAGTGCAGGAGTGTATGTGTGAGTTTATGTGATTCATATGCACAATATGAGCTCAAATTTACGTTTTTGTTTGGACATGGTGTAGGGTGTCGTCCCATCCTCGTGCCCGTCGTCGTCACCCCTGTCGATCTCCCGTGCCGATCGCGTCACCTGCACCACCATGGTGAGCCTCTTGTTCTTACTTATCTTTTTTAGAGAAAAATTCTGACTTGTATGCTTTATGTAGCTACTTGTATGATTTTCTTACTTTCATAATTGTTTGTTATTACATAGTGCCATGGTTTTGGTATCCGCGCCCGTCGGCTCTTGTCCGGTCTATGATTTAGTTGTGGTATGTTATCTTTTATAACAATTTGTTTCATTTAGTGTTTATGACAATTATGCCGACCAACTTGACATAGATGTCTTTATCTAGGAGGAATGTAAACCTGAAATTCCAACCGACCCTCTTATCGAGAGGTTAAATCTAGCTGAAAAAGAAAACAATTATTTGAAAGAAAAATTAAAAGAGTTGAAAAAGAGAAGATGAAATTGGAGTTGCATGCTGCCAATGTCATCGATCCACACAAGATCGAGATGAATGCAGTGCGCTTGAAGATTAAAAAGATTAGAAAATATGCCATTGATAATGAGGCTTGGTATCATTATGTTGCTGGAACAATCGTTACCTTAGTTGGGATTTTGGTTGCATTTGTTGTTGCATTTAAGTGTTTTACAAAGTTGTATGTTAGTTTCAATGTATGTTTTAATTAGATGCTCTAGAGAGTTGTATGTTGTTCTATGAGGACTATATGTATGGACATTATGTATTTACTTTTTCTGTAAGAACATTTGATGATGAACTTGTATTAATTTGGCCACTCTCTATTCATGATGATCTGTAATGGTTTTGTATATACTTAATTAAATAAACGAGTTTTCGTCTCAAACCGTCGTACTTCTGAAGCATTTTTGTCCCAAACCCTGATACTTAAAAAGAGATTCCAGTTTGTACACGAATTGCTTCCAGTGTTTTCCATAACCCTCTCAACTGTTTAGCACATGCTATGTGGGTAAAATTATGATACCATGCCAAGTTTCAACCCTTTTAGAGTTCATTTGTAGTGCTTTTCAATTTTAGGGTCATTTAGCTTACAAAATGATTAAAAGAACGAAAAATAGCAAATGAAGTCAGAAAAGGATTGAAATTTGATGATGTGGCTTTGAATGGTGAATATTGACCTCACAAAGTGTCTGGAGTCAAAATATGTTGAAAAAAATGAAATCTCTTTGTAATAGATGAGTTTTCGTCTCAAACCCTCATACTTTGAAAGAGATTGTCCAGTTTGTACACGAAGTGCATCCAGCTTTCGCAATAACCCTCTCAACTTTTTAGCACATGCTATGTGGGTGAAATTATGATACCATGCTAAGTTTCAACCTTTTCAGAGTTCATTTGTAGTGCTTTTCAATTTCAAGGTCATTTAGCTCAAAAATTGATTGAATGCTTGAAGAATAGCAAATGAAGTCAGAAAAGGGTTAAAAGTTGATGATGTAGCTTTGAATGGTGCATATTGACCTCAAAAAAGTCTGGAGTTAAAATATGTTGAAAAAATGAAATCCCTTTTTGTAATAGATAAGTTTTCGTGGGAAACCGTGATACTTCCAAAGTGATTGTCCAGTTTGTACACGAAGTGCATCCAATTTTTGCCACAACCCTCTCAACTTTTAAGCACATGCTATATGGATGAAATTATGATACCATGCCAAGTTTCAATGTTTTAGAGTTCATTTCTAGCGCATTTCAATTTGAGGGTCATTTAGCTCAAAAAATGATTGAATGAGTGAAAAATAGCAAATGAAGTCACACAAGGGTTGAAAATTGATGATGTGTCTTTGAATGGTTGATATTGACCTCACAAAAAGTCTGGAGATAAAATATGTTTAAAAAATGAAATCCCCTTGTAATAGATGAATTTCATGTGAAACCCTCATATCTGAAAAACGATTGTCCTGTTTGTACATGAAGTACATCCAGTTTTTGCCATAACCCTCTCCAATTTTTAGCACATGCTAAGTGGTGCAATTATAATACAATGCCAAGTTTAAACCTTTTGAGAGTTTATTTGTAGTGCTTTTCAATTTCAGGGTCATTTATCGCCAAAAAAGATTGAATGCATGAAAATAAATTAGGTTAACAAAAAGTATTAGGTTAAACTAATTACTTAATAGCAAAAATAATCAACTAAAAAGAATGAACTAAAATTATTTTTTATGATCAACTAAAACAAAACTATAATACTCTTCAATAGCAAAAAGAAACAACTAAAAAGCTTTAATAAACCTCTAGTTATGATCAAAATAACATTAACTCAAAATTATATAAAATCTATTCAACTAAAATTATCAAAGTTTTTTTGTTAAAAACTTTAATAGCAATTTTTTTTCTTAAAGTATTTTTTTTAAAACTATAACAGCAAAAAATAGCATACAAAAAATAAAAAAGCCCGCCTACTAGGCCACAACGACCTGCATATGACTAGAAACACAATCAAACATGGGCCACGATGCATGCCCGTAGGGCAAGTAGGCCCAACTAGGGAGGGCTGAAGATTAGGCATTTACTGCGTCCATTAGAAATAAGCTCAGGATGGTAGCTGCAGCGGGGATTATAAACCATTGTGAGTGGCCTTCGCTCGGCGAGGTGGGACTAAACTTCCATCCCAGCTCGGCCGTGCGAGCACCATCCCTTTAGTCCCTCTTGGTGGCTCCAACCGGGGCTAAAGGGCCCCCTTTAGTCCCGGTTGGAGCCACCAACCGGGACTAAACGCGTGGGTTTCCCGCCCTTTGGGCTGGTGAAAGGCACCTTTAGTCCCGGTTGGTTGGTCCAACCGGGACTAAAGGGTACCTTTAGTACCTTTCGTCCCGGTTGGAGACACCAACCGTTGACTAAAGGCCTGGGTATATACTCCTCCTAGCCATTTGCCTCCTCACCTAGATCCAGTTTGTCCTCCTGGCCGCCGGCCTCCTCACCCTGATCAAGTTTCTCCTCCTCTCCTCCTCTCCTCGAACGACATCGACGACCACCTCGACGCCATCAGACTGTCGTATGCCGCCGCGACTCGCCACTCTGCCCCGATCACTACTGGAAACAGAGGATTTGTCGTCTGCTAGATCTTTGTCATTGGCCAGCTAACAGCAAAGACCGTCTTTATCGTCCGTTTGGCATAAGAAAACGACAAAGAAAGGACTCATGGCAAAGACTTTTTTTGTCGTCCATTTTTCTTTCCCGATCAGACAGCCGACGGCAAAGCCCCTAAAGGAAGACGGGAAAGAGCCTCATTTCTTTTCCGCCAGCTAGCCGACGGCAAAGACCCTAAAGGCAGACGGCAAAGAGCACTTAAATGCCCCCACTACATTGTGGGGCTGGCTGGTCAACGGATGCGCCTTTGTCATCTGCCATTGGGGGCTTTATCGTGTGGTGGCAGATGGCAAAACCGTTTCTATCTAACAGTCGTCACCCCCACCCCCCACCCCCCCCCCCCCGCCGCTGCTGCAACCCCGTGCCCCACCGCCGGCGCGTTCCCCTCCCGCACTGTTGGAGCCACACCCCTTCCCCACCGCGGTGCCCCCATCCCCGCGTCGCCACCCCCCTTCCCCATCGTCGGTGCCACCCTCCTCCCCCCACCGCTGGAGCCACCCCACCTTCCTTCACCGCCAGATCCACTCCCCCTTCCCCACCACGGCGCCCCCACCCCTGCGGCGCCACCTCCTTCCCCACCTTCGAAGGCACTCCCTTCCCCACCATCGGTGCCAACCCCCTCCCTGCAGCGCCGCCCATCCCCACGACCCCACGCCCTTCCCCACCGCCGGCACCACCCTCCTACCCCACCACTGGAGGCACCCATTAGTAGGGAAAACCTTACACGTAGGAGCCTATTAGTTGAGCTGGAAAATAGCATGCGCTGCTGCTACTTAGCAGTAGCGCTCGAAATAGAAAGCACTACTGCTAATGTCCTTAGCAGTAGTGCTTGCTCTATTTTCAGCGCTACTGATAAATAGGGCCCAACGGGGCCACCTGCAGTAGCTATAGTAGCACACTGGTCCTAATCCAGCGCTACTGCTAAGGTCTATAGCAGTAGCGCTGCATAGCATCAAGCGCTACTGCTAAAATTGGCCCAACGAGGCCACCCATAGTAGCTGTAGTAGCAGCGCTGGCATGGTAAAAGCGCTCCTGCTAAGTGCAATAGAAGTAGTGCTCATGTGGAAGGAGCGCTACTGCTACACGTGGTTGTGGGTAGCTTTTCACCCACACACACCCCCTCTCCCCTTCCTCCCCCTATCCCTATCCCCTCCTTTCTCCTTTCCTCTCTCTAAGTTACTTCTCCACCATTGTTACTTCTCAATCATTGTTGCCCTTCTTCTCTCTTTCTTCTACCTATCACCCACACACACCACCTCTCCCCCTGCCTCCCCTATTTGCCCTATCTCCTCCTTTCCCCTTTCCTGCACCATTGTTGCCCTCCTTTCACCCACACACACCCTCTGCCCCTTCTCTCCCCCATTTGCCATATCCCCTCCTTTCTCCTTTCCTCTCTCTAAGTTACTTCTCCACCATTGTTATGTCTCCATTATTTAGCCGTGCATAATCTCTCTCGGGATATATATAGGTGAGTCAAAAAGTTGTGCATTTCAATAATGGGAATATGTGTGTTTGTGATATGAAGGGAGGAGAGGCAAAAGGAACATCATCGGAATGGATGGAGTCGCCAACGAGGTAGACTATGACCAATACGACAACCCGATGAGGGAAGATAACGATGACGATGAAGCATACATGAAAAGAATAATCAAGACTATAGTACCTTGGATGATATCATAAATACGACAACTTGTGAGCTAGACATAAAAGTGAAGAACATATCCATGAAAGTGGCAGACGACTATGCTTATACAAAGCCCCCTGAAGCAACCTTCCATTGCAATCCGATTCCAGCTGGATATGCTCGACTTGGGGTTGATGCATGATACGTCTCCAACGTATCTATAATTTTTGATGGTTTCATGCTATTATCTTGTCAAACTTTGGATGTTTTTGCATGCCTTTTATTTATTTTTTGGGACTAACTTATTAACTCAGTGCCAAGCGCCAGTTCCTGTTTTTTCCATGTTTTTGACCCCTTTCAGAGGAGATTTTGAAACGGAGTCCAAACGGAAGAAAATCCCCGAAAATATTTTTGTTGGAGCGGAAGAAGAGCGGAGAACTTGGGAGCCAAGGCAGGGGAGCCCCAGGGGCCCCACAGGCCCCCACCCCGCGGCCAGGGGGCGCGCCATCCAGGCTTGTGGGCCCCCTGGAGGTCCCCTGACCTAGGTCTTTCGCCTATATAATCCCATAAATTCCAGAAAAAATCAGGAGATCATCGAAAGTACTTTTCCGCCGCCGCAAGCTTCTGTCTCCGCAAGATCCCATCTGGGGCACGTCCTGGTGCCCTGCCGGAGGGGGGATTCAGACACAGAGGGCTTCTTCATCAACACCATGACCTCTCCGATGATGCGTGAGTAGTTCACCATAGACCTACGGGTCCATAGCTAGTAACTAGATGGCTTCTTCTCTCTCTTGGATCTTCAATACAAAGTTCTCCATGATCTTCATGGAGATCTATCCGATGTAATCTTCTTTTGTGGTGTGTTTGTCGAGATCCGATGAATTGTGGATTTATGATCAGATTATCTATGAATCTTATTTGAGTTTCTTCTGATCTCTCTTATGCATGATTTCATATCTTTGTAATTCTCTTCGAGTTGTGGGTTTTGTTTGGTGTCATGGGTATAAGTCTGATAGTAGATGTGTAGGGTACGAAAGGATGGGCAGAGCCTTAGCTACGGCGAGGTTGTATGAGTTCAGGCCCCTCTACGGTGGAGGTAAAAGCCCTACGTCTCAGTGCTCTTGGGAGCTTAGTGTCGAGTGGAATATAGGATTACAGTAAATGCCAACCCCTGCACCAGTGGGGAAGGGCGGCTTATATAGAGTGCTCTGCCCTTCACAATGGCCCGGTGGACACGGGTGGAGTAGTGGCGAATAAATGCCTACGTTACAGGTAACGTATGCCTTAAATGCCAATAATGGTGTATGAAAACGTATGACCGTTGTCCTCCTAGGAGGTTACGATGTACAGAGTGGAATTCAGTCGGTACGATAAATATGCTACGAATGCTCCTCACCGACTGGATGACTTAGTTCAGTCGGAACTGTCTAAGGGCCTTGCCCTCTATGAAGGGTAGTCCTTGGGTAGGACCTATAGGGCAGGCCTATGACCCTACCCTGGGACTATAACCCCATCATTAGTCCCCGAATGGATCGGGGTTGGAACGACGAAGTGGTGCCTGGAGTACGGATCGGACTGGTATGGATGTGACTTTGGCGTTGTTTGCCTCGATCCATTTTATCCTTTCGACCAGTGATCCGAGTGAATATACCAGTGAAACGAACCGTCAGGGACCGAGTGCTTCCGCGGAATCTTTCGATGTGACCGGTCAAACTCACAACGTCGGATTTTCTGGGATCTTCAAATTTCGGTTGCCGCGCGCTCAGCGGGGATGTCGGCATCGTCATCGAGTAGTTTCTGCCGCCTCGATTACCGCGCCTTTATCTTCTCCACTAATATCGCAGCAGCCGGTCGGGGGATAAGATTTCGGGGCCACCTGTTAGTGACCCAGTCGGAACCTTATTTAAGCCTCTCCGGTGGGGGTTTCTTGTTGCGTTGCCCTTCTTACTCGCACTCGCCCCGCTTCTCCCGTTGCTCCCTGCGCGTTCCAAGCCTCCTCCTTTCTCTCCTCCTCTGCGGATCTGTTGCCTTCACCATGATGAAGGGGTAGACGAGCAAGCTCGAGTCGCAGAAGAAGAAGAAGAAGAAGGCGGCTCCTTCTCAGCGGCGACAGCGAGCACTACCGGTGGGTTGGATCCGGGGGGATTTCCTCCCCTCCACGGTGACGGCGGATGACCTGCTGGAGCTGGTGGAGCAAGGCATGATTGCCAACAAGTCGTGGATGCTGCCGGCGGAGGGCGAGACGGAGCCGGCACCGCAGGAGGGAGAGCGCGTCTTGCTGCTCAGCCACGTGTACAGGGGCTTCTCCTTGCCTCCCCACCCCTTCTTTAGAGGTATTATGAATCACTTTGGGGCGCAGCTCCATCATTCTCCTCCCAACGCGATAGCCCATCTCGCCGCATTCGTCACTCTGTGCAAGTGCTTTATTGGATGTCCCCCCATTGGGGGCTCTTTAAGTACATCTTCTCCGCTAGGTCTCAGACTATCAAAAAGCTTAGCCAGTCGGACGATAAAACCCATCTCCTCCATCTCTGCGGGGGCTTAGGCTTCCAAAATAAAACGAACAGTAGCTACCCCCCTCTCCAGTTGTCCGAGTCAGTTAGGAACTGGCAGTCGACCTGGTTCTACTGCCAGGACATAGCTTGTCCGAATGCTGCGACCGGGTTGCCGCCCTTTAGCCTAGACCGTCCGGCTCCTCCCAGGAAACTTGCGCTCTCCAAGTTGGAAAAGATCCAGATCCAGCCTCTGGTCGACGCGCTAATAGCCGTCGTCCGCAAGGGAGTCACCAGCACGGACTTGCTGGAGACCTTTCTGGTCGGCGCATCCAGCTGCTGCAAGCCCGACACCATGCCATGTGGCATTATGTGGGGCCTGAGGATTCCACTCGGACTCACCCAGAGTGTGTGACTGGGGAGACGGTGACAGCGTGGGTCCGCGGCATCACAGGCGCATGCGACAACCCCCAAGGAGCCCGGTGAGTGAGGCCCTTCCGCGCCGACAACCCTCCTCCAAATGAGGTGAGCGTATCTTGTCGAGTGCTTTCAATCTTCTTAGATTTATCGCTTTTCTTGTGTCGCCACTTGGTGTCTGACATTGTCGACTGTATTTTGTGCAGGAGTGGACCAACTGGCATTCTCCCGTCTCGAACGGGAATCCCGCTGAGGAAGCGAAGGGCAGCCAGGAGGGCAGTGTGGATAGCGCCGAGTACGTCTCCGACAGTGGGGAGACGGAGGAGGAGTCTGAAGAGGAGGAGGAGGAGGCTGGGGATCAGAGCTCGCCACCTCCACCATCAGAGCCTCGAACAAAGCGCCGTCACGAACCCGCGGCTCCGCCGGCTCCTCCAGCAGTTCCGAGTGCTCCGCCTGATTCTCCCGTGGCTCCGAGTGCTCCGCCAGCTCCTCCCGTGGCTCCGAGTGCTCGGAGCGTGAAGAGGACCGGGGACGCTGCTACCGAGCCTATGGACCAACCGTCCAAGGTGGCCAAACCGAGTGGGCCCAAGCCTCGGAAAGCTTTGCCTCGGATGAGGATTGCTGTTCCAGTTGCCTCAGCGTAAGTGTCTTGTTCTCCCATCTTCTTTCAATATTTGACTGAACTCATGCTTATCGGACGAGTGGATTTTACTCGACAGAGTTTCCACCTCTGCCACCTCTCTGCCGCGCCAGGATGATGATCCCATGGATACGGATAACGCTGCCACATCTCAGCAAGGTACGTTGTGACGACTCCGAGAGTTTGCATTATTGTTTCGCGAGTGTTGTCTTTAATCTTGCCCTTTTTCTGCAACCTCATGTTGTTCAGTCGGGCTTGCTTCGGAGGTGATTCATCTGGAGGAGGACGACCAAAGGGGATCAGGGCCAACTTTGGCGCATGTCCTTGAGGTTGTTCCATCTGCTGCTGCTCCTACCGTGGAGGCGCCGCCGACCGAGCCGATGCCGTCGACTCAGGCGGTGTCCCTCACGGCGTAACCGACTGGAGCAGGACTTGGGATGCTCAAGGAGTCTTCTTTTGTGCCAGGTCCATCGACCGTCGAGTACGATGCCCGACACCTCCCGGAAGACCAAGTGGGAGCTGCCAAGAAGGCCATGGTGCAGGTGGAGTTGATGGTGGGTGATGCCAAGGGAGCGTACGACTCCATCGCGTCTTTGTACAAGAGAAGCTTGGAGCTCCGAGACGATATCCGAGTAAGTGCGCTAGTAAGTGTTTACTTCCCTCTTGTAACCCACTTGGTGTCCAAGTGATATACTCGGATACAGTGGGATTATTTTGCAGTGGGTTCACTCGGAGTGAACCCAGTGGGTGTAGTCCCCGAGACTTCTGTCGAGTGCTTGCACCGGCAGTTGTCTTTATATGTATTTCCCGTTATCTGAGCAGATCCGAGCTGGTCTGCCCGAATATTACCAGTGGGGGCACTCGGAGTGCATCCACTGGATGTAGTCCCCGAGAGTAGTGTTACTCAAGTCGGGTAATAGCATTATCGTAGATTTGCCTGTTCGTCATGTAGCTCAATAGGGCCGGCCTGTTCGAGCTTCATGCCAGTGGGGTCACTCTTAGTGAACCCAGTGGGTGTAGTCCCCGAGACCGCTGTCGAGTGCCTGCATCGGCAGGGGTCTGAAGAACTTTGAGCTTTGTTTGGTTTCCTTGTTGAATGTGTCTGAGCTTCCCTTTGGGACGATTTGGCAGAAGACTTGCAAAATGGGATCCACGTACAATACTCTGAAGGCTGAAAAGGTTCAGCTTGCTGCGGAATTGGAGGCGGCTGTGAATGACTTGGCTGGTGTGAAGGGGGCTCTTGCTGACCGAGAGAAGTCTTTGGAGGAGTCCCGGGAAACCAACAAGGCACTGGTGGCCGAAATTGAGAAAATGGGCAAGCAAAGAAGTGAACTGATGGGTGAGATGAAGGTGATGAACCGTCGATGCATTTCGTAGGAGAAGTATGTGAACGAGTGGGCAAGGAAGATGATTGCACTGCTCGGTGGTAAGCTTTTTGCCGAGTGCTTCTTGGCTTTGTAATTCATTCTGCGCTTACTTTCTGCTCTTCTTTTCTTTGCAGATTTTTGTCTGGACGCTGAGGCTGAAGCAACCGACATTGAACGGTCGGTTATTCCGAACGTTCCACTCGGCGACGAAGCCAATCGGGACATGCTCCGAGCACATATTCGCCTTGGCAGAGTGGGACCTTTCATCGGCCGTCTGAGAGAAGTCATCAGCCGGATCGACAAGGAGCTGTGGCCCGAAGACGATTCCCGACAGGAAATAGAAGGGTTGATGACTCGGCTGGAGGACGTCCCGAACCGAGTGCACGCATGGAAGAAGTCTGCTGCTCGTTGCGGTGCCGACGTGGCGCTATCTCTTGTCCGAGTGCACTGCAAGGAAGCTCGCGAAGAAAAGCTGAAGGCGTTGGAGGTCACCAACACCACGAAGCTTCGATTCGAAGATTTCATGGAGACCTTCCTGGAGACAGCCACTCGTATCGCGGACGGGATCGACCTTGACACCTTTGTGGAGCCTGCCAGTCCCGGTGCCAGTCCTGGTGACGCTTGAAAAACTTTACCTCGGTATGCCGAGTGGTATCTGTATCAAACTTGGGCCACTGTTGTTGGCCGTCACATTCATGGTTCGGTGTGGATAAGCTTGATCCACACTGAGCCGACTATCGTAGATCCAACTTTGAATTCGAATCGAATATTTTGCTCTTCTTTCACCAAGTTTTTTTTGACACGATTTTGGCTCGTGGTTTTTGTTTGGCGTTTCTTGGTGAAGCCAATGGCAAACATGCGGAGCATGTAATTGTCAGTTGTCTTCACATCCACATGAGCCTCAATGAGGGTCTGCTAAGCCTCCGAGTGGATCTCGAGGATACACTCGAAGGAAGCTTTATACTTAGGCGATTCTGGATCGCAGCTAAGTCCCCGAGTGCGGCATCTCATGCGCACTCGGAGTGAGTTGATACTCATGTAGTTGTCAGTTGTCTTCACATCCACATGAGCCTCAATGAGGGTCTGCTAAGCCTCCGAGTGGATCTCGAGGATACACTCGAAGGAAGCTTTTTACTTAGGCGACTTTGGATCGAAGCTAAGTCCCCGAGTGCGGCATCTCGTGCGCACTCGGAGTGAGTTGATACTCATGTAGTTGTCAGTTGTCTTCACATCCACATGAGCCTCAATGAGGGTCTACTAAGCCTCCGAGTGGATCTCGAGGATACATTCGAAGGAAGCTTCTTACTTAGGCGATTCTAGATCGCAGCTAAGTCTCCGAGTGCGGCTTTTAGCGCGCACTCGGAGCGAGTTTTGTACTTAGGCGATTATGAATCGCAGCTAAGTTCCCGAGTGCGGCTTTTGGTGCGCACTCGGAGCGAGTTTTTTACTTAGGCGACTCTGGGTCGCAGCTAAGTCCCCGAGTGCCGCTTTTGGTGTGCACTCGGAGCGAGTTTTTTACTTAGGCGACTCTGGGTCGCAGCTAAGTCCCCGAGTGCGGCTGCTAGCGCACACTCGAAGAGAGTTTTTTACTTAGGCGACTCTGGGTCGCAGCTAAGTCCCCGAGTGCGGCTCCTAGTGCACACTCGGAGAGAGTTTTTTACTTAGGCGATTCTGGGTCGCAGCTAACTCCCCGAGGGCGGCCGTTAGCGCACACTCGGAGAGAGTTTTTCACTTAGGCGACTCTGGGTCGCAGCTAAGTCCCCGAGTGCGGCTGTTAGCGCACACTCGGAGATAGTTTTTGTTGTAATTATGCCCTAGAGGCAATAATAAATATAGTTATTATTATAATTCCTGTATCAAGATAATAGTTTATTATCCATGCTATAATTGTATTGAATGAAGACTCATTTACATGTGTGGATGCATAGACAAAACACCGTCCCTAGCATGCCTCTAGTTGGCTAGCCAGTTGATCAATGATAGTCAGTGTCTTCTGATTATGAACAAGGTGTTGCTGCTTGATAACTGGATCACGTCATTAGGAAAATCACGTGATGGACTAGACCCAAACTAATAGACGTAGCATGTTGATCGTGTCATTTTGTTGCTACTGTTTTCTGCGTGTCAAGTATTTATTCCTATGACCATGAGATCATATAACTCACTGACACCGGAGGAATGGTTTGTGTGTATCAAACGTTGCAACGTAACTGGGTGACTATAAAGATGCTCTACAGGTATCTCCGAAGGTGTTAGTTGAGTTAGTATGGATCAAGACTGGGATTTGTCACTCCGTGTGACGAAGAGGTATCTCGGGGCCCACTCGATAATACAACATCACACACAAGCCTTGCAAGCAATGTAACTTAGTGTAAGTTGCGGGATCTTGTATTACGGAATGAGTAAAGAGACTTGCCGGTAAACGAGATTGAAATAGGTATGCGGATACTGACAATCGAATCTCGGGCAAGTAACATACCGAAGGACAAAGGGAATCACATACGGGATTATACGAATCCTTGGCACTGAGGTTCAAACGATAAGATCTTCGTAGAATATGTAGGATCCAATATGGGCATCCAGGTCCCGCTATTGGATATTGACCGAGGAGTCTCTCAGGTCATGTCTACATTGTTCTCGAACCCGCAGGGTCTGCACACTTAAGGTTCGACGTTGTTTTATGCGTATTTGAGTTATATGGTTGGTTACCGAATGTTGTTCGGAGTCCCGGATGAGATCACGGACGTCACGAGGGTTTCCGGAATGGTCCGGAAACGAAGATTGATATATAGGATGACCTCATTTGATTACCGGAAGGTTTTCGGAGTTACCGGATATGTACCGGGAATGACGAATGGGTTCCGGGAGTTCACCGGGGGGGGCAACCCACCCCGGGGAAGCCCATAGGCCTTTGGGGAGACACACCAGCCCTTAGTGGGCTGGTGGGACAGCCCACAAGTGCCCTATGCGCCAAGGAGAAGAAAATCAAGAGAGAAAGAAAAAAAAAGCAGGAGGTGGGAAGGAAGGGGGACTCCCTCCCACCAAACCTAGTCCAACTCGGTTTGGGGGGGGAGAGTCCTCCCCCTTGGCTCGGCCGACCCCCTTGAGGGTCCTTGGACCCCAAGGCAAGGCCCCCTCCCTCCCACCTATATATACGGAGGTTTTAGGGCTGATTTGAGACGATTTTTCCACGGCAGCCCGACCACATACCTCCACGGATTTTCCTCTAGATCGCGTTTCTGCGGAGCTCGGGCGGAGCCCTGCTGAGACAAGGTCATCACCAACCTCCGGAGCGCCGTCACGCTGCCGGAGAACTCTTCTACCTCTCCGTCTCTCTTGCTAGATCAAGAAGGCCGAGATCATCGTCGAGCTGTACGTGTGCTGAACGCGGAGGTGCCGTCCGTTCGGTACTAGATCGTGGGACTGATCGCGGGATTGTTCGCGGGGCGGATCGAGGGACGTGAGGACGTTCCACTACATCAACCACGTTCTCTAAACTGCTGTACGGTCTACAAGGGTATGTAGATCACTCATCCCCTCTCGTAGATGGACATCACCATGATAGGTCTTCGTGCGCGTAAGAAATTTTTTGTTTCCCATGCGACGTTCCCCATCAGTGGCATCATGAGCTAGGTTCATGCGTAGATGTCTTCTCGAGTAGAACACAAAAGTTTTTGAGGGCGGTGATGTGCGTTTTGCTGCCCTCCTTAGTCTTTTCTCGATTCCGCGGTATTGTTGGATTGAAGCGGCTTGGACCGACATTACTCGTACGCTTACGAGAGACTGGTTTCATCGTTACGAGTAACCCCCTTTGCTCAAAGATGACTGGCAAGTGTCGGTTTCTCCAACTTTAGTTGAATCGGATTTGACCGAGGAGGTCCTTGGATGAGGTTAAATAGCAACTCATATATCTCCGTTGTGGTGTTTGCGTAAGTAAGATGCGATCCTACTGGATACCCTTGGTCACCATGTAAAACATGCAACAACAAAATTAGAGGACGTCTAACTTGTTTTTGCAGGGTATGATTGTGATGTGATATGGCCAACGATGTGATGTGATATATTGGATGTATGAGATGATGATGTTGTAATAGAAATATCGACTTGCACGTCGATGGTACGGCAACCGGCAGGAGCCATAGGGTTGTCTTTATACTAACGTTTGTGCTTGCAGATGCGTTTACTATTTTGCTAGGATGTAGCTTTAGTAGTAATAGCATAAGTAGCACGACAACCCCGATGGCAACACGTTGACGGATGATCATGGTGTGGCGCCGGTGACAAGAAGATCGTGCCGGTGCTTTGGTGATGGAGATCAAGAAGCACATGATGATGGCCATATCATGTCACTTATGAATTGCATGTGATGTTAATCCTTTTATGCACCTTATTTTGCTTAGAACGACGGTAGCATTATGAGGTGATCTCTCACTAAAATTTCAAGACGAAATTGTGTTCTCCCAGACTATGCACCGTTGCTACAGTTCGTTGTTTCGAGACACCACGTGATGATCGGGTGTGATAGACTCAACGTTCACATACAACAGGTGCAAAACAGTTGCGCACGCGGAACACTCGGGTTAAGCTTGACGAGCCTAGCATGTGCAGACATGGCCTCGGAACAAATGAGACCGAAAGGTCGATCATGAATCATATAGTTGATATGATTAGCATAGGGATGCTTACCACTGAAACTATACTCAACTCACATGATGATCGGACTTGGGATAGTGTAAGTGGATCATGAACCACTCAAATGACTAGAGAGATGTACTTTTTGAGTGGGAGTTTAGCATATAATTTGATTAAGTTGAACTCTAATTATCTTGAACATAGTCTAAGTCCACCTTGAATATATTTGTGTTGTAGATCATGGCTCACGCGACAGTCATCCTGAATTTTAATACGTTCCTAGAGAAAGCTAAGTTGAAAGATGATGGAAGCAACTTTGTAGACTGGGCTCGTAATCTTAAGCTAATCTTACAAGCTGGGAAGAAGGATTATGTCCTTAATGCTGCGCTAGGAGATGAACCACCCGCTACGGCTGATCAGGATGTTAAGAACGCTTGGTTAGCACGTAAGGAGGACTACTCAATAGTTCAATGTGCAGTCTTGTATGGCTTAGAACCGGGACTTCAACGTCGCTTTGAGCGTCATGGAGCATTTGAGATGTTCCAGGAGTTGGAGTTTATCTTTCAGAAGAACGCCCGGATCGAGAGGTATGAGACCTCCGATAAATTCTATGCTTGCAAGATGGAGGAAAACTCGTCTGTCAGTGAACATGTGCTCAAAATGTCTGGGTACTCAAACCGTCTAGCTGAGCTGGGGATTGAACTCCCGCAAGAAGCTATCACTGACAGAATGCTTCAATCACTGCCGCCAAGCTATAAAGGCTTTGTGTTGAACTACAACATGCAAGGGATGAACAAGTCTCCCGGCGAGTTGTTTCCGATGCTGAAAGTCGCAGAGTCTGAACTCCGTAAAGAGCATCAAGTGTTGATGGTGAGCAAGACCACTAGTTTCAAGAGAAACGGCAAAGGCAAGAAGGGCAATTCGAAGAAGAGCGGCAAGCATGTTGCCAATCCGCCGAAGAAACCCAAGGCTGGACCTAAGCCTGAAACAGAGTGCTTCTATTGCAAGGGTATGGGTCACTGGAAGCGCAGTTGCCCCAAGTATCTGGCAGATAAGAAGGCGGGCAAAGAAAAATCAGGTATATTTGATATACATGTCATTGATGTGTACTTAACCGGCTCTCGTAGTAGTGCCTGGGTATTCGATACCGGTTCTGTTGCTCATATTTGCAACTCGAAGTAGGAACTGCGGAATAGACGAAGGCTGGCGAAACACGAAGTGACGATGCGCGTAGGAAATGGTTCCAAGGTTGATGCAATCGCCGTCGGCACAGCGTCACTTCAGCTACCATCGAAATTAGTGATGAACTTAAATCATTGTTATTTAGTGCCTGCATTGAGCATGAACATTATATCTGGATCTTGTTTATTGCGAGACGGTTACTCT
The DNA here is from genome assembly GCF_904849725.1 of Hordeum vulgare subsp. vulgare. Lineage (NCBI taxonomy): Eukaryota > Viridiplantae > Streptophyta > Magnoliopsida > Poales > Poaceae > Hordeum > Hordeum vulgare. The sequence continues at coordinate 594,479,103 of NC_058520.1, read as the reverse complement.
TTTAAGTCTGAGAATAATGGTTGTTCTATTTCTATGAGTAACATCTTTTATGGTCATGCACCGAATGTGAGAGGATTGTTCATATTGAATCTTGATAGCGATACGCATATACATAACATTAAGACCAAAAGAGTTAGAGTAATTAATGATAGCGCCATATTTTTGTGGCACTGCCGCTTGGGTCATATTGGTGTAAAGCGCATGAAGAAACTCCATGCTGATGGACTTTTGGAGTCACTTGACTTTGATTCACTTGACACGTGCGAACCATGCCTCATGGGCAAGATGACTAAGACTCCGTTCTCCGGAACAATGGAGCGTGCAAGTGACTTATTGGAAATCATACATACCGATGTGTGTGGTCCAATGAGCATGGAAGCACGCGGCGGATATCGTTATTTTCTCACCTTCACTGACGATTTAAGTAGGTATGGTTATGTCTACTTGATGAAGCACAAGTCTGAAACATTTGAAAAGTTCAAGCAATTTCAGAGTGAAGTGGAAAATCATCGTAACAAGAAGATCAAGTTCCTACGGCCTGATCGTGGGGGTGAATATCTGAGTTTCGAGTTTGGTGATCACTTAAGAAAATGTGGAATTGTTTCACAGTTGACACCGCCTGGAACACCACAGCGTAATGGTGTGTCCGAACGTCGTAATCGTACTTTGTTAGAGATGGTGCGATCTATGATGTCTCTTACTGATTTGCCGTTATCATTTTGGGGTTATGCATTAGAAACAGCTGCATTCACTTTAAATAGGGCACCATCAAAATCCGTTGAGACGACACCATACGAACTGTGGTATGGCAAAAGGCCAAAGTTGTCGTTTCTTAAAGTTTGGGGATGTGATGCTTATGTCAAAAGGCTTCAGCCTGAAAAGCTGGAACCCAAAGCGGAAAAGTGCGTCTTCATAGGTTACCCAAAAGAGACAGTTGGGTACACCTTCTATCTCAAATCCAAGGGCAAAGTGTTTGTTGCTAAGAACGGAGCTTTTCTCGAGAAGGAGTTTCTCTTGAGAGAATTGAGTGGGAGGAAGATAGAACTTGACGAGGTTGTCGAACCTCTCATCCCTCTGGATGGTGGCGCACGGCAAGGGGAAACCTCTATCGTTGCGACGCTGGTTGAGGAGGAAGTTAATGATGATGATCATGAAACTCCAGTTCAAGTTTCTGTTGAACCACACAGGTCGACGAGATCACGCGCTGCTCCAGAGTGGTACGGTAATCCCGTCTTATCAATCATGTTGTTAGACAACAATGAACCTGCAAATTATGAAGAAGCAATGGTGGGCCCAGATTCCAACAAATGGCTAGAAGCCATGAAATCCGAGATAGGATCCATGTATGATTACAAAGTGTGGACTTTGGAGATACTACCTGAGGGCCGCAAGGCTATTCAGAACAAATGGATCTTTAAGAAGAAGACAGACGCTGACGGTAATGTGACCATTTATAAAGCTCGACTTGTGGCAAAGGGTTTTTCACAAGTTCCAGGAGTTGACTACGATGAGACTTTCTCACCCGTAGCGATGCTTAAGTCCGTCAGAATCATGTTAGCAATAGCTGCATTTTTCGATTATGAAATCTGGCAGATGGATGTCAAAACGGCGTTCCTTAACGGTTTCCTTAAGGAAGAGTTGTATATGATGCAACCCGAAGGTTTTGTCGATCCTAAAAATGCTGACAAGGTGTGCAAGCTCCAGTGATCCATTTATGGACTGGTGCAAGCATCTCGGAGTTGGAACAAACGCTTTGATGAGGTGATCAAAGCATTTGAGTTTATACAAGTGGTTGGAGAATCTTATATTTACAAGAAAGTGAGTGGGAGCTCTGTGGCGTTTCTAATATTATATGTGGATGACATATTACTGATTGGAAACAATGTAGAGTTTTTGGAGAGCATAAAAGGTTACTTGAATAAAAGTTTCTCTATGAAGGACCTAGGAGAAGCTGTTTACATTCTAGGCATTAAGATCTATAGGGATAGATCGAAACGCGTGATAGGACTTTCACAAAGCACGTACCTTGATAATGTTTTGAAAAGGTTCAAAATGGAACAGTCCAAGAAAGGGTTCTTGCCAGTTTTACAAGGTACAAGATTGAGTAAGACTCAGTGCCCAGCAACTGATGGAGATAGAGAGTATATGCGCTCCGTCCCCTATGCTTCAGCCATAGGTTCTATCATGTATGCGATGCTGTGCACTAGACCGGATGTTAGCCTGGCCATAAGTATGGCAGGTAGGTTCTAGAGTAATCCAGGAGTGGATCACTGGACAGCGGTCAAGAATATCCTGAAGTACCTGAAAAGGACTAAGGAGATGTTTCTCGTATATGGAGGTGACGAAGAGCTCGCTGTAAAAGGTTACGTCGATGCAAGCTTTGACACAGATCCGGACGACTCTAAGTCGCAGACCGGATACGTATTTATTCTTAATGGGGGTGCAGTAAGCTGGTGCAGTTCCAAGCAAAGCGTCGTAGCAGATTCTACATGTGAAGCGGAGTACATGGCTGCCTCTGAGGCAGCTAAAGAAGGTGTCTGGATGAAGCAGTTCATGACGGATCTTGCAGTGGTGCCAAGCGCACTGAATCCAATAACCTTGTTCTGTGACAACACTGGTGCCATTGCCTTAGCAAAGGAACCACGGTTTCATAAGAAGACCAGACACATCAAACGACGCTTCAACCTCATCCGCAACTACGTCGAGGAAGAGGACGTAAATATATGCAAAGTGCACACGGATCTGAATGTAGCAGACCCGCTGACTAAACCTCTTCCACGGCCAAAACATTATCGACACCAGAACTGTATGGGTGTTAGATTTATTACAATGTAATTCACATGGTGATGTGAGGGCTAGATTATTGGCTCTAGTGCAAGTGGGAGACTGTTGGAATTATGCCCTAGAGGCAATAATAAATATAGTTATTATTATAATTTCTGTATCAAGATAATAATTTATTATCCATGCTATAATTGTATTGAATGAAGACTCATTTACATGTGTGGATGCATAGACAAAACACCGTCCCTAGCATGCCTCTAGTTGGCTAGCCAGTTGATCAATGATAGTCAGTGTCTTCTGATTATGAACAAGGTGTTGCTGCTTGATAACTGGATCACGTCATTAGGAGAATCACGTGATGGACTAGACCTAAACTAATAGATGTAGCATGTTGATCGTGTCATTTTGTTGCTACTGTTTTCTGCGTGTCAAGTATTTATTCCTATGACCATGAGATCATATAACTCACTGACACCGGAGGAATGGTTTGTGTGTATCAGACGTCGCAACGTAACTGGGTGACTATAAAGATGCTCTACAGGTATCTCCGAAGGTGTTAGTTGAGTTAGTATGGATCAAGACTGGGATTTGTCACTCCGTGTGACGAAGAGGTATCTCGGGGCCCACTCGGTAATACAACATCACACACAAGCCTTGCAAAGCAATGTAACTTAGTGTAAGTTGCGGGATCTTGTATTACGGAATGAGTAAAGAGACTTGCCGGTAAACGAGATTGAAATAGGTATGCGGATACTGACGATCGAATATGGGCATACGGGATTATACGAATCCTTGGCACTGAGGTTCAAACGATAAGATCTTCGTAGAATATGTAGGATCCAATATGGGCATCCAGGTCCCGCTATTGGATATTGACCGAGGAGTCTCTCGGGTCATGTCTACATAGTTCTCGAACCCGCAGGGTCTGCACACTTAAGGTTCGACGTTGTTTTATGCGTATTTGAGTTATATGGTTGGTTACCGAATGTTGTTCGGAGTCCCGGATGAGATCACGGACGTCACGAGGGTTTCCGGAATGGTCCGGAAACGAAGATTGATATATAGGATGACCTCATTTGATTACCGGAAGGTTTTCGGAGTTACCGGGAATGTACCGGGAATGACGAATGGGTTCCGGGAGTTCACCTGGGGGGGCAACCCACCCCGGGGAAGCCCATAGGCCTTTGGGGAGACACACCAGCCCTTAGTGGGCTGGTGGGACAGCCCGCAAGTGCCCTATGCGCCAAGGAGAAGAAAATCAAGAGAGAAAGAAAAAAAAGGAGGAGGTGGGAAGGAAGGGGGACTCCCCCTTGGCTCGGCCGACCCCCTTGAGGGTCCTCCCCCTTGGCTCGGCCGACCCCCTTGAGGGTCCTTGGCCCCAAGGCAAGGCCCCCTCCCTCCCACCTATATATACAGAGGTTTTAGGGCTGATTTGAGACGATTTTTCCACGGCAGCCCGACCACATACCTCCACGGTTTTTCCTCTAGATCGCGTTTCTGCGGAGCTCGGGCGGAGCCCTGCTGAGACAAGGTCATCACCAACCTCCGGAGCGCCGTCACGCTGCCGGAGAACTATTCTACCTCTCCGTCTCTCTTGCTGGATCAAGAAGGCCGAGATCATCGTCGAGCTGTACGTGTGCTGAATGCGGAGGTGCCGTCCGTTCGGTACTAGATCGTGGGACTGATCGCGGGATTGTTCACGGGGCGGATCGAGGGACGTGAGGACGTTCCACTACATCAACCGCGTTCTCTAACGCTTCTGCTGTACGGTCTACAAGGGTATGTAGATCACTCATCCCCTCTCGTAGATGGACATCACCATGATAGGTCTTCGTGCGCGTAGGAAATTTTTTGTTTCCCATGCGACGTTCCCCAATAGTTTTTTACTTAGGCTACTCCGGGTCGTAGCTAAGTCCCCGAGTGCGGGTGTTAGCGCACACTCGAAGAGAGTTTTTCACTTAGGAGACTCTGGGTCGCAGCTAAGTCCCCGAGTGCGGCTGCTAGCGCACACTCAGAAAGAGTTTTTTAGACCGGAGTCTGCAAACGCGAAAGAATTTTGGACCTGCAAAAAATCAGTCTGCTTTGTATTACTTCAATGATACTTGTTCTTTACATTGCCTCCGTCGGCGGTCACGTGTAGAAGCGCTTTAGGAGATCTCCGTTCCATGCTCGCGGCTCGTCTGTTTCCCTGTCGAGGTTGTAGAGTCGATATGCTCCGTTGTTCAGCACCTTAGAGATGATGAAGGGTCCTTCCCAGGCGAGAGCCAACTTGTGAGGCCTTTGCTGGTCCACTCGGAGCACCAGGTCACCTGCTTGGAATGTGCTACTCCTGACGTGCCGCGCGTGAAAACGCCGCAGATCTTGTTGATAAATTGTTGAGCGAGTCATTTCCATCTCGCGCTCTTCTTCTAGTAGATCCACTCCGTCTTGCCTGGCCTGTTCCGCTTCGGCTTCGGAGAAGAGTTCGACTCATGGAGAGTTGTGAAGCAAGTCACTCGGAAGGACTGCCTCTGCTCCATAAACGAGGAAGAACGGGGATCGCCCTGTAGATCTATTTGGAGTTGTGCGGAGGCCCCACAACACCGAAGGCAGCTTGGTGACCCATGCGCCGGCGGCATGTCCAACTTCTCGCCGGAGTCGAGGCTTCAACCCTTGAAGAATAAGTCCGTTCGCCCGCTCTGCTTGCCCGTTGGTTTGAGGGTGCGCCACAGATGCAAAACCCACTCGGATACCTTGGCCTGTGCAAAAACCTTTGAATCTGTCCCAGTCAAAGTTTGTGCCATTGTCAGTGATTATGTTGTGCGGGACCCCGAATCTGGAGATGATGTCTCTGACAAATTTTATGGCCGTAAGGGCGTCGAGCTCCTTGATGGGCTTTGCTTCAATCCACTTGGTGAACTTGTTGACTGCCACCAACAAATGAGTGAATCCCCCTTGGCCTATTCTGAATGGACCGACTGTATCTAATCCCCACACTGCAAACGGCCAAACAAGAGGGATTGTCTTCAGCGCAGATGTTGGCTTGTGGGACTTGTTCGAATAGAACTGACAGCCTTTGCATCGGTCGACCATATCATTTGCCATTTCATTCGCCTGCAACCAGACGAAGCCAGCTCTAAATGCTTTGGCGACGATTGCTCTTGAGGAAGCATGATGGCCGCAAGTTCCCGAGTGAATTTCTTCCAGGATTAACTGTCCTTCCTCAGGGGAGATGCATCTCTGAAGGACTCCTGAAACACTTTCCTTGTACAACTGGCCATCAATGACGGTGAAGGACTTCGACCTGCGGACGATCTACCTCGCTTGGACTTCGTCCTCTGGTAATTCTTGCCTCAGGATGTATGCAATGAATGGTACAGTACAATCGGGGATGATAGCAATAATCTCCATGATCAAATCAACCACGGCGGGGACCTCGACTTCAGTCGGATCTGTTGAACTCTTCGGTTGTACCGGCTCCTCTGTAAAGGGGTCTTCTTTCACCGAACGGAGATGTAGGTGCTCGAGGCAGACATCACTCGGGACTGGTCTCCGAGTGGATCCGAGTTTTGCCAACTCGTCAGCTGCTTGGTTCCTCAGTCGCGGAACATGGTGAAGTTCCAGACCTTCAAATTTCTTCTCGAGTTTCCTTACTGCGTTGCAGTATGTAGTCATGGTGGGGTTCCTGACATCCCACTCCTTCATCACTTGATTAACCACCAAATCTGAATCGCCATAGACCATCAGGCGACGGACGCCGAGTGTGATGGCCATGCGCAATCCGTAAAGAAGAGCTTCATACTCTGCCTCATTGTTGGAAGAATCGAAATGTATCTGCAACACATACTTAAGGTTATCACCTTTCGGCGATATGATCACTACGCCAGCGCCGGAGCCATTCAGCATCTTGGACCCATCGAAGAACATAGTCCAATGAGCCGAGTATATGTGAGTCGGTTGCTGTTGTTCTACCCATTCTGCTATGAAGTCAGCCAGAGCTTGAGACTTTATAGCCTTCTTGGCTTCAAACTTGATGTCGCAGTATAACATCTCCATAGCCCACTTCGCCACTCGGCCTGATGCGTCTCGACTGTGGAGGATTTACGACAACGGAGCATCAGAAACAGCAGACACCGAGTGGTCTTGGAAATAATGAGCCACCTTCTTTGCAGTCATGTAGATCCCATAAATATGATTTTGATAATGGGGATACCTCTGCTTGGAAGGAGTCAGGACTTCGGAGACATAATATATTGGCCGCTGAACCTTGTACGCTTTGCCTTCTTCTTCACGTTCGGCTGTGAGAACAGTGCTGACGACTTGATTTGTAGCCGCGATGTACAGAAGAAGGGGTTCTTTACTGAGCGGGGCAGTAAGAACCGGCTGGGTGGTAAGCAGGGCTTTGAGGTCGTCGAATGCGATCTGGGCTTTGTCTGTCCACTCGAAAGTATCTGATTTCTTCATGAGTCGGTACAGAGGTAACGCCTTCTCGCCGAGTCGGGCGATAAACCTGCTCAAAGCCGCTAGGCAACCTGTGAGCCTTTGAACATCATGTATTCTGACCGGCCGCTCCATTCGGACGATGGTCCCGATCTTTTCGGGGTCTACATCGATTCCTCGTTCAGAAACAAAGAAACCGAGTAACTTTCTACTGGGAACACCAAATGAACACTTGGCAGGGTTGAGCTTGATATCGTACCTACGAAGGTTGGTGAATGTTTCTGCCAAGTCAGTCAGCAGGTCGGAACCTTTGCGTGACTTGAGTACGATATCGTCCATATATGCCTCCACATTTCGACCGATCTGGTCAAGGAGGCATTTCTGGATCATGCGCATAAAAGTTGCTCCTGCATTCTTCAAACCGAATGGCATAGTGATGTAGCAGAAACACCCGAATGGGGTGATGAAGGCTGTTTTTAATTCATCCGGACCATACAGACGGATCTGATGATAGCCCGAATAGGCGTCAAGGAATGATAAACGCTCGTAACCCGCAGTCGAATCGACAATTTGATCAATGCGGGGGAGCGGGAGATGATCTTTCGGGCAGACCTTATTGAGATGCTTGAAGTTGATGCACATACGGAGGGACTTGTCCTTCTTGGGCACCATGACAACATTGGCGAGCCACTCGGAGTGGTGTACCTCGCGAATGAAGTTGGCTGCCAAAAGTTTAGCCACCTCCTCTCTGATTGCCTTCCTTTTGTGCGCGGCGGACCGACGCAGGCGTTCTCGGACGGGCCGAGCGGTAGGATCCACATGAAGTCGGTGCTCAGCCAACTCCCTGGGTACACCTGGCATGTCAGTGGGCTTCCATGCGAAAATGTCCCAGTTCTCACAGAGGAATTGGATGAGCTCGGCTTCCTATTTTGGATCAAGGGTGGTGGAGATGTTCGTCGGGGCGGCGGTGTCGTCCGTCGGGTGGATGCTGACTTTCTTCGTGTCGCCCGCCGACTGGAATGCGGACTCCGAAGCTGGCTTCTTCGAACGCATCAATTCAGCGGGGTCGGCCGTCTTCTTGTACTCATCCAGCTCGAGGATAGCCATCTGCTGATCGGCAATCCGCGACCCCTGCTGCAGACAGTCTTCGACCCGCTACCGATTGCCTGTGATGTTGATCACACCTTTGGGACCCGGCATCTTCAGCTTCAAATACACGTAACATGGACGGGCCCTGAAACGTGCATATGACGGACGGCCCAGAATCGCATGGTATGCACTCTGGAAGTCCACCACCTCGAATGTCAGCTTTTCCTTGCGGAAGTTCTTGTCGGAGCCGAAAACGACGTCCAACGCGATCTGGCCGAGTGAATTGGCCTTTCGTCCTGGGACGACTCCGTGGAACTGCATGCTGCTCTCGCTAAGTTTGGACATCGGAATGCCCATCCCCTTGAGAGTGTCAGCGTACATGATGTTCAAGCCGCTGCCGCCATCCATGAGGACTTTGCGCAGTCGGACTCCTTCCACCACCGGGTCGACTACCAGAGCCTGCCTCCCCGGGGTGGGCACGTGTGCTGGATGATCCGACTGATCAAAGGTGATCGCAGTCTGAGACCATTTGAGGAACGTGGGGTTGGTCGGGGTGGCCATGTTCACCTCCCTATTCACCAGCTTCAGTCGACTCTTGCTTTCCACATCAGCAAAAATCATTAATGTTGCATGGACTTGGGGGAACGGATCCTCCTTGTCCTCATGGTCCTGCTCGTTGTCCTTTTCACTCGGCTGCCCTTCGCCGAACCCTTGGATCAGGAGGCGACATTGCCGAGTGGTGTGCTTCGGGAATATGGCGTTGCCTTCTTCATCCATCTTCGTGTGGATTGGACATGGCTGATCCAGGATGGAGTTCCCGAACTGCTTCTTCTTGGGGGTGTACTGAGGTTTCCGCTTGCCCTTGAACTTGGCATTTGTAACGGCAGCTGCCTCTGCCTGCGGAGTGGACGGAGCTTTCTGCTTTTGCTTCCGATTGTTGTTCCCATCTCCGTCGGCGACTGCCTTGTGCTTGCCGCTACATATGCGGTCCTCTTCTTACCATTTGCATAGCGTGCGGCTATCTCCATCATCTTGCTCATGGAAATGTCGCATGTCCGACCGAACTTCAGGTACAGATCTCTGTACCGCACGCCTGCCTTGAATGCGCAAACTGCTTGATGCTCTGTGACGTTCTCTACCGTGTGGTATAGGGTCGTCCAGCGCTGGATGAAATCGCGCAGGGGCTCATTCTGCTTCTGGACGCAGTGCTGGAGCTCCACGAGACCAGCAGGGCGTTTGCACGTGCCCTCGAAGGTCCTGATGAACACTCGGGACAGATCTGCCCAGCTGTAGATGCTTGATGGAGCCAACTGATTCAGCCACGCTCGTGCCGAGCCGTCGAGCATCAGGGGGAGATGTTTCATGGTGACCTGGTCATCTCCGCCACCGATCTGGACCGCCACTCGGTAGTCATCCAGCCACGTTTCTGGCTTGGATTCTCGTGTGAACTTGCTGATCCCCGTCGTCAATCGGAAGTTGGGAGGGATGTCAGCTGAACGGATGGCCCGACTGAAGCACTCGGGGCCAGAGACGATGGTCCTGCTTCCACTCGGACGGTCTCCATCGTGACCGTCACTGTGGGCTCGACTCCTGTCGACCTTGCTCTGGGCGATGTACCCTCTTGCGTCGGGTCTTGGATCATACGTGTCACCGACTGAACGCCGATCATCATGATGTTGGAGGGGTGCGTGAACGGCGATGATCTTCGGGATTCGTGGAACGGCTGCCCCCTCTGCGTCGCTGATGAGAGTGGGGGCTGTAAACCGACCGATGCATGTTCGCGTGAACAGAACTGTTGTGGATCCTGTTGTGCGACTGGGAGACCGCCGAATTCTGCTGCTGCGCCGTGTGCAACAGGGCACGGATCTGCTCGATGCCTCTACCAACCTCTGAATCAGTCGGTTGGAGGGAATCAACTATCTTGGCAGCGGCAGCCAGGTTGAGGACGGGTGTACGGAACACCTCGACGTTGCTCTGACGAGTGCGTCGACTGGCAGCACGATGGTGTTGACGGCGAGCGCCGGACGATTCGCCGACCTCGTGCTCATTCCGGCCAGTCCGGTGGGGACTTTCATGGGAATTTGCCATGAGAACTTCGGCTGCAGGCCCACGACCCAAGTACTCGGAAGGTAACTCAGTCGGAACTGAGTCCAAGCACCGGGACGGCGGCGCGACCACAACCGACTCGAGGACCGCCACTTGAGAGGACGCGTTCTGGCGCGCCTGGGCGTATCGCACCCAACGCTGGAGCCGGGGACGGTGCGTGACGGGGGCGAAGGTCGACACCGGGGCCCACTGCTGGAGAAGAAGGACGCCCCGGGCACCGGCACGGAAGTGCGTAGCCCCGTGACTGGGGAGCGCCTTGACGTCGAGAGACGCATCCCGAAGCCATGCCGAATCGTCGACGATGAAGGATAGTGCGCCGAAGAGGATCTCCCGACCCATGCATAAATCTCCGCCGGATGACATGATGAAAAGATGAAGCTGCAAACTCGCCGGAAGTCGCTTAGACGCCTGCCCCACGGTGGGCGCCAACTGTCGTGGGTATAAGTCTGACAGTAGATGTGTAGGGTACGAAAGGATGGGCAGAGCCTTAGCTACGGCGAGGTTGTATGAGTTCAGGCCCCTCTACGGTGGAGGTAAAAGCCCTACGTCTCAGTGCTCTTGGGAGCTTAGTGTCGAGTGGAATATAGGATTATAGTAAATGCCAACCCCTGCACCAGTGGGGAAGGGCGGCTTATATAGAGTGCGCTGCCCTTCACAACGGCCCGGTGGACAGGGGTGGAGTAGTGGCGAATAAATGCCTACGTTACAGGTAACGTATGCCTTAAATGCCAAAAATGGTGTATGAAAACGTATGACCGTTGTCCTCCCCGGAGGTTACGATGTACAGAGTGGAATTCAGTCGGTACGATAAATATGCTCCGAATGCTCGTCACCGACTAGATGATGGGGGGTCCTTAGTTCAGTCGGAACTGTCAAAGGGCCTTGCCCTCTATGAAGGATAGTCCTTGGGTAGGACCTATAGGGCAGGCCTATGACCCTACCCTGGGACTATAACCCCATAATTTGGCCAAGTAGATCTATGATTCTTGCAATGGGAGAAGTGCTTGGTTTTGGGTTCATACCGTGCGGTGACCTCACCCAGTAACAGAAGGGGTAGCGAGGCACGTATCGTGTTGTTGCCATCAAGGGTATGGGGTTTTCATCATTGGTTTGAGATTATCCCTCTACATCATGTCATCTTGCTTACATCGTTACTCTGTTCGTCATGAACTCAATACACTAGATGCATGCTGGATAGCGGTCGATGTGTGGAGTAATAGTAGTAGATGCAGAAATTATCGGTCTACTTGTCTCGGACGTGATGCCTATATGTATGATTATTGGCTTAGATATCGTCATGACTTTGCGCGGTTCTATCAATTGCTCGACAGTAATTTGTTCACCCACCATAACACTTGCTATTTAGAGAGAAGCCTCTAGTGAACATTATGGCCCCTAGGGTCTACTCCACACCATATTTTTAGCCTTACACTTTTTGCTTTGTTGCACTTTCCGCCTTCAGATCTCACTTTGCAAACAATCTTGAAGGGATTGACAACCCCTTTGAAGCGTTGGGTGCAAGCTTGTTTGTGTTTGCGCGGGTACTTTGGACTTGACGAGGCCCTCCTTCTGGTTCGATACATTGGTTCTCAAACTGAGGGAAATAATTACTGCTCCTGTGCTGCATCACCCTTTCCTCTTCAAGGGAAAAACCAACGCAAACCAGAGAAGTAACAAGAAGAATTCCTAAGCGCGAGGGAAGGAATTTTGTTGCCGCAACAGAAGAATTTCTGGCGCCGTTGCTAGGGAGGAAGATCAAGTCAAGAACTCATCCAAGTAGGTGTCGCAAACTCATCTCTTGCATTTACTTTGTTTGCCAGTTGCCTCTCGTTTTCCTCTCCCCCACTTCACCAATTTGCCTTTTTCGTTCGCCCTTTTTCTCGCATGCTCTATGTTTGCTTGTGTGCTTGCTTTCTTGCCGAAGTCACCATGAATGAAAACACCAAACTTTGTGACTTCTCGAATACTAATAATAATGATTTTATTAGTACTCCGATTGCTCCCGCCACTAGTGCGGAGTCATACGAAATCAATGCCGTTTTGCTGAATCTTGTTATGAAAGAGCAATTCTCTGGACTTCCTAGTGAAGATGCCGCATCCGATCTCAATACCTTCATTGAGTTTTGCGATATGCAAAAGAAAAAAGATATGGATAATGACATGATTAAATTGAAGCTTTTTCCTTTCTCGTTGCGAGATCGCGCAAAAACTTGGTTTTCTTCTTTGCCCAAAAATAGTATCAATTCTTGGGATAAGTGCAAAGATGCTTATATATCCAAGTATTTTCCGCCGGCTAAGATCATCTCTCTCCGTAATGATATCATGAATTTCAAGCAACTTGATCATGAACATGTTGCACAAGCTTGGGAGAGAATGAAGTTAATGATTAGAAATTGCCCCGCTCATGGCTTGAGCCTTTGGATGATTATTCAAATCTTTTACGCTGGCTTGAATTTCGCTTCTAGAAATATCTTGGACTCCGCCTCAGGTGGAACGTTCATGGAAATCACGTTAGGGGAAACCACAAAGCTCTTAGACAACATCATGACAAACTACTCTCAATGGCACACTGAAAGGTCACCTACTAGTAAGAAGGTACACACTATAGAAGAAATTAACTTGTTGAGTGCTAAGATGGATGAGTTAATGAATTTGGTTGCTAGTAGAAGTGCTCCTTTGGATCCTAATGATATGCCTTTGTCTTCTTTGATTGAGAGTAGCAACGCTAGCTTGGACGTTAATTTTGTTGGTAGGAATAACTTTGGCAACAACAATGCTTTTAGAGGAAACTATGTTCCTAGGCCTTTTCCTAGTAACTCCTCTAATAACTTTGGCAACTCCTACAACAATACCCATGGAAATTACAATAGATTACCCTCTGATCTAGAGAGTAATGTCAAAGAGTTCATCAACTCTCAAAAGATTTTCAATGCGTCCATAGAGGAAAAACTACTCAAAATTGACTATTTGGCTAAGAGCGTGGATAGAATTTCTTGTGATGTTGATGCTTTAAAAGTTAGATGTGCTCCTCCCAAAATCAACATGGATGAAACTTTGAAAGCTATGCGTGTTTCCTTGATTGAGAGACAAGAAAGAACCGCCCAAATTCGTGCTAGACATGAATGGCTTAAAAAGGCGTGTTCTCGTGATGAGAATCATGAAGATCTTAAAGTGATTGGTGTGAATCCCAGTGAATCTTTGTTTTCTTGTGTCAAACCTAATGATTATGGGGGTGGATATTGATGGGGAACGTCGCATGGGAAACAAAAAATTTCCTACGCGCACGAAGACCTATCATGGTGATGTACATCTACGAGAGGGGACGAGTGATCTACGTACCCTTGTAGATCGTACAGCAGAAGCATTAGTGAACGCGGTTGATGTAGTGGAACGTCCTCACGTCCCTCGATCCACCCCGTGAACAATCCGGCGATCAGTCCCACGATCTAGTACCGAACGGACGGCACCTCCGCGTTCAACACACGTACAGCTCGACGATGATCTCGGCCTTCTTGATCCAGCAAGAGAGATGGAGAGGTAGAAGAGTTCTCCGGCAGCGTGACGGCGCTCCAGCGGTTGGTGATGACCTTGTCTTAGCAGGGCTCCGCCCGAGCTCCGCAGAAACGCGATCTAGAGGAAAAACCGTGGAGGTATGTGGTCGGGCTGCCGTGGAAAAGTCGTCTCAAATCAGCCCCAATACCTCCGTATATATAGGTGGGAGGGAGGGGACCTTGCCTTGGGGCTCAAGGAGCCCCAAGGGTGTCGGCCGAGTCCAAGGGGGGAAGACTCCCCCCCCCAAACCGAGTTGGACTTGGTTTGGTGGGTGGGAGTCCTTCCCTTCCTTCCCACCTCCTTTTTTTTCTTTCTCTTTGATTTTCCTTTGTATGGCGCATAGAGCCCTTTTGGGCTGTCCCACCAGCCCACTAAGGGCTGGTGCGCCACCCTCATGGCCTATGGGCTTCCCCGGGGTGGGTTGCCCCCCCCCCCCTCCCCGATGAACTTCCGGAACCCATTCGTCATTCCCGGTACATTCCCGGTAACTCCGAAAACCTTCCGGTAATCAAATGAGGTCATCCTATATATCAATCTTCGTTTCCGGACCATTCCGGAAACCCTCGTGACGTCTGTGATCTCATCCGGGACTCCGAACAACATTCGGTAACCAACCATATAACTCAAATACGCATAAAACAACGTCGAACCTTAAGTGTGCAGACCCTGCGGGTTCGAGAACTATGTAGACATGACCCGAGAGACTCCTCGGTCAATATCCAATAGCAGACAATCTGAGCACACGCTCAACGATTGAGCTTTTCTCCTTTACTTTGTGGACAAAGAATCTTGTTGGAGGTCTCGTACCTCTTACCAAGGGCACAAGCATGAAATCACAATTTCATCTCTTTAGAACATCACTTATGTTCCGAGACGTTTTACAACGTTTTCGTCGCCTTGCTTCTTAGCCATTAAGTATTTTGCACTGAACTATCGTGTAGTCATCAGAAACGTGTATGTCAGATGTTCATAGCATCCACAGACGACACTCGAGGTGCAGCACACCGAGTGGTGCATTAAGGACATAAGCCTTCTGCGTAGCAACGAGGACAATCCTCGGTTTTACAGACTCAGTCTGCAAAGTTTGCTACTATCAATGTTCAACTAAATTTTCTCTAGAAACATATAAAAAACAGTAGAGCTATAGCGCAAGATACATCGTAATTCGCCAAGACCATTAGACTATGTTCATGACAATTAGTTCAATTGATCATATTACTTAAGATCTCCCACTCAAAAAGTACATCTCTCTAGTCATTTGAGTGGTACATGATCCAAATCCACTATCTCAAGTCCGATCATCACGTGAGTCGAGAATAGTTTCAGTGGTAAGCATCTCTATGCTAATCATATCAACTATATGATTCATGCTCGACCTTTCGGTCTCATGTGTTCCGAGGCCATGTCTGCACATGCTAGGCTCGTCAAGCTTAACCCGAGTGTTCCGCGTGCGCAACTATTTTGCACCCGTTGTATGTGAACGTTGAGTCTATCACACCCGATCATCACGTGGTGTCTCGAAACGACGAACTGTAGCAACGGTGCACAGTCGGGGAGAACACAATTTCGTCTTGAAATTTCAGTGAGAGATCACCTCATAATGCTACCGTCGTTCTAAGCAAAATAAGGTGCATAAAAGGATTAACATCACATGCAATTCATAAGTGACATGATATGGCCATCATCACGTGCTTCTTGATCTCCATCACCAAAGCACCGGCACGATCTTCTTGTCACCGGCGTCACACCATGATCTCCATCATCATGATCTCCATCAACGTGTCGCCATCGGGGTTGTCGTGCTACTCATGCTATTACTACTAAAGCTACGTCCTAGCAAAGTAGTAAACGCATCTGCAATTACAAACGTTAGTTATAAAGACAACCCTATGGCTCCTGCCAGTTGCCGTACCATCGACGTGCAAGTCGATATTATCTATTACAACATGATCATCTCATACATCCAATATATCACATCACATCGTTGGCCATATCACATCACAAGCATACCCTGCAAAAACAAGTTAGACGTCCTCTAATTTTGTTGTTGCATGTTTTACGTGGTGACCATGGGTATCTAGTAGGATCGCATCTTACTTACGCAAACACCACAACGGAGATATATGAATTGCTATTTAACCTCATCCAAGGAACTCCTCGGTCAAATCCGGTTCAACTAAAGTTGGAGAAACTGACACCCGCCAGTCATCTTTGAGCAACGGAGTTACTCGTAGCGATGAAACCAGTCTCTCGTAAGCGTACGAGTAATGTCAGTCTGAGCCGCTTCGATCCAACAATACCGCGGAATCAAGAAAAGACTAAGGAGGGCAGCAAAACTCACATCACCGCCCACAAAAACTTTTGTGTTCTACTTGAGAAGACATCTACGCATGAACCTAGCTCATGATGCCACTGATGGGGAACGTCACATGGGAAACAAAAAATTTCCTACGCGCACGAAGACCTATCATGGTGATGTCCATCTACGAGAGGGGATGAGTGATCTACGTACCCTTGTAGACCGTACAGCAGAAGCGTTAGTGAATGCGGTTGATGTAGTGGAACGTCCTCACGTCCCTCGATCCGCCCCGCGAACAATCCTGCGATCAGTCCCACGATCTAGTACCGAACGGACGACACCTCCGCGTTCAGCACACGTACAGCTCGACGATGATCTCGGCCATCTTGATCCAGCAAGAGAGACAGAGAGGTAGAAGAGTTCTGCGGCAGCGTGACGGCGCTCCGGAGGTTGGTGATGACCTTGTCTCAGCAGGGCTCCGCCCGAGCTTCGCAGAAACGCGATCTAGAGGAAAAACCGTGGAGGTATGTGGTCGGGCTGCCGTGGAAAAGTCGTCTCAAATCAGCCCCAATACCTCCGTATATATAGGTGGGAGGGAGGGGACCTTGCCTTGGGGCTCAAGGAGCCCCAAGGGGGTCGGCCGAGTCCAAGGGGGGAAGACTCCCCCCCCCAAACCGAGTTGGACTTGGTTTGGTGGGTGGGAGTCCTTCCCTTCCTTCCCACCTCCCTTTTTTTTCTTTCTCTTTGATTTTCCTTTGTATGGCGCATAGAGCCCTTTTGGGCTGTCCCACCAGCCCACTAAGGGCTGGTGCGCCACCCTCATGGCCTATGGGCTTCCCCGTGGTGGGTTGCCCCCCCCCCCCCCCGGTGAACTTCCGGAACCCATTCGTCATTCCCGGTAACTCCGATAACCTTTCGGTAATCAAATGAGGTCATCCTATATATCAATCTTCATTTTCGGACCATGCCGGAAACCCTCGTGACGTCCGTGATCTCATCCGGGACTCCGAACAACATTCGTTAACCAACCATATAACTCAAATACGCATAAAACAACGTCGAACCTTAAGTGTGCAGACCCTGCGGGTTCAAGAACTATGTAGACATGACCCGAGAGACTCCTCGGTCAATATCCAATAGCGGGACCTGGATGCCCATATTGGATCCTACATATTCTACGAAGATCTTATCGTTTGAACCTCAGTGCCAAGGATTCATATAATCCCGTATGTTATTCCCTTTGTCCTTCGGTATGTTACTTGCCCGAGATTCGATCGTCAGTATCCGCATACCTATTTCAATCTCGTTTACCGGCAAGTCTCTTTACTCGTTCCGTAATACAAGATCCCGCAACTTACACTAAGTTACATTGCTTGCAAGGCTTGTGTGTGATGTTGTATTACCGAGTGGGCCCCGAGTTACCTCTCCGTCACACGGAGTGACAAATCCCAGTCTTGATCCATACTAACTCAACTAACACCTTCGGAGATACCTGTAGAGCATCTTTATAGTCACCCAGTTACATTGCGACGTTTGATACACACAAAGCATTCCTCCGGTGTCAGTGAGTTATATGATCTCATGGTCATAGGAACAATACTTGACACGCAGAAAACAGTAGCAACAAAATGACACGATCAACATGCTACGTCTATTAGTTTGGGTCTAGTCCATCACATGATTCTCCTAATGATGTGATCCCGTTATCAAGTGACAAGACTTGCCCATGGCTAGGAAACCTTGACCATCTTTGATCAACGAGCTAGTCAACTAGAGGCTTACTAGGGGCAGTGTTTTGTCTATGTATCCACACAAGTATTGTGTTTCCAATCAATACAATTATAGCATGGATAATAAACGATTATCATTAACTAAGAAATATAATAATAACTAATTTATTATTGCCTCTAGGGCATATTTCCAACAGATATGAATCCACTTTGGTTGAAAAGCGCCCCAATGATTCGGAGTCCATCTATCTTGATGCTAAAAGCATTAAAAGTAGAGTAGAAGACGTTAAAACTTTAAGTAGTAATGAAATTACTACCGTGGATTTCCAGGAATTCAATTATGATAGTTTCTCCTTGATTGAATGCATTTCTTTGATGCAATCCATGGTGAACTCTCCACACACTTATAGCCAAAACAAAGCTTTTACCGACCATATCGTCGAAGCTATGATAAATTCTTTTGAAGAGAAACTTCAATTGGAAGTCTCTATCCCTAGAAAGTTTCATGATGAGTGGGAACCTACAATCAAAATCAAAATCAAAAACTATGAGTGCAATGATTTGTTTGATTTGGGTGCTAGTCTTTCCGCGATTCCAAAGTCTTTATGTGATGTTCTGGGTTTTAATGAGATTGAGGAGTGTTCTCTTAATTTTCATCTTGCGGATTCTACTGTCAAGAAACCCATGGGAAGTATCAATGATTTTCTTATTATTGCAAATAGGAACTATGTACCCGTGGATTTCATTGTGCTTGACATTGATTGCAATCCTACATCCCTATTATTCTTGGTAGACCTTTCCTAAGGACTATCGGTGCTATCATGGATATGAAGGAAGGGAATATTAGATTTCAATTTCCTTTAAGGAAGGGCATGGAAAACTTTCCTAGAAAGAAAATAAGATTTCCTTATGAATCCATGATGAGGGTCACTTATGGTTTGAGCACCAAAGACGACGATACATGATTCTATCGCTTTTATGCCTAGCTAAGGGCGTTAAACAATAGCGCTTGTTGGGAGGCAACCCAATGAATTTATCTTTCTATTTCTGTTTTGTTGCATCCACCCTTTCCTAATTCTGTTGTGATTGTGTTTTTGTGTTTCTTTTTGTGTTTGAGCCAAGCAAAGCCTTTTTGATTAGTCTTGGTAATGGTTGTTTGATCCTGCTGGAAAAAGACAGAAACTTTTCGCTCACGAGATGATTTTTCATTTTTATTCAGAAAGAGATTTTGAGTTGATTTTGTTTGCTGCTGATTGATATACTTTTTGCCCAGGCCGTCGTAATGTTTCATATGTTTTGAGGTACCAGAAGTATACGAAGTATACAGATTGCTACAGACTGGTCTGTTTTTGACAGATTCTGTTTTTGTTGAGTTGGTTGCTTGTTTTGATGAAACTATGGTTAGTATCGGGGGGGTACTACCATGAAAAAGTGAGAATACAATAGCCCATCATCAGTATAGATGGAATTCAAGTTTTCTACAGTACCAAAAGAAGTGGTAGTTTGTTTTCTTGTACTAATGTTATCACAAGTTTCTGTTTAAGTTTTGTGTTGTGAAGTTTTCAAGTTTTGGGTGATGTTCTCATGGACAAATAGCTAAGGAGTGGAAAGAGCTCAAGCTTGGGGATGCCCAAGGCACCCCAAGCCAAATTCAAGGACACCAAAAAGCCTAAGCTTGGGGATGCCCCGGGAAGGCATCCCCTCTTTCGTCTTCAATCCATTGGTAATATTACTTGGAGCTATATTTTTTTTGAAGGAAAACTGTAAGGGAAACCCCCCACAGTGAGTTTTTTTTTGAAATAATAAGAACCCAAATTCGCGCCTGTGGGGACTTGAACTTGGGTGGCTGGGTTGTACATCCACTCCACTAGCCAAGTGAGCTAGGCTCACTTCCTCTTGGAGCTATATTTTTGTGCACCACATGATATGTGTTTTGCTTGGAGCGTCTTGTATCATAGGAGTCTTTTCTTTTTGTTGTGTCACAATCATCCTTACTGCACACCTTTTTTAGAGAGAGAGACATGCACTCATCGTGATTTTGCTAGAATGCTCATAGTGCTTCACTTATATCTTTTGAGCTAGATACTTTTGCTCTTGTGCTTCACTTATATCTTTAGAGCACGGCGGTGCGTGATTTGGTAGTTGGGTTATGCTCTGAAAATAGTCCCAAATGTGCTAGGTACCCAAATAGGATGCAAAAACATCCATATTCATGTGCATTGAGTAGAAAGAGAAGTTTTGATTCCTCTCAATTAGTTTTGAGACATGGATTCGGTAATATTAAGAGTTATGTTAGTAGGGTGTTGTGAATCTAGAGATACTTGTGTTGGAGTTAGTGATTCCCGTAGCATGCACGTACGGTGAACCGCTATGTTAGGAAGTCGGAGCTTAATTGATCTATTGATTGTCATCCTTTGTGTTGAGGTCGGGATCGCGCGATGGTTTACACCTACCAACCCTTCCCCTCGGAGTATGTGTTTAGCACTTTGTTTCGATTACTAATAAAAACTTTCGCAACAAGTATGTGAGTTCTTCATGACTAATGTGAGTCCATGGTATAGATGCACTTTCACCTTCCACCATTGCTAGCCTCTCTAGTACCGCGCAATTCTCGTCGGTGCACAAACCCACCAAATTCCTTCCTCAAAACAGCCACCATATCTACCTACTATGGCATTTTCATAGCCATTCCGAGATATATTGCCATGCAACAACCACCGTTCCGTCTCATGACTTGTGCCGTCACTCTCATATTGACATTGCATGATCGTAAGATAGCTAGCGAGATGTTTCAACGTCATACACCATGCTAGATGGTTGCACATCCCGGTACATTGCCAGAGGCATTTCCTATGGAGTCATCATCATTGTGATCTTTGAGCTGTGAGTAAATAAAAGTGTGGTGATCATCATTATTAGAGCATTGTCCCATGTGAGGAAATAAAAAAAATAAAAAAAATAGGCCAAAGAGCCCAAAAACAAAAAAAAAGAGAAAAGAGAAAAGAGAAAAAAAGAGGCCTAAGAGCCCAAATGAAAAAAAAGAAAAGAGAGAAAAAGAGAGAAGGGACAATGCTACTATCTTTTTCCACACTTGTGCTTCATGTTAGCACCATGTTCTTCATGATTGAGAGATTCTTGCTTTGTCACTACTATATGCTAGTGGGAAGCTTCACTATATAACTTGGCTTGTATATTCCAATGACGGGCTTCCTCAAAATTTCCCTAGGTCTTCGTGATCAAGCAAGTTGGATGCACACCCACTAGTTTCCCTTTTGAGCTTTCACATACTTATAGCTCTAGTGCATCTCTTGTATGGCAATACCTACTCATTCACATTGATATCTATTAATGGGCATCTCCACAGCCTATTGATACGCCGAGTCAGTGTGACCATCTCCTCCTTTTTTGTCTCACAACCACCACCACAGTCTATTCCACCTATAGTGCTATATCCATGGCTCGCGCTCATGTATTGCGTGATAGTTATAAAAAAGTTTGAGAAAGTAGGAGTGCGAAAACAATTACTTGGCCAATTCCGGGGTTGTGCACGATTTACATTAGTTGTGTGAGGATGATGGAGCATAGCCAGACTATATGATTTTGTAGGGATAACTTTCTTTGGCCTTGTTATTTTGAAAGTTCATGATTACTTTGCTAGGTTGCTTGAAGTATTACTGTTTTCATGTCAATAGCAAACTATTGTTTTGAATCTTACGGATCTGAACATTCATGTCACGTGAAAGAAGTTGCAAAGGACAACTATGCTAGGTAGCATTCCACATAAAAAATTAATTCTTTATCAGTTCCCTACTCGAGGACGAGCAGGAGTTAAGCTTGGGGATGCTTGATACGTCTCCAACGTATCTATAATTTTTGATGGTTTCATGCTATTATCTTGTCAAACTTTGGGTGTTTTTGCATGCCTTTTATTTATTTTTTGCGACTAATTTATTAACTCAGTGCCAAGCGCCAGTTCCTTTTTTTCCATGTTTTTGACCCCTTTCAGAGTTGATTTTGGAATGGAGTCCAAACGGAAAAAAATCCCCGAAAATATTTTTTTGGAACGGAAGAAGGTCGGAGAACTTGGGAGCCAAGGCAGGGGAGCCCCATGGGCCCCACAAGCCCCCACCCCGCAGCCAGGGGGGGCGTGCCATCCAGGCTTGGGGGCCCCTGGAGGTCCCCTGACCTAGGTCTTTCGCCTATATAATCCCATAAATTCCAGAAAAAATCGGGAGATCATCGAAAGTACTTTTCCACCGCCGCAAGCTTCTGTCTCCGCAAGATCCCATATGGGGCATGTCCTGGTGCCCTGCCGGAGGGGGGATTCGGACACGGAGGGCTTCTTCATCAACACCATGACCTCTCCAATGATGCGTGAGTAGTTCACCATAGACCTACGGGTCCATAGCTAGTAACTAAATGGCTTCTTCTCTCTCTTGGATCTTCAATACAAAGTTCTCCATGATCTTGATGGAGATCTATCTGATGTAATCTTCTTTTGCGGTGTGTTTGTCGAGATCCGATGAATTGTGGATTTATGATCAGATTATCTATGAATCTTATTTGAGTTTCTTCTGATCTCTCTTATGCATGATTTCATATCCTTGTAATTCTCTTCGAGTTGTGGGTTTTGTCTGGCCCACTAGATCTATCATTCTTGCAATGGGAGAAGTGCTTGGTTTTGGGTTCATACCGTGCGGTGACCTCACCCAGTGACAGAAGGGGTAGCAAGGCACGTATCGTCTTATTGCCATCAAGGGTAAAAAGATGGGGTTTTCATCATTGGTTTGAGATTATCCCTCTACATCATGTCATCTTGCTTAAAGCGTTACTCTGTTCGTCATGGACTCAATACACTAGATGCATGCTGGATAGCGGTTGATGTGTGGAGTAATAGTAGTAGATGCAAAAAGTATCGGTCTACTTGTCTCGGACGTGATGTCTATATGTATGATCATTGCCTTAGATATCGTCATGACTTTGCGCGGTTCTATCAATTGCTCGACAGTAATTTGTTCACCCACCGTAACACTTGCTATTTTGAGAGAAGCCTCTAGTGAACACTATGGCCCCCAGGGTCTACTCCACACCATATTTTCAGCCTTATACTTTTTACTTCGTTGCACTTTCAGCCTTCAGATCTTACTTTGCAAACAATCTTGAAGGGATTGACAACCCCTTTGAAGCGTTGGGTGCAAGCTTGTTTGTGTTTGCGCAGGTACTTTGGACTTGACGAAGCCCTCCTTCTGGTTCGATACCTTGGTTCTTAAACTGAGGGTAATACTTACTGCTCCTGTGCTGCATCACCCTTTCCTCTTCAAGGGAAAAACCGACGCAAACCAGAGAAGTAACAAGAATAATTCCTAAGCGCTAGGGAAGGACTTTTCTTGCCGCAGCAATGCAGTGGTGGCAGCATATTCGGGCCTAGAGCTTGACAATCCTGGAGGTGACAACGAGCACACACTAGGAGAGGCCATACATCATATCATTCTATGGAGAAAGGATTGCAAGGTATTTCCAAGGCCACCGGCACCGCGTCAGCCAGCTCCTCATCCAAGTCCGCCATCGCGTCAGCCCACTCCTCCTCCTCCAAGTTCGGCACCGCGTGAGCAGACTCCTCCTCCTCCAAGTCTGGCACTGCGTGAGCCCGCACCTCCTCCTCCAAGTCCGCCATCGTGTCAGCAGACTCCTCCTCCTCCAAATCCAGCACTGCATCAACCGACTCCTCCTCTAAGTCTGACACCGCGTCAGCTGACTCCTCCTCCAAGTCAGGGACCAAGTCAGCTGTCTCCACTGCCTCAGCGGGTTCTGCCACCTCAGCAACAACGGAAGAGAGGCGCCGCAGCTACATTGGCTAGCATTAAAATAGGACGCAAGAAATTCCGATATGGTCCAAGCCTCAAGCCTCTTTCGATGTTGCCTTACCACCTGACTCCCGAGGAGAACACAACCAAAGTGCAAGCCCAAGTGAAGGCCCATTTTGGACCGAAACCACCCTCGCCGCCAAAGGAGATTACCTGAGCATGTCATCCAACACTTTATTGATAATGATCAACCAGCTATCAAGCATATCAACTCACACTATGACCGCTCTATCAAGAAGTCATATCAAGCACAATAAAAGAAGGAGTCAAGCTTGAGCTCGAGCCAAGCAACTCGCAAAAAATGCGGGAAAGATGTTCCCCAGCTGGGAGAACAAGCATGCAATCGATCCCCCTACTACAAACCCATGTGAGTACCGCCGATCAGCAGCTGATAATATCGACGATCATAGAAGGCAGGCTAAAGAGGCCGGTGTCGCTATAGAATAATTCCTAGTATCGAGAAATGTTTCAGTTACTCATTCAAGACGCACTCGACAAATCTCTCGTCAGTTGCTATTATTCGTAATTAATTTATTTCTGTAATTTAAATCTCTAGCTAGCTGTAGTGCTTGTTCATTACCTGTAACTATCCTCACTATATATTATTTTCCGTGGTATTATGAACAATGAAGATGTATGAAATAAAAAAAGTTGGACGCTATGACATTGGGTTCGTCGACTCAAATACCAATAATGAAGAGACATGGACGCGTAAATGGGAACGAAAAGACACAGAAAAAAGCTTGGTAGAGTTCTTGGTGCGACTAAATACCCAACCAGAAAAAATTCCTTACAACTTCGGGTGAGTGACACTGTCTTGTACTACAAATTCTATTTTGGCTTACTAGATTTTAGTAAGTGTAGTTGATGAGTAATATATGCACATGCCCCCTTAATTATACAAAAGTGTGCGCATGTAGTTTTCACTGGATCCTGCTAATCATTAAAGTTGACGAGGGAAAAGTTCTAGTACTGGACTCACTACTTAAAGACGATAAAGACTACGCAACCGTGAGGGGGATGGTCGAGAGGTAATTTCAATCATTATCGAACTATATGTCGGCCTCTTTAGTTCATTTCCTGATGTCAACTAATTAATAACTCCTTTATTCATTTTCTTTCCCGGCGGGCAGGACTTGTGAAAAGTTCATCAAACAGGTTGAAGGCTCATGGAAACAAAAACTGAAATGGGTGCGACCCAGGGTAATTAATTAAGTAGTACTAGGTAGCTACCATATCTTTAATTCTAGTTTCAATACCATTATAATGCTTGATTAATTATTACCTGATTTAATTCTATTCTCGTAAAGTGCATGGGGCAGGTCCGAGGGAATAATTGATGTGCATACTACGTTTGCGATAACATTCGCATGTTGACGTCCGAAAGGTCCAAAAGTGATAGACAACTTTGGGTACGTTTACCAGAACACTATTCACAATTCTTTTTATCATGATCTAATATATCTACAAACAACTAATATATTCATATTGATCTTCTTTCTCATGAATATGCAAGAGAGGCGGGATCAGCTCCTACCAACGAATCGCGTACAAGCAATTCAAGAGGAAATAGCGGGATTTTTGCTCAACGAGGTCATAGATCCCAAAGGAGAATACCATTACAAGCTGTAATGCCTCCATGTAATGATCTGCAAATTGTAGGAGAAATTGTATATATATATATGTGTGTGTGTGTGTGTATGTGTGAATGGTCATGCGAGAAATTCGATGATATATATATATATATATATATATATATATATATATATATATATATATATATATATATATATATATATATATATATATATGATCGGTTCTACAAAAAATTCTATTTTTATATATGCATAACGTGTACAATATGTAGTAGCGTAAAATATGTTTGAAATGAAAAATAATTAAATGGAAAACACAAGATTAAAAGGAAAAAAAAACCATAAACCCTAGGCCCCTAAACCTTTTAGTCCTGGTTGGTGTAACCAACCGGGACTAAAGGCCCCCAGCCCCCCGGCGCGGGTTTGTGCCACATGGTGGGCATTTGGTTTTAGTTCGTGACGAATCGACACTAAAGGGTGGGGACTAAAGGGGGGGACTTTAGTCCCCACCGGGCCCACCCTTTAGTGCCTGTTGCAGAACCAACACTAACGGTCCTTACGAACCGGGACTATTGCCTGGTTCTGCACTAGTGATATAGGCATCTCTTTGATCCCGGTTGGTCGCTAGAACCGGGATAGAATACTGACCTTGAGTCCAGGTTCCAGCCACCAACCGGGCCTAAAGGTGCTGCGCTAGGAGCGAGGACTATTTGGTCCGGATTCATGTATGGAACCGGGACCAAAGGGCTCAAACAAACCGAGAACCTGACCCGGCCGGCGCCATGGCCTCACGAACCGGGACTGATGCACCCATTGGTTACGCTTCATAACAGAACCAGGATTAAATCCCTTTCATCGCCTCGACCAAAGCCCTGTTTTCTACTAGTGGCTGCTCCCCTTCCTTCTCTCCTTTGCCCCCGGACTCCATCCTGAGCATCACATCACAGTTTCTCGAAACCTCAACTACAAAAGTCTCCTATATATGGGAGCGACAACAATACTATATAGCAAGAACCACCAAATTGGCTGAGATCATTGCCATCAAATTAAAGTCATGCGGCAAATCCATAGGTGGGATCTGAACATATCTGAAAATATTCTTTGCATCCATCACATATGTGGTATCATGGTTTGTTTTTGACTGTAACAGATAGAAGCCATCAGAATTATATCTTCATGATCTCTAAATTAGTATGAAGACTAACATAATGTGCACATGATAACTGGGTTGCAAAGAGATATGACTAAGTTTGTGCTCTCTAAATAGTATATGGAGACTAAGAAAATAACACACTATTTCTAGGATCTTTTCCATGATTTCTTTAATGTGTCAAGAAAATATGATGTGGGTGGAATATGTCATGACGACATGAAGCACGTGAACTAAGAATGTGATCCATGTGGTTATGCATCAGATGCAAAATTAATAGATTGCACATATATAGTCGACCTCACTTACCTGAGTACTCCTAAAGGGATGTGAGATGCCCATGCTGTCCCTGGAGGTAGTCCTTTTGTCTGATGTCAATGATCAATTCCTCCATGCTTCATCGTTGTTTCGTGCGTAACCTGATGAAAAAATGGTACATGATCACACTCAGTCTTCACATCGTCTCACAATGAAAGCACTTTGAACTTCTGATTGATCCATGTCCTTGCCACTCACCATTACGTGTAACATATATACACGGGTGTATTCTCATATCTCTCATCGAAATACTTCATAATATGCTCCTTTCTTCATCCCTAATCTTTTATATCAGCTTACTTCTTGAATCTTTACACATAAATAAACACATTCACCCACACACTGAAAAACAAGAGGTAGGAATCAAATAAAGAAGGTGAGGAAAAAAGAGATTGGACTAAAGGCATCCCTCCTGACCCCCATATCCTATGAACCCTAGTTCATTGTTTTAGTTCAACGGGAGCATTTCAAAGTCCGAGAAATGCTCAAGTTCAATATGATCTATTTTCTCCTTCGTAAAAAAATGCTCAAGTTCAACAGGTTTTACTCGGTTTACTCTGTTTTTTTGCCATGCAAGTCCTACCATAATTTGGTTTGGAATTAATTGTTTTCAGTCGGTGGAGTTACAGGTTGTGGTGTTGCATATGTGTGGAGGATGTCCCTGATCATCCCTCCGATGTTCGACAAAAGGTGTCCATTTGTTGTATGTTGAGTTTTGCTCATAGGATGATGGTTGGTACATTTGTTGAGTTGTGCATTCATCAATGTATTTAAATCTTGTATTCATCTTGTCGCTTAAACATAACCCTGACAACTTTGATTTTGAGGCACATATGAGAACATGAGAGAGGGGGTCATTAAAACATAACCCCAATAACTTCGACATAAGGGGGGTCATTAAACATAACCCCGATAACGTTGATTTTGAGGCATATGAAAACATGATTTGCACATCAGACAAGCATGAGATATGCGGTCCGCAAAGTATCCTCTCCAAAAATATAGGACGACTCATCAGGCAGGAGGGGGAGGAGTCCTCGACGATCGTCTAACACTAACTGTTATAAAACTTGTCAACTTTGCATGATGTTTGCCACTATCCATTGCTCATATATGATTTCTTTTTTGTGATCAGATCTATGTTTTCCACTAATTCATCTCTCATGGTTGTATATTGCCATCTTGTAATATTTGAAAAACTATGGATAGAGACTTACAAAACGAAGAGTTGTTGGGGGATATAATCCGCGACGGAGGTGATGTTATCACCTTGTCGTATCTCAACAACACCAATTGAATGGACGAGGGAGTAGATGACAGCTCTAGTGATCGAGTGGAGGAGGGACGACATGACGGCTCCACCAGTGTTCGAGCCTTAAGTGTTGCAAAGTCCGGCGAGGTATATATATATATATTAAGCCTGTGGAGATAGATGCATTAATTGCTTTTATGAGCATATATTAACGCCTATTTCTTCTTTTATCCCTCTGGATTGAGACAAACTTCTATAAGGAGACGAGGCACGAAGAAAAGGTTGGGCCAGGATGAATAGTTCACGATCGAAGAAGTCGCTCCAGATGGCCAACCGAGTGGTCCGAAGAGGACCAAAGACAAATTTATATATCAGTTCAGAGTTATTGTTAGGGATAGCGTCTCGATCAGTATCTAAGAATGGAATAAGAGGCAGCACAGTGAAGTTTCTTATGTCGAGATAGACACAAATATGAGATTTGGAACCTGCTGATGACAAATTTCAGCCTACCGCTAGAGGAGGATCAAAATAACCCAGTTATACAGTGACAAGTCAAGACGATGTACCTTAAGAAGATGGCAGAACTATTCAAAAACTGGAAGAAAATATTGAACGAGTTTGTCGAGAAAGACCAGACTCCAGAAGTCACCGGTCAATATGCGAAGATAAAAGATCACATGTCCGCATTTGTGGCGTACAAAAAATCGGAGAAAGCTAAGCAAAGGTCGCATGTAAATAAGGAAAATGCTGCAAAGAAGAAGTATCACCATGTTACATGGTCGGGTGGCTACCAGGTTGCACGGACTACGTGGGACAACGCTGAGAACGACCTGCTTGATAAAGGGGTCCAGCCAGCGACATTGCACTGGCCCGATTGGTCAAGGACTTGGTTCTTTGGGCATGGGGGAGCTTTGAACCCAGAAACAGGGAAGTTTGTTTTCACGAAAGCTCAACTAGAAACACCCGTCTTAAAGATTATCGATGCAATCAAGGACGCACAATAAGGAAGGTTCCATCCTGACAGAGAGATGGACGAGCTGTCAAAGGCCCTCGGGAATCCTTAACACCCTCGACGAACACGAGGCACATCAGGGTCCGTTCCGTGGAAGTATGGATTTCCAGCGAGCACTGATTATAGAAGCCAGGGGAGAAAAAAGAAAGAGGAAGCAGACTAGTTGGAGAGGATGGAAGAAATATTTTTGCTGCAGGAGAAGAAACTAGAGGCATATACCAGTCAACGAGCTTGTCAGCAGCACGAAGCTCCTTCATTCGATAGTGCCCACGAAGCCACCTTACCATCTCAGCGAAAAAGCTGCATGGTGTCATAGCCCTAGATTATAGCTTGTAGCTAGTTGCATTAGTGAGCATTCATGCATGCATTCAAATCAACTTAATACAATGGGGATGATCTACAATTGGGAAGTGATCAAAACCCCAATGATTTGATAAATTGACAACAAGGCAATAAAAATTAATACCTTAAAAGTGACTAAGAAAATGTTCCAAATACTTGGCAAAATAGTGACATAAAATAAATTTGTCAAACCAGAATTTTAAGTCACAGAAACATTTCTGAAATGGAATTTTGATTTGACCAAATAGCTATTTGGAATGGAATTATTTTGATTCCTTCTATTTTAAAGTTTCAAAAATGTTGAAACTTTTATGTGACATTGGATATTATTATCTCTCTCACATAATAACATTTTAGGGTTTTATCTTTTGGTCAAACAATTTATTTTAAAACCTAAATCTAAAGGCCAGAAGGAAATAAAAAAAGAAAATAGAAAAGAAGAGAGAGACAGAAAGCTACCTGTCGCCCCTCCTGGCCCAGCCCACCAGGGGGGTCTCCCCTGTCGTCTTCCTCCTCGTGCCAGAAGGCAGAGGAGAAGGAAGGCACGGCGCCCCCTCGCCACCTCCTGCTTCACGTGGAGCTCTCCCCTGCCTCCTCGTGTCAGCACGTCAAGCCCTCCTCTCCCTTATCTCCGCGCCGCTGAGCCGCCCCGACCCCTCTGCCTCATCTTCTTCCTCCTCTCTCCCTCTCTTTTCCCCTTTGCCCTCTCTCTCTTAGGGATCCAAGCCGTCACCAATTCGTCGCCTTCGGTGCACCTCCGACCCTGCCGTCGGCGCTTGAAGCACCGCCGTGAGCCCCTCTTCCCATTCCCTCTCTTTTCCTTGAGTTTCCCCTCCTCTAGCCGCCTCCCGTCGCGGAGCCCGAGCTCCCTGCCGCCGGCAATGGCCGCCGCGGCCAGGGCCTCTTCCTCGCCCGGCCGACCATGCTAGCGTGTTCGGGGGGCCTGTAGTTGCTGCCCCAACCCTCAGTTCCTTTCCCCGTGCCCCCTAGCGATGACCCCGTCCTGCCCGAGCACCGACCGCCGCCTCCGACACTGCTGCCGCTGTCTCTGGCGATCCTCGCGCTCCAAACCTGCCGGAATGGATGCGGCCCAGCATGGGCTATCTCCAGGTGCTCTCAGTGCGTCAAACCGTCGCCGTTCATGCGATTCCGGCACGTAGCCGCCGTCGGTTTGGTTGTCGCCGCCGACGCTCCGGCGTGCTGACGTGGCCTGATGATTAGCACTAACCTACTGACTAATTAACCTCCCCCTACACACTGACAGAGGGCCCCACGTGTGGGTCAAACCCCACTTAGTGCGGGTCAACTCGGGATTAGCCCTGGCTCACTCACGTTTGGCCCCCACACGTCAGGTTTGACTCTCACCAGGCCAGTTGACTGCTGACGCAATGCTGATGCAGTGCTGATGCAGTAATTGATTTTCAATTATAAGATAAATCCAGGAAATTGCTAAAACTTGTAAAATCATAGAAATTAAAATATAACTCGGATGAAAATAATTTATATATGAAAAAGTATCAGAAAAATCCAAGGAATCTGATTATGGCATTTTCATGCATGTTTGAAAAAGTTAACATCACCAAATAGGCAAAATGGTGAATAGGATAAATTTAATAAATAGTTTGGAGATGGAATTTGATACTTATTTGAATTCCACTTCAATTGTTATGACCAAACATTGGTCAATGCAAACGAGTACCTCAAAATACTAACCCCATGCATGTTTGAACAATTTGTTATGAGCATCAGGTCGAATCAATTATAAGGGTACTTGGAAAGATACCCGGCTTGAAGTGATGTTTGGATCCTAATTCAAACCAACTTCAACTTAAGAAATGATAGCCACATTAGCCCTGCCACCTTTCATTTCATGTCTTGAGCATGCATCATAGTGTTGCATTTCTGTGAACTAATTGTTGTTCTTTCTTGTTTGCCAGTGTTGTTCCCTCTCGGTAAATGATGTTTCCGACGATGTGATCGTTGACATTGATGATGACTCATTGCTATCTTCAGACGTGTCAGGAAAGCAACCCCCCTTGAGCATATTGATATAAACCCACTCTCTCGCTTCTGCTCTCTTTTACTGCATTAGGACAAACACGATTCAACTGTACATGTTATTGGTAGTTGAACCCATTCATCTGCATGACCTGATTTTGTCACAGTAAATAGTTGAAACCACTTAGCATGAGTAGCAACTGCTTGAGCCTTGTTGTGCTTACTCATCCATGCTTGTTTACAATGCCTGCTATGCTTAGAGTCATGTCGGGTCTGATCCATCTGGATGATGAATCGGAATGGTTGTGATCATGTTCTACAGTGTGAGAGTAAAAGTGTGAATCCGATTTGGTAAAGGTAGCGATGAGAGGCCATGTAGGAGTACATGGTGGGTTGTCTCATTGGGACCGTCCTTAAGAACTGAGTTCTGTGTGTGTTATCCAAGACAAGATACTACCACACATTGGGATACTTAATTGACCCTCTCGTCTTATTAATCGCCTAGATCTCTGTCCAGGAGTTGCAATTAGTTTCTGGTGTTTATAGGAAAAGTGTTGGCGGCCGTGTTTAGCTCTGCCCGACGGGGTAGGCTTCTCTATGGTAGATACGCAGTGGCACGGTGTACCAAGTGGCACCCGGATGGTGGGCTTGGGAACCCTGTGCGCATCGTTTGGGGCCGTAGAGGAAACCTCGGCCGGACTTCCTTGCGGGTTCAGTCTCAAATAGGCGATAAACCTGGACTAGGGTCTTGTGTGGTTAACGGTCGTGGCTGACACCCACGCCAGTGCTTCCGCTTGAAGGTCGCCGAGATGCATGACGTGCATATGGTGCTAAGTGGTGGGAATATGTGTGAAGAAGTATACCCCTGCAGGGTGAATCAATCTGTTCGAATAGCCGCGTCCTCGGTTATGGACTACTTGGAAACATTACGTGGTACATAGACAAATTAAATGGATACTCTAAAACATGCAACATAAGTGTGAGTGCTATGGAAGGCCTTCTCGTAGGGAGACGAGAGTGGATCCATAGTGGTGTATTGAATTGGTGAATATGTGGACTCGTGTGCGTTATCCCACCTCAAAGAAAGAACTTGTAGTCGTATTACACGTTAGCCAAGAGTCAAAGCTGGCTTGCTGCAATCAAACCCCACAATCCTTTCATTGAAACATGATGCATATGTAGATAGTTCTGATGTAAGACTTGCTGAGTACCTTTGTACTCACGGTTGCTTTGTTTATGTTTTTGCAGAGAAGACTTAGACTCATTTAAAGGTTCTAAGCGATGTGTTCGATGTTGACCGGAATAGCTTGGGAATCCCAGACAGAGGTCTGGCTCCTTTGGTAGGGTCGTAGTAGCTTTCAGGCTCTTCCAGCCACTTTTAGAAGATGTCTGTACCCAGACATGATTTGCTTCCGCTTGTTGTTTGTATGACTTGAGTGTCGGGTCACGAGACACTTGTTTGTAATATCATACTATGTTGACTCTTATGAGTCTTTAATAAATTCTTGAGTCATAGAGTTATGTTGTGATGCCATGTTGTATCTACACATATCGTGCATAATGTGTGTATGTTTGAAATGCATTATATGTGTGGGATTCAACACCTAGTTGTTTGCCTTTAGTAGTACTCTTTACAGGGAAATGCCTCTTTGTGATTCCATCGGGCCTTGGTAGCTTGCTACTGCTTGGAACACATTATTGACCGGCATGTATCCTTCTTTGTTGCTATGTCTGTCCCCTCGGGGAAATGTCACGCGGTGTAATGGAGTCCTTGTATCTTGCTACGACTCGTCTACACACGCTGATGATCGACACCTGCTTTGCTGGGTTATGTATGCATGTCCCTGTACGGATGTACCGCTTGGGTTTATAACTAGTCATGTCGACCTGGGTTCTTTGTCGTTTGAGCGCTAGCAACATATTCATATACGTGAGCCAAAAGACGCAAACGGTCCCGGCCAAGGTAAGGTGGCAGCCGTGGAGTTTACCGTGCGTGAGGCCGCAAAGTGATGTGATGTGTTACAGGTTGGGTTCTTGTGACTTAGGATCGGGGTCCCGACACATGGCTTCCACCTGATACCATGGCTCCTCGCTACACCGTGGATGATATCGCAAAGAGGGAACATTGCAAAATGTCAAAACCTAACATTGAAGGTGGCGGTCCGCTATGCCTTACCTCGTCGACCTGATGGAACTTTCCATTTCAATCTGATTCCACATGGCTTTGCTATTGTCAGGGTGGATGAAGTGATGAGCGTATTTGAGGGGCTGGAGCTTGAATACCCTATAGGTGAAGGGGAGATTCCACTAGTAGGAAAAGGGCCATTAGTCCCAGTTCTAGAGGGCCTTTAGTCTCGGTTCCTTAACCGGGACAAAGCCATCAGGACTAAAGGCCCAAACCTTTAGTCCCGGTTGGCTTACAAACCGGGCCTAGTGTTGTTCCACGTGGCCGCTGCGGGGCGCCCAGGCAGGAGGTCCTTTAGTCCCGGTTGGGAGCACAAACCGGGACCCAAAGGCAGCCATGCGTCAGTAGCTCCACGCGCTGCGTGTTTTTTTTTGAAAGGGGGGACGGTTTAGGGGTTTTGGAGGGTTTTATTACGGGTTTCATATTGTGTTCCCCCTTTTTCTTTTTGGGTCCATCATCTTTGTTTCCTTATGTTAGTTGGTGTTTTCGGTGGGTGTCAACTAGACACTAGCTAGTACGTGCATAAATCATTACACGACATCGTATATTACTCCTCATCATTGTAAATACTAGTTCAAAAGCTCTTCATCACTCTAGGTAAAATAGCATAAAAAAGATAAAATCCTCATGATTTTGTTTGTTATCATTGTAGCAAATGACCAAGTTATCACAAGGTTGAAACACTAACTACTACTCTCTCCTAGGTAAAAAAGCGAAATCAAGGCCAACTCCGACATCTCTGTATTGAAGAACACATATCAACCTATATCCAACTTGTCGGATGCGCAAGGATTCCTCTCCGAATGGTATCATGGATACTTGTATTGCATTTCTACATCCATTGATTTTCAGAGTGCCTTCACTTTGAGATATCATGTATTTACCGCGGTAATTAATCATCATTGGATGCAAGCTAACCATTTCCAAATCATCGGAGATAACATCCATTTAGGCACAGTCTCTAGCGGGAGTACCTGTTAGTAATAATAATATAGCTAGCAAACTAGTTTTTCTTAAGAACAATGTATAAAAAAGATGGATTAGTGATGCAATGGTATAAAAAATCTTACAAAATTGTCTGAAATGATGTTATGAGGGCTCAACTGGTGCACTAGTGGCACACATTCATGATAAATGTTGCGAGTCATGTAATTTTTATCATGATTGTCAACATCATGAATAAATGAGATGAGATGATTTTTCTCCAACGAAGTAAGTTTGGAGCCAAAACTCTAGTAGGTCCGATCTACTATCTTCTGTGTAGTTCTTGTAGCATGGAAATAAGCTAATAATTGAAAATAAAGAAATTTAATCAGGATAAGTACAGGATACTTTTCACTAATCAATAAAAATTACCTAACAAATATGTTGACAAAACGCACTTGGAGGTAGAACTGGAATCAAGTCATTCTCCGGATGCACCCAAATTTCTATATTATTATCACGGACATCATCATTACCAAGATCGAAGGTAATGTTCATGTCCTCATTCAACCCATATGCCTTGCAAAATGCTCTCCAATAGAACAACCAAAATATGTGTGATCTTCATCATTTTTTACCTTAACAAAAGTGAAATGCACTGTTCTTAGGTGAGCTATCTTAGGCTCTGTACTATCCTTCTCTTTAAAATGAAACTTTACCAAGACATCAAATCTTGCATGGTAGGGAACGCACTAGTGGAATTGTACAAAAGAAAATTAAAGGTTAACTAAAGAACAAAAAAAAGCACACGTCATACTTGACTAACAAAAAATACATGTCGTCTTTACATACCGTAATAATCGGGAAGTAATCCGTCAGCTTGACGGTGAAGTATGTATCGTTATCTAGGTGAGGATAACGATCACATATACCCCTATCATCCCAACACAAATAGCACGCAGGGATCCTATCGTCATCGGACCATGGCATTCCCTGTCTTCATAATTCTATATAATATTAAAAATCACAGACACTGGACAAATAAAAACCTATCCTGAAGGCTACAACAAAAAAAACAAATATCATACGATGGACCTGCTGACACTAAGAAATTTAATTGTTTCTAGCAACAAAGTCAAAAGCGCTTGTCCTGCAATAGATCTCAAGAGGCAAAAAGATTCTCTTTCGATTACAACCAATAACCAACTTAATATATCTCAAATATTATCGAATATAATCTCGAATACATCTCTAGTATAATCTAGTTCACTCGCGGTTCCTAATCAAACGGATCACCCAAAGAGCTGCCGCTGTAGTGAGGCATGGGCCGTGGACACCCACAGAGTAGGAAGCATCATAGGATCATAGCTCAGGTGAGATCCCTGAAGAACCTGCCAGGTATTGGAGAACCTGGCATCCAACGCAACCAAGTAGCGACGTACATGCTCGTCCTCCTCCCTGACACGATGAAGTACCTCCTTCTCGGGGCCGGCTACCTTTGCACCGAAAGTGGCCCACGTGTCCGCCACCAAAGAAGCTCTGGGTCGGCAATGGGAGCCTAGTTCCTCACCAAGATTTGCGCCCTAGAAGGTAGCACCTCCCAGTGCCAACCCGGTGGAGCCCAATCCCCGACATGGCGCCTCTCAAGCAGGTTGTCGCCACCGAGCCGACAATGAATTCATCTGGAAAATGCATTAAGGACTACATGTCTATGGAGAAAGGTAAACATCTTGCTTCCATACTGGACACCACCTCAGCAGACTCAGGCAGAGGAGGCCCCTCGGCTCTCTCCGTCTCGTCAGCTGATACATCTCCAACATATCTATAATTTTTGATTGTTCCATGCTATTATATTATCTGTTTTGGATGTTTTATATGAATTTATATGTTGTTTTATATTATTTTTGGGACTAACCTATTAATCCACAGCCTAGTGCCAGTTTCTGTTTTTTCCATGTTTTAAATATTGCAGATAAGGAATATTAAACGGGGTCCAAACGGAATAAAATCTCAGGACAGATTTTTCTTGGACCAGAAGACATGCAACAGGCTATGAGTAGGGGGCAAGAAAGTTGCCGGGAGGCCACAAGCCTACAGGGCATGCCCAGGGGGGTCGTTGCGCCCCCTGGCTTGTGGGCCTCCTGCAGATCTCCTAACCCTAATTCTTGGCCTATGAATTCCCAAATATTCCAGTATCGCCAAAAATAGCTAAAAAATACTTTTATGCTGCCGGGAGCCTCTGTTCCCGAGAGATCCGGCAATCTATCGGAGAGGAAATTGATCACGGAGGGTATCTACATCAACTCCATTGTGTTGGAAATATGCCCTAGAGGCAATGATAAATAGTATTATTATATTTCCTGTTACAAAGATAATCATTTATTATCCATGCTATAATTGTATTGAATGAAAACATAGATACATGTGTGGATACATAGACAAAACAATGTCCCTAGCAAGCCTCTAGTTGGCTAGCGAGTTGATCAAGGATAGTCAAGGTTTTCTGGCTATGTGCAAGTGTTGCCACTTGATAAATGGATCACATCATTAGGAGAATCATGTGATGGAGTAGACCCAAACTATGAACGTAGCATATTGATCGTGTCGTTTTGTTGCTATTATTTTCTGCATGTCAAGTATTTATTCCTATGACCATGAGATCATATAACTCACTGGCACCGGAGGAATACCTTGTGTGCATCATACGTCGCAAGGTAACTAGGTGACTATAAAGGTGCTCTACAGGTATCTCCGAAGGTGTCTGTTGAGTCAGTATGGATCAAGACTAGGATTTGTCACTCCGTGTGACAGAGAGGTATCTCGGGGCCCACTCGATAATACAACATCACACACAAGCCTTGCAAGCATTGTTACTAAGTGTAAGTCACGGGATCTTGTATTATGGAACGAATAAAGATACTTGCCGGTAACGAGATATAAATAGGTATGCAGATACCGACGATCGAATCTCGGGCAAGTAACATACCAAAGGACAAAGGGAATGACATACATGATTATATGAATCCTTGGCACTAAGGTTCAACCGATAAGATCTTCAGATAATATGTAGGATCCAATATGGGCATCCAGGTCCCGCTATTGGATATTGACCGAGGAGTGCATCGGGTCATGTCTGCATGGTTTTCGAACCCGCAGGGTCTGCACACTTAAGCTTCGATGATATTTTAGTATAGTTGAGTTATATGTGTGGTTACCGAATGTTGTTTGGAGGCCCAGATGAGATCACAGACGTCACGAGGGTTTCCGGCATGGTCCGGACACGAAGATTGGTATATAGGATGGTTTCATTTGGTCACCGGAAAGTTTTGGGAAATTCCGGGAATGTACCGGGAGTGACGAATGGGTTCCGGGTGTTTACCGGGAGGGGTCCACCCACCCGGGAGTGAACCCAAGGCCCTAGGGTGGCGCACTGCTACGGCGACAGATATATTCTGTTCTATCTTGAGCTTGCATTGGTTTTTCCCTTGAAGAGGAAAGGGCGATGCAGCACAGGAGCAGTAAGTATTTCCCTAAGTTTGAGAACCAAGGTATCAATGCAGTAGGAGAATCTCGTCATGTCCAAAGTACCTGCACAAACACAAAAGAGCTTGCACCCAATGCTATAAAGGCGTTGTCAATCCCTTCAAGATTGATTGCAAAGTGAGATCTGAAGGAGGAAAGTGCAACGAAGAAAAAGTGTAAGGCTGAAAATATGGTGTGAAGTAGACCCCGGGGCCATAGTGTTCACTAGAGGCTTCTCTCAAAATAGCAAATATTACGGTGGGTGAACAAATTACTGTCGAGCAATTGATAGAACCGTGCAAAGTCATGACGATATCTAAGGCAATGATCATACATATAGGCATCACGTCCGAGACAAGTAGACCGATACTTTCTGCATCTACCACTATTACTCCACACATCGACCGATATCCAGCATGCATCTAGTGTATTGAGTTCATGACGAACAGAGTCACGCCTTAAGCAAGATGACATGATGTAGAGGGATAAACTCAAACCAACGATCAAAACCCCATCTTTTTACCCTTGATGGCAACAACACGATGCGTGCCTCACTACCCCTTCTGTCACTGGGTGAGGTCACCACACGGTATGAACCCAAAACCAAGCACTTCTCCCATTGCAAGAATCATAGATCAAGCTGGCCAAACAAAACCCACAACTCGAAGAGAATTAGAACGATATGAAATCATGCATAAGAGATATCAAAAGAAACTCAAATAAGATTCATAGATAATCTCATCATAAATCCATAATTCATCGGATCTCGACAAACACACCGCAAAAGAAGATTACATCAGATAGATCTCCATGAAGATCATCGAGAACTTTGTATTGAAGATCCAAGAGAGAGAAGAAGCCATCTAGCTACTAGCTATGGACCCGTAGGTCTATGGTGAACTACTCATGCATCATCGGAGAGGTCATGGTGTTGATGAAGAAGCCCTCCGTATCCGAATCCCCCTCCGACAGGGCACTAGAATGTGCCCCAGATGGGATCTTGCAGAGACAGAAGCTTGCGGCGGCGGAAAAATACTTTCGATGATCTCTCGATTTTTTCTGGAATTATTGGGAATATATAGGCGGAAGACCTAGGGCAGAAGTGGCCCAGGGAGCCCACAAGCCTGGGAGGCGCGGGCCCCCCTGGCCGTGGCTAGGGGGTTGTGGGGTCCCTGGTGGCCCCCTGCCTTGGTTCTCAAGTTTCCCGATCTTCTTCTGTTTCGGAAAAAATCTTTTTGGAAGTTTCGTTCCGTTTGAACTCCGTTTAAAATCCTCCTCTGAAAGGGATCAAAAACACGGAAAAAACAGGAACTGACACTTGGCACTGAGTTAATAAGTTAGTCCCAAAAAGATATAAAAGGCATACAAAACATCCAAAGTTTGACAGAATAATAGCATGAAACCATCAAAAATTATAGATACGTTGGAGACGTATCAAGCATCCCCAAGCTTAACTCCTGCTCGTCCTCGAGTAGGGAAGTGATAAAGACTAAATTTTTGATGTGGAATGCTACCTAGCATAGTTATCGTTTGTAACTTCTTTCGTGTGAC
This sequence comes from Hordeum vulgare subsp. vulgare, assembly GCF_904849725.1. Taxonomy (NCBI): domain Eukaryota; kingdom Viridiplantae; phylum Streptophyta; class Magnoliopsida; order Poales; family Poaceae; genus Hordeum; species Hordeum vulgare. Next base: position 594,439,411 of record NC_058520.1, on the reverse strand, counting down.
ATGAATGTTCAGATCCGTAAGATTCAAAATAATACTTTGCTATTGACATGAAAACAATAATACTTCAAGCAAACTAGCAAGGTAATCATGAACTTTCGAAATAACAAGGCCAAAGAAAGTTATCCCTAGAAAATCATATAGTCTGGCTATGCTCCATCATCCCCACACAACTAATTTAAATCATGCACAACCCCGGTATTGGCCAAGTAATTGTTTTCGCACTCTTACTTTCTCAAACCTTTTATAACTATCATGCAATACATGAGCGTTAGCCATGGAGATAGCACTGTAAGTGGAATAGAGTGTGGTGGTGGTTGTGAGACAAAAACGGAGGAGATGGTCACATTGATCGGCGTATCAAAGGGCTATGGAGATGCCCATTAACAGATATCAATGTGAATGAGTAGGGATTGCCATACAAAGGATGCACTAGAGCTATAAGTATGTGAAAGCTCAAAAGGAGAACTAGTGGGTGTGCATCCAACTTGCTTACTCACGAAGACCTAGGGCAATTTTGAGGAAGCCCATCATTGGAATATACAAGCCAAGTTATATAATGAAGATTCCCACTAGCATATGGTGGTGACGAAACGAGAGGCTCTCAATCATGAAGAACATGGTGCTATTATGAAGCACAAGTGTGGAAAAATATAGTAGCATTGTCCCTTCTCTCTTTTTCTCTCTTTTTTTATTTGGGCTCTTGGGCCTCTTTTTTTTCTTTTTTTATTTGGGCTCTGTGGCCTCTTTTTTTTTATTTCCTCACATGGTACAATGCTCTAATAATGATGATCTTCACACTTTTATTTACTCACAGCTCAAAGCTCAAAACGATGACGACTCTATTGGAAATGCCTCCGGTAGTGTACCGGGATGTGCAACGATCTAGCTTGGCGTATGACGTTGAAACATCCCGCTAGCTATCTTATGATCATGCAATGGCAATATGAGAGTGACGGCCCAAGTCATGAGAGGGAACAGTGGGAGCTGCATGGCAATATATCTCGGAATGGCTATGAAAATGCCATAGTAGGTAGGTATGGTGGCTGTTTTGAGGAAGGCATATGGTGGGTTTGTGCACCGGCGAGAATTGCGCGGCACTAGAGAGGCTAGCAATGGTGGAAGGTGAAAGTGCATCTATACCATGGACTCACATTAGTCATGAAGAACTCACATACTTGTTGCAAAAGTTTTTATTAGTAATCGAAACAAAGTGCTAAACGCATACTCCTAGGGGAAGGGTTGGTAGGTGTTAACCATCCCGCGATCCCGACCGCAACACAAAGGATGACAATCAATAGATCAATTATGCTCCAACTTACTAACATAGCAGTTCACCATACGTGCATGCTACGGGAATCACTAACTTCAACACAAGTATTTCTAGATTCACAACACCCTACTAACATAACTCTTAATATTACCAAATCAACGCCTCAAAACTAATTGAGAGGAATCAAACTTCTCTTTATACTCAATGCACATGAAGATGGAGGTTTTTGTATCCTCTTTGGGTACCTATCACCTTTGGGGACTACTTTCATAGCACAAGCCAACTACCAAGTCATGCACCGCCGTGCTCTAAAAGATCTAAGTGAAGAGCAAAATTATCTAGCTAAAAAGATATAAGTGAAGCACTATGAGATTCTAGCAAAATCATGATGAGTGCATGTATCTCTCAAAAGGTGTGCAGCAAGGATGATTGTGACACAACAAAAATAAAAGACTCCTACGATACAAGACGCTCCAAGCAAAACACATATCATGTGGAGAATAAAAATATATCTCCAAGTAATGTTACCGATGGATTGAAGACGAAAGACGGGATGCCTTCCCGGGGCATCCCCAAGCTTAGGCTTTTTGGTGTCCTTGAATTTGGCTTGGGATGCCTTGGACATCCCCAAGCTTGAGCTCTTTCCACTCCTTATGTCTTTGTCCATGAGAACATCACCCAAAACTTGAAAACTTCACAACACAAAACTTAAACAGAAACTCGTGATAACATTAGCATAAGGTGATGGAATCACGTATCGTCGTCTTTGGTGCTCAAACCATAAGTAGCCCTCATCATGGATTCATAAGGCAATCTTATTTTCTTTATAGAAAAGTGCTCCATGCCCTTCTTTAAAGGAAATTGAAATCTAATATTCCCTTCCTTCATATCGATGATAGCACCGATAGTCCTTAGGAAAGGTCTACCAAGAATAATAGGGATGTAGGATTGCAATCAATGTCAAGCACAATGAAATCCACGGGTACATAGTTCCTATTTGCAATAATAAGAAAATCATTGATACTTCCCATGGGTTTCTTGACAGTAGAATCCGCAAGATGAAAATTAAGAGAACACTCCTCAATCTCATTAAAACCCAGAACATCACATAAAGACTTTGGAATCGCGGAAACACTAGCACCCAAATCGCACAAAGCATTGCATTCATAGTTTTTGATTTTGATTTTGATAGTACGTTCCCACTCATCATGAAGCTTTCTAGGGATTGAGACTTCCAATTTAAGTTTCTCTTCAAGAGATTTTATCATAGCTTCGACGATATGATCGGTAAAGGCCTTGTTTTGGATATAAGCGTGTAGAGAGTTTAGCATGGATTGCATCAAGGAATGCATTCAATCAAGGAGAAACTATCATAATTGAATTCCTTGAAATCCAAAGTAGTAATTTCATTACTACTCAAAATTTTAATATCTTCTACTCCACTTTCAATGCTTTTAGCATCAAGATAGATGGACTCCGAATCATTGGGGCGTTTTTCAACCAAGGTGGATTCATATCCAGCCCCATCATCATTAGGTTTGACACAAGAAAACAAATATTCAATGGGAGTCACACCAAGCACTTTAAGATCTTCGTGATTCTTATCATGAGAACACGCCTTTTTAAGCCATTCATGTCTAGCACGAATTTAGGCGGTTCTTTCTTTGCTCTCACTCATGAAAACACGCATAGCTTTCAAAGTTGCATCCATATTGATCTTAGGAGGAGCACATCTAACTTTTAAAGCATCAATATCACTAGACATTCTATCAACGCTCCTAGCCAAATCGTCAATTTTGAGTAGTTTTTCCTCGATGGACGCATTGAAAATCTTTTGTGAGTTAATAAACTCTTTGATATGACTCTCTAGATCAGAGGGTAATCTATCGTAATGTCCATGAGTATTGTTGTAGGAGTTTACAAAGTTATTAAAGGAGTTACTAGGAAAAGGCCTAGGAACATAGTTTCCTCTAAAAGCATTGTTGTAGCCAAAATTATTCCTACCAACAAAATTAATGTCCAAGCTAGCCTTGCTACTCTCTATTAAGGAAGACAAGGGCATATCATTAGGATCTAAAGGAGCACTTCTACTAGCAACCAAATTCATTAACTCATCCATCTTAGCACTCAACGAGTTAATTTCTTCTATAGTGTGTACCTTCTTACTAGTAGGTGACCTTTCAGTGTGCCACTGAGAGTAGTTCGTCATGATATTATCTAAGAGTTTTGTGGCCTCTCCTAACGTGATTTCCATGAACGTTCCACTGGAGGCGGAGTCCAAGATGTTTCAAGAAGCGAAATTCAAGCCAGCGTAGAAGATTTGTATAATCATCCAAAGACTCAAGCCATGAGCGGGACAATTTCTAATCATCAATTTCATTCTCTCCCAAGATTGTGCAACATGTTCATGATCAAGTTGCTTAAAATTCATGATATCATTACGGGGAGAGATAATCTTAGCCGACGGAAAATACTTGGATATGTAAGCATCTTTGAACTTATTCCAAGAATCAATACTATTTTTGGGCAAAGACGAAAACCAAGTTTTTGCTCGATCTCGCAACGAGAAAGGAAAAAGCTTCAATTTAATCACATCATTATCCACATCTTTCTTCTTTTTCATATCGCAAAGCTCAATGAAGGTATTAAGATGGGATGCGTCATCTTCACTAGGAAGGTCCGAGAATTGCTCTTTCATAACAAGATTCAGCAAAGCGGCATTGATTTCGTATGACTCCGCACTAGTGGTGGGAGCAATCGGAGTACTAATAAAATCATTATTATTAGTACTCAAGAAGTCACAAAGTTTGGTGTTTTCAGTCATGGTGACTTCAGCAATCAAGCAAGCACACAACCGAACAAACAGCAAGCGAGATAAAAGGTCAACCGAAGAAGGCAAATATTTTTTTGTAATTTTTTGTTTTTCAGAAGTGGGGGAGAGGAAAACGAGAGGCAAAAAAGGTAAATGCAAGAGATGAGTTTGCAACACCTACTTGGATGAGTTGTTGACTTGATCCTCCCAGGCAACGGCGCCAGAAATTCTTCTGCTACGGCGACAGAAATATTTTGTCGCCTCTTGAGCTTACGTTGGTTTTTCCCTTGAAGAGGAAAGGGTGATGCAGCACAGGAGCAGTAAGTATTTCCCTCAGTTTAAGAACCAAGGTATCAATCCAGTAGGAGAATCTCGTCAAGTCCAGAGTACCTGCACAAACACAAAAGAGCTTGCACCCAACGCTATAAAGGGGTTCTCAATCCCTTTAAGATTGATTGCAAAGTGAGATCTGAAGGCGGAAAGTGCAACGAAGAAAAAGTGTAAGGCTGAAAATATGGTGTGAAGTAGACCCGGGGGCCATAGTGTTCACTAGAGGATTATCTCAAAATAGCAAATATTACGGTGGGTGAGCAAATTACTTTCGAGCAATTGATAGAACCGCGCAAAGTCATGACGATATCTAACCCAATGATCATACATATAGGCATCACGTGCGAGACAAGTAGATCGATACTTTCTGCATCTACTACTATTACTCCACACATCGACCGCTATCCAGCATGCATCTAGTGTATTGAGTTCATGACAAATAGAGTAACGCCTTAAGCAAGATGACATGATGTAGAGGGATAAACTCAAACAAATGATGAAAACCCCATCTTTTTACCCTTGATGGCAACAACACGATGCGTGCCTCGCTACCCCTTCTGTCACTGGCTGAGGTCACCACACGGTATGAACCCAAAACCAAGCACTTCTCCCATTGCAAGAATCATAGACCAAGCTGGCCAAACAAAACCCACAACTCGAAGAGAATTACAAGGATATGAAATAATGCATAAGAGAGATCAGAAAAAACTCAAATAAGATTCATAGATAATCTGATCATAAATCCACAATTCATCGCATCTCGACAAACATACCGCAAAAGAAGATTACATCGGATAGATCTCCATGAAGATCATGTAGAACTTTGTATTGGAGATCCAAGAGAGAGAAGAAGCCATCGAGCTACTAGCTATGGACCCGAAGGTCTATGGTGAACTACTCACGCATCATCGGAGAGGTCATGGTGTTGATGAAGAAGCCGTCCGTATCTGAATCCCCCCTCCGGCAGGGCACCAGAACGTGCCCCAGATGGGATCTTGCAGAGACAGAAGCTTGCGGCGGCGGAAAAGTACTTTCGATGTTCTCTTGATTTTTTTGGAATTATTGGGAAAATATAGGCGAAAGACCTAGGGCAGATGTGGCCCAGGGAGCCCACAAGCCTAGGAGGCGCGGGCCCCCCTGGCCGTGGCTAGGGGGCTTGTGGGGTCCCTGGTGCCCCCTGCCTTGGTTCTCAAGTTTCCCGATCTGCTTATGTTTCGGAAAAAATCTTTTTGGAAGTTTCGTTCCGTTTGGACTCCATTTAAAATCCTCCTCTGAAAGGGGTCAAAAACACGGAAAAAACAGGAACTGGCACTTGGTACTGAGTTAATAAGTTAGTCCCAAAAAGATATAAAAGGCATACAGAACATCCAAAGTTTGACGGGATAATAGCATGAAACCATCAAAACTTATAGATACGTTGGAGACGTATCACGCACCAAGTCCTTATTGGTCTGGTGGATTCAGCATAAGAGGGCTATGGCGCCACATAAGAAAATACCAAAAGAAGAAGAAGAAGAAGAAATGAAAGAGGGAGGTGGGAAGGAAGAGGAGGACTCCTCCTTCCCAAACCGAATTGGAGGAGGAGTCCTCCTCCTCCTGGCGTTCGGCGCACCTTGAGGCTCTTGTGCCTCAAGGCTTGCCCCTCCCCTCCTCCTATATATAGTGATGGTTTAGGGATTTTTGAGACACAACTTTGCCACGTGCAACTCTAGCCTATTCCACATAGTTTTACCTCTAGATCGGATTTCTACGGAGCTCGGACGGAACCCTGCAGGAGTAGTTCATCACCACCACTGGAGCGTCGTCACGCTGCCGGAGAACTCATCTACTTCTCCGTCTTGCTTGCTGGATCAAGAAGGCCGAGATCATCGTCGAGTTGTACGTGTGTTGAACGTGGAGGTGTCGTCCGTTCGGCGCTAGATGGGAACGGATCGTGGGATGGATCGTTTGACGGTTCGTGGGATTGTTCGAGGGATGTGAAGACGTTCCACTACATCAACCGCATTTCCTAACGCTTCCCGCTGTGCGATCTACAAGGGTATGTAGATCTAATCTCCACTCGTAGATGGACATCACCATGATAGGTCTTCGTGTGCATAGGAATTTTTTTATTTTCCATGCAACGTTCCCCAACACATTGCCCTCCGATGATATGCGTGATCATAGTTCACGACTTACCTACGTGTCCATAGCTCGTAGCTAGATGGCTTCTTCTCTCTTTTTGATCTTCAATACCATGTTCTTCATGATCTTCGGAGATCTATTCGATGTAATACTCTTTTGCGGTGTGTTTGTCTAGATCCTATGAATTATGAGTTTATGTTCAGATTATCCATGAATATTATTTGAGTCTCTTCTGAATTCTTATATTCATGGTTTCATATCTTTGCAAGTCTCTTCAAATTATTTGTTTGGTTTGGCCAACTAGATTAGTAATTCTTGCAATGGGAGAAGTGCTTAGTTTTGGGTTCAATCTTGCGGTGTCCTTACCCAGTGACATATTAGGGGTAGCGAGGCATGTATTGTATTGTTGCCATCAAGGATAAAAATATGGGGTTTTCATCATATTGCTTGAGTTTATCCCTCTACATCAAGTCATCTTACTTAATGCGTTACTCTGCTCTTCGTGAACTTAATACTCTAGATGTAGACAGGAGTTGGTCGATGTGTGGAGTAGTAGTAGTAGATGGAGAATTGTTTCGGTCTACTTGATATGGATGTGATGCCTATATGCATAATCATTGCCTTGGATATCTTCATAATTATTCGCTTTTCTATCAATTGCTCGACAGTAATTTGTTCATCCACAGTATTACTTTCCTTTATGAGAGAAGCCTCTAGTGAAACCTCTGCCCCCCGGGTCTATTTTGCATATTATATTTTCAGATCAGTAAACCAAAAATACTAAAAATACTTTGCTGCAGTATATTTACTTTTGTTTTACTTTCACATCTATCACTATTTTATACCTATCTCTATCAGATTTCATCCTTGCAAATAACTCTAAAGGGATTGACAACCCCTTTATAGCGTTGGGTGCAAGTGTTTGATTATTTCTGTAGGTACTACTATTGGAGCCTTGCTTGTTCCTCCTACTGGATTGATACCTTGGTTCTCAACAAACTGAGGGAAATACTTATCTACTTCACTGCATCACCCTTTCCTCTTCAAGGGAAAACCAACACAAGCTCAAGAGGTAGCATGAGCAGACTCTGCCGGAGGAGGCCCCTCGGTTGTCTCCGCCGCGTCAAGAGACTCAGGCCGAGGGGGCCCCTCCGCTGTCTCCGTCACGTCAGCAGACTCAGCCGGAGGAGGGCCCTAATTAAGCAGAATCCTCCTCTTCCCGAGGTGTCTCCGCCACGTCTACGAACTCCACCTCCTCCGCCGAGTTAGCGGACTCCGCCTCTTAAACTGACTCTACCTCATCACACAACGACGGAAGAGACCGGCCGCCACTCTCGCGGCTAGCAGTAGAACAACAAAGAAATACATAGCACTCCCAAGAGTCAAGAACTCTCCTCCCAAGAGACCCTATGACATGACTAAGGAGGAAAATGTGGAAATCATGGATGCCCAAGTTAAGGCCCATTTTGCACGGAAACATCCACCTCCAAAGGAGAAAATTGATTCGCTAAAAGCTAAGCGCTGTCTGGATGGCCTTAAGCGACCACCACCGCGTCCACTGCTATCACACTATGAGCAAACTATTGTAAATACATATGTCCAAGCGAAGCAGTCGGGAAGCTTAAGTACCAGTGGTGCAAGAAGTGGGGAAAAAATTCCCCAGCTCGGCTAACAGGCGAAGCAATCGTGCCCCCTGCCCAAGGTGTTTACCAATGTCGCTAATATTGATCCGGGGGTAGTGGCCGCTAATCCTGGTTTTACTATTGGTGATTTCTTAAAGATGATGTACAGTTTGAAACTGCTAAGGTAGCAGCCCTTAGATACGATCACACGAAGCCTCTCGTCAAACCTGAGCGGTTGACGAAACTATCAACGATGCTGCGAAGACTACATGACTTAAACTTGAATACCTGCAAGGATGGGACCAACAATATGTATGTGGGAACTAAAGATGAGCACTGCTTCAATGTAGAATTTGAAGAATTCTTTCAGTTCTACAATCAAGACGCCCTCGACATATCGCTTGTCGGTTTCTATTGTAAATATTATTTCTATAATTAAGTCTCTAGGAGCTCATTCATTATATGTATAATTATCCTCACTATATTATGCAGATTGAAGATCCTCGAATGCAAAAAAGACAAATATATGACATTGGATTCATTAACCCAAATACCGTAAATGCACATAGAACTGGTTAAGAAATGCGATACTTCGACAACTTCGGATGGGTGTTACTAGTTGTCTTGTGCACATTTTGTTTCGCTTACTCGAGGTTAAGTGTTATTGTTGAGTTATGCGTGTGCAGGTTTCACTTTGTTCTGCTAATCATTAGGCTTGGGGAGGGACTAGTAATTGTCTTGGACTCATTACATCAAGACCCTACAGAGTTGGCGCCGATTATGGAAATGCTCCCGCAGTAAGTTCAATTATTATCGCACCATGTCGAAAAATTTCTTTCATTTCTTGATACCAAGTAATCATTTTCTATGCCGTGCAGGTTTTGGAAAAAGTTCACCCGCACCGTTAGGGGTGAATGGAATAAGGAGCTGCAATTTTCCTTCGGCAAATTAAGTAGTACTAGCTAGTTCCACGCATCTCTCATTCATTCTAGTTTCAATATCATTATCATACTTGAATATTATTTTGATTAAACTCTATTCTCGTAAAGTACTGCTCGAGGTAGGAATCCGGGAATAATTTATGTTCATGCTACGTTTGCGAGTGGATTCACCAGACGGCCTCTCAGCAGGGCAGATCTTTTAAAGAACTTAAAGTACGTAAACAATATTCACATTTTTATTTTCTTATCATCAATTGTGTTGAATTTTTATTCATATATATATATATATCCCCTTCTTTAAATTAGATCACCTACCAATTGATCGCGTACGAGCAATTCAAGAGGAATTGGCGGGATTCTTTGTTGAGCATGTCATACCAACAAATGGGGAATATCATCATGATTTCCTTATCGATGTTGGTAGATAGATAATAGCTAGTTAGGGATTGGAAGAAATGTTATATATTGTATATATGCATGATCATGTACTAAATGTAGTCGCTCGAGTTGTTCGACCAAGCACGGAGAAACAGAGTTCACTTCTCTCTATATATGTTCATGACGATGTTGTGTAATTAATGGTCCCTTCATTGCTATATGCAGTAACTAGCATCGAGTTGAATGAACAACATAAAATAAAAATGAAACCCTAAATGTAAAAGAATTGAATGGTAAACACAAAAAGAAAAGGGAGCACCTTTATGCAGGGTTCGTAACACAACCGGTACTAAAAGTTTCGGTCTTTTGTCCCGATTGTTTAGTCCCGGTTGCAGAACCGGGACTAATGGCTCTCTAGAACCGGGACTGAAGCCCTATTTTCTACTAGTGATGTCATATTGGTGTAAAACGCATGAAGAAACTCCATGTTGATGGGTGTTTGGACTCACTCGATTTTGAATCGCTTGAGACGTGTGAATCATGCCTATTGATATGAACGCATGAAGAAACTCCATGGTGATGGATCTTTTGGACTCACTTAATTTTGAATCTCTTGAGACATGCAAACTATTACACATGGGCATGACGACTTAAGGACATGTTTTCCGGTGAGATGGAATGGGCAAGTGACTTATTGGAAATAATACATTTTGATGCATGAAGTCCAGTGAGTGCTGAAGAACACGGTGGGTATCGTTATTTTCTTACTTCACAGATGATTTAAGTAGATACGGATATATTTACTTGATGAATCACAAGTCTGTAATGTTGAAAAGTTGAAGCAATTACAGACTGAAGTTGAAGATGAGCATGACAAGAGGATAAAATGTTTACGATGTGATCGTGGAGGTGAATATCTTAGTTATGAGCTTGGTATGCATTTAAGACAATATGGAAAATGTTTCACAACTCATTCCACTTGGAACACTATAGTGTGATGGTGTCTCTGTACGTTGTAGTCGTGCCCTACTGTATATGGTGCGTACTATGATATCTCTTACCGATTTGCCACTATCATTTTGGGATTATGCATAACATCAGGGAATGGTAGTCCTTTTACTGGAAAAAAATCAAAGAAGATACTGTGCTTCCCATTTCAAAGTCAAAGTTACAGTCGTGGCAGATAATAATGAATCAACAAGCATACTGATTATTGAAGATTTTAGAAGTAAAATAACTGAAATTTTCAATTAGGTAAACCTTGGTATTTCAGAGGCACCAATAATAGAAGAGAAAAACAGAAACAAATGAACAAATGAGATGTCCTCATTAAGCATAGAAATGGACAAAATCCATGGGATAATACTGCTATCATTCATTTAGACTCGTGCCCTGAACAAAATAAGAGTAACATTTTTCTAAGGTATCACTAGAGAGAGATCACCACACAATTCTTGTCAAGTGATAGCTTCATAAGAAGGATTATTTGACAATAATAATAATACTATGTGTCTAGTTGATAGGTTGCATGTCAATAGGTAAAGTGTAGAGTAGATGAGTCAGTATATGTTACCTGATGCTGCTTGTCCGAGGGCAGAGGGAGTGTTTGGCATTACTCTAATAATCCGGCGCTGACCAAATCAATCCTGGAATTAAAATATGGCACCACATAATTCCATTGAGATGACATCGTATGAACTATGGTTTGGCAAGAAAATTAAGCTATCATTTCTTAAAGTTTGGTGCTGTGATGCTTATGTCAAAAATATTCAGCATGATAATATCGAACCCAAGGTGGATGAATACGTCTTCATAGGATACCCAAAGGAAACAGTTGGGTATACCTCCAATCTCAGATCCGAAGGCAAACTGCTGGTTGCTAAGAATGGGTCATTTCTCGAGAAAGAGTTTCTCTCGAAAGTATTGAGTGGGAGGATTGTGGAACTTTATGAGGTTATTGAACCGTCACTTCAACTAGAGAGTAGCAGGGCGTCGATAGATGTTCGTGTGACGCCTACACAAGTTGAAGAGGAGTCTAATCATAGTGATCATGAAGCTTCAAATAAAGATACTACCAAACCTCGTAAGCCGACAAGGATACGTACTACTTGAAAGTGGTATGGTAATCCTGTCTTGAGGTCACGTTGTTGGACATAATGAACCTACAAGATGCGCATAAGCGATGGTGGCCCGGGATTCTAATAAATGGCTGGAGGCCACGAAATCCGAGAAAGGATCCATGCATGAAAAGAAAGTGTGGACTTTGGAAGAACTACTTGATGGTAGTAAAGCTATTAAGTACTAATGGATCTTTAATAGGAAGACAGTCGATGATGGTAAATGTCACCATTTAGAAAGCTCAACATGTCGCCAAGAGGTTTCTCACAAGTTCAAGGAGTTGACTACGATGAGACTTTCTAACCCGTAGCGATGCTAAAGTTTGTTGGAATTATGTTAGCAGTTGTTGCATTTTTCAATTATGAAATCTAGCATATGGATGTTAAAACATCGTTTCCTTAACGGTTGCCTTGAGGAAATGTTGTATGTGATACAACGAGAAGGTTTTGTCGATCCTAAGGATGCTAAAAGGCATGCGAGCTCGAGTGATCCATTTTATGGACTGGTACAAGCACCTTGGAGTTGGAATAAGTGCTTTGATGAGTGACCAAAGCTTTTGGTTGATAGAGAGTTTATGAAGAAACTTCTATTTACAAAAAGTGAGTGGGAGCCCTATAGAATTTCTTATAAGTATTTGTGGTTGACATATTGTTGATCGGAAATGATGTAGAAATTCTGAAAAGCATACAGGATTCTTGAAAGAAGTTTTTCAAAGGAAAAACTGGATTAAGCTACTTAAACATTGGGCATCAAGATCTATAGAGATAGATCAAGAATCTTGATAAAACTTACAATGAATACATACCTTGACAAGATTTTGAAGTATTTCAAAATGGATCAGTCAAAGAAGGGAACTTGCATGTATTGTGACGTGTGAATTTGAGTAAGACTCAAAGCTCGACCACGGCATAAGAAAGAGAAAGAACGAAGGTTGTCCGCTATGCCTTAGTAATAGGTTCTATAGTATGTCATGTTGTGTGCCACACCATGTTTATCCAATAGTTAACAAGGTGTGCGTCACTGGACATCGATCAAAATTATCCTTAGTAACTAGAGCACTAAGGAAATGTTTCTTGATTATGGAGGTGATAAAAGAGTTCGCCGTAAAGGGTTACGGTGATGGAAGCTTTGAAACCAATCCGGATGACTGTGAGTAGCAAACCAGATTTGTATAGTGGAGCCGTCATTTGGAATAGTTCCAAGTGGAACGTGGAAGCAACATATACAGTATGACATGGAGATTTGCAAAGTACACATGGATCTGAATGTTGGAAACCCGTTGACTAAAAACCTCTATCACAAGCAAAACATAATCAAATCCCAGAACTCATTGGGTGTTAATCACATGGTGATGTGAACTAGATTATTGACTCTAGTACAAGTGGGAGACTGTTGAAAATATGCCCTAGACGCAATAATAATGTAGTTATTATCATATTTACTTGTTCAAGATAATTGTGTATTAACCATGCTAAAATTGTATTAACTGGAAAATCAAATACATGTGTGGGTACATAGACAACAAACTATCCCTAGTATGTATCTACTGGACTAGCTCGTTGTTCAAATATTGTGAAGGTTTACTAGCCGTAGACATGAATTGTTATTTGATAACAGATTCACACAATTAGGATAACGATATGATGGACAAGACCCAAACCTTATACATAGCGTTTGATCGTATCCAGTTTACTCCTATTGCTTTCCGCATGTTACTGTATCTGTTCCTATGACCATAAGATCATGCAACTCACTGACACCGGAGGAATACCTTGTGTGTATCAAAGGTCGCAACGTAACTGGGTGACTATAAAGATGATCTACAGGTATCTCCGAAGGTGTCTGTGGAGTTGGCATGGATCAAGACTGGGATTTGTCACTCCGTATGACGGGGAGGTATCTCGGGCCCACTCGGTAATACAACATCACAATATGCTTGAAAGCAATGTGGCTATGGAGTTAGTCACAGGATATTAAATTACCGAATGAGTAATGAGACTTGCCAGTAATGAGATTGAACTAGGTATGGAGATACTGACGATCAAATCTAATGCAAGTAACATATTGATGGACAAAGGGAACTTCATACGAGATTAACTGAATCCTTGACACCGTGTTTCGACTGATAAAGATCTTCGTAGAATATATAGGAACCAATATGGGCATTCAAGTCCCGCTATTGGTTATTGAGCGTAGAGGTGTCTCGATCATGTCTACATAGTTCTCGAACTCGCAGGATGTGCACACTTAACATTCGGTGACGATATAGATATTGTTGACTTATTGTGTTGGTGACCAAAGGTTGTTCGGAATCCCGGATCATATCCCAGACGTCAAGAGGATCTCGATAATGTTCCGGAGGAAAAGATTTATATATGGGATCGGAAGTCATATTTTGGCTACCAAAAAAGTTTGAGGTTTTTCCGGTATTATACTAGGAAGCTTCTAGAAGGTTCCAGAGACTTCTGGAGGAGTCCGAAAGTCAACCAAGGGTTCCACCACGTCCCAAGGGTCTGCATGGGCTGAGGGGAGGCGCCTTGTCCTTATTGGGTCGGGCGCACAACTCCCTCAAGGCCCATGTAGTTCGCAAAGGTGGAAAGTCCACCTTTGTATGGAAGGGAAGGAGGAGGACTAGGATTCAACCTCCTCCCACCTTGGGTGTGTCCTAGGGCTTGGAGGAGCTATTCCCCATGCCCCTCCACCTATATATAGAGGGGAGGGGTTGCCCCAAGAAGACACACCAAGCCCTCAGCGCCCCTCTCACTCCCTATATCGTTTTCTCCTTCGTTTGCAGGTTTGGTAGCACTCGGCGTAACCCTGCCGAAATAACACCACCACCACCGCCACCATGTTGTCGTGTTACCGGGGAACTCGACTAGTACTTCACCCACACTCGCTGGATGGAGGTGGTGAAGGCGTCATCGAGCTGTATGTATATTGAACGCGGAGGTGTCGTCTGTTCGCCACTTGATCGGGACGTTCGTGATTGGATCGCGGGACGAATTGTGATTGGATCACGAAGACGTTCGAATACATCAACATCGTTTCTCAACGCTTCCGTTAAGCGATCTACAAGGGTGTCTAGATGCACTCTCCCTCTCATAGTTATTGATCTCTATAGATTGATCTTGGTGAGCGTAGGAAAATTTTTGTTTCCCACGCGACGTTCCCCAACACTCACCATTGTCCCTAGCCCCTCAGATCAAACCTCGTTGGCAACTCATTATACTATTATTCAGTTTTTGCTTATTGAATGCATTATAATTTAAAAAAATAAATTGTTTTATCTTTCTTTTGGATTAGTTAAGATATGGACGATAGTGACAGATACCATGAAGATGACATGTTAGACATCATATGCTCCTCCCAAAACAAAGAGAATGAACAGCATGACGGCTCCAAATTTCTGAACAACTCTGATGAGGGGCTTGAGCAAGAACCAAGAGAGGGAGAGAATAATGGCGAAGGAAATGTTACACAATATATATATATATATATATATATATATATATATATATATATATATATATATATTAAGCCTAGTGATCGTTAGTTGTATTAATTGAATTGTGTATGCATATTAACGAATCTTTCTTCTTTTAGCCCTCCAGATTGAGCGAATCTTCTAGAAGGGTATGAGGCAGGGCCAAAAAATTGGGCGATGACATAAAGTTAAACATCGATGAAGTCACGGAAGATGGTGAACCGATTGCTCCTCATGAAAATGCCTGTAAATTTATAAATCAATGCACAGTTATAGTTAGGGACCAAATACCGATCGCCATTTGAGAATGGAATCAGGCAAAGGTAGATCGAGGAGTTAGGTACGTCGATCAAAGATCGATATGTTTGCTTTGGGATATGGTCATGTCATGTTTCAAACTATCACAATGTCTCACACATAGCAAACGGTTGAAAGTCAAGAAATGGGCTCTTAAGAAGATTGCCACACAATTCCAGAGCTGAAAGAAAAATATTATACAACGAGTACATCAGGGTAAAAAAGAAGACTCCAGAATTCACTCGAGCACTAGAGAAGATAAAAGATCACTGGATCGAATTTGTGGAGTACAAGGAATCGGATCAAGATCTGTAAAGGTCAAGAAAAAATAAGATAAATGCCGAGAAAAAGGAGTATCACCATGTTCTAAGGACAGGTGGCTACAAGAGAGCCCTTTCTAAGTGGGAAGCAGCGGAGGCCAAGATGGTTTTGGAAGGGGCCACTCCTACCACAACAAATTGGCCCGAGAGTTCCAAGACTTTGTTTTATGCGAATGAGGGAAAGTTGGACCCATCGACAGGGCAGATTATTACAAAGGCAGATCTTAAAAAATCCTCGACGCTCAAATTCACTCAATAGAAGATGCTAGAAATGGGGTGTTCCAGCCCGGGAGAGAGAACGACCAGCTTACACTCGCCTTGGGGAATCATGAAGACGGAGGACGATCACAAGTCAAAGGCTTTGTTTCGTCGGTTCAGGGGATTTTGGAGTGGAACGACACTTATAGAACCCATAAGAGGAAAAAGAAGCAGGATGCAGAGCACATTCATAGGGTAGAAATAAAGAACGAGGAGTTGCGCCGCATAGTAAAGAGGTAGCAGGAGCAAGTGGACACAATTAGCCAGCAAATGGAAGCATCTCCGCTGCAGGAGCAAGAAGATCCACCATTGGATGATAGTGGCATCCCATCTATGCGGAAAAGCAGCATGGGTTCCACGGGGATCCGGGGCAAAGATGCAATGTTGGCTCGCTAACCCATGGATGCTATCAAAGAGAGGACATATTGTGAGCTACACGAGAAAATGAAGAACATATCCATGAAGGTGGTGGTCGGCTTTGCTTTACCGAATTCACCTGAAGCAACTATCCATGGCAATCTGATTCTAGCTGGCTATGCTAAAGTATGGGTGGATGAAGTTCTGCCTGGATATGAGTCACTTGAGCTTGACATTCGTGGAGGCAAGGGAATGAGACACTAGGAGAAGTCGCACATTGTGTCATTTTATGGAGAAAGGAATGCATCGTGTTTCCAAACTCGGCGCCAAGGCCACCGACTCCTCCGAATAGTAATACACCTCAATCTTCATCGCATTAGCCAACTCCACCCTCTCGAGATCATGGAGCCCAGTGTGAGTCCACGTCAATCTTCGCCACGTCAGCTGGCTCCACCCCCTATGTCCCAACAGGGCCAAAAGCGGAAGACCATCGTCCGTCGACGACTAATCCTATTCAGAAAAAAGCTACAAAGAATAAAGCTAAAGGTGAGCCTCCTGTCAAAAAGAAGTTAGCTTACGACGTGACCGACGAGGAACTCGACGAGCTCGTGACTTCCGAAATAAAAACCTATTTTGCACTGAATCTGCCCCCGTCTCCAAGGGAGAAAATATATGAGAAAATCATTGACCACTTTGTGGAATTTCTTGAGCGACCCCCATCACATGTGGTGAATATGCCATCAGACTATGACCGCTCTGTTAGGATACTGTATTAAAAACAAATGCAGCAGTCGAAACCTACAGATATATAAAAAGCGGGAAAACAGTTCCCCAGCTCGGAGAACAGGCAATGCAATTGACCCCCCCCCCCTCAAGGTGATGAGGGACATTACTGACATCGGTCTAAGTGTTAATCAACTCCTGGGCACCGAGGAAATCCCCGTGGCTAAAGTAGCATGGCGATATTGTCACCGGGCAACCTCTGGCCAAACCTGAGTAGGTCCCGCAACTAACAACACAAATGGGAAGATTGCATGAGTGTTACATAAAACAAGATGCCGCCGGCCAATGGTACCTGATGGTGAAAGTAAAGGAAGACCATTACTTATATGACAACGACATATACAGTGAGTTTGGCGAACTGTTTTAGTTATACAATCAAGACGCACTCGACAAATCTATCATCAGTTGCTATTGTTTGTAAGTGATGTCTTTGTGTAATTTAAGTCTCTATCTTAGCTTGTTCATTGCCTTTAATTATCCTTTCTATATTATTTTGTATGCTATTATGCAGCATGAAGATTCTCGAATGCAAAAAAGAGCGAATCTATGCCATTGGGTTCATTGACCCATATATCCTTAATGAAAAATTGATAGAAGACAACCCCGAAGACTAAGAGAGGAACTTGCTAAGGTTTTTAAAGGCACAAAATACTAAAATAGAAATACTATGGCCTTACAACTTCCAGTGAATGTTAGTGTCTTGTACTACAAATTCTATTTTGCTTACTGGATGTTAGTGTCTTGTACTACAAATTCTATTTTGCTTACTGGATGTTAGTGTCTTGTACTACAAATTCTATTTTGCTTACTGGATGTTAAGTGTAGTTGATGAGTTATATATGCATGCATGCTTGTCTAAATGTGCACATGTTTCACTGGATACTGCTTATCATTAGAGTTGATGCTGGAACTGTTGAAGTTCAAGACTCACTAAATTGGCCTATATTGGTTACGCCGGCATTGTTAAAATGTTTCGCATGTAATTTCAACCATTATCGCACTATATTGACCTCTTTCGTTCATTTCATGATATCATGTAATTAATAACTCATTTGTTCATTTTGTTCACCGGACAGGGTTTGCAAACGGTTCAACGAAGAGGTTAGGGGTGAATGGCAACCAGAGCTGCATTGCAAAATGTTCAAGATAATATGTATGTATGTATGTATGGTCGTGCGAGAAATTATATAAAATATGCATCAACATATACAGTATCTAGTAGCGTAAAATATGTTTAAAATGAAAAATAATTAAATGGAAAACACAAAATGAAAAGAAAAAATAAACTATAAACCCGAAACCCTGAATTCATAAAAAATACAAAACCTTTAGTCCTGGTTGGTGACATCAACCGAGACTAAAAGTCCTCCTGCATCCACCACACGACCGTGGCCACGCAGAGGGACTTTAGTCCAGAAATGTGACCAACCGAGACTGAAGATCGAACCCTTTAGTCTACATTCTTTAGTCCCGTTGACGACTGAGGACTAAAGATCATTACCAACGAAGACTAAATTCCTGTTTTCCACCAGTATAAATAAAATGAAACGGACCAATGTTATAGTTAAGCAAGTTGGTCACTCGGCTCGCCTCCACTTCACAGCAACCATAAGGATAACTTCACTCTACGAGGAATTAATTTGAAGGCAAGAGAACGCCTCCGAGCAAAGGAGCGTGAACTTAAGGTTAGCAATACAGTGAGCAGTATTCTCAACCAAAATAATCATGTTATCTATTTATGTTTTTGAAACGAAAAATATGTTAATATCAAGTAGATATAAATTACACCCAGCATTTGCACCAACAAAATAACGAAAAAACATCTAAGATGCACACAGCCAAAAAATAAAAAAAATAGGTACCGAAAAAAGAATTATTGGCCCCGCCACGGTGGTTATTCACCCGCAGTACTAGCCCTCTATCATCATCTCTAGCAGACCCCGTAAAAACCGACCCTTAAAAACACGTATACGGGGCACTGTAAACCGTTTTTACGGTACGAAATTGCCCCGATAGAACAGACCCCGTAAATGAAACTGTATTCCACTATAGCTCATTTTTTTCTTTTTACTTCCTGTCCCGGCGAGCTATCTCCGGCCATGGCGTGCCTTGCCTTAGGGCCCCGGCTCGTCCCGGCACCGCCCGCCTCGTCCTGTCGTCGCCCGTTCTCGGTCATGCATGCAGCGGAGGAGCCCTGCGCCGCACGCCCCCGATTGAGCTTAGCACTGCCCATCCCCGATTGAGCTTGACACTGCCCGTCGTCGCGCGTATGTTCCCCGTCGTGGCCGCGCGAGCTCCCCCACCCTGCCCTGCTCTTCTCCGGTGCCTCCCCGCCCTAATTCAGGTCACCGGTGGCCTGCTCCATCCTGTCTGTGGACGGCCTCGTCTCGGCAGTGGAGGTCGAGCTGACCGCAATTCGGATCGACGGCGACAAATTCCGGTGTGCCGCGGCTTCTTCCAACATGCGGCAATGGATTTCGTTCAGTTTCAGGTAGATTCCTTCCAGTTCTGCGGCAGCGCGTTTGCTTTGATGAGGTTTGAACAGTTTACGTGTTGAACTGTATACTACCTCCAAAACTAGACATATAAGGTTTTCGCGGATGGATATACCGTGCCCCTTAAAAAAATTACGGGTCGAACAAGTTTTACGGGGTCTGCTCCCCGCCCTTTTTTGACAGAAACAGTAAACACCTCATGTTTTATGGGTTTGATCAGTTTACGGGGTCTGCTAGAGATGCTCTAACCACCACCAAAGTTAACACCCGGACTAGAAAGAAGGTTCTTCAAAAATAATGCCTACAGGAAGGAAACAATGCACAAGCATTGTCGTTGCCCAATCAAATATCGTAGGTTTTCACCCTCGAGAAAGACCATGTTCACAAAACAATACCTTCAACAAAGGCCATTGCTAGACGCAACCAATAAAGGGCAGACCTCGAATTTTCACCCTGGAAAACACGACTTGATACTCAAAAGAGCACTACCAACAACGAAGCCCTCCAATGTTGTCGGCCCCACTTGCAAATGCTACTACTACAAGTCACGTACCACCAGGCTCACAGGAACTTGTGCCCGGTCTAGACCAGAAGATATCACGCAAGCCAAGTCTGAATAACTGCATGTGAAGCAAAGTCTTCATCGCATCCAAGACCCGTCTTCACACTTGTAGGTCCTCCAATCACGCCATATCATTCTCCGCATGAGTTGATCCCGCTTGGAAATCTTGGTGCATACATGTCCCTAGGTGTCAATAAAAACAGAGCTCTGCGATACCCCGGTGAAGCGGGCTATGCTGATGCTGCCGCTGTGCATGACCTCCCCCTATCCAACCAAGGTTTGTAAAGAGCGACATATACGCTAGTCCTTGTTTTCCTTCGAAGGTTAAGTCCAGAACTTATCGATGGTCAAATTAAAAAGGATTGGTCACATGTAGAACGGTGACTCGCGCGAAGACCTCTAGGGCCACCGCCCGACCAATTTTTGCGAGACTTGAGATCCCAAGATCAACTATATCTGGATTCCCACCTCCGGTGGAAGGAGGAGGCCGCCGACGCCATGTCCGGGGCCGTTGCTCCAGCGCCCAAGTAATGTTCACAGCCGCAAACCATCGATGCCTTGAACAGGCAACAACAACGTACGAGATCGGGGCTGCCATCCCAGACGGGAGAAGATTGAGCCCACCCCGCCGCCGCCTGCCGTTGTCGCCCCTCTGTCCTCCTCCGCCACGCACCCCCATAGCAGAAGGATAGGGAGAGCGTGCGGTCGTCACCACGCCAAGCCAAGACTAGCAGGAGCCCCATTGCCGCCACGCTGCGTTTTATTTGCCCGACGACGGGGAGGAGGGGAAGGGGTGAGGAAAGAGGTTTTGGTCGTCGGCAGGGAAGCCCCGGTGCGGCGTGGCACCGCCGCACAGGTGGTCGGGGAAGGATTAGGTCAGGGACGTGATCATGTTATATATACTGAAATGCTATATTTATATGTTAATCTACTTATGGTAGATTATTTGCATGATTTTATATGGATTTGGTATAGGAAATATGCCGGGATGTTGTTGTGAAGTGGGAGAAATGGGCCTGTCCGGTTACCTCTAGCGAAAGCGTCCACACGTGTCTGCGGACGTACAGGGACCCAAATTTGATATGCACGCCTATAGATGCTCTAATTTGATTTTAACATTCATGTCTAACTAAGAAAAGAATATTTACTTCTATTTAACATACATGTTTAACTGTGTGGTGTCTTGTTTTTTTACAAGATACACAAACAAATATCTACGCCTGAAAATGGATCGAGGGCGTTATGAACTAGTATCGCCTAGCACCCAGAAATATCAGAAGCGCGCTTGTGCCCAGGGTGTTTCTACTATAGTTAACTTCTTAGAGATCACCATAGGAATATCTACTACGCGTGCCACTTTGCGCATTCGGGATTTAACCCATCTGCATGAATAAAAAAGAATGCAGATCTCTGGTATGTTTACATTTTTTCCTTACATACTTTCAACTTTGTTGGAACGTGTATCATTATAGCATTAAATTTGTTTTTCTCATAAAGCAGAAATTGCTAAAGATATTACGAATGCCAACAAACAAGTACAAAAACTAAATTTCCTGATGTCTCTGCATGGCCCATTGTGATGTACGAAATGCCA
Source organism: Hordeum vulgare subsp. vulgare (assembly GCF_904849725.1). Taxonomy (NCBI): domain Eukaryota; kingdom Viridiplantae; phylum Streptophyta; class Magnoliopsida; order Poales; family Poaceae; genus Hordeum; species Hordeum vulgare. The sequence continues at coordinate 594,417,666 of NC_058520.1, read as the reverse complement.
AAACAAATTGATGGGTAAGTCATGATTTTTATTATAATATGCAGATTTAAATCATTAGCTAACATACGGCTTTTTTTAGAGTTTCGTGTGCGCTGTTCGTTGTGTGATGTGTCGAACATTGGGATGGAGAAGAGTGGACATCTACATTTGACCAGCAGGAAATTAATGCATCAAGGAGTAGAATTCTTGCAGAACTTATCTTTTCGGAGGCCAACACACTCGTCAAAGTGAAGCACAAAGTATTGAGACTGATTTTGCAAACTTAAGTGCTAGAATACAGAGGATTTTTTGTCCCGTAGAAGGTTTCTCTGATGTGTACGATGCTTATTTTTAATGTAATGATACAATATACTTTGAAAGATAATTTGTTTGGGCTCACATGAAATAAGTTTGAATTGATTTTTTGGGTAATGATTGTATGTTATATATATAACATTAAAATATTAAACATAACTGTGCAACGACGCACTGTAGCAATGCATGTCACCGTGTCGCGGCGACCGTCACGACGCACTGCCTGTCGCTCGGTTAATGTGATTGAGGATGGCACCAGCATCGTGGTGCATGTCGCCGTCGGCCCCCGTCATACGAAAAAAGATTTAAAAAACGTGCACGCCGCGCGCGTTGGCTGGAATCGATCCAGCGCCCTCGCGGTTAGAAGAGGGGGGGTCACGCCGCTGCACCGGATAGTATGTTCAAATTGAATACTGGCTTCCGTTCTATACAATGACGATGCGCCACACCGGATGCCGGCCCACAGTCCCGCAGCCCCGACCCGATCGCGCCATCTTTTTTTATTGGCTACATGGACGCCCAACGTCGGTAGCGGGGCTACAGCGACGTTGACAGCATCATACATTTTATCAGCATAATATGACTAACAAAACAACACAAAATTGAAAACTTAAACAACATCATAAATTTTAGCATTTCTCACATCACACACATAAAAAATTTGAAGTACAACATTTTTTTTCAAGAACAAATGTCTCATATTATCTTCTTTTAGCAAATGAACCATCATGTCTACAGTTCATACCTACATAATAAATATAAAATATTTGTTAGACAATAAAGTCAATAAAATAGATCATTTAAAAAACTTATTTTTTGTAAAACTTACCTCTCACTGCATGTGCATCTTGCCTTGTTATGACCTGGAAGGCGACATAGGCTGCACAAAGGACCATTTGATTTTACGTCAAAAGATTTTGGTCTGCCATTTTTCGTAACTTCTCGACCCCTTTTTGGTCTTTTTAGGAGCATACTTCGACCTTATACTCGCAGGATCACCAATAGTAGCTGCATTTTTTTCAGGTGCATTTGTCATCATCCTCTTATACCTTCTCTGCCCTATAATTTCTTCAAGTGGGATCTTTCTCTGTAATATTATATTATCCAGACACTTCATCAACTCATCGAACAAGAAGGTATCATTTCATGCAACATGGAAAGCTTGTACGCCTTTTATGCTTAGCCTACTGTACCGAGAACGTTGTTCTGCCCCTGACCAACCCCAGCCAAACAGATCACTCTTGCGCTGCACATGCAATCCATGTCTCGCATGTCTGGTCAACCCACATAGTACACAACACTTTGGTATTTCAGACAATTTAAGAAAATTCATAAGCACAAAGAAAATATGTTTGCAAGGCAGCCCTTTTCGAACCATCCTTCCACAAGTACGTGATATCGTTTCATCTAAGTTACTTGGTTCATATGTAACATCATACCTGAACTTGTGGTTATCTGCCATGTGACGATATAGGTAGACCGTTGAACTCCCACTAGCGCCTCAAATATCTACAATCCTGCCAGCTTCAAAAGATCTTTTTGCAAAAATATAGAAATTAACAGGAGTAAAAACAAGGGCAGCATGATCTAGCCTTATATGCAGTAATCGATGGTGGAAGTGACTGGTTAGCAGTGCAATCATCTTCTGCCTCGTTCTCACCTAGGCGATCTATACAGTTCTCATAATGTAGTACCATATCAACAATAGTCATACCATAGTCCAGATGGAGATAAAGGGAGGAGTTCAGACTTTCGCTACTCTGATTGCTACACATACCAAAAAAAATCCATCTGAAAGATATGACGCTGTCCATAGTATCTTCTTTCTATATATCCTGTTAAGCCACTCTTCATTTTTAGTTGTGTGCCACCTAACAATGAAAGCGCTCCATCTCTTCTGAAAGGTGGCTGGCGAGGTCGCATAGTAAATCAGTGATTTGAAATCGATAAATAATTTGTGATAAAGGTGCCTCTGCATATTTGTCTGCACATACCATGAACAAAGACGATGGAAGATATCCGGAAGGACGGTATGAATGACTCTAATCATTCCAGTGTCTCCGTCTGTGACTAGTGATTCTGTTTTTACCAGACAATTTGCTTTCAGGAAGGTCTCGAGCAGACAGACATAGGTTCCTTCAGTCTCGTCCGACACAATGACGCAAGCAAACACGATGGTGCAACGATGATTCTTAACACCGAAAAATGGGATGAATGGCATACCGTATCTGTTCATCTTATACGTGCTATCAAACACAACCACGTCTGCATAATCCTGATAGTCTCGCCTAGACTGTGCGTCACACCATAACACGCTCTTCGATCCCTCTTCATTATCCATCCCGTACTCAAAAAAGAAGTCCGGATCTTTCTCCTTTCTACTCCTCATTATACCAATCGCCATGTCAGCATCATCTTTAGCAAGGAGCTTTCTTTTCTCTCTGCAACATAGGTTGTACACATCACGCCTCACAAGTTCGCATTTATCATGCGAACCGTATTCGTTGATAAATTTATCAACTATGATGTGCTTTAAGATCCCCTTCCCTGATAGCGCTAAAATCTCCGCCTTCTGGAAATCATCTATCCGTCTAGATGACCACAAAAATGGCACCTCATCGGGTCGAGCGAGGTCATGGTTGTGATCATCCAGAAATGCCGCAACGAACCAAAATCCACGAGATTTATCCAGTTTCACCATAAAGTGCGCACCGCAATCGCAATGAGTCTCCCCCCTTAGCCTGCGGGTGCGACCCTCCATGGTAATGAATTTCCTCTACCGTCTCCCTGCTCTGAAGCAAACAAACCGCCTGAACCTTATAATTTCTACAGAACCTTTTCCTTGTTTCACCTTCTCTTTCCTGATGCCGAACCCACGCTCTTTCGCGTGATTGTTGTAGAACATGTACGTCATCTCCTTGTGATTGAAATGTCATTCCCATAACCTTGTAATGTGTATCCAACATCTTTTCCAACTTCTCAGTCTCCGCAATGTCAATCTCTACTTTACCGTCATCATCGATATGATCATCTATGTCCTCCTGTAGAAATACACAAAAAACCATGTGAGTTATGCTCTGTCGTAATCTAGTTCACACTACTGGCTACCGTACAAAAATGATTGAACATACCTGATTTACGTTATCGTAGAAAGATTCATCCTTATTATTTTTCGCATTCTCAACATCCACATCTTCCAGTACAATAAACACACACATGAAATCAAGATTGTATTTTGCAAACTTAAAGATCTCACTTACTTTTCACTGCATGCACCATCTTTATTATTTTGAAAATCCTCCCAGGGTAAATTATCATATGAAGACCATGGTTCATTCGCGCTATCATAAACATCATCATTAATAGAACTACTATCAGTTGCATCGACAGTATCTATATCATACTCATCCCTCGAATAACCAGTTTCCTCCTTCATTCAAACACGCCACAAACACTATACAACAATAAAAAAATAAAAAATAAAAAATAAATTCTTGCATAAGATTCAGTTTTATTTCAACGGCTTAGGTCGCAAACCTGCGATGACTCCGGCGGTCAACGACGCTGATGTGCGCTACGAGTGCGCGACGGTCAATCCGCTGGACGGGGCGGTGGTAGGGGATGATCGTGGACGGGGCGGCGGCGGGGTGATCGGGAATGGGGCGGCGGAGTGGTGATCGGGAATGGGGCGGCGTCGTCGGCGGCGATGTGGTGGACGTGCGGCAGGGGTAAACGTGGACAGGGCGGTGACAGGGGTGAACGTGGAACGGGTTGGCGGCGGGGTGATCGGGAACGGGGCGTCGGCGGCAGGGTGATCGGGGCGGGGCGACGACAGGGGTGAACGTGGAACGGGCGTCGGCGGCGGCGAGATCAAGCGCGTGCGACGTTAAATTAGGTCAAGCGATGTGCTGGACCAGCATGCACGGCGGGTCAACCGGGTCAGGGGCGTGGGCGTGCGGCGTGATGAGGCGACTGCTATCCACGTCAGTGGTGATGACGTGGCGAGGCGGAGGCAGGGCGACGTCACGACGTAGATATACGATCTGTGAATATGGTTGAAGCGAAATGACCCACCAACCCTTCTACGTTTCGGGGGGGGGGGGGTACCGAAGCGGGGCTCTCTGCATGACCAGCAGGAACCCCATTGCCGCCACATTGCGTTTTCTTTGCCCGACGGCAGTGGGGAAGGGAAGGGGTGATGAAAGATGTTTTGGCCGCCGGCAGGAGGTCGGTGAAGGATTAGGTCAGGGACGCCATCATGTTATATATACTGAAATGCTATATTTATATGTTAATCTAGGTAGATTATTTGCATGGTTTTGTATGGATTTGGTATAGGACATATGACGGGATGTTGTTGTGAAGTGGGAGAAATGGGCATGTCCGGTTACCCTAGTGAAAGCGTCCACACGTGTTTGCGGATGTACAGGGACCCAAATTTGATATGCACGGCAATAGATGCTCTAGTTTGATTTTAACTTTCATGTTTAACTAAGAAAATAATATTTATTTAACATACATGCTTAACTGTGTGGTGTCTTGATTTTTTACAAGATACACAAACAAATATCTACGCCCGAAAATGGATCGAGGGCGTTATGTACTAGTATCGCCTAGCACCGAGAAATATCAGAAGCGCGCTTGTGCCCAGGGTGTTTCACTATAGTTGACCTCTTGGAGATCACCATAGGAATATCTATTACACGCGCGTGCCACTTTGTGCATTCGGGATTTAACCCATCTGCATGAATAAAAAAGAATGCAGATTTCGGGATATGATTGATTTTTTTAAGGATGCTAGCCTATCGTCTCACTGCCAACGAAACAATTCGTGCGGCTTTTTTTTCTTTCTCTTGCTCTGAGTTCTCTAGATGTTCTTGTCTGTCGAATAGATATTCACTTATAATTTTTGGTTTTTAATATATTTTTTTACACGGTACTACACATACACTTACTCCTGTATACACATGTATGTCATTAGTGGGGACGGAGCCTTTAGCCCCGGCCCGTAAGGGGCTTTAGTCCCGGTTCACCAACCGGGACTAAAGGGCCTGACTAAAGGCATAACCTTTAGTCCCGGCCCTGGTACAAGTCGGGACTAAAGGTGCTCCACGTGGGCGCCTCGTAGCGCCCCAGTGGCAGACCCTTTAGTCCCGGCTCGTTACACGGACCGGGACTAAAGAGTTTCATATTTTGCTTATTTTTGGTTTTTTTTGAATGAAATTATTTTTGGGTTTTAGGATTTTAGGGTTTAGGTGTTCGGGAGATTAACGTGATGCCTCGTTTGGTGTTCGGGAATTAGTTTTCATATAATTTAAATAGAAATAATTATGCATATATATATATAAGATTAATTTATCTTACAAGCAAGCATATATATACAATTATATGGAGATCTGAATTATCGGGACTAGAGCCCGTCTATTCGATTACATGGATGAACATCAGTAATGGCCCCTAGCTACACTAAATCGTCTTTTGTCATCTATAGCTTCCGTCCTCAGAAAGGTCGTAAGCTCCTCTGCAACAGCAATCGCGCGTTGCTCTGGTAGGACCTTCGTCCTCATGGCCGTGTACTATATAAGAAGAGGAGATGAATATGAATATCAATCATGATAACAAAGAATGACGGGTAAAAATAGAGGTGTGAATGTTCATTGCTTACGTCGAATCTTTGATCCTTGTGCTCAGAGGTAAACGTGTGAATGGTCTCGCAAACATAATATCCGCATAGATGCGTCCCCCGTGGCTGCTGGTCGCACTTTACGAGAATATAATATATATAATCAAAATAATAATCTAGGATCATAAATATATTGAAAATAGAAGTATATCATACTACTACTTACCTGAGCCGATCTAAAGGTCAGCTTCTCAGGAAAGTTACCGGGAGTCACGCACTTGAACCGCTTCCAAACCCTGCCCGACAAAGATAATGATTTGCTAAGTTTTTCATTAATTGATATATCAGAAAATCATCGAAAGAGACCGATAGAGCGCAAGAATGATTGAAATTACCCTTGGAGCATGTCCTGCAGGCTTTGGAACTGTTCCAAGGGTCTCGATAATGGGTCGAAGGAATCAACTCTTCCCTTATCAATTTGAATGTCCAACAGAATCCAATGGAAGCTGCACATGTATATATATATATATATATATGTGTGTGTGTGTCAGTAACTTATCAATTACACTTATAAGTGAATGGATACAACAGAGTAAAGACCCTCACCTGAAGTTGTATGGAAACAATATGTGGTCACAGAAATTTTGATCTGTTAGAAACCTTAGAAGGTTTTCCTCCGTCTCCTTGGGATAATCAGTTAGCGTCGCTATATGTATTTTATCTGGGTCAATAAACCCAATATTTAGGATGTTCTTACTTTTACAATCCAGAATCTTCATTCTGCATAATAGAGTACAAGTTATATATAGACAATGAATTGAAATAACTAAACGAGTTATATGTAGACAACGAATTGAAAAACTTAAAGACAATAGCAACTCATAAGCGATTTGTCGAGGGCATCCCCATTGTACATCTGGAAGAGTTCATCAAAGTCGATATGGATTTCTTCGGGGCGGCCGTAGTACTCCCGTGGGACACTCACCACGACCATCGTTCTCCCATTCTTTGATTCACTTAAGTACCATGTATGCAAGTAACGCATATTTCTTGGGAGATCATCTTTGCTGACCAAAGGCTCTCCCATGACAAACTGTGGCTTAGGGGCTACCACAGCCTTGGGTAACCTGTCATCTTGGGAAGCCAGAACATCTTCAACCGAGACACCCCATTCAACCGCCCACTTCTTTGCTAATTCAAAATCTTGCCCCTGCACCGGAGGGGGAACATTCTCGGTTAACACCTTGAGGGGTGGGATCGACTGTTTGGCCTGTTGTCCAAGCTGAGGAACGTCTGATTTTTTCTTGCTTGTAGTTGAACTTGATTTGCTCCCACTTGCACTTGCACGTGATCTGCTCTTTTTCCCTTCCTTCTACAATGTGCGTGTATAGTCATCAGGCTTATGGTGTAAGTCATACTGTGATGGAAGGGTCGTGAAGTATTTTGCAAATGCTATTTGCTTCTCGGTGTATTCCGGGCGGGGCTCGGGTTCCTTCTTTTTCATCTGCACATCATGATGTTCCTTTGCTATCCTGGCGTTTTCCTCGGGGGTACGATCATAAGGTCTGATAGGAATATTAGCATGAGGTACCTTTGGGGGGGGCGACCGTTTGCGCTTTGGGGGGCTCCGTCGCTTAGAAATCATCGGCGAAGCGTTCTTGGTGGCACGCTTCCGCTTAGTATCCTGTGCGGGCGGCGGCGGAGACGGACGACCCAAGTCCGACGGCGGTGATCGAGATGGACTCGTGTTGTGCTGGCCGACGTCATGTGGAGGTCTTGGAGGTAATGGAGGTGTAGGTGACCTGCGACGACTCGGAGGCGGTGTTGTCCTTGGGGCCGAGCCTGGAAGCTTGATGTAGTTCTTGTCCCATAGGATGACTCCACCTAGTACTTCTCCGAGTGTCCTCTCATCTTCGGGTCCAGCTATGTCGATCTCCATATCATGAAACCCCGCCATGATTTCATCCACCCCGACTTTAGCAAAGCCAGCTGGAATCTCATGGCCATGCCAGCGTGCATCAGGGCCAGAAGGTAAAGCTTGTCCGACGACCACCTTCATGGATATGTTCTTGAATTTCTGATGGAGTTCACATGATGTTGACTCCTTGATTCCATCCACGGGGTTGCCGGGACCGCCCTCGATCATTCTTCGTGCATCGTCGGGCGGGGCCTCAGATTCAGCCACACTGCTTTTCCGCTTAGATGGGGCGCCGGTAATATCAAGTGCAGGATCTTCCTCGCGCGCTACTCCTCTAAGCTCATCAATCTGCTTCTGTTGCTCGTTAATACTGGCAAGCAACTGGTTGAACTTGTCATTCTCCTCATCCTGCTGCCGCTTCTTTGCTCTCTCTCGGCTTCTGTAAGTGTCTTGGTCTCTGGCAAACCCAAGCCACCACAGGTAAGAAGGACCGAAGCCTCGCGTTCGTCCTCCATGTTCGTCATTGCCGAGGACCAGTGTGAGCAAATCTTTCTCTCTATCTGCAGTGAACATTGTTTTTCCCTCCTTAATTTCTTTCATTATCCTTTTCCAATTCTCCCTGGGTATCCTAAGACCGTCACTGCAGATGAGGTCCCCTGTTTTTTCGTCGTACGACCCACCATGCGCAAGGAACCAATTTCCTGCTCTCAATTCCCACTCATCACGGAGTGGTTCACGTACGATGCCTTTATCTAGCAGATCTTGCTCTTTCTTATCCCACTTTGGGATGGCAGTCTCATAGCCCCCTGGCCCCAGCTTGTGGTGATATTTCTTCTTGTCGGCATTTATCTTGTTCTTTTCTGATAATGTCTGGGCATCTTCTGACTCCTTGTACTCTTGAAATGCCTTCCAGTGATTCGCCTGCTTGGCTAGATACCCCTCAAATACTGACACTTTATTTGTCTTCAGATAGTTTTTCCATAGCTTCTTCTTCCAGCTACGAAACAGTTCGGCCATCTTCTTTAGAGTCCACTGCTTGACTTTGGCCCTCAGTTTGTATGCGGCGTCTTCATTCTCACATTCTGGCAGGTTGCAATGTGACATGAGATCATTCCAAAGATTATCTTTGTACCTTTCGGCGACATAGTCACTATCGGCTGCCCCTTTGCGCTTGTTCCACTCCCGAACGCTGATCGGGACGTGATCCCTAACAAGAACTCCGCATTCTTTCTTGAATGTGTCAGCAGCATTCTTAGGAAGATTGGGTTCGCCCGTAGGCAATATCACCTCAAAGCTGTAATGCGTCCGTGCATCCAACTTTCTAGTCGGGCCTCGTTTCGTAGCTTTGCTCAATATGGAGGCCTAAGAGGGAGAAACATTCATCAAATGAATGTATATATATACAATATAGAGCTATCTCCAATATTTTTCACATATTACAAGTGATTGTCGAACTTCATATGTATACCTTGCCGGACTTTATTATTTCTTCACCGGCTTCTCCACCGACTTCTCCTCTTCTTCTCCTCTCCTCCTCTTCTTATTTTCCTTTTTCTTCTTTTCTTCTCCTCCTCTTATTATTTTCCTTTTTCCTAATTCTAAATATTACTAACCTAATAATCTAGCACAAACCTAATATCAATAGGAATTAAATGACAAAAAAAATCTTTTTCTTCTTTTCTTCCCTTTTTCTTCCTTTCTTCTCCTTTTTCTTCCTTTCTTCTCCTTTTTATTCTTTTCTTCTCCTTTTTCTTCTTTTCTTCTACTGGCCGGAGTGTTGGGGAGGAGGGGGCGAGGGGCTTACTGGCCGGAGGTGTCGACGACGCGCGGCGAGGAGGACGGCGACGCGCGGCGAGGAGGGCGGCGCGCGGCGAGGAGGACGGCGGCGGCAAGGAGGACGACGGCGACGACGGTGAGCAGGACGGCGGGCAGCCTGACGGCGTCGTCGAGTTCGTCGCTGTGCCGCGCCGGGCAGGAGAACGAGGAAGAAGGAGAGAAGGAAATGCGATTTGGGTTGGAAATTTTCTAACTCCCGCTTATATAGGTGGATCTTTAGTCCCGGTTCGGGGCTCGATCCGGGACTAAAGACACCCTTTAGTCCCGGGTCGAGCCACGACCCGGGACTAAAGGCCCTTTTTCGGCAGACCAGAAGGCGGGAAGCAGGGGCCTTTAGTCCCGGCGCGGCGCTCCAACCGGGACTAAAGGGTGTCTTTAGTCCCGGGGCGTGGCTCCACCCGGGACTACAGCCCCTCCTCGGTTGCACGATAAATTTAGTCCCACCTCGCCCAGCGAGGGGGACTAAAACTTATTTATAAGCCCCGTCGCAGCTTCTCCATCGATCTCCTCTCTAAAGCAGGCTTACGGGCCTAAACTCACTGAAAATTGAAACTATATTCGAAATTATGGAGAAAATTCAACCTGAATTCAAAGTGTTATCTCTATAAATTTAGATTGAATTTTCTTTATAAATTCTTGTATAGTTTCAATTTTTTTTTCTATTTTCATAATTAATAATTTTGACTATCCAAACTATTATCTATTTTGTTATTTTCAATTAAAAACTATGTTTATTAAAAATTCTTTTTTCATACTTGAGAATTTGACAAAACTATGATAATGAAAAGTGTTTGAAATTGAATAAATAATGCAAAACTATTTTCTATTTTCATAATTAATAATTTTGACTATCCAAACTATTATCTATTTTGTTATTTTCAATTAAAAACTATGTTTATTAAAAATTCTTTTTGCATATTTGAGAATTTGACAAAACTATGATAAAGAAAAGTGTTTGAAATTGAATAAATAATGCAAAACTATTTTCTATTTTCATAATTAATAATTTTGACTATCCAAACTATTATCTATTTTGTTATTTTCAATTAAAAACTATGTTTATTAAAAATTCTTAAAGTAGGTAGGGTAGTTCGCTCACCTGCACGTTGCTTATTAGTGTAAGAGTGTAGACTGCACGGAGATAATGGTGGTTGGAGCACCAGTTGAGATTTTTATAGAGCGGAGTAGCTGAGAATGATAAGGGCTCTCCGTCTCATGTCATGTCAGTCAAGTCGAGTCGATGGGGCTCTTCCGTCTTGTCCCGCCGCTTCGGTTAAGGACGGGCGACAGCTGCTTGGCTGGCACCCAAGTGAGCTTCGTGGCACTTGCATGCACCATGCGTTGTCATCCTTCGTGTGTGCTGCTCTCCTCGTGCTCCGCGGTGGCACTGGCACTTGAAGCTGCTTGGTCGGCAGCTGGATGCACGTGGAATTAACATGAACGCTTGGTAAGACATGTGTGCCGCGCCACGTGGCGAGGCCTTCAACTTGCTACATGTGGTCGTGTGCAAAAAAAATGCTCAATTTTTATAACACACTACATATGCAAACACTTATATACACATGCATATGCTTATTTCTATGAATGTACACACGCATATTTTATTTTTTGAGCATCTTCGAGGGACTAAGCCAGCATATGATCTTGACATTTATGAAGTCATCTTAAAGGCCCCATTGTTGATGGGAACGTCTCCTTCCATTGAAAGCATATCATCGAAAATCCTGAAATAAATACAAAAATGATGTAAGCATCATGATTTAAACTCTGATGCGCTGGAATGACATTGTGCCTCTAACCATCCAATCATATATGGTGGACACTAGCTCACCTGATTTTTCAACCGTCGATGATGGTCGCTACTCCTACTTCCCCTAGTGCATAACCAATATCTAGCACAAGGAGAAGAAGGAGAAACGACCCCCCACAGCAATAGTCGACATTCTTCTTCTCTCATGTATGGTGGACACTCCCTCACCTGATTTTTCGACCGTCGATGATGGTCGCTACTCCTTCTTCCCCTAGTGCATAACAAATATCTAGCACAAAGAGAAGAAGGAGAAGCAACCCCCACAACAACAGTCGGCATTCTTCTTCTCTCATGTATGGTGGACACTCCCTCACCTGATTTTTTGACCGTCGATGATGGTCGCTATTCCTTCTTTCCCTAATGCATAACAAATATCTAGCACAAGGAGAAGAAGGAAAAGCGACCCCCACAACAAAAGTGGTTCCGCGGCACGCCACGTGGTTCCGCTGCACGCCACGTGGTTCCGCTGCACGCCACATGGGACTAATGGTCTTTCATTTTTAAATGACTGTTTTAATCAAAAACAGATCTCTTACAAAAGGAATTTCATTTTTTGAACTTATTTGAACTGAACTTTTTGTATATATATGTGGTCGAAATGCATGATACCATGAAGTTAGAAAGGCCTAAACCATTCAAAAGTAGCAAATGAAGTTAGAAAGGGCTAAACCATTCAAATTTGGAAACTATAATGGCACGAACAGAAACTAGACATATATAAATTGGTCCAAGCAGTACATGATACTAGTCCAAACAGTACATAATAATAGCTATCATAGATATATATATTCGAGGTGACGCTGACCATAGTTGACGACTCGAATCAGAATGTCCACCTTATTCGAGGTGACGCTGGCCATAGTTGACGACTCGAATCTTGCGGTACAACTCGTATGAAACGTATGCATCTTTTGCTACATACTCAATGTTGATACGATCAAGTGGGGCCTTCTCCCAAAGTTTGTGTTCAGACTTTGGGAAATTGGTCTTCATATCACCATATTCCTCGTCGATCAAGGCAACTGCCATATGAGCCATCGAAGTCCTGACATGTCGAAGCCTGAATACTGTTTGGAGATCAATGAGGCAACCAGTTGGTATCTCAATACCGAAGCTGTACCTCATCTTCAGCTTGTCGTTCGTTATGTCAACGGTGGCAAAAGTGATGCCGCTGCGAAGGAAGTCCATGAGTTCTGGACAATGCTTGTCACTACTGCAACAGAAACAAATTAAAATGGAACAAATGTTACATACTGCTGCAATAAGGAAACATGTTTCACTACAACTAAAGAGAAAATTATCTTTAGGATTCAAATAGAACATATGCAATGGAACCTAGAGAGATCACTATAGCTATCCAATGGAACCTAGAGAGATCACTAGCTATATGCAATTTTCATGACTATGACATATCATATTGCTATCCAATGGAACCTAGAGAGATCACTAGCTATATGCAATTTTCATAACCTTGGATCAAAGAACACCGCATAAAATTGTATCATTACAACTATGATTTCAATGGAACATATTGAACCAATCAGATTTTTCAGATTGTGGAACACTATTCCAATCAGATTGTGTTCCCTTCAACTAATCAAAATTGTTTCACTACAACTATTTGAAACGAACCAACTATGATTCCAATGGAACATATTAAACACTAGTTGATTCTAATGCGATTTTCAAATTATGGAACACTATTCCAATCAGATTGTGTTCCCTTTCAACTAATCAAAATTGTTTCACTACAACTATTTGAAGGGAACCAACTATTATTGAAACAAATAAACTTACAATGTCATTACCTTGGATCAAAGAAAGCCTCAAAACTTACCTCGCCCATTGGAAGATCAAGACATGGTGTGCGAAGCATAGTTGGATGACGGCAACACCGCGTTGATCGGCCGTGTACTCCAGATCAAGCCCCAAGAACTTCTCATGATCCATTGCGGCGTCAAGCCATCGTTCCTTCAACTGTTCAAGAAAATACGACATCTCCCTGCTCTCGTTCGTGTACACGACATCGAGCTTGGTCTTGCCATGTGCGAGCACCTCTCCAAAGCGAGTTGGCATGGTGGAAGAAGAGAAGGGAAGAAGAGAGGAGAAGAACAGAGCGAGAGCGAGAGAGAAGAAGAAACAGAGAAATGGCGACTCTGCTTCGGTTCGTGCTTTTCATCGCCCGAAACGACGCGGGGTGCAAACCGTTTGGGCCTTTAGTCCCGGGTTGAGCCACCAACCGGGACTAAAGAGGTATACCAACGGTTGCCACCACTACGGCAGGCCACGTGTTAGGCCTTTAGTCCCGGGTTGAGCCACCAACCGGGACTAAAGGGGGATATGAACGGTTGCCACCACCTATGCCCGCCGCGTAGCCCTTTAGTCCCGGTTTGGGACACGAACCGGGACTAAAGGCTCCTTATGGGCCGGGACTAAAGCCTCGAGGGAGGCATTGAGAATTGGGGCGACGTGGCCGGGCCTTTAGTCCCGACCCAGAGGCAGGCCGGGACTAAAGGGTCCCAGCCAAAGGCCCGTTTTCCACTAGTGTGTACGTTCTATCATATGAGAACCTTTAAGACATTGAGCTGGTATATTATCTTCATACTAGCGATGTCACCACAACCGTCTTCATAGTGGACGGAAACATCTACTTCCCTTCAACGCACATCATCAAAAGGCCCGAAATAAGTTCAAAAACCTACAAGCACCGGTCATAAACTCTCGTCAATTGATAATTCCACTGTTCTCCAATGGCTGGCCATCGAGGGGAGTATCATATAGTAGTATCATGCATATGATATTATTGTATGATACTACCTCCATAACGCATAGTATCAGAAACTAGTATTATAGATGACCTCATTTATTGACATGCATGATACATAGTAGCATAGCATTTAACATGTTACAGTATCTACCTATATTATTTTAACTCTCCCTCTTCTTTAATTGTTTGTCACATCAACATGTTTGCTAGTCCCAAGTACATGATACTACTACCAAATTTACTCCCACTATGGTCAGCCTAACCATCTCTACTATTAAAGGGGAACCTGTCGTCGTGATGGTTCGACCTCCTTCCCACGTATGACAACCATCCCTCACCACTCCCTTGTGTCTCATGCGATCGCTAATCCCCCGGTCTCGTGAGTAAACATCGCAAGAAAAAATCTCCACATTTTATACGCTAGAGAAAAAGGGAAAGAAACCCCATCCGAGATGGTCACATGCTCTCCACTTTCCCACGACATGAACCACACGTCTCCCTCTTCCCACACGCGCATCGAGTGCCCTCCCTCAATAGCCCAACTCCCGGGCATCGCCGTCGTACTTTGCCCGACTGCAGACGCCCTATCTCTTGACCCAAGGCCACAGATAGGTGTCCGTTGTCAAGGGCTTCGAACGCAGGGGCAACAACATTGTCGCGACCAAATCCCTACCCCGCGGCTTCCCCACCACCACCATTCATGGCCACCGAGCCGGACGATGCAGGAGATCCATCTGCATCTCCCTCTTCTCCAAGACGGCAACCTGCAGGGACGGGGCGATGACATCACGTACACCCCTGCATGAAGGACGACCAGATCGAGCATGACCGCAGCAGAGGAGGGCCACCTCTGCCTCGTCGTGTAGGAGATGCCATGGATTGGAGGAACTGAGGTTACGTTGAAGTACATACATCTTAGATAAAGGTGTGCCATTTTCTAGATATGTCATTTGATTTTAAGTAGTGTTCAACTATTTTCTGTTTTTGTTCTAGGTACCAATCAACTGCTTGTCCTTTGGACCCTATAATGGCACACATTATGCATGACTTAACTGGATCTGTAGCGCAGGTTTGATCTGAACTACTGTCTTCTTTCTAAAAATATCCATTAGAGTAGAAGGTAATTAATTGTTTGACTTCTAGCATAAACTTGGTGTCCAAGCTCCTAGAATAGATAGCCAAGAAAAATATGGTCCTCTCGGTCATGGTAATGGTGCCATTTACTTGAGTGGTATATGTCTCTATATATTTTAGAAATAGCAAACAAGATTAAAGCATTTTTTCTTACATTTGTTTTCCTGGTCTCTGCTAGAAGCTGAGGTGTAGCACTAGATGTCTCGTAAAATAATTTGGAGGGAGTAAAAAAACTAAGGCCTCTTCCTTGTTGATCTTGGATCGATAAAAAATGATGAGTGTCATGCTTGCTATTCACACCATTGTTTATGTGTATACAACATTCTATCAGAACAAATATGTTTCCTTGGTGTACATGTGTACATCTAAAAAGTTGTTGATATAAGCCATATCATAAGAGAAACAGAATAAAGATGGAAATTTGCCTGCAATTACAAATGTTTTTATGCTTTGTTCAACACAAATGTCAGCAAGGATACAGTACATCAATTGTTCTTTTGTGAGCAACAACCAATATCTTCTATATTATTTCTTTAAGAGTTTTTTGATTGGGATATCTTCTATATTATTTCTTTAAGAGTTTTTTTGATTGGCGATCCATTTCTTTTTTTACTGAAATTTATTTCTAACAATGCGAAGTCTGGTTCATCAATACTTACACACAAGCATTGCAGACTGAAGGTCAATATTATGACTAAACACTAAAAAGGGACGTGGACTCTGTCATGAAGTTTGTGCAGTATCACCATATAACACACATCTTCTGCATATGACAACCATGAAGAACTTCCTTTAAAAGTTGGGTGGTATCTTTTATTCTTCCTTGAAAAACTAAATTGGCACACAACCGTAATATGCTTGGCAAGCGCCAGTGTCACGCCGGTCCGCGGATATGAAGAATTTCCTTGCGCCAAGATGTTTCAGGTAATTGGCCAATTCTTGTGTTGTTTTTGTTGATGTTTAACTCTGAGTGATGGTAGAATTACCGTGTTGTTTAGAAGAGCTATATACTTTTGAGCAGCTTGTTGTCGTTCTTATGTAGGGCTTATATTTCTTGTCATTTCTTCAAATTCAATTGTGTGCGGTGCGTTTTAGTTCATCATCCATGTCCTTTGATACAACCAAACAAGAGCCTTATATTGATAAATTATTAGAATGCTTTGCACAGACGAATTATACCCCCTAAGCATGTCCTTTGACTTCAATCTACTTGTTCTGTATTTATGAGAATGCCCTGCACGGACCAATTATTTCCCCTAAGCATGTTTATCCTTTTATCAATTGTTTATAACTGCAATGCATTGTAGTTACTTTATCAGTTTATTATCAATTGTTGACTTATGGATAGATGATTAAAGGCAAGACTTTACTGGAAGAAACGTATGTGGATATATCAGCTCCATTATCTACTTTGGCCTGTTATAGGTGTTTTTTCTTCTTCTGAATTTTTCTTTATCGAGTGGTATCTAAGCCACCCTGAAACTTATCATAAGCTGGCCTTTAGCCGATGTATAATATTTCGTACCAGTAAAAACGATTATACCCTGATAATAGTATGTCATCTGCACTATCAGGTATGTCGGGATGGTGAACTGTACCAGCTGACTGCACTTGACTTTTTGCCACAAGTGTGGTTCCTATGAAGGAGCCTCCTATTGTGACTACAAATTCCTTTTACTAGGCATTGTCCATACGTTAGAGATATGATGGACGAGTTTAGTTCATTGGCAAGCACATCTCCTAATATAATGCTTATTCTTTACTATTTTGCATGTTGAATGGTAGCACTAATATAGCAGTGAAAAACGTCGGTCGCAAATACCACAATAAATATAGTTCCAAGCAGTTTCTTGTCTTAGTTATGTCTATCCTCAAAATTATTATTGTACTCACATATAGTGTGAACTGTGATGTGGATTCCGTTGTACGTGCAGAACGAACTTGCTTTTAGCTCGAAGCTCATGGCCATCAGACCACCTGCATCGATTTGGAAGCTTACGGATTCAAGGCAATACTCGTTAAACAAGTGTGTCATTTTGATCTCTTGCAAGCGCTGTTTTTTATATCTTATTCACACAAATGCATGTGCAGACTGTCTTTAGGCTTGTGTCAAAACCAACCTTGTCCCTGGTTTTACCATTGTGTGAAAACCACATTTATGCACTTAACAAGTAATGCCATGTTAGTTTTAATTACACAAGTACTTGGTGTTCCTTTTAAAATGATATATTTCATATATCTTTGTAAGTCAATTGAATGTCAGTCAAGTTAAAAACAAACTAGAAAAAGACGTCGCTAAGAGGTGTCGCTGATGGAATACATAGTGCCCCGGATGCTTACAAAAATGATGGAAAGACCAACGATTTGAGGTGAGGTGCGTGTTTGGGTTGACAAAGAAAGACGGCAGCCATGCGGGGCACTAGGTAGGGTCGGGGAGGATAACATAGAGGAGAGGGCTATAGACAAAAATAAATATGAAGGGGGGGATAAGATAAAGGAGAGGGATAGACTGAAAAATAAACATGAATTCATCACCATCATGCGGACATGGCATGTGACGATAGGGGAGCATGAGGGCATGAGCTACATTGTCGACATCAAGGTAAACGTTGTGAAGTACAAGATGTCTGATCAATGTCTCTCTGTTTAAGTTTGTTATCCCGTGGCAACGCACGGGCAATCAACTAGTCTAACTACAAGTTGATTCGCTAACTTTTAATGCGTTGTTGTGTACGGGGAAGTTGGGGTTGCCTTAGTCGTCATGCTTATTATGTTGACTTTTCCTTTCATTGCAGCACATGGACATGTTTCCTTGTTATTTTTTTAAAATTGGAGTATCCGAGGGACGCGGACGAGACTGCGACTGCCCTCGCAGTTGTCTGTTTCGTCTGTTTCATGCTGGCATGCCACACGGGCCTTTCAGGTGATCTCAGTGTTGTTGCATGGCGCTCGTTGACGGGTGGACATGGGCGCAGTTATGGCAACCGTCAAGCGGCAATTTCTGTCACGCCCAAGTATGACGGGCCAGGTCCCCCCCCCCCCCCCCCCGGGTCGACAGCCTATGGCTCACAGTGGGATGTGTCGCTTGCGTTGGCCTTCTATGGTGGCTAAATTTTGTGTTTTGAACCTTTTGCTGATGTAAATCAAGATTTGACCCTGGCTTGCAAAAAAATCAGGATTTGACAATTTTACTACCGTCAGGTACAATAATGGTAGAGCATAACGGCCTACCGGTAAAGTCCCAGACGGTAGGGTTGCACGCCTAGCATAAAAATTCCAAAGTCTGCGCGCTCGCACCCTACCACTAGGCACATTGACGATAGGGTTGCATACGCTATCACGATCGTAGAAGTGCAGTGTGCTGACGTGACCCATTTTCCTACCGTCAGGGACCTTGACGGTGGGTTGTTATACCATACCGCCGTGGCCCCAACGGCAGGAAAGCGGCCAAATCCTAAAAAAAGTTGTAAACCAAGGTCAGATCTTTGATTTACTTCAACAAAAGAATCAAAACCTGAAATGTTACCCTTTCCTTTTTTTGTAAATGATGAGAATTAAGAATGTTGACCATCACACGGAAATGTTACCAATACCTCGGAAACGAGAGGGAGACTTCTCGGATTAATGCATAGGGGATACAAAAAGTCGGCATGCAATGCATGGTTAGGGTGCCGCTTCGTTGATACTACTAAATGGCTATAATTTTGGCCGGTGTACTACACAGGTCAAAACCGGGTTTCCTTTTCCTTGATACATTCTGATACAGCACGGCAACCCTTGTTGCATTTCTAAGGCAGCAATGGCTTTCGAGTTCTTCACCATCGTCCTCTCAAATTCGTTACGGAAGCAGGTAGAGGACATCGTAGTTGCCCAATCTCTCACTAACGTTTCATCTTTGTTTTCTGTTTTTAGTCTTTGATTTTTTGGCATGAGTCTGTTTGGTTCTTTCAACACTACGCTTTTAATCCTCATCGCAGAGGCTGCCAGACAAATTCGCGAAGGTATTCCACCGACATGAGCCCCGAGAACTGATGCTGCGGGAGGCCGGGCGCCGGCGTCGCTTGTGGGCCGTGGATGTAGTGTTCGACGCCGACGGCCACATGTATCTGGGGAACGGATGGAAGCAGTTCGCCTGCGCTCATGACCTTCGACTCGGGCACTTCCTCCTCTTAAGCTATGACGGGCACGCCGTGCTCACCGTAAAGGTGTTCGACAGGAGCATGTGCCGCACGGACTATGAGTACGACGACGAAACCGGTACGCGCTTCCTTGTCGTCCTCTCAGTACGTGATTGTAGCCTGTAAGAATCAGTTAAACAACACTTAATTCCGTTTTACCAGGCAGTGGGAGCAGCAGCGACAGTGGCAACACCTTGGTAAACTTTTTCTGCTATCTTTCGCTCTTGGCCTGAAATTAGGTTATTCATATTCTCTTGTTCCATTGTGTAGTGTTTAGTTGCTCTCTTTCTCGCCATATTCATGACAGTTCTCTTCTTCTTCTTGCCTCTTTTTCGTTGCATTTTTTATTATATGTCATTTTCAATTAGATAAATGATTCTCGAATCATTTACCCAGTTTCCCGCATGAAAAGACCTTATTACAATGGCAAATTTGCATGTTTTCTAATCGTGTACATGGTTTGACCTCTGGTAGGGAGCTGAAGGGGAATGGGCAGAGGAACACGACATGAAGCAGGTAACCGAGTTCTCTAAATTCATTAACTCTAGCTTTAATGTGTATATACGTATGTGGTTAAAATCAAGCTCTGATGCATAGCGTTTATATTAGATGCCTGAATTATATATTAAAAACATTTACAAACACCCAATTAATGTATCAGAAATCATATAGCATGCAGTGCATATGTAGATGCCGCATCAATTTCTCATATATTTAGGATCAGGGAGCACATATATAATTACAAGCAGCCTTACTGTCACTTTTATTTTTTGAAAGGAGGATACAACCCCACCTCTACATTTGGATGATGGTGCATACAATCATTTTATTAATTCTTTACTATAATCTTGCGAAGTAATACATCAGTAAGTGTGAAGCCATCATCTTGACAACACCTATCGCTACTCCTATGTCCTTGATGAAAGGTTGCCGAATATCGGAACCGAATACCAAATAGACATGCATCAAATCCTAATTTCTAAAGCCCGGTGCCCCAACCAGCCACATACTTGGACTGTGTTACACAATGGTCCAGGCGCACTCTCGGAAGCCGGCGCCACCGTCTTCCACTAGTCCGTCTTAAGAACAAGTATTGACGCATCGATCTTGTCAAACCTACCATCAATGCCACCATCCTGCACGTATCCATGCGTCTGTGCCCATCACCAAAACTACGCAGTGTCATCCCGACGGGATATGTTGTCGGCCTTGTCGTAGATAGAATACCGGTACTGTTGTAGTCCCCTCTAGCCAGCAGTTGCTTCAAAATAATGCCCATAGGAGGGTGAACTACACTAAAGAAGCTGTCATCGTCCGATCTCGAAGACCAAATCTAGGGTTCCCCTCGGAGCATCTCGAGGCTGATGACGCAAAATGCAATGATGATGCCTCAAAGGAAACATCATCGGAGATGCCGACATCGTCTGCCATGATCGAACTCAGCATGATTTCCATCGGCAATTACACCACAGTCCGTACGCCGCCAGTGTCGCTGGTCCCTTCCACTCGAGCAAACTCGAAACACGATGCCTTCAAAAGAGATTATGATATAAAAGTGCCGTCATCACTCGATCCCAGTGAGACCTAGGGTTTCATCCGGAGTTGCCCGTGGTATCACGGACCAAGACTAGGGTTGAATCCCGACGTGATCAGAAGAACTCGTCGAGATCTGCCTAGATTTCAGCGGGCCGTACCCGCCACCACGCCATCCAAACCTCGATGACCACAAGCCACGGCCAGATCTGCCCAAGGCCAGCGACCCCGACAGCGTTCCTACGTCGTCGCAGCCCTTGTCCCCGTATGTTTTGATCTGATGGAACAGGCGCTGCTGCTAGCCGCCCCGCGTCCCCACAAGCCAGCACGTCCCACCAGAAATTCCGCACAACCGCCTCCACACGGTTGCATCATCGCACTCATAGCACGGCCAGCCGCATCATGGTCGAGCTGCCCTGCGTGAGCGCCTCGCTCCTCACCAGCACGTCGCGTCCCATGCCGCATAGCACCAGGGGAGGAGGGAAATGGTCCTTCGGCGGCGATGATGGGTAAGGGAGGTGGGGAGAGGCCTTTGGCGGGCGGGGGCTCGAGTTTCCACCTGACCGCCCACAGGGTCGGACGAGGGGCTCACGGGGATGAACTCGAGGGAGAGGGCAGGGATGGATTGGATTCATAGAGTAAGTATTGCTTCCAAAGGAGTTCGGTCGTTGGTTTATTCAGTTAATTAGTGGGTGGGTAGCGCGATTGGTTGGGCGGCCACTGGTTTTTCCGTGCATGGATTGGAGCGATGGCAGCTCACCAGCTGCTCATGGTTTGAGTGTGACCGCCGTTTGTGGAAGAGCTGAGGAAGCAATCTGCAGCAGCTCTCTGTTTCTTGCTGCTCTTGTTTCTGCAACAACTCTCTCTCTCTCTCTCTCTTGACGCCCGTCATACATGCTTCGAGTATACTGCATTGTTCCATTACTCTCTTCATTCCATATTAATTTAAGTTCTGGGTTTGTTGTAAGCCTAAGTTCATTATGTTTGATCAAGTCAATGGGAAAATGAGTTATACTTACAAAGGAAAGTCTTAAGTCATCAAACTGATCGCTAACCGCATGAGCCAGCTTTTGCATTTGGAAGAGGGCATCATATTTATCTTGAATAATTTGAGGGTACCAAATTAGTTATGCAAACACCTTGGAATAAAGCCATCTGATATAACATATGATTCATTTTACAGGGCGTATCCTCAATGAATAATCCATGCGATTCGGATGGAAGCCAGAAGGAAAGATCTTATTCTTCTGAAGAATTGTCAGGTTAAGTATCTACTCTGACTAGTAGTCACTCTGCACAGCATGTTTTCTTACTGTTGAAACATTTTTACAGCAGACGATATTCTATCTGTAGACAATTCTGTGCACTCAGCTAATCTACGAACGCTTCCGGATAACTATGCCGTATCTGCCCGATGCTATCTTACCAAAGCACAGAAGGTGAAAATAGTTATGCTTATAGACAAAATTCGACCCAAATTTAAAGTGTTGGTGCTACTGATGAAGAAGTCGAACATAAGACAGCATACTCTGGTATGTAAATTTTGCGATATGCATTTGGTATAAAAATGTCTAGCTGTCAATACCTACAAATAATTTTTTTTATCATACTATTTAAGTTAGTTGGTATTTTGGCATTAAATCAAAGCTCTGAACCATATGCTTGCAACGAAATACAACTGCATTACTAAATCAGCATTATAGTTGCCTTTGTGATAGTCTTATCTTCTTAACTCTTTACTACTTAAGCACTTGTTTGGAAAATTCGACCTGAAATCCCGGTGCTCATTGCTCTCATAAATAAGAGCAATGTAGACCGGGGGCATGGTACTCTGGTACGTTAGTTTCACATCCGTATTATGTTTCCCGCATCATGTAATTTTCTTCTTCTTTGATTCCCTTCACCCCTCAAGGACAACTTCAATCCGGGAGTGGATCCAGTGCCGAGCCGAGCAGAGCAGTTCACTCGTCCCGCTCCCGCATGCGGGGGGTGAACCCTAGATTGAGCGCCCCCAGCCCCCACCCTCCTCGGTCCCCTCCCACCGCCGCCACCGGAGCCTGGCCGGAGTCGGAGGCGGCGGGCCTTCTTCATCCCTCGCGCTGGGGCTGGCGTGGGGTGGCCTCCTCGGGTGGTGGCGCGGTGTTGGGTAGGGCGCGGCGGTGTGCGCCCCAGTGACGACGGCGGCTGCAGTTAGCGCGTGGTGTGTTGCTAGGGCTCGGTGGTGGCGGGTTGGCTTCTTCCCGACTAGATATCGTGCGGGACGTGGCGGACGGCGTAGGGCCAGGTGCTCGGGGGCGACGGGTGCGTGTGGCCGGTGCAGATCCGGCGAGACAGCGCGCGCTCGTTGCGGTGGTGTTGCTCGGGGCTTCCCGGTCGGCGGTGGGGCGGAGCTGCGGCCCCGGTTGGCAGCGTCGATCCGGTATTGCAGGTGGCGTTGCGGATATGGTCTGTGGCGGAGGATGGCGGTCGGTGGTGCAATGGCAGTGGGCCAACCTAGTCCGCGGTGGTGCTTGTCGCCGCGTTAGTGCCCCTTCTTGTTGCTCCTTCGTGATGTCGGTCCGAGTGGGCGCCCGTGTTGCTGCTATGCTGTGGATGGATCGACGATGCTGACTATGGCTGTGGTGGTGTGTGAGTTTGTCTCGAGCTGGTTGTGGACCATGCCGGGGCTTGCTCAGTTGTGACCATCGGCAGCTACTGGTTGTGCTCCCCACAATCGACGATGATTATCGTGGGACGCAGGCATGGATGCCCCCTACTGTGGGGGCGTTCACTCAGGCCAGGTGGCTAATGCATGCTAGGAGCGGAAGGAGACACCTGCCGTCTCTCCCACCATGGTTGCGCGTTGTGAGGTCGGCGGTTGGCGGTGATGGCATGGGTGGGGGCTAGGGTTCGGCTTCGGGCCGTTGGCGGTTGCGATTGGTCCCTTCTGTCGCGGGGGTGTGGCGGGGGTGCAGCTAGGCCAATAGCTGCTCGTCGCCTTGGTGGAGGTGGCCGGCGGTGCGCGTGGTGGTGGTGCTTCCACATGGCGCCGGGGCGGACTGGTCGTGTTGCTGCGGCCATGATGCTCCTTGTGCGTAGGTGTGGAGGAGCGGCTTGGATGGGGGGCAGCGTCGCAGACGAGGTGCTTTCTGCAGCGCGACGGCGGGAGCTTTACAGGCATCTGAAGCCCCGACCGTTTTGTTGATCTGTTGTTGTCGGCATTTGTTTCTTTTACTCTTTCTTTGTTATTTCTTTTGGGCGTGCATGTGCTATTTCCGCCCCAGCACCTAGGGATGGGCATAAAAACCGACGGACCAAAAACCGGACCAAAACGTAACCGAAAGAACCGATTTTCTGTTTTTATCACTTGCACACACAAATTTGGTTTTTATAGTCAAAAACCGAATTAAATTCGGTGGTACGGTTTTCTATTACGGTTATACGACTGGAAACCGAACTGCACGCACCTGAGTCTTTCCGCCTGCTGTACCGCCTGTACGTCAGATGCATGCACGTGCGACCAAGACAGCATCGATTGTGTGGATGGATCACGTGCATGCAAGGCCCACAGCCGACACATATTTCCTACGTAGGCCTAAAAACAAGCTTAGCCAGCCACGCGAGCAACCAGGATGTGACTCACCTGGGCTTTTCCGTGAAGTGCTCAGAGGCAGGCCAACAACAGAAGAAAAAAAAGTGCTTGCATATTTATTAGTCCCACCTCGCTGGTCTAAGCAGTAGGAGGCAACAACTTCGCTTTATAAAGACGTTGGGTTGTGAGCGGTGAAGGTCATGAGCGCAAAGCTAACTATTCCCACCTCTATCGGTATAAACCAAAAACCAAACCGATATTTTCGGTTAACCAAAAATTCGGTTAGCTCTTTGGAGTTCACATTTTTGGTTTTCATTTTTGTTAACTAAATTCATAAAAAAACGAGCACCTATCATTGGAAGTGGTTGCTTTGTAATACAAAACGGAACGAAAGCCAAAACAGAGCGAAAGCCTGTTTCGAGACAACTTCAATCTGGTTTGGAGAACATCCAACTGGAATCACCAAATAAAAAGTGGACACTAAATTTTCAGATATTTTTGTCATTTTACATAGCAAAATGATCGGACCATAGTTTTTCTAGAATCCATCGGACGTGGACACATGTCCCACGTCCTACTCTTGGTCACAGTCCACCTGACCGTTGATGTCGGCGGTGGAATTGAGGTTAATGATTATGCCGGACCAACCGACCTCATTGTTGTTGTGGGCTGGCAAAAACAACATGGAGCTACCGATGTTGGCATTCACGGGATGCTGGTCCAGCGCCTCGTTAACCTCCGCCTTGTTCATGCATGGCAGCAACCGACCGCGGCGGAAGGTGCGGGCTATCTTGTCCATGTAGGCAACATTGGATGCCTGTGTTGGGTAACGTAGCATAAATTTAAAAAATTTCCTACGCATATTTAGATCTTTCTATGAAGAGACCAGCAACGAGAGAGGGTGAGTGCATCTTCATACCTTTGAAGATCGCTAAGCGGAAGCGTTGCTAGAACGCGGTTGATGGAGTCATCGAACCTTAAGTGTGTAGACCCTACGGGTTCGGGAGACAGGCAGACATGACCGAGACACCTCTCTGGCCAATAACCATCAGCGGGGTCTGGATACCCATGGTGGCTCCCACTTGCTCTATGATGATATCATCGGATGAACCACGATGTCAAGGATTCAATCAATTCCTTTGTCTGTCGGTATAGAACTTGCTCGAGATTCGATCGTCGATATACCTATACCTTGTTCAATCTCGTTATCGGAAAATATCTTTACTCGTTCCGTAGCACGTCATCGTGTGACTAACTCCTTAGTCACATTGAGCTCATGATGATGTTCTACCGAGTGGGCCCAGAGATACCTCTCCGCCATGCGGAGTGACAAATCCCGATCTTGATTCGTACCAACCCAACAGACACTTTCAGAGGTATCCGTAGTGCACCTTTATAGTCACCCAGTTACGTTATGACGTTTGATACACCCAAAGCAGTCCTATGGTATCCGGGAGTTGCACAATCTCACGGTCGAAGGAAAAGCCACTTGACATTAGAAAAGCTTTAGCATACGAACAATACGATCTAGTGCTATGCTTAGGATTGGGTCTTGTCCATCACATTATTCTCCCAATGATGTGATCCCGTTATCAATGACATTTAGTACCCATGATTAGGAAACCATGATCATCTATTGATTAACGAGCTAGCCAACTAGAGGCTTGCTAGGGACACATTGTGATCTATTTATTCACACATGTATTACTGTTTCCTGTTAATAAAATTATAGCATGAATAATAGACGATTATCATGAAAAAGGAAATATGATAATAACCATTTTATTATTGCCTCTAGGGAATATTTCCAACAGTCTCCCACTTGCACTAGCCAATAATCTAGTTACATTGTGATGTATCGAACACCCATACCATTATGGTGTTGATCATGTTTTGCTCGTGGAAGAGGTTTAGTCAACGAGTTTGCAACATTCAGATCCGTGTGTACTTTACAAATCTATATTACTCCACTCTGCACATGGTCCTGGATGGAGTTGTAGCGGCGTTTGATGTGCTTCGTCTTCCGGTGAAACCTGGGCTTCTTGGCTATGACAATGGCCCAGTGTTATCACAGAAGAGTGTCATTGGACCCGACGCGTTTGGAACCACTCCAAGGTCGGTGATGAGCTCCTTCATCCAAATTTCCTTCATGAGCTGCTTCTGAAGCAGCTATGTACTCCGCTTCACATGTAGATGCTGCCACGACTTCTTGCTTGCTGTTGCACCATCTCACTACCCCACCATTCAAAAAATATACGTATCCGGTCTATGACTTAGAGTCATCCGGATCTGTGTCGAAGCTAGCGTCGACGTAACCCTTTACGACGAGCTCTTTGTCACCTCCATAAACGAGAAACATCTCCTTAGTCCTCTTCAGGTACTTAAGGATATTTTTGACCGCTGTCCGGTGTTCCATACCGGGATCACTTTGTTACCTCCCTACCAAACTTATGACAAGGTTTATATCAGGTCTGTTACACAGCATGGCATACATTAGACATCATAATAAACATGTCATTCTAAGCATGACATACAAGGTTTATATCAGGTTTACCGTCGTTCTAAGCAATAATATGAAAAACATGATAAACATCATAATCCAATCATATAGTGACATGATATGGCCATTATCATCTTTGCTCTTTCGATCTCCATCTTCAGGCATCGCATGATCATTATTGTCACTGGCGTGACACCATGATCTCCATCATCGTGTCTCCATGAAGTCGTCATGCCAACTACTACTATCACTACTACTATAGCTAACCGTCAGCAATGAAGTAAAAGTAGTAAGCACATGGCGTTGCATCTCATACAATAAATTAAGACAAACTCCTATGGCTCCAGCCGGTTGTCATACTCATTGACATGCAAGTAGTGAAACCTATTACAATAACATGATCATCTCATACATCATACATGCAACATCACAACTTTGGCCATATCACATCACATGTCAAACCGTACAAAAACAAGTTAGACGTCCTCTAATTGTTGTTGCAAGTTTTATGTGACTGATTTGGGTTTCTATCAAGAACGCTTTCTTACCTACGTGACAGCCACAACGATGATATGCCATAGCTATTTACCCTTCATAAGGACCCTTTAATCAAATCCAATCCGACTAGAGTATGAGAGACAGACACCCGCCAGCCACCTTTATGCACGGTGTGCATGTCTATCGGTGGAACCTGTCTCACGTAAGCGTACGTGTAATGTTGGTCCGGGCCGCTTCATCCCACAATACCGTCGGAAAAGAATAAGACTAGTAGCGGCAAGCAATTGACAAATCATCGCCCACAACCTTTTGTGTTCTACTCGTGCATAGAATCTATGCATAGAAAACCTGGCTCTGATACCACTATTGGGTAACGTAGCATAAATTCAAAAAATTTCCTACGCATATTCAGATCTTCTATGGAGAGACCATCAACGACAAAGGGGTGAGTGCATCTTCATACCTTTGAAGATCGCTAAGCGGAAGCATTGCTAGAACGTGGTTGATGGAGTCATACTCGCGGCGATTCAGATCGCGGTGTGATTCCGATCTATTGCCGAACCATGGCACCTCCGCGTTCAACACACGTCCAGCCCGGTGACGTCTCTCGCACCTTGATCTAGCAAGGAGCAGGGAGAGGTTGGGGAAGATCTCCGGCAGCACGACGGCGTGGTGTCGATGGAGAGACGAGGTCTCCCGGCAGGGCTTCGCCAAGCACCGTGGGAGAGGAGGAAGAAGGTGCGCAGGACTGCGCCGAGGGAGAGGGAAAACTGTGTGCAAAACAGCCTCAAAACCCCCCACTATATATACGAGGAGGGGAGGGGGTGCCACCCCTAGGTAGTGCGGCAGCCCCCCCCAGATGGGAGGTGCGGCGGCCAGGGCAGGGGGAGGGGGTGGCGCACCCCTAGGTGGGCCTTAGGCCCACCAGTGCCTAGGGTTTCCCCCCTCTCCTCCTCCTGCGCCTTGGGCCTCCTTGTGAGAGGCGCACCAACCCACTTTGGGCTGGTTGCCCTCCCTCTTTTGGCCCATGCTACCTCTTGGGGCTGGTGGCCCCTCCCGGTGGACCCCCGGGACCATTTTCGGTGGTCCAAATGGTCCCAGTACATTACCGGTGACGTCTGAAACATTTCCGGTGTCCAAAACCATCCATCCTATATATCAATCTTTACCTACGGACCATTCCGGAGCTCCTCGTGACGTCCGGGATCTCATCCGGGACTCCGAACAAATGTTGGTAACCTCATATAACAATTCCCAATAACCCTAGCGTCATCAAACCTTAAGTGTGTAGACCCTACGGGTTTTGGAGACAGGCAAACATGATCGAGACACCTCTCCGGCCAATAACCATCAGCGGGGTCTGGATACGCATGGTGGCTCCCACTTGCTCCACGATGATCTCATCGGATGAACCACGATGTCAAGGATTCAATCAATCCCATATACAATTCCCTTTCTCTGTCGGTATAGAACTTGTCCGAGATTCGATCGTTCGTATACCTATACCTTGTTCAATCTCGTTATACCGGTAAGTCTCTTTACTCGTTCCATAGCACGTCATCGTGTGACTAACTCCTTAGTCACATTGAGCTCATGATGATGTTCTACTGACTGGGCCCAGAGATACCTCTCCGCCACGCGGAGTGACAAATCCCGATCTCGATTCGTACCAACTCAACAGACACTTTCAGAGGTACCCGTAGTGCACCTTTATAGTCACCCAGTTACGTTGTGACGTTTGATACACCCAAAGCACTCCTACGGTATCCGGGAGTTGCACAATCTCACGGTCGAAGGAAAAAACACTTGACATTAGAAAAGCTTTAGCATACGAATAATATGATCTAGTGCTATGCTTAGGATTGGGTCTTGTCCATCACATTATTCTCCCAATGATGTGATCCCGTTGTCAATGACATCTAATGCCCATGATCAGGAAACCATGATCATCTATTGATTAACGAGCTGGCCAACTAGAGGCTTGCTAGGGACACATTGTGATCTATTTATTCATACATGTATTACTGTTTCCTGTTAATACAATTATAGCATGAACAATAGACGATTATCATGAACAAGAAAATATGATAATAACCATTTTATTATTGCCTATAGGGCATATTTCCAACAGCCTGCTCCCACAAGATCTGGTCCTTCACCAGCTACTGCTCCTGGCTGAATAACAGTTTGTATTGCTCCTCCAGTAACGTGGACACACATGGCGCTGGCTCCTCCTGCTTCGCCTCCACCATCACCCCGTTGTAGCGTTGCTCTGCCCGTAGTAGGTTGAACCTTTCCATCAGTGGCTCCTGCATCGTCATGGGCGAATGCTCCTCCTTGCCCGCACTAGAAACCTAAGAGATCGAAGACTGTTCCAATGAAATGAAGGCCGCACGTCGGTCTTCCCACACATGCACCTCGGTGGTGGCACCGTGGTGATAGACTCTTCCACTACCCACATTGGGTTTCAGCAATTCTGACGGTAGTAGATGGTGGAGGATTGGAGGAAGGGTGGTGCATCGGTGGCTCGGACCGAGGGAGATGGGGTTTCGAGGGGGAGGATTGGAGGAAGGGTGGTGCATCGGTTGCTCGGATCGAGGGAGGTGGGGTTCGGAGGGGGAGGATTGGAGGAAGGGTGGTGCATCGGTGGCTAGGACCGAGGGAGATGGGGTTCGGAGGGGTAGGCTTCTCTGGTGTCGTCGACCTGTTTTAAATAGAGGGTACCCGGGTAGGTGGAACGACATTTTGAATGTCGGTGTGCTGAGTTAGCTTCATGTTCGACACGTCGCTGTTAATGTCGGGGACATACAGCTGATCAAAAAGCTTGAATGTGGTTGGAAGCCGCCCCGTAGTTCCGACCGGTCATGTCTGTTGGCTTCAAAACGCCAGATCAGATCACACGTATGTCTATGTGCTAAGCTAGCACACAGCCATGCAGCTGGATGGATCGATTCTTGCTGGACACGAGTAGCTAGCTTAATCAGCTATGCTAGCGACCATCTCGCCGGCGCTAATTTAATCACGACAGAACACGACAACTCAAGGTGATGGCGAACAGGGCCGTGTCGGTCCTGTGTATTGCTTTTCTTTGATCTCTCTGATCTGATGTCCACAACGTGGGGTTACAGGGGTATAAATAGCAGCTAAACTGACCAATACTTATCCTACTCGGTGTCTGCTTCTAAGCACCTACCGGACAAGAACTACTAAGCCGCGTTTAACTCTTACATTCACCCCCTTAAACATGGCGTCTTCGTTACGACCCGGATTCCAAATGTGACTGCTGCTTCTCATAACGGTTATCATCGGCATTGCCTTAGCTACCCCTTGCAGCATTTTATGGACCATCTTTACTGTTGTCGGCTCGTCCGTAGCTTAACTACAACACTCCTTTTTGGTCGTGTCTTCAATCTTCACCTCTTCTTTGGTGCTTTGTAGACTGTCCTTCGGATCATCGTGTTGGGTAACGTAGCTTAAATTCAAAAAATTTCCTACGCATGTTCAGATCTTCCTATGGAGAGACCAGCAACGAGAGAGGGGTAAGAGCATCTTCGTACCTTTGAAGATCGTTAAGCGGAAGCGTTGCTAGAACGCGGTTGATGGAGTCGTACTCGCAGCGATTCCGATCTAGTGCCGAACAACGGCACCTCCGCGTTCAACACATGTGCAGTCCGGTGACGTCTCCCACACCTTGATCCAGCAAGGAGGAGGGAGAGGTTGTGGAAGAAGTCCAGCAACACGACGGCGTGGTGTCGGTGGAGAGACGAGGTCTCCCGGCAGGGCTCCGCCAAGCGCCGGCAGAGAGGAGGGAGAGGAGCAGGGCTGTGTCGAGAGAGAGATCAAACCGTGTCCCAA
Organism: Hordeum vulgare subsp. vulgare; assembly: GCF_904849725.1. Classification (NCBI taxonomy): domain Eukaryota; kingdom Viridiplantae; phylum Streptophyta; class Magnoliopsida; order Poales; family Poaceae; genus Hordeum; species Hordeum vulgare. The sequence continues at coordinate 594,386,149 of NC_058520.1, read as the reverse complement.
AGAGCCCCGAACCCTCATCTATATATAGGGGGAGAGGGAGGGGGCGCAGCCCTTAGGGTTCCCACCCCCAAGGGGTGCGGCTACCGTGGTCGGCGACTGAGTCTTACTCAATCTCATACCTTGCAAAACTGGCAAGAACCCTTTCTTTGAGTTTTCCATATTGAACTTCTTCAATATCTTGTCAAGGTATGTACTTTGCGAAAGACCTATGAGGCGTCTCGATCTATCTCTATAGATCTTGATGCCTAATATGTATGCAACTTCTCCAAGGTCCTTCATCGAAAAACTCTTGTTCAAATAGGCCTTTATGCTCTCCAACATCTCTATATCATTCCCCATCAATAATATGTCATCCACATATAGTACGAGGAAAGCTACAGAGCTCCCACTCACTTTCTTGTACAAACATGCTTCTTCGTAAATCTGTATGAACTCAAACGCTTTAATCACCTCATTAAAGCGAATGTTCCAACTCCGAGATGCTTGCACCAGCCCATAGATGGAGCGCTGGAGCTTGCACACTTTGTTAGCACTCTTAGGGTCGACAAAACCTTCTGGTTGCATCATATACAACTCTTCTTTAAGGTTCCGTTAAGGAACGATGTTTTGACGTCCATTTGCCAAATTTCATAATCATAAAAGGCGGAAATTGCTAACATGATTCGGACTGATTTCAGCTTCGCTACGGGAGAGAAAGTCTCTTCGTAGTCAACTCCTTGAATTTGTCGAAAACTCTTTGCGACAAGTCGAGCTTTGTAAACGGTTACATTACCGTTTGCATCAGTCTTCTTCTTGAAGATCCATTTATTTTCTATGGCTCGCCGGTCATCGGGCAAGTCCACCAAAGTCCATACTTTGTTCTCATACATGGGTTCTATCTCGGATTTCATGGCCTCAAGCCATTTGTTGGAATCCGGGCCCGCCATTGCTTCTTCATAGTTCGAAGGTTCACCGTTGTCTAACAACATGAGTTCCATCACAGGGTTGCCGTACCACTCTGGTGTGGAGCGTACCCTTGTGGACCTTCGCGGTTCAGCAGTAACTTGATCCGAAGCTTCATGATCATCATTGTTAACTTCCTCTTCAGTCGGTGTAGGTGCCACAGGAACAACTTCCTGCGCTGCGCTACTTTCCTGTTCGAGAGGGGGTGTAATTACCTCATCAAGTTCTACCTTCCTCTCACTTACTTCTTTCGAGAGAAACTCTTTCTCTAGAAAGGATCCGTTCTTGGCAACAAAGGTTTTACCTTCGGATCTAAGATAGAAGTTATACCCAATAGTTTCCTTAGGGTATCCTATGAATACGCATTTCTCCGCTTTGGGTTCGAGCTTTTCTCGTTGAAGTTTCTTCACATAAGCATCGCAACCCCAAACTTTAAGAAACGACAACTTAGGTTTCTTGCCAAACCATATTATACGGTGTCGTCTCAACGGATTTAGACGGTGCCCTATTTAAAGTGAATGCTGCAGTTTATAATGCGTATCCCCAAAATGATAGCGGTAAGTCGGTGAGAGACATCATAGATCGTACCATATCTAATAAAGTGCGATTAGACGTTCACACACTCCGTTGCGCTGCGGTGTGCCAGGCGGTGTCAGTTGTGAAACGATTCCACACTTTCTTAGGTGTGTGCCAAACTCGTGACTCAAATATTCTCCTCCACGATCAGATCGTAGACATTTAATTTTTCTGTCACGTTGATTCTCAACCTCACTCTGAAATTCCTTGAACTTTTCAAACGTCTCAGATTTGTGCTTCATCAAGTAAATATACCCATACCTACTCAAATCATCGGTGAGAGTGAGAACATAATGATAACCACCGTGAGCTTCAACGTTCATTGGACCACACACATCAGTATGTGTTATTTGCAATAAGTCGGTTGCTCTTTCCATTATTCCTGAGAATGGAGTCTTAGTCATCTTGCCCATGAGGCACGGTTCGCATGTGTCAAATGATTCAAAGTCAAGAGACTCTAATAGTCCATCAGTATGGAGCTTCTTCATGCGCTTAACGCCGATATGACCAAGGCGGCAGTGCCACAAGTATGTAAGACTATCATTATCAACTTTGCATCTTTTGGTACTCACACTATGAATATGTGTAACATCACGATCGAGATTCATCAAGAATAAACCATTCACCAGCGGAGCATGACCATAATACATATCACTCATATAAATAGAACAACCATTATTCTCTGACTTAAATGAGTACCCGTCTCGCATTAAGCAAGACCCTGATACAAAGTTCATGCTTAAAGCTGGTACTAAATAACAATTATTAAGGTTTAAAACTAATCATGACGGTAGATGTAGAGGTAGCGTGCCGACGGCGATCACATCGTCCTTTGAACCATTCCCGACGCGCATCGTCACCTCGTCCTTGGCCAGTCTCCGCTTATTCCGCAGTTCCTTTAACGTTGCCGGCCTTCTTGTCCGCTAGTAAGGTAGCATAAATTCAAAAAATATCATACGCATGTTCAGATCTTCCTATGGAGAGACCAGCAACGAGAGAGGGGTAAGAGCATCTTCGTACCTTTGAAGATCGCTAAGCGGAAGCGTTGCTAGAACGCGGTTGATGGAGTCGTACTCGCAGCGATTCCGATCTAGTGCGGAACAATGGCACCTCCGCGTTCAACACACGTGCAGCCCGGTGACGTCTCCCACACCTTGATCCAGCAAGGAGGAGGGAGAGGTTGGGGAAGAAGTCCAGCAACACGACGGCGTGGTGTCGGTGGAGAGACGAGGTCTCCCGGCAGGGCTTCACCAAGCGCCGGCAGAGAGGAGGAGGGAGAGGTGCAGGGCTGCGCCGAGAGAGAGATCAAACCGTGTCCCAAACAGCCCCAAACCCTCATCTATATATAGGGGGAGAGGGAGGGGGCGCAGCCCTTAGGGTTCCCACCCCCAAGGGGTGCGGCAGCCCTAGATGGGAGAGGGGGTGGCGGCCAGGGCAAGGAGGAGGGGTGGCACACCCCTCTGGTGGGCCTTAGGCCCACCTAAGCTAGGGTTCCTCCCTTCCCCCTTTTTCTGATGCGCATGGGCTGGGTGGGGGGCGCACCAGCCCACCTAGGGGCTGGTTCCCTTCCCCACTTAGCCCATCTAGCCTCCCGGGGTCGTTTCCCCCCTTCGGTGGTCCCGGTACGTTACCGGTGACGCCCGAAACACTTCCGGTGTCCAAAACCATCCGTCCTTTAAATCAATCTTTACCTCCGGACCATTCCGGAGCTCCTCGTGACGTCCGGGATCTCATCCGGGACTCCGAACAACTTTCGGTAATCTCGTATAACAATTCCCTATAACCCTAGCGTCATCGAACCTTAAGTGTGTAGACCCTACGGGTTTGGGAGACAGGCAGACATGACCGAGACACCTCTCTGGCCAATAACCATCAGCGGGGTCTGGATACCCATGGTGGCTCCCACTAGCTCCACGATGATCTCATCAGATGAACCACGATGTCAAGGATTCAATCAATCCCGTATACGATTCCCTTTGTCTGTCGGTATACAACTTGCCCGAGATTCGATCGTCGGTATACCTATACCTTGTTCAATCTCGTTACCGATAAGTCTCTTTACTCGTTCCGTAGCACGTCATCGTGTGACTAACTCCTTAATCACATTGAGCTCATGATGATGTTCTACCGAGTGGGCCCAGAGATACCTCTCCGTCACACAGAGTGACAAATCCCGATCTCGATTCGTACCAACCCAACAGACACTTTCGGAGCAGTTACGTTGTGACGTTTGATACACCCAAAGCACTCCTACGGTATCCGGGAGTTGCACAATCTCACGGTCGAAGGAAAAGATACTTGACATTAGAAAATCTTTAGCATACGAACAATACGATCTAGTGCTAGGCTTAGGATTGGGTCTTGTCCATCACATCATTCTCCCAATGATGTGATCCCATTATCAATGACATCTAATGCCCATGATCAGGAAACCATGATCATCTATTGACTAACGAGCTAGCCAACTAGAGGCTTGCTAGGGACACATTGTGATCTATTCATTCACACATGTATTACTGTTTCCTGTTAATACAATTATAGCATGAACGATAGACGATTATCATGAACATGGTAATATCATAATAACCATTTTATTATTGCCTCTAGGGCATATTTCCAGCACATCGAGGGCACATCTTTTGAACCCGAGCGTGACCATACTTTGGTCTAACTTTGAATTCCAAGTTCTTGGCGCTTGCATCAGCCCGTAAAGTGCCTTCTTGAGCTTGTCAACTTCCGCTTGTTCGTCTTTCTTCTCATAGGTGAGGAGTTGTTCTACGTACACTTCTTCTGTGAGATCGCCATTGAGGAAAGCGGATTGAACATCCATATGATGAACCTTCCAATCCTCTTGTGCTGCCAAAGCTAGGAGCACTCTCACCGTCTCGAGTCGAGCAACCGGTGCAAAGACCTCATCATAGTCAACTCCTTGACGCTGTACGTAGCCCTTTGCAACGAGTCTTGCCTTGTACTTCACAATGGCACCCTCCGTGTCCTTCTTTAACTTGTAAACCCACTTCAAACCTATCGCCTTTTGGTTTGGAGGTTGGGTTACCAAAGTCCACGTGCTCTCAATCGCCTTCATCTCCTCATCCATGGCGTGCGTCCAACTACGGCTTTTGCTCGCCTCTACGAAGTTTGCCGGCTCCTCAACTCCGAAAAGACATAGTCCGGAGTATTCGAGCGTAACTGGCTTTGTGTACTTGTAGACTTTCTTGAGGGTCTTGTAGCGACGAGGCCCTGAGGAATCCGTTGTGGCTTGCGAAGGAGGTGACACAAATTGTGTCGATGTTGATGCACTTGAGGAAGATGGCTGAGTCTCTGGCGTATCATCGACATCCGCGTCGTCGGCGTACTCGTTGTGATCATGATCATCATCTTGATTGTCATCGTCACTATGCGCCTTGTTGTCGATGTTGTCGTTGAGATCTCCACCCGTGCCGTGCGCTTCGTTGTCGCTATCTCCTTGCGACCTTTGCACGTCGTCGTCGGTGTCGGCACCATGATGATCACTACCATTGTGGTCACCTTGGTTGGGTGTCTTATCAACCACTTGGACATCCTCCCGTGCATCATCATCAGTTGGAAATTCAACCGTGAATATGTTACTGTTTGGAGCATTGTCGGCTGCGGCGCTCCAATTCCACGCTTGGTTTTCTTCAAACACGACGTCGCGTGAAATCCGTAGACGCTTGGTTTGTGGACCGTAGAAGCGGTATGCTTTGGTGCCGGAACTCCTCTCGTATCCGATGAACACCATCTTGGTGCTACGATCGACAAGCTTTGAGAGATGCGGCTCTGCCGTCTTCACATGTGCCACACACCCGAACGTCCGTAGATGAGACACATTCGGCTTACGTCCGTAAATTGTTTCATATGGAGTCTTGCCGATCACCGCCTTCGTTGGAGCCCGGTTGAGAAGATAGACCGTCGTCGAGACAGCTTCTCCCCCAAAAGTCCCCGGCAGGTTCTTGCTCTTGAGTAAACTCCTTACCATGTCAATGACGGTTCGATTGCGCCTTTCAACGACACCGTTCTGCTGCGGCGTGTAAGGTGCCATGAGGAACCTTTTTATGCCAATCTTCTTGCGGTAATGGTTGAATTCGTTCGACGTAAATTCTCCGTCGCGATCTGTCCGTAGAGCGTGAACCTTCAACTTGTGTTCCATCTCCGTTGCAGCCTTCAGCTTCTTGAACGCTTCAAACGCCTCATCTTTAGATCGTAGGAGAACGACCCACATATATCTCGAGTAGTCATCTACCACAAGGAAGAAGTACTTCTTTCCTTCGTGAGTTGCCGGGGTGATAGGGCCGCATAGATCACCATGGAGCAGCTCGAGTGCATCACTTGCATGATAGGTAGACTGAGCAGGGAATGGCCGCGGTGCTGTTTTCCAACCAAGCACCCGTCACATACTCGATCAACATGGTAGATAACTGGCATCCCTGATACCATCTCCATCTTTGACATCTTCTTCAAGGCGTAGAAGTTAACATGTCCAAATCTAGCATGCCATAACTACGAATCATCATCACTCTTGGCGAGCCAACACTCCGGTTGAGATTGATCAAGGTTGAGGATATAGAGCCTGTTTCGTGTGCGATTAACACGAGCTAGCACGTTTCAGAGGTTATCGAAGATCGTCATCACTCCGCTCTCGATATTCACCTTGCATCCATTGTCGTCAAGCTTCCCAATAGAGATAATGTTGTTGCGAAGCCGTGGGATGTAGTACACTCCGGTGAGTATGCGATGTTCGCCTGTGAGACCCTTGAAGAGGACAGATCCTTGCCCGCAAATCTCCACAGCTGAACCATCACCAAACTTGACCGAGCCTTGAACATCATGTTCCAGCTCGAGAAATTTCTCCTTGCATCCCGTCATGTGGTTACTGGCACCCGTGTCGAGATACCACGACACATTGTGATCCCCGGATAACTTAGGTGTCACATTCTTCTCCTGAAGTAGCACCTTCCGGCTTGGTTTCACAACCACTGTTTAAGCGAGATCACAAAGTTCGGCCATCAGAAGACCTGGACCTTCGTCTTCCTCCTTTGCCAAATTTGCCTTGATCTCCCGCTTGTCAGGCTCCGGACAATTCTTTGCAAAGTGACCCATCTCGTTGCAGTTATAACACTTGACCTCGGACATATCCAAGTTATGTTGCTTCCGCCCTTTAGGTCGGTCTGCCTTACCACGACCTTGTGGTTTGCCTTTTCCTTTGCCTTCTCCGGTTTGTCCGCCGCGCGTTGCGTTGCTTGAGCCTTCGTTGCCATCACGCCTTCCTTTGCTACTTGGGGACTCCCAGTCTGCACGCGAGTACATGAGTTGGTCACTACCTCCTCTGTTGCCTTTCCGACAGCCACGAGCATTCTCTTCCCACGTCCGCAGGCGTCCGATCGCCTCCGTTATGGTCATGTCGTCGATGTCGTAAAGCTTCTCGAGCGTGCCGATGATGTACGTGAATTTGTCAGTCAATGAACTGAAAAATTTCTCCACAATCTCGGTCTCCTCGAGCTTTGCACCAAGCGCACGGATCTCTCCCACCAAAGTAGTAAGACGCATGGCATAGTCGTTCATCGATTTAGTTTCCTTCATCTGCAACTTGTGAAATTGGCGCTTCAGCACTTGTGCCCGAGCCTTGGTGACGCGATCTTCTCCGATCCTCATCTCCTTGAGTGCGTTCCACGCCTCTCTTGCCGTCTCGAACTCCGCCAATGTCATTAGCATGGAATCCGGCACGGACTGGGCTATGGCGGCCATGGCACCTTCGTCGGACTCGTCATCAACGTGGACGTCCGTGATTGCCTGCCACACTCGAAGGGTTCGGAGAATAATTTTCATCTTCACCGCCCACACGCCTTAGTTGGCGTCGGTGAGCGTCGGGTACTGGATGGGGATGTTGCGATGCGCCTGGACGTTGGCGCCGCTCGTTCCTCCACCACTGGTTGCTGACTTGACGCCCTTCTTCACCTTGTCGTCGTTCTTGTTCGCCTTGGCACCGCCCTTGCCGGACTTGACCGACTCAACATCGCTGTCCGTCATCGTAGATCGTAGATCGTCGAGGCTCTGATACCAATTGTTGGCTTCGAAACGCCAGATCAGATCACACGTATGTCTATGTGCTAAGCTAGCACATAGCCAGGCAGCTGGATGGATCGATTCTTGCTGGACACGAGTAGCTAGCTTAATCAGCTAAGCTAGCGACCATCTCGCCGGTGCTAATTTAATCACGACAGAACACGACAACTCGAGGTGATGGCGAACAGGGCCGTGTCGGTTCTGTGTATTGCTTTTCTTTGATCTCCCTGATCTGATGTCCACAACGTGGGGTTACGGGGGTATAAATAGCAGCTAAACTGATCAATATTTATCCTACTCGGTGTCTGCCTCTAAGCACCTACCGGACAAGAACTACTAAGCCATGTTTAACTCTTACAATGTCCGCTCTTTATCGGAACAAATGCGGTGTGGGCAGCGAGAAAGTTGTCGGATCAGGCGAAGCAGCGGCTTAAGTGCAGGAGGTGTGAATGTCGAGCAAAAAGACGGCAGGCCAGGAAGCCATCCTGTGAGATCACGACCATTGTGAACTAACATGAATGCGGTGCGCGAAGCTCATACAGATGGCGGGGGAGCTGTTTTGAATGTGGCCTTGCGGTGTCAGAGGCGTATATCTGGTCGCAATCCTCATCTATATTTAGTTCCATTTTGCGGGATTAGGCATATCTGGTTCCGCCCGGACAAACTTGATGACCGTCGTTGGATGGAAGAAAAATGCCGGATTGTCAGGTTGAGACATTTAGATTAGGTGATTTGTGTTAAACAATGTTAATTGAATTGCTCATTCTGTGCAGCTTCGTACATTTTCTTGTCTTGATATTTCTTTAGGGAAGTCAGTGTTTTGTTTCTAACTTAATCGTGTGAAGCATATGTTTGCAACAAAATGCATAAATCAAACATTATTAGCTGAAGCCAGATGTATCCGAACAATTCAGCCTTTGTGACAGCGTTGACTTCTTAACTCCTTAGTGCTTCAACTATCATAATAATATTCTGTCCCTTTTTTAATTAGGTAATACCCAAGGATTATGCAATCAAGTACTTTCCATGTGAAAGTACAAGTCTCATATTCCAGCTGCCTAGCAAGAACAAGACATGGAACTGCAGATTGAGTATCAGCCCATCTGGCGTTTGTAATCCAGGTCGGCGCAGCCTTTATTGGCGTTCCTTTGCCATTGACAATCATGTTAGGGAGGGTGATATATGTGTCTTTCAACCAACGACAAATGATAAGCATAGAAGATTCGTAGTGATAGTCCATTTCCTTCAAAAAGTGAGCGTTCAAAGTCCCCCTGGTGGAAGAAGCGACGTTGGCTCAAACCACCGAAGGGCAAGTGCAAAAATGGTCTTGACAGCCAATGTTAAGGAGGAGCCAGCTAGCGATGGTATGGCAGAATGGCAAATATTCATGTGTCAAATTTCAATGCGCATATTTTCTTTTTAATTATTTTGTAATCTGGTCAGGTGAAGAGATCTCTGATTCTGCTCATGAAGATGAAGGAGATTCACACGATTCCGAGGGAGCTTCGGAGCCTCTCTTTGTGGCACCAGATAGACCTCGTCTGACGGATGCACAGAAGAAGAAAGTATTGGAGAAAGTCCGATCTATTGACTCGGAGCTGCCCATCTGGGTTATGGTCATGAACAATACTAGTGTTCGTCTCTGCAAATCCGGCGCCTACCTCGTAAGTTCAAAAGGAGAAAAATAGTATGTTTATATACATGTGCATCTGTGTCACTAACATCCGATCCTAACCGTGTATGCACATAAACAGAACATGGGCAAGAAATACGTGTCAAGGTATCTTGTAAACCAGTACTTTACCGGACGGCACGGAAAGAAGAATGTGATGAGTTTGGTGCTTGAGCGGGAGGGGAAGAATAGAAAGTGGCACACGGAGCTGCGACTAGGAAGTGACGGCGCGGCGATCGTTAAAGGATGGATGTCTTTCGCCCGTGACAACCAGCTACAGGCGGATGACCTCTGCCTCTTCAAGCTGATGCGTGATGAAGACTTTGAAGAGACACTCAAGATGATGGTCTACATCATTCGCCATAAGAAGTGCTCAGCTTGAGCCATCGTTGGGCTCTTACTACTCTGATTATCCAAATGAGTCGGAAAAGACTGAATACTTGTTTATTTTCTGTCGTCTCAGTGGCTCTGTCAGCGCTATGTTATGTTGCAGCCTGTTAATTTGTCACAAACCCCTTCTAAGGGCTTGTTCGGTTAATTCCACCGAGGAAGAGATTGAAGAGGATTGGAGAGGATTGAGGTGAAATTTGACTTGTAGGGGATTTAATCCCTCCCAATCCCCTCCAAACCCCTTCAATTTTGGAGGAACCGAACAAGACCTAAAGGTGTTACATGATTTATAAAAGAACCTCAGGCAGTCCCTGGTTATAACTGTTGGGAAAGTGGGCCTTGGCCCGCCCTAGCACGCGCGGTAGGGTGGCCAGGATTGCGCGCACGCAGTCAGCCTCTATCGTTTCCTAAGGATACTCATTCGTCATATCCCTATATAAGCAAAGGAAAGACAATTATTGTAACAGTGATGATTATCAATAAAGCTTGATTCGTCCCTACTTCCTGTGTTTTCTATTTTTGTGTGATTGTCTAAGACGCTACTTCGCTCCGCAACCTTGGAACGGACTCGCCGGCAAGAGTTGTGGAACACGTTATCAACACGCTCCACCAACTCTCCATCGAGCCTGCGTAAGCCTGCACCAAACAGGCTCTCGCCGATCGCACGCAGGTATAAGATCCGATCCTTCTCTTTATAAAAATGGATTTCTGTCGTTATCAGGATTCCGTTTTTGTGCTTAGTTTATTTTTTGGATTTAATCTACCTACGGTGTGGATTTCTCTCCCAAGAACTGACTGACGAACACGTCGCCGACCAATGTCGATGTTCTTGGATCAAAAGAGACTCGTTGAATACACCTAAGAAGATGGTGATTACACGTACTCCAGATGAGCACGACACCCCCGCGATGTAGTTAAGTTCAGTTAGAATTAATGCACTATGGATTATGTCGGAAAGGATCTCAGCCATTCGATGCTCATCCAACGGCTGCAAGAAGCGAAGCCATTGTGGAATTCCGACAAAGCCCCTGGGAAACGATCGCGCGTCCCTCCTCCTCGCCGGTCCGCGCGTCCCTCTTCTCCCTTGGCTATAAAGCCATGTAATCCCTCTTTTAGCTACTTTATGATATTTCTGAATGAGGGTTCAACCCTAGCCGCCAGAGGCGAGCTACTACTCCATTTTCGTTATATGAAATCCCAAAGTTTCCTTGTTTCTCTCTGAAATCCAACCGAGTGTGGTATTCTTGATCATCTCTGTTCGTCGATGCTAGTCAGTTCCTAACAATTGGTATCAGAGGCCCAGTCTTTCCTTGGCTTTCCTAACAATTTATGTCGTCTCAGTGGCTCTGTCGGCGCTTTGTTATGTTGCAGCCGGTTAATTTGTCACAAACCCCTTCTAAAGGTGTACATGATTTATAAAAGAACCTCGGGCAGTTCCCTGATTATATAACTGTTGGGAAAGTGGGCCTCGGTGCGCGCTAGCACGCGCGGTAGGGTGGCGAGGATTGTGTGCAGGCAGTCAGCCTCTATCGTTTCCTAAGGATACTTATTCGTCATATCCCTATATAAGCAAAGGAAAGACAATTATTGTAATAGAGATGATTATCAATAAAGCTTGATTCGTCCCAACTTCTTGTGTCTTCTATTTTTGTGTGATTGTCTAAGACGCTACTTCGTTCCGTAACCTTGGACCGGACTCGCCGGCAAGAGTTGCGGAACACGTTATCAACACGCTCCACCAACTCTCCATCGAGCCCGCGTAAGCCAGCACCAAGTAGGCTCTCGCCGATCGCACGCATGTATAAGATCCGATCCTTCTCTTTGTAAAAATGGATTTCTCTCGTTATCACGATTCCGTTTTTGTGCTTAGTTTATTTTTTTGGATTTAATCTACCTACGGTGTGGATTTCTCTCCCAAGAACTGACTCACGAACACGTCGCCAACCAATGTCGATGTTCTTGGATCCAAAGAGACTTGTTGACTACACCTAGGAAGATGGTGATTACACGTACTCCAGATGAGCACGGCACCCCCGTGATATATCGGATGTACACACATCGTGACGTCCCTTGACGCACGATCTGTAATTTCTGAACTGTTTCAGTAACCGTCGTCGGCATGGCTGTGCTGGCCTTGACCGTCGCATGCTGCCGCGCCAGGCTTCGACCCTGCTGGTCGCCCGAGCCGCCGCCGGCCGCGCCTGCTGCGCCTCCATGCCTCGCAGCGTCTGCTGCGCCGCCACGCTCGTCGCGAGCTCCGGCTAAGCATGACTGGCATCGGCTCGGTCGCAGTGCCTGCTGCGCTTGTTGCGAGCCCCGGCTGCGCCCGGCTGGCCTCGACTCGACCGCATCGCTGTCAGGCTGTAGTTAAGTTCAGTTAGAATTAATGCACTGTGGATTATGTCGGCAAGGGTCTCAGCCATTCGATGCTCATCCAACGGCTGCAAGAAGCGAAGCCACTATGGAATTCCGACAAAGCCCCTGGGAAACGATCGGGCGTCCCTCCTCCTCGCCGGTCCGCGCGTCCCTCTTCTCCCTTGGCTATAAAGCCATGTAATCCCTCTTTTAGCTACTTTATGATATTTCTGAATCAGGGATGAACCCTAGCCGCCGGAGGCGAGCTACTACTCCATTTTCGTTATATGAAATCCCAAAGTTCCCCTGTTTCTCTGTGAAATCCAACCGAGTCACTACTGGGGACGGGGCCTTTAGCCCCGGCCCGTAATGGGCTTTAGTCCCGGTTCACCAACCGGGACTAAAGGGGCGGGACTAAAGGCCTAACCTTTAGTCCCGGCCCTGTTCCAAGCCGGGACTAAAGGTGCTCCACGTGGGCGCCTCGTAGCGCCCGAGGGGCAGGCCCTTTAGTCCCGGTTCGTTACACGGGCTGGGACTAAAGTGTTTCAGATTTTGTTTATTTTTGGGTTTTTTTTGAATGAAATTATTTTTGGGTTTCAGGGTTTTAGGGTTTAGGTGTTCGGGAGATTAACGTGATGCCTCGTTTGGTGTTCGGGAATTAGTTTTCATATAATTTAAATATAAATAATTATGCATATACATATAAGATTAACTTATCTTACAAACGAGCATATATATACAATTATATGGAGATCTGAATTATCGGGACTAGAGCCCGTCTATTCGATTACATGGACGAACATTAGTAATGGCCCCTAGCTACACTAAATCGTCCTTTGTCATCTATAGCTTCCGTCCTCAGAAAGGTCGCAAGCTCCTCTGCAACAGCAATCGCGCGTTGCTCTGGTAGGACCTTCGTCCTCATGGCCGTGTACCATATAAGAAGAGGAGATGCATATCAATATCAATCATGATAACAAAGAATGACGGGTAAAAATAGAGGTGTGAATGTTCATTGCTTACGTCGAATCTATGATCCTTGTGCTCAGAGGTAAACGTGCGAATGGTCTCGCAAACATAGTATCCGCATAGATGCGTTCCCCGTGGTTGCTGGTCGCACTTTACGAGAATAGAATATATATAATCAAAATAATAATCTAGCATCAAAAATGTATTGAAAATAGAAGTATATCATACTACTACTTACCTGAGCCGCTCTAAAGGTCAGCTTCTCAGGCTCGATACCGGGAGTCACGCACTTGAACCGCTTCCAAACCCTGCCCGACAAGGATAATGATTTGCTAAGTTTTTCATTAATTGATATATCAGAAAATCATCGAAAGAGACCGATAGAGCGCAAGAATGATTGAAATTACCCCTGGAGCATGTCCTGCAGGCTTTGGAACTGTTCCAAGGGTCTCGATAATGGGTCGAAGGCATCAACTCTTCCCTTATCAATTTGAATGTCCAACAGAATCTAATGGAAGCTGTACATGTATATATATATGTCATTAACTTATCAATTACACTTATAAGTGAATGGGCACAACAGAGTAAAGACCCTCACCTGAAGTTGTATGGAAACAGTATGTGGTCACAGAAATTTTGATCTGTTAGAAACCTTAGAAGGTTTTCCTCCGTCTCCTTGGGTTTATCAGTTAGCGTCGCTATATGTATATTATCTGGGTCAATAAACCCAATATTTAGGATGTTCCTACTTTTACAATCCAGAATCTTCATTCTGCAAAATAGAGTACAAGTTATATATAGACAATGAATTGAAATAACTAAACAAGTTATATGTAGACAACGAATTGAAAAAGCTACAGACAATAGCAACTCATAAGAGATTTGTCGAGGGCGTCGCCATTGTACATCTGAAAGAGTTCATCAAAGTCGATATGGATTTCTTCGGGGCGGCCGTAGTACTCCCGTGGGACACTCACCACGATCATCGTTCTCCCATTCTTTGATTCACTTAAGTACCCTGTATGCAAGTAACACATATTTGTTGGGAGATCATCTTTGCTGACCAAAGGCGCTCCCATGACAAACTGTGGCTTAGGGGCTACCACAACCTTGGGTAACCTGTCGTCTTGGGAAACCAGAATGTCTTCAACTGGGATACCCCATTCAGCCGCCCACTTCTTTGCTAATTCGAAATCTTGCCCCTGCACTGGAGGGGGGACATTCTCGATTAACACCCTGAGGGGTGGGATCGACTGTTTGGCCTGTTGTCCAAGCTGAGGAATGTCTGATTTTTTCTTGCTTGTAGTTGAACTTGATTTGCTCCCACTTGCACTTGCACGTGATCTGCTCTTTTTCACTTCCTTCTGCAATGTGCGTGTATAGTCATCAGGCTTATGGTGTAAGTCATACTGTGATGGAAGGGTCGTGAAGTATTTTGCAAATGCTATTTGCTTCTCGGTGTATTCCGGGCGGGGCTCAGGTTCCTTCTTTTTCATCTGCGCATCATGATGTTCCTTTGCTATCCTGGCGTTTTCCTGAGGGGTACGATCATAAGGTCTGATAGGACGATTAGCATGAGCTACCTTTGGGAGGGGCGACCGTTTGCGCTTTGGGGGGCTCCGTCGTATAGAAATCGTCGGCGGAGCGTTCTTGCTGGAACGCTTCCGCTTAGTATCCGGAGCGGGCGGCGGCGAAGACGGATGACCCAAGTCCGGCGGCGGTGATCGAGATGGACTCGTGTTGTGCTGGCCGACGTCATGTGGAGGGCTTGGAGGTAATGGAGGTGTAGGTGACGTGCGACGACTCGGAGGCGGTGTTGTTCTTGGGGCCGAGCCTGGAAGCTTGATGTAGTTCTTGTCCCATAGGATGACTCCACCCAGTACTTCTCCGAGTGTCCTCTCATCTTCGGTCCAGCTATGTCGAGCACCATATCATGAAACCCCGCAATGATTTCATCCACCCCGACTTTAGCAAAGCCAGTTGGAATCTCACGGCCATGCGAGCGTGCATCAGGGCCAGAAGGTAAAGCTTTTCCGACGGCCACCTTCATGGATATGTTCTTGAATTTCTGATGAAGTTCACATGATGTTGACTCCTTGATTCCATCCACGGGGTAGCCGGGACCGCCCTCTATCATTCTTCGTGCATCGTCGGGCGGGGCCTCCGATTCAGCCACGCTGCTTTTCCGCTTAGATGGGGCGCCGGTAATATCAAATGCAGGATCTTCCTGGCGCGCTACTCCTCTAAGCTCATCAATCTGTTTCTGTTGCTCGTTAATCCTGGCAAGCAACTGGTTGAACTTGTCATTCTCCTCATCCCGCTGCCGCTTCTTTGCTCTCTCTCGGCTTCTGTAAGTGTCTTGGTCTCTGGCAAACCCAAGCCACCACGGGTAAGAAGGACTGAAGCCTCGCGTTCGTCCTCCATGTTCGTCATTGCCGAGGACCAGTGTGAGCAAATCTTTCTCTCTATCTGCAGTGAACTTTCTTTTTCCCTCCTTAATTTCTTTCACTATCCTTTTCCAATTCTCCCTGGGTATCCTAAGACCGTCACTACAGACGAGGTCCCCTGTTTCTTCGTCGTAGGAACCACCATGCGCAAGGAACCAATTTCTTGCTCTCAATTCCCACTCATCATGGAGTGGTTCAGGTACGATGCCTTTAGCTAGCAGATCTTTCTCTTTCTTATCCCACTTTGGGATGACAGTCTCATAGCCCCCTGGCCCCAGCTTGTGGTGATATTTCTTCTTGTCGGCATTTATCTTGTTCTTTTCTGATAATGCTTGGGCATCTTCTGACTCCTTGTACTCTTGAAATGCCTTCCAATGATTTGCCTGCTTGGCTAGATACCCCTCGAATACTGGCACTTTCTTTGTCTTCAGATAGTTTTCCCATAGCTTCTTCTTCCAGCTACGGAACAGTTCGGCCATCTTCTTTAGAGTCCACTGCTTGACTTTGGTCCTCAGTTTGTCTGCGGCGTCTTCATTCTCACATTCTGGCAGGTTGAAATATGACATGAGATCATTCCAAAGATTATCTTTGTACCTTTCGGCGACATAGTCACTATCGGCTGCCCCTTTGCGCTTGTTCCACTCCCGAACGCTGATCGGGACGTGATCCCTAACGAGAACTCCGCATTGCTTCTTGAATGTGTCAGCAACATTCTTAGGAAGCTTGGGTTCGCCCGTAGGCAATATCACCTCAAAGGTGTAATGCGTCCGTGCATCCAACTTTCTAGTCGGGCCTCGTTTCGTAGCTTTGCTCGATGTGGAAGCCTAAGAGGGAGAAACATTCGTCAAATGAATGTATATGTATACAATATAGATCTATCTCCAATATTTTTCACATATTACAAGTGATTGTCGAACTTCATATGTATACCTCACCGGACTTTATTATTTCTTCACCGGCTTCTCCACCGTCTTCTTCATCAGTGGAGCTATCACCTTCTCCGTCATTGGACCTATCTCCTGCCCCATCGGCTTCATCTTCGTGTCGGTCGACCTCCATTCCATATCCGGAGGGGTTTAGATATGACGACGGAGATTCAGCTGGTTCAACGTTGGGGCCGTCTTTGATTATATCTTCGAGAAGTTCTTCCTCTTCGAGGTTCCTGATATGTGGATCCATAGTTCTGCAAAAAACGGACATTTGATTAACTAATAAACTAACAAACTATATAAGAGGGGTTGGAAACTTCGAAGTGTCATTTTATATAGGAGGACCTTTAGTCCCGGGTCTTGGCTAGAACCTAAACTCTAAAATATGTCTAACGGATTCTCTTAACCTTTGTACCAAAAAAGAATTATTCTATTAGGAACTCCGTTCCAAAACAACTTTAGTCCCTGGTCGTGGCTCCACCTGGGACTCCTAGATTTCTGCATAGTATTCAAAGTAGGAGTACTTTTCCAATTTGAGCATTCAATAAGCAAAACCAAATCGTAAAATAAAGTAGTATTCAAATTAGCATGCATTCAATTATAAGCAAATACATCATCTCTTTGGTGTGTACATCGTCGAATATTATCACTAATACTCCTCGAATACTATCATACATATAGCATCACTGATACATCTAGAACCGTAGCACCCGACGGGTATCACCGCGGGCGGTGGACACCCAAAGAGAAGGAACCATCACAGGATCATAGCTCCAGTGAGATCCCCGAAGAACCTGCCAGGTATGCTCGAACCTGCCCTCCAACGCAACCATGTAGCGACGGGCGTGCTCATCCTCCTCGCTGACACGGTGACGTATCACCTCCGCGGTGTCCGGAAGCCTCGGCACCCTCACTGGCCCACGCGACCGCCACCAAACAAGGATCGGGTCAACGACGGGCTGGCTCCTCACCAACCTACGCCCCTCGGAAGGTAGCACCTCCCAATACCAGCCGTGCGGAGCCCAGTCCCGGACAGGGCCCCTCTGATCAAGCAGGTGTCCTCCGCCGAGTCGACGACGAGGATGCGGGATAGGCATCGTAAAATGAACTAAAAAATAAACTAGTTCTATTAATTTTCTTGCTAAAAATAAACTATTAACACTTAAGCATATACAATAGCAAAATTAAACTATTAACACTTAAGCATATACAATAGCAAAATTAAGCAATAATCTAAGAAACACTATTAACACTTAAGCATATACACTATACAATAGCAAAATTAAATGACAAAAAAAATATTTCTTCTTCTTGTAACCCTAAACTAATTTTTCCTCTTCTTCTATTTCTCCTCTTATTCTACTTCTTCTTCTACTTCTACTTCTCCTCTTCTTCTACTCCTTCTCCTCTTCTCTTCTTCTACTTCTCCTCTCCTCCTCTTCTAATTTTTTCTCTTCTTCTACTTCTCCTCTTCTTCTATTTTTCCTCTTCTTCTCCTCTCCTCCTCTTCTTATTCTCCTTTTTCTTCTTTTCTTCTCCTCCTCTTCTTATTTTCCCTTTTCCTAATTCTAAATATTACTAACCCTAATAATCTAGCACAAACCTAATAACAATAGGAACTAAATGACAAAAAAAATCTTTTTCTTCTTTTCTTCCCCTTTTTCTTCCTTTCTTCTCCTTTTTCTTCCTTTCTTCTCCTTTTTATTCCTTTCTTCTCCTTTTTCTTCCTTTCTTCCCTTTTTCTTCTTTTCTTCTCCTTTTTCTTATTTTCTTCTCCTTTTTCTTCTTTTCTTCTCCTTCCCGTTTTCTTCTTTTCTTCTCCTTTTTCTTCCTTTCTTCTCCTTTTTCTTCCTTTCTTCTCCTTTTTCTTCATTTCTTCTCCTTTTTCTTCTTTTCTTCTCCTTTTTCTTCTTTTCTTCTACTGGCTGGAGTGTTGGGGAGGAGGGGGCGGGGGGCTTACCGGCCGGAGGTGTCGACGGCGCGCGGCGAGGAGGACGGCGACGGCGAGGAGGACGACGGCAACGGCGAGGAGGACGGCAGGCCGCAGCGAGGAGGACGGAGGGCAGCCTGATGGTGTTGTCGAGGTCGTCGGTGTGCCGCGCCGGGCAGGAGAACGGGAGGAAGAAGAAGAGAAACGAACGATTTGGGTTGGAATTTTTCTAACTCCCGCTTATATAGGTGGATCTTTAGTCCCGGTTCTTGGCTCGAACCGGGACTAAAGACCCCCTTTAGTCCCGGGTGGAGCCACGACCCGGGACTAAAGGCCTCTTTTCGGGCAGACCAGAAGGCGGGAAGCAGGGGCCTTTAGTCCCGGTGCGTGGCTCCACCCGGGACTAAAGCCCCTCCTCCGCTGCACGATAAGTTTAGTCCCACCTCGCCCAGCGAGGGGGACTAACACTTGTTTATAAGCCCCGTGGCAGCTTCTCCATCGAGCTCCTCTCTAAAGCAGGCTTACGGGCCTAAACTCGCTGAAAATTGAAAATATATTCGAAATTATGGAGAAAATTCAACCTGAATTCAAAGTGAGTTCACTTTGAATTTAGGTTGAATTTTCTCTATAAATTCTCATATAGGTTCAATTTTTTTCTATTTTCAAAATTAATTATTTTGACTATCCAAACTATTATCTATTTTGTTATTTTCAATTAAAAACTATGTTTATTAAAAATTCTTTTTGCATATTTGAGAATTTGACAAAACTATGATAATGAAAAGTGTTTGAAATTGAATAAATAATTCAAAACTATTTTCTATTTTCAAAAGTAATTATTTTGACTATCCAAACTATTAACTATTTCGTTATTTTCAATTGAAAACTATGTTTATTAAAATTCTTTTTGCATATTTGAGAATTTGACAAAACTATGATAATGAAAAGTGTTTGAAATTGAATAAATAATTCAAACTATTTTCTATTTTCAAATGTAATTATTTTGACTATCCAAACTATTAACTATTTTGTTATTTTCAATTAAAAACTATGTTTATTAAAATTCTTTTTGCATATTTGAGAATTTGACAAAACTATGATGATGAAAAGTGTTTGAAATTGAATAAATAATGCAAAACTATTTTCTATTTTCAAAAGTAATTATTTTGACTATCCAAACTATTAACTATTTTGTTATTTTCAATTAAAAACTATGTTTATTAAAATTATTTTTGCATATTTGAGAATTTGACAAAACTATGATAATGAAAAGTGTTTGAAATTGAATAAATAATGCAAAACTATGTTCTATTTTCAAAAGTAATTATTTTGTCTATCCAAACTATTAACTTATTTTTTTTGAGCTAGTTAACCCTGAAATTGAAAAGCACTACAAATGAACTCTGAAAATGTTGAAAGTTGGCATGCTATCATCATTTCACCCACATAGCATGTGTTAAAAAGTTGAGAGGGCTACGACAAAAACTGGATGCACTTCGTGTACAAAACGAACAATCTCTCTCGAAGTATGAGGGTTTCGAACGAGAACTCATCTCTTACAAAGGGATTTCACTTTTTTGAACTTATTTGAACTCCATACTTTTTGTGTGTTCAAAATGCACCATTCAAAGGCACTCACAAAATTTCAACAATTTCTGACTTCATTTGGTATTCTTCGTGCATTTACTTATTTTTTTAAGCTAGTTGACCCTGAAATTGAAAAGCACTACAAATGAACTCTGAAAATGTTGAAAGTTGGCATGCTATCATCATTTCACCCACATAGCATGTGTTAAAAATTTGAGA
The DNA here is from genome assembly GCF_904849725.1 of Hordeum vulgare subsp. vulgare. Taxonomy (NCBI): domain Eukaryota; kingdom Viridiplantae; phylum Streptophyta; class Magnoliopsida; order Poales; family Poaceae; genus Hordeum; species Hordeum vulgare. The sequence goes on along the minus strand of NC_058520.1, from coordinate 594,366,052 downwards.
GGGCTACGACAAAAACTGGATGCACTTCGTGTACAAAACGGACAATCTCTCTCGAAGTATCAGGGTTTCGAACGAGAACTCATCTCTTAAAAAGGGATTTCATTTTTTTGAACTTATTTGAACTCCATACTTTTTGTGTGTTCAAAATGCACCATTCAAAGGCACATCACAAAATTTCAACAATTTCTGACTTCATTTGGTATTCTTCGTGCATTTACTTATTTTTTTTGAGCTAGTTGACCCTGAAATTGAAAAGCACTACAAATGAACTCTGAAAATGTTGAAAGTTGGCATGCTATCATCATTTCACCCACATAGCATGTGCGAGAAAGTTGAGAGGGCTATGACAAAAACTGGATGCACTTCGTGTACAAAACGGACAATCTCTCTCGAAGTATGAGGGTTTCGAACGAGAACTCATCTCTTACAAAGGGATTTCATTTTTTTGAACTTATTTGAACTCCATACTTTTCGTGTGTTCAAAATACACCATTCGAAGGCACATCACAAAATTTCAACAATTTCTGACTTCATTTGGTATTCTTCGTGCATTTACTTATTATTTTTTTGAGCTAGTTGACCCTGAAATTGAAAAGCACTACAAATGAACTCTGAAAATGTTGAAAGTTGGCATGCTATCATCATTTCACCCACATAGCATGTGCGATAAAGTTGAGAGGGTTACGTTGAAAACTGGATGCACTTCGTGTACAAAATGGACAATCTCTTTGGAAGTAGAAGCGACCCCCACAATAAGAGACGACAATGTTCTTCTCTCATATATGGTGGAAACTAGCTCACCTGATTTTTCAACCATCGATGATGGTCGCTACTCCTACTTCCCCTAGTGCATAACCAATATCTAGCACAAGGAGAAGAAGGAGAAACGACCCCCATAGCAACAGTCGACATTCTTCTTCTCTCATGTATGGTGGACACTCCCTCACCTGATTTTTCGACCGTCGATGATGGTCGCTACTCCTTCTTCCCCTAGTGCATAAAAAATATCTAGCACAAAGAGAAGAAGGAGAAGCAACCCCCACAACAACAGTCGGCATTCTTCTTCTCTCATGTATGGTGGACACTCCCTCACCTGATTTTTTGACCGTCGATGATGGTCGCTATTCCTTCTTACCCTAATGCATAACAAATATCTAGCACAAGGAGAAGAAGGAAAAGCGACCCCCACAACAAAAGTGGTTCCGCGGCACGCCACGTGGGACTAATGATCTTTCATTTTTAAATGACTGTTTTAATCAAAAACAGATCTGTTACAAAAGGGATTTCATTTTTTGAACTTATTTGAATTGAAGACTTTTTGTATATATATGTGGTCGAAATGCATGATACCATGAAGTTAGAAAGGGCTAAACCATTCAAAACTAGCAAATGAAGTTAGAAAGGGCTAAACCATTCAAATTTGGAAACTATAATGGCACAAACAGAAACTAGACATATATCAATTGGTCCAAGCAGTACATGATACTAGTCCAAACAGTACATAATAATAGCTATCATAGATATATATATACAAGTGTTCGACATTGGGAACACTACTCGTCTGAATCAGAATGTCCACCTTATTCGAGGTGACGCTGGCCATAGTTGACGACTCGAATCTTGCGGTACAACTCGTATGAAACGTATGCATCTTTTGCTGCATACTCAATGTTGACACGATCAAGTGAGGCCTTCTCCCAAAGTTTGTGCTGAGACTTTGGGAAATTGGTCTTCATATTACCATACTCCTCGTCGATCAAGGCAACTGCCATATGAGCCATCGAAGTCCTGACATGTCGAAGCCTGAATACCGTTTGGAGATCAATGAGGCAACCAGTTGGTATCTCAATACCGAAGTTGTACCTCATATTCAGCTTGTCGTTCGTTATGTCAACGGTAGCAAAAGTGATGCCGCTGCGAAGGAAGTCCATGAGTTCTGGACAATGCTTGTCAGTACTACAACAGAAACAAATTAAAATGGAACAAATGTTACATACTGCTGCAATAAGGAAACATGGTTCACTACAACTAAAGAGAAAATTATCTTTAGGATTCAAATAGAACATATTGCTATCCTATGCAATTTTCATATCCTACGAATTGATCAAGAAACCGTAAATTAACTATGACATATATATATATATATATATATATATATATATATATATATATATTCTCCCACGGTTTTGCAAATATTCAATAAGCTAGACATATTGCATATTGCTATCCAATGGAACCTAGAGAGATCACTATAGCTATCCAATGGAACCTAGAGAGATCACTAGCTATATGCAATTTTCGTGACTATGACATATCATATTACTATCCAATGGAACCTAGAGAGATCACTAGCTATATGAAATTTTCATAACCTTGGATCAAAGAACACCGCATAAAATTGTATCACTACAACTATGATTTCAATGGAACATATTGAACCAATCAGATTTTTCAGATTGTGGAACACTATTCCAATCAGATTGTGTTCCTTCAACTAATCAAAATTGTTTCACTACAACTATTTGAAGCGAACCAACTATGATTCCAACGGAACATATTAAACACTAGTTGATTCTAATACGATTTTTAAGATTATGGAACACTATTCCAATCAGATTGTGTTCCCCTTCAACTAATCAAAATTGTTTCACTACAACTATTTGAAGGGAACCAACTATGATTGAAACAAATAAACTTACAATGTCATTACCTTGGATCAAATAAAGCCTCAAAACTTACCTCGCCCATTGGAAGATCAAGACATGGTGTTTGAAACATAGTTGGATGATGGCAACACCGCGTTGATCGGCCGTGTACTCCAGATCAAGCCCCAAGAACTTCTCATGATCCACTGCGGCGTCAAGCCATTCCTTCAACTGTCTAAGAAAATGCGGCACCTCCCTGCTCTCGTTCGTGTACACGACATCGAGCTTGGTCTTGCCATGTGCGAGCACCTCTCCAAAGTGAGTTGGCATGGTGGAGAAGAGAAGGGAAGAAGAGAGGGGAAGAACAGAGCGAGAGCGAGAGAGGAAGAAGAACAGAGAAAGGGCGATGCGACAGAGACTCTGCTTCAGTTGTGGTTTTGGGAAGTGGGATGCAAACCGTTTGGGCCTTTAGTCCCGGGTTGAGCCACCAACCGGGACTAAAGAGGGATACCAACGGTTGCCACCACTACGGGAGGCCATGTGTCAGACCTTTAGTCCTGGTTTGGGACACGAACCGGGACTAAAGGCTCCTTATGGGCCGGGACTAAAGCCTCGAGGGAGGCATTGAGAATTGGGGCGACGTGGCCGGGCCTTTAGTCCCGGCCCAGAGGCAGGCCGGGACTAAAGGGTCCCGGCCAAAGGCCTGTTTTCCACTGGTGAGTGTGCTGTTCTTGATCATCTTTGTTCGTCGATGCTAGTCAGTTCCTGACAATTGGTATCAGAGGCCGAGTCTTTCCTTGGCTTTGGGCAGCTGGGAGAGGATAGAGATTGCAGATCCACGGGAGTTTAAGGTGGCGGCCAGAGTGGCAAGATCCGAGTGCAATTGGACCTTCCCCAGGTTGCTGGAGCATACTGCTGCAGTGGTAAAACCCTAGGTGTGAGGATCTGATAGACCAGAGAGCAGATCTAGCAGGTAAAATTCCCTCCCTGAGAATTCGCAGCAAGGAAACAAGCATGACAGGAGCAGCCGAATCAGCAACAACAACAGACTTGCAGTTAGAATCCCTGGAGCTGGATTTGAAGTCCTTGCGGTAGGAGAGAGATGAAGACCGTAGAGAGTTTCAGCAGTTCCAAGCTACAGTAAACAAGAACTTCATCACCATGCAGAAGAACTTTGACAAGATACAAGACAATTTCAGAAAACTGTTGCTGGACCCAGATCCAGGCAAAGGAGAAGAGGCTAATCATGCTTCAGTCCAAGGTGAGGTTTTGCACAAAGCTAACCCTATTGGATCACCTCAAGTAGCACCAGGGCGTCCAAAACAGCTTGTGGCAAATACTCCACCATCTGTCACTATGCGTGAAAAACCTACCCTTGGAGCAGTTGGTATAGTAGTATTGAGAGATCAAGCTGGCAGAGAGCTAAATTTGGATGGCACTCTGAAGCAACCTTATAGGCACCCAAATTTTGGGACTAACAAAGCAGAGGGTATGGGTCAAACTGCACTGGCATTTAATATGATCCAAGGAGAAGATCTGCAGGAAGTAGAGGGATATGACAATCATTATAAGAAGAGAGTGAGTACCCTAGTGGATAATAGAAGAAGCCATTTAACTGTTAAACCTGCAAAGTTGAATATGGTAGAATTTGAAGGAGAGGACCCTGAATCTTGGATACAGAACTTGGAACAGTACTTTGCTGCTGCTAGAACACCTATTGAGCACATGACTGAGCTAGCCATCTCTTACTTGAAAGGAGTTGTTGTGCAGTGGTGGAGAGGCACTCGCTTTGCACCAGGAAACATAGCTTGGCACAAATTCTGTTCATTGTTGTCTGAAAGGTTTTCAGTGCAATCTGTCTCTGACATTGTTACATCTTTTCGTGTTGTACACCAAGTGACAACTATAGCAGATTATGTAGAGAAGTTTGAGCAACTTATGAACATCATGAGGAGAGAAAACCCTGGAATACCTAATGATTATTATGTTACCAGTTTCGTAGCTGGCTTAAACCCTTATATCAAGAGTCATGTGGAGTCACTACAAGAAATATGCTCATACATGACGTTTTTTAAGATGTTGTTGATGAATTCGTCATAAATCTATGACGATTTTATCCGAGATTGTCGTAAACCGTTTGAGGGGATCAAATCTACATATAAATTACGACAATGTGAGTCAAAAACGTCGTAACCGCATAAGATGAGATCGTCATAACGTTTACGACGATTATAAAAATATCGTAACATGTTCTAACTATGTTGACATGTCACTCGTGGGTCCATTCTATCCCACCTCATGCATGTATTGAACTGTTTTTTTACACCACTTTTCTGTTGGCTTTCATCTTACTCTTATATTGGGCTGGTATTTATCCTCCATGCTTGCTAATGGGCTGGTTTGTGGTTTGTCAAAAAAGCCCACATTTTAAGATTATAATATTTTACATAAAAAACTACTAGCAAAAGGGCCCGTGCCTTGCAACGGGAGAAAAAAAACCACCATCTTCAATGACGCCACACTATGTTCATATCTCATTGCATGATTTTGAAATTTTGTTCACAAATGCAAGAAAATATTTCTTCTTTTAATTTTATTCACAATTCACAAGTTGAAACAATGTTTATATTTTTTGAAAAAATATCATGGTTGTCAAAAAACTTGGTAACTCAAACAATTATTAATTTCAAGAATTTTTTTTAAAATATACTATAATATTCCGGTCCACCCTGCCAATTAATTCTTCAAAATTCACTCACGTATATAGTCTGAAAGACTCAGAAGCATTACTGTTGAACTGCATACATTCGATCATTCGTAACCATTTTTACAAATTTGGAAATATTTTTAGAATCAACAACATTTTTTACTATTTATAAACATTTTTTTAAATTCCAAACAATATTTTATATTACAAACTGCTTTCAAGTATTTTCTTGTGAATTGGCGAATAATTCATTTTTTGAATTATCAAACTTTTTTTAATTGCATTAAAGAGACTGCTCAAAATGATGGACTTTTTTTATTCACGAATGTTTTCTCCAAAATTACGATGTTTTTAATGTGCAAACATTTTTACAAAAATCCTGAATTTTTTTGAATTCGCAAATATAATTTTTGAATTTTGAATTTTTTTGTTTATTTGAATTAGAAAAAATAAAAAGGAACAGAAAAATGATAATTAAAAAACTAAAAAAACAGGCCCCCGCCCATGAGCAGAGCGTAGTATAGCTGGTCCCTATGCGAGGATTCCCTGCAAAACGTTTTATATAACTTATAGGTGGCATTGGTGGGTAATATTAGACGATTTTAATGACGTACATTGAAGCAATAGATGCTTTATTGGTAGGGATAGATTAAAAAAAAAACTTCCCACCAATTCTTATCAAAAAAGGGAAAAAATCCCTCCCGAAACTTCCCAAAATTCCACGCGCCAAAGCCACACCCCCCGCGCGAGCGGCCAAAACTTTCGCCCACCCCCGCGCCCTTTTCCTCCCTCCCTCCCGAAACAACCGCCCACCTCTCCAATTTCCCCATTCCCCGACTCCCACCTCTCACCGGACGACGAAGACGGCCCGCGATGACGCCGGGAGTGGGGAGCGGCTCGCGACGACGGCGATGACGCGGGTATAGGCGAGCGGAGGGGCGCAGGAGGAGGCCACCGGTCTGCACCCTCCTTCTCCCCACCCGATCCAGATCCCTTCACACTCCTCCCTAGCGGCGAGATCCGGCCTCCCATGGCTTCCCTCGCGGCGAGATCCGGCCTACGCTCCCTGGCAGCGCGTGCCAGGGCCCCCGCCCCAGCCCTGATCGGACGCCGCATATCCTCCTCCGCCTGCCTCCGCGCCGCGCCGCGCGAGATCTGAGCCCCGCGTCGCGTGGACAAGAAGGGAACCCCGTCCCTGCGAGATCCCGTCAGGCGCCCTCCTCCCCGCCGACGGGGATGGTGCGGCAGGCGGGCCTCCTCGACCCGACGACGAGGCGGCGCCCATTCCTCGACCAGCGCGCCTCACAGTCATCTCCACCACGGCGGCCGGACCGTCATGGACTACTCGCTGGCGGCGCTGAAGCTGTTCGCCTCGCAGCCGGCGGGATCCACGACGGCCCTCTCCTCCGAGGGCTCCTTCCCGACGCAGATGCTCTTCGGCATCCGCTTCCAGCGCACCTGGATCCAGGGCCCGCCCTCTCTCCCAGTCCTTTCCTTTCCTTTCCTTTGCTCGGCACTGACGGCTCGCTGCAGCAGGCAGGGCGTGGTGGTGCGCGCGGACTACAGCGTCGACGACGGGAGGCTGTTCGTGGATGACGGCTCCTGCGTCACCGAGCTCATTCTCCGGCCCGAGGATGCCAAGGGCCAGACCTGGCGCCCAGGTTCTCCCAATCTCTCTGGTTTTTGTCTTGCACTCTCTGTTTCCTGCATATGATTGGCGATGTATGTGTTGACCGACTCTGCTTGTGCCGCAACATTGCTCGCTCATGTACTAGTAGTGGTAGTTTTGCTGCTGTTTCTCTGTAACATTAGTTGTAGTATTATTTCCCCTAAAAAAGCTGTATCATGTATGCAAAGACAAGTGCGGAAAACCTAGGATTTATTTTAGAATCCCCTCAAGATGATAGTTCCGAGAGCTGAACAATCCCAGCCACCATCAAAATACACTGCAAGCCAGTGTACACTTTGCATTAGAGGCGGTTTACCACTAGATGCCCTCCCTCTGAATTAATTCATTATTATCAGACCTGGTAAAAGTGATACTACTTACTAACATTTGCTCTGCTCTCGCTTTTAGTTTTACCTTACCACCTCACCTCACTAGATCTTCCTATATATGTACACTACCTTACCTAAGTTACATTTTCCAGAAATCCAAGATGAAGTCGTGGAATGTATGGTTCCTCCTATCCGGTGAATGGTTTAGTAGTTAATCATTTATGTTGTAGTTATTGTATTTAATTACGCTGGTTACTGGTTTTATCATCATCTGGTTAATCAAAGGATCTGATTGTATGCTGCATTGTTGTATTTTATTACATAAGTCATAACAGAGCGCTCTTTATTCATCTGCAGGTACTGCCTTTGCCAAACATACCATTTTTTTGGACGCTGTTTCGAGCTTATTCTCATTGGAGAGCTCTCCATGTGCAAAACATGTCACACATATTCCAGTTTGTTTGTATTTCAACTTGTGAATATATACACTCTCAGAACTCAGCACTGGTTTGTAGTCTATAGGGTACATCTTCAGACGCTTATATCCTTGGGGTGGTTTTGGATTAAGGCATTTTAGGGGGCCTCTGGCAGTTGTTCATCTCTTATTTATTGTTTGAATTAGAGCGGGTTCTGAACGAATAATGCCATGAACAGTAACATGTATATTGTATAGGGTTACCAACATTGATGATTAAACACAGGGCCTCTCATTACAGATGAGACATACTATTAGCTAACTGGGATCTTATCACTTTCCTACTGTGACCATATTAAGAGAACCTGGAGTAAATTTCACATAATTGATTTAGATATGTGTTATACTCTAATATGTCCAGAGTTATCTTTCTAAATGTGTGCACCTAGGCATTGTGCAAAAGAGATTTGTGGAAGTATTTAAACTAAAATAATTTATCTACTTGCATAGAGTTCTTTTGTTTACTAGGCATGATTTGTTTGACCTTGAGTGTGTGACATGTGTGGTGTATGCCTTTGCATACCTGCAAGCAAACATATGTGCGCACAGAAAGTCATGGATGACCATCACTTTTGATTGACCAATTTATGTTGTAGCTTTCACCGATAGCTATTGTATTAAAAAACTGATGAGTATTTTTTGGCATGCCAGACTTCCCAGTATAATAATCAATATTTTGAGCAGTCGTCACAATCAGACAATCAGTTACTGTAGTATTACCTTTCTGTAGTTCGTATAGTTACTGTAATATAGCTCAACTCCAAATCCCAATCGACCCCTCCCCGTCTGCTTTCCCTCACACGCACAATGGAGGGCCGGCGCAAGTCTCTAAGCTGCGATGCAGAGCGGCGCGGGTAGCGCTCCTGCACGTAGGACTAGGAGCACAGCAGTACTGAGTTCAGCGAGGTGGTCGTAGACCAAGAAGAGGAGCATGAGTATGCTGAGAAGGTGAGGACCACATGTAAATCTGGTGTTCCTAGTATTCATGGTATTCTTTCCCCCTGAATCCCTTTCATGTAAATCTGGCGTTCCCGTACATGGGTTTAGAGCATGTGTACATGGATGTTAAATACGTGCTTGTTCCCTGAATCTATTGCATGTATGCCTGCAGACTGCAGTTAAGTATTACTTTCAGTTTACTGTAGTAATGAGAGAGGTAGTAATTGTTTGTTCGCTGAAGCCGTTTCATATTTGTCTGTATATTAAGTATTTCTTGCAGTTTACAGTAGTAGAAAAGATTTATAGATTTAGGTAATTTTCGTTGGTAACCTTATGAGCACAATTCATATTTTGGTACATGGCGTTATCTACACCTAATTAGCTATGCATGTCAATCAGTAATTAGGTTTTACCACATCGGTATATTTCTCTCTCGATAGTGCTGTGAATGATTAAGATTCATTACAATCTCACTTGTATTCTGGGCAGATCTATCCTACAAGAAGAAAGACTGAAAAAACAGAGGATGCAACATATGATTGGAGAGGATAGGATAAAGACGCGGCATGATGTGGTTGTCATTTCAATACTCCTTTTACATACAGTGGTTATGTTTGAGCCAGTGTATTTGTCCCGCTAGGCCGCTAACTCGTCTTGCCGATGCACAAATTGTCCGCAATTCCTCTCCTTGGGGGGTTTTGCCGGTTTGGCACCATAAAAAGCAGGACAATTGTAGTGCAGAAAAGATTAATAAGATGACTCTGTCTGTTATGGTGTAGAAAAAAAACTGGTAGAGGATCCTTTCTTCTCATGAACACAGTAGTAGAGGAATTGTAGGAAATACTTATTCGCTATTTACATCATTGCAGTAATGTATTATTTTGGTACGGAGGTAGCATTTTGGAGACTGATTGATGAATTTTACTTGAACTTCTCTTTCAAACAAATTGAATATTACTTCTAAAGTGAGTACTGCTGAGCCTCTACTTAAATGTAGGTGTTCACTAGCCCCCCACGGAAGGAATGTGGTATTTTTTTGAAGATTAATGATTAAAAACGAGTTTTACCTTAAAGTTAAGGTCCTTCTAGATTAGCAAAGTTGCATTAATGTAGTGGCACAGTTTTTTCTGTTGAATTATTGAGTTTAACTGCTTGTACTACAACTAATTGCTCACTCTGAAACATTGCCGCACAGATTTTCACTTTCCGTGAGATTGCTGCCGCCACTAAGAAATTCAGACAAGATTGCATGTTGGGTGAGGGAGGTTTCGGCCGTGTATATAAAGCTCGCCTAGAGAATGGCCAGGTTTCCTTCTGCTGTTTCGCGTCGGGCTCTAATTCGGTTTGCTGCTGCTGTTTATTTCTGGTGGTGTAGGCTCGCGGTGAAGAAGAGCAAGGCCGAGAAGGACCCCAACAAGCCCAAGCGCCCCCCGAGCGCCTTCTTCGTCTTCATGTTAGTTCCCAGGCTCGGCTCGTCGTTGTTCATGGTTCGATTCACCTTGTTTTCCTGTGGTGTGCTGTGGGGTCGCATCCTGATCGAGGATTTGGTCTTTGTTTCGCAGGGACACCTTCAGGAAGGAGTACAGGGAGAAGCACCCCAACGTCAAGCAGGTCTTCGTGGTAAGTGTCTTGGTTCCCCTCCGCGCCTCTGTCTCCTGCTGTTCGTTCGAACTCGTGCTGCTGTGATGGCTGTCCTTGTGAATTATGTGTCTTTAACTGACTCCTGTCTTAGATTATAATTGTCCATCTTGTCATCGCCAATTCCTACCTGCAGACTCAGGCTAAAATGTATCTCCTCATGCAGTACTAGATACTGCTGTTTAATTGCTTATTCTTGGATATAGTTTTCCTCTGCACCAACATCGCTTCAGATTTGGTTTGTCGAAACAGTCGCATATGCATTACTGAATTATGCATGCAGGAGCCCGGAGTCGCTGAAGCTGAATTTTCTGTATACGACATGAGTCATAAGTTTAAGACGGTCTTTGGAATGCGCAAACCAGCTCCTCCTATTCTACGCAGACAAATTAGAGAAGACAGGGTTTACAGGAGGGCTTAACTACTACAGATGCATGGACTTGTACGTCACCTACGGCCCATTCTCACTGTCTTGGTTTTACAATTAACTGCTTTATTTACTGTTGTTAGCCCGGAAAATTATTTCATTTCAATTATTCACTGATGATATAATCTGTACTACGTAACTTGATGCTTTTGAGTTATCAGATGAGGGGAACACATTTCCTGGAACAATCTTAGATAGTTTGAAGTTTAATTTTCAGCTTCTGTGACCTGTTTAGGTTGGACTAATTATACTCCAGCATTTATATCTCAGGATTTTTGACATCATCTTAAGGATGAATACAAATTTTTTTATTTGTAATATTTTTGATATTTATTTCCTTTTGATTGATTCATGTGCAGTGTAATGTTCTTGTAGGATGACAAGTTGTCGCACCTCAAGCATGCCTCATGGGAAGGCGGAATGAAGTCCATTGTACTATTCTTGTTATATTCTTGTGTAAAAATGTATTCATGAGATGCCTTATTATGTTATGTAAACGTGGGATATGTATTTTGTGATGTTATATGATGGATGATTTTAATTCGACTTGGAGTTTTCTTGATTTGAATGTGAAATAGTATTGGATTTAATACTGGACAAATAATTGGGTTGAAATAGAAATGAAACCAAGTTCTGGAACAAAAAGTTGCTGAATTCAAAAATGAAAAAAAGGCCAAAACTAAAATTGGACCAAATGTATTTGGGCACTAAAAGGCCAGTGTCCAAATTAGAATGATAAAAAAAATTCGGAAAAAAACTAAAGTGGCTGAAAATAGGCCAAGGCCCAAAAGAAGCCCAATAAGAATAACCCAAAAAAAATAAAACGAGCCCATGTGATCAATTGAAATGGGTTGGGCTGATTGCAGCCATGACGTTTTGATTTCGTCGTAATTTTGCCACGTAGGACTACCACGTAGGACTGGGTTTGATTGTCAGCGATGATTTAGGATCGTCGTAAAGGTTACGACAATCCAGGAATCGTCGTAAAGTTACGACGATTTTGACCAAAACGTCGTTGCTGTTCATTTCTGACGCTCCGTTTTCGACGCTTGGTTTTTCGTTGTGCGATCGTCGTAAATGAAAAACCGTGACGATGTAGCGACGAAAAAATAGCGTCGTGTACTAGCATATTCCTTGTAGTGAGTGCTTCAAACCAAAAGTTCTACAAACTGCTGTGTGGTATGCAACAAGAATGGAAAAGGCTCAACCACCTCCTGTAGTGGTTCAGACAAAACCCTACTTTCATCAGGCTAAAAGACAAGTGAATTTTGATACACCAAGTGGTCAGGGTGGGACAGTACCTATATCAAAGAGCACAGTCATTCAATAGGCTAAGCAGAACCAAGTCTGCTACAAGTGCAGGGAACCTTGGGTTCGAGGACATAGACAAGTTTGCAAAATGAGCCAGAAAGCCCAGATTCAATCATTGCTATCTCAAGAGGAGAACAATTCAGATGTGATATATGTTACTGATTTTGAAGACCCAGATTTGGAAGCACATGAACTGCCACCAGAAACTGTACTGCAGGTTTCTATGCATGCTGCCCATGGCCTTAGCTCTGCCAAAAACACTTTTATCCTGTCAGTAAAGATTGGAGAGAACCTAGCAACTGCCCTAGTAGACAGTGGAAGCACTGCTACATTTGTATCACCTGAGATGACAGCCAAGATGTCTGTGGCACCAGTAGCTAACACCAAAGTAAAAGTAGTAGTGGCCAGTGGTGAAGTGTTGTGGAATGAATTCACTGTGAGAAACTGTCCCTATGAAATTCAGGGCAAGGCATTCTGTGACAGTTTCAGAGTTCCGAAATTAACAGGATATGACATGATTCTAGGAGTGGACTCGTTAAAGAAATACAACCCAGTGCAAATGGACTTTGTGAAGATGGAATTGAAAATTTCAGACACACAAGGGCAGGTCATAACTTTTATAGATGAAACTGTTCCCTTGGAGAAATTAACTGAGAGCCATGATAATTCCAGCAAGCTCATGGATCAAGTTGTTTGTGGTTTCTTCCTATTTCTTCTGTGTGGGGAAGGTTATGAACTAGCAGCCACTATGATACCTGATGATTTGCAACCACTGCTTCAGCAATAGGAGAAACTATTTCAGGAACCTAGTGGATTGCCTCCTAGCAGGCCTTGTGATCATAAAATTCCACTAATGGAGGGAGCAAAGATAGTGAACCAGAGACCATACAGGGTGCCACATCACCAAAAGGAAATGTTGGAAAAGATTATACTGGATTTATTGAAGAAGGGACTGATCGGGCCTAGCACAAGCCCCTTTTCTTCTCCAGTTATGCTTGTGAAAAAGAAAGATGGCTCATGGAGACTTTGCACTGATTATAGGAAACTAAATGCTATCACAGTCAAGAACAAATATCCAATTCATGTTATTGAAGATTTGTTGGATCGGTTAAAAGGAGCAAAGTACTTCTCCAAAATTGATTTAAGGAATGGTTATCATCAAATAAGGATGGCTGAAGAAGATATAACAAAAACTGCATTCTCTCCACACATGGGACTGTTTGAGTACTTGGTGATGTCTGTTGGACTCACAAATGGCCCACCATCATTCCAAGCATTAATGAACTTGTTGTTTGGGTTGCTGAAATTTGTTGTAGTGTTCTTTGATAAAATCCTAGTGTTCAGTATATCATGGGAAGCACACAAGCAGCATTTACAACAAGTATTTGAAATTCTACAAGAGAACAAATTGTATGCTAAACTGGAGAAGTGCTCATTTGGTCAGAAGGAAGTGTAGTACCTTGGCCACATTATCAATGAGGAAGGTGTATCCACAGATCCCTGCAAGGTAAAAGTTGTTCAAGAATGGCCTGTGCCTGGTAACATTACTGAGCTAAGAAGCTTCTTAGGCTTAAGTGGATATTACAGAAGGTTTATTCAGGGATATGGAATATCTACAGACCTTTATTTGATTGTCTGAAAAAGAATTCATTTGAATGGAAAGAGGATCAAACCAAGGCATTTGAGGCACTTAAACAAAAACTTACTCACACTCCTGTACTGGCCTTACCTGATTTCACTAAACCCTTTGTCCTGGAGACTGATGCTAGTGGATATGGATTAGGAGTTGTCCTAATGGAGGATGGAAGACCTCTCTCATTCTTTAGCAAGGCAATTGGCCCTAAAGCAACAGCTATGTCTACTTATGATAAAGAAGCACTCGCAATAATAGAAGCAGTTAAAAAATGGAAGCGGTACTTTGCTGCAAGTGCACTGATTATCAGGACAGATCAGGAAAGTCTCAAGTACATCCAGGAGCAGAAAATCACTGAAGGAATTCAGCATAAACTGTTGTTGAAGTTACTAGGTTACAACTTTACAGTTGAGTACAGGAAAGGGAAAGAAAATAGGGTTGTTGATGCCTTATCCAGGGTGAAGCATATGATTTCTGCTCTGATAGCAACAGCTACTTCACCTACGTGGGTCAAGGAAGTGGTTAAAAGCTATGAGAATGATAACAAGATCAAAGAGTTAATTGCTGCATGTGTAGCTGCTAGAGATAGCAACAGTGCATACACTTTCAGGAATGGCATACTCAGGTACAAGAGCAAGATTGTGGTAGGAAGAAATACTAATCTGAGGCAAGAAATTATGAAAGTGTTTCACAATTCAGAGCTTGGAGGACATTCTCGAGAAAGAGCCACTTATCAGTGGGTTAAACTAGTATTCCATTGGTCTGGGTTGAAACAGGACATCATTGTATTTGTGAAGAACTGTCCAGTGTGCCAAATCAACAAAGCAGAGCATACTCCATACCCTGGATTACTAGCGCCTCTGCCTATCCCTGACTTTGCTTGGGCACACATAAGCATGGATTTTGTACAAGGACTGCATGTTTCTGAGAACAAAGATCTTATCCTGGTGGTGGTCGACAGGTTTACTAAATATGCACACTTTATAGCCATGAAGCATCCTATATCAGTCGAGACTGTAGCTAGAGCCTTCTCTGGCAATGTGTTCAGGTTACATGGCATGCATGTGGTGATTGTGATAGACAGGGATAGGATCTTCACCAGTAACTTATGGCAGCAACTGTTCAGATCCATGAAGGTTAAACTGCACATGAGCACCAGCTACCATCCACAAACTGATGGCCAAACAGAGAGAGTGAACCAGTGCTTGGAAAATTACTTGAGGTGTATGTGCTTTCAACAACCTAGGAAATGGCATGGGTGGTTGGCCCTAGCAGAATGGTGGTACAACACCTGCTTCCACACTTCATTGAAGATGACACCATTTCAGGCTCTATATGGATTCCCTCCACCATTAATAGCTGAGTCAGCTCTGCCAGATTCTATTTGGGAGGACAGTGAGAACCTTATGCAGAACAGGGAATTGGCTACGGAAGTAATCAAGCACAACCTCAGCAAGGCACAGGCCAGAATGAAGCTCTATGATGATCAAAAGAGGAAGGAAAGAGAGTTCTTGGTAGGGGACATGGTGTACCTAAATTTGCAACCTTACACGCACACATCCCTCAGCCTACATAAGCACCTCAAGTTGCATTCAAAGTATTATGGTCCTTTTAGAGTGCTAGAGAAGGTGGGCAAGCATGCTTATAAACTGCTGCTCCCAGAAGGCTGTCAGTTGCATCATACTTTCCATGTGAGCCAGCTCAAGAAACACATTGGCCAGCAGGTGGTGCCATCCCCACAACTACCACTTGTTTATTCTGATGGAACAATCAAAAGGGAGCCAGAAGCTATGCTTGAGAGAAAACTTATCCCTCGACGCCAGGGTGACATCGGCATTCCGGTTGTGCGTTCGTTAGTGAAGTGGATCGACATGCCGATTGAAGAAGCTACGTGGGAGGATGCAGCCTTTATTCAGAATATTTTCCCTGCATTTCGAGCTTGAGGACAAGCTGTGTTTCATTCGGGGGGTATTGTCAGGCTGCAGTTAAGTTCAGTTAGAATTAATGCACTGTGGATTATGTCGAAAAGGATCTCAGCCATTCGATGCTCATCCAACGGCTGCAAGAAGCGAAGCCACTCTGGAATTCCGAGAAAGCCCTTGGGAAAACGATCGCGCGTCCCTCTTCCTCGCCGGTCCGCCCGTTCCTCTTCTCCCTTGGCTATAAAGCCATGTAATCCCTCTTTTAGCTACTTTATGATATTTGTGAATCAGGGTTGAACCCTAGCCGCCGGAGGTGAGCTACTACTCCATTTTCGTTATATGAAATCCCAAAGTTCCCCTGTTTCTCTCTGAAATCCAACCAAGTGTGGTGTTCTTGATCATCTCTGTTCATCGATGCTAGTCAGTTCCTGACAATCGCCCGTTGCGCCGCTACACTCGCGGTGAGTTCCGGCCGTGCCCTGCTAGCCACCGCGCCCTCGTACTGTCTGTAGCTCCGCCTGCTCGCCTGCGCCCGCCTGGGCCTCGGCTGCGCCGCTCAGCCGTCCTCGCATACATGGCACAGGTCGCCTACCGTGTCGGCCGCTCGTCGTGCCTGGCCGACACAGCCCGCACCACGCGCGCCTGCGGCACTCGACCGTGACTGCTGCTCCCGATCTCGCCGGTCGCTCTCAAGTCGGACCGTCGCGCCCTGCTGGCCGGCTGGTGATACGTCTCCATCGTATCTACTTTTCCAAACTCTTTTCCCTTATTTTGGACTCTAATTTGCATGATTTGAATGGAACTGACCCAGACTAATGCTGTTTTCAGCAGAATTGCCATGGTGTTGTTTTTGTGCAGAAATGAAAGTTCTCGGAATGTCCTCAAATTTTATGGAGAATTTTTCTGGAAAATATGAAAAATACCTGCGCAAAGATCCACCGGAGGGGATGGGCCAGTGGGCCACAAGCCCTGTTGCCGCGACCACCCCCCTGGCCACGGCAACCAAGCTTGTGGGGCCCACGTGGCTTGGCCGCCCCCAAACTCAGCTCTATAAATTCACTTTCGCCCAGAAAAAAATCAAAAGAGGAGATTTCGTCGCGTTTGCAATACGGAGGCGCCGCCACATCCTGTTCTTCATCTCGGAGACAGATGTGGAGTCCGTTTTGGGCTCCGGAGAGGGGAAATCGTCGCCATCGTCATCATCAACCTTCTTCCCTCTCCAATTCCATGAAGCTCTTCATCATTCATGAGTAATCTATTCGTAGGCTCGTTGGGCGGTGTTGAGTAGGATGAGATCTATCATGTAATCGAGTTAGTTTTGACGGGGATTGATCCCTAGTATCCACTATGTTCTGAGATTGATGCTGCTACTACTTTGCCATGCTTAATGCTTGTCACTAGGGCCCGAGTGCCATGATTTCAGATCTGAAATTATTATGTTGTCACCAATATATGTGTGTTTTAGATCTGATCTTGCAAGTTGTAGTTACCTACTATGGAGCCTTGCGTTGGTGTTCCCTCAAAGCGGAAAGGGTGATGTAGCACAACGGCGGTAAGTATTTCCCTCAGTTTTGAGAACCAAGGTATCGACCCAGTGAAGGATTAATACAAGTACCTGCACAAACACAAAGAGCTTGCACCCAACGCAATGAAGGGGTTATCAATCCCTTATAGATTGTTCTCCAAGTGAGAACTGAAAGCAACAAAGAAACAAAGCAAAGTAAAAGCGAAAGTGGAAACGATATGTGTGAATAGACCCGGGGGGCATAGTGTTCACTACTGGCTTCTCTCATGAAAGAAAGTAGACGGTGGGTGAACGAATTACTGTCGAGCAATTGATAGAACCGCGCAAAGTCGTGACGTTATCTATGGAAATGATTATATCTATAGGCATCACGTCCAAAACAAGTAGACCGATACTTTTTGCATCTACTACTATTACTCCACACGTCGACCGCTCTCCAGCACGCATCTAGTGTATTATGTTCATGAGAACAGAGTAACGCCTTAAGCAAGATGACATGATGTAGATGGACAATCTCATATCTACGATAAAAGCCCATCTTGTTACCCTTAATGGCAACAACACGATGCGTGCCTTGATGCCCCTTCTGTCACTGGGAAAGGTCACCACACGGTATGAACCCAAAACCAAGCACTTCTTCCATTGCAAGAATCATAGATCTAGTTGGCCAAACAAAACCCTAGACTCAGAGAGACTTACTAGGATATCAAATCATGCATATAAGAAATCAGCAAAGACTCAAATATATATCATAGATAATCTTATCACAAATACACAAATCATCTGATCCGACAAACACACCGCCAAAGAGGATTACATCGGATAGATCTCTATGAAGATCATGGAGAACTTTGTATTGAAGATCCAAGAGAGAGAAGAAGCCATCTAGCTACTAACTACGGACCCGTAGGTCTGAAGTAAACTACTAACGAGTCAGTGGAGGGGCGATGATGTTGATGAAGAAGCCCTCCAACTGCTAAGTCCCCTCCGGCAGGGCACCGGGAACGGTCTCCAGATGAGATCTCGCGGAAACGGAAGCTTGCAGCGGCGGAAAAGTGTTTTCGTGGATGCCCTGATTTTTTCTAGATTTTTAGGGAATTTATAGGCCAAAGACCTAGGGAAGGGGTGCGCCAGGGGGGCACAAGCTTGGTTGCCGCGGCCTCCCCCCTGGCCGCGGCAACAGGGCTTGTGGGCCCCCTGTGGGCCCACTTGCTTTGCCCTCAAGCCTCCCGATCTTCTTCTGTTCTGGAAAAAATTATTTTGGGGATTTTATTCCGTTTGGACTCCGTTCCAAAATTAGATCTGAAAAGAGTCAAAAACAGGAACTGGCACTTGGCACTGAGTTAATAAGTTAGTCCCAAAAAAGATATAAAAGGTAAACAAAACATCCAAAGTTGACAAGATAACAGCGTGCAACCATCATAAATTATAGATACATTTGAGACGTATCAAGCATCCCCAAGCTTAACTCCTGCTCGTCCTCGAGTAGGGAAGTGATAAAGAATGAATTTTTGATGCTTTCATGCTAGGTAGCATAGATGTCCTTTGTAACTCCTCTTATGTGACGTGAATGTTCAGATCCATTAGATTCAAAACAATAGTTTGCTATTGTGTAGCGACCCGACTCAAAACGAGTCAAGCCTCTGTGTATCTGTGCCATCCCTGGATCAGTATGCTGGCACACACAGTACATCAATGTATATATCAAAGTGCAATCACATGTAAATAGCGTAAAACTGATATATACCTTAAGTATTTCAGCGGAAGCGGTCAAGGGAGTGGAGTCCCCATAAACACCAACGGCAAGTTGAGTGTAGACCGTAACCCTGAATCGTACTCTTACTCGTCGAAGAAAAGTATCTGCAACATAAGACGTTGCAGCCGTGTAGGTCAGCATATTGAATATGCCGGCAAGTCACATAAGAGAGGGGTAAAATAATAATCAACTATCTCTACATGCATATTTGGTCGGTGGAGCTAAGTTTTGCATAAAGCCAGTTTTATCCTACAACAAGAGGGGTTGAAGGCAAAGTGTTACTACAATGTTTGTTGTTAACGAGATGGTTCCGCCAACCAGTTCTCGTACCCGAGTTGTCAATAATTACCCTCATCAAATATATATAATGGTGTTGAGAATTCCAGATAACTTCAGTTCCTTTGGCTCAAGACGTCCATGACCGTGGACACGGCTAATCGATTAGGTTGGGTACTCTGCAGAGTTTTGCACACGTTCCCCACAAGATTTGATCGCCTCCGTGTATGTCCTCGCACTTCAGGGTGTTTGAAGACCGGATGATCAAAACATGGTCTTTCAACGGGTCCCTCTGAATCCCTGTCGGTGCCCATCCATTCCTACCGTTCGTCTACATCTGCTAGCACCGCATGTCCAGAGTCGCCGCGTTGTCCAACCAAGCAGAGCCCATAATGACTTGTGGCTGTGCAGGTAAGCCTTGGGTCTTGAAAATATCCGTCCGTCTCTTTGAGCCTGGGTGAAGCTTTCCGCGGGATGACATGGCCTCTCCAGCATCCCAGGCATCCACTGGGTTTTCCAGGGAGCTGGTCAACCGTCCTTCACCCAGAGTTGCATTGCGTCCAAGGTCCTGAAAATTCTTGTCTTAGTCCGGTCTTGATTATTATATCAACCTCGCATCACTCGTGGTATACACTCAACCGATAACCCGTCTACTCAAGCATAGCATTAAGAAATTGTCGTCCCGGGGCCAAGTATCGGGGTTGTTGTGTTCCTACCACATGATACTACAACTTAAGCTAAAGTTTCCAAGTACCTAAGCAGCATGCAAATTGGGCAAAGAAGGTGATCTACTATGCATTGAAAACATAGGTAAAATAGCATGATCAAAGATGACTTGCCTGTGATGTTGACGAAGAAGAATTCCTCGAGAAAATAATTTGATAGACTACTCGTCACTCTCCGATGAAATCTATATAACAAACACATCATTCACATAAGCACTCATTCTAGCAATCAAAACAAAAGAGAGAGAGCGAATAGGAAACCGAAGAAAACTTCAAATAAGACTAGAGAGTCTTCTACTACGTCAAACACTAAATGATTTTGTCTAACAGAAAATAATAACAAGGAACTAAGATATAAATCTAACTAAGATAAAATAAAGTGTTTTTCACAAAACCTTTGAAAGCATTCCCAAACGTGATTTGAAACAACCGTGAAAACAATTGCACGTTACTACGGAGCTAGAATTGTTTTCATAAAAACAAATAAAACTAAAATAAAAACTTGTTGCAAAACTACTGTTAACTAACATAAACAAAACAATAATAATGTTTCTGAAATAATAAAGAAAATATTTTAAAACAAAAAGAGAAAATGAATTAGCCGAAATCTTAAAAGAGGTGAAACAGAAATTGTTTCATATAAAACAGTGAGCTAAAATACTCAAATAAATCTGAAATTTTTACCACTGATAAATAAGATCACTAGTGGTCAGTGCCAAAAAGAATCAAATTAAAAGCTATTTTTAAACTCCTGGAATAAGCAAAACAAGGTTTAAACTAAATCTGATCTAACTTATATTTGAAAATTTGAAACATAGGAAAATTATATGTTTTTACAAACTACAGGCAATTTGTGAGCTACTGGAAAAAGAATCAATGTCATTCGACTTCGGGATAAGAAGTTGTGGCCAAAACAAAATTCAAAGTTTCTGTTTTTGCTAATTTTGACAGAAAAACTGCAGCTACTAGTGCTAAAAGAGGTGCACACGTGGCAATATGCTACTGGCTGCGGTGGATGTTTGTTTCTTGGTTTAGAGCAAACGTCCTAAGGCTAGTAAAAGGGCTGGCTAAATTTTAAGTGGGAAAAATAAACCGCGGTTTACTGAACTAAACCGAAAGGGTATTTCCTAGATCTAATCTAACCATCCACTAGAGATCTAAGGGTTAAAAAAACAAGAACAGAGAGGGGGAGGGAGTTACCTCGCTGGGCTGTTCTTCCTCGCTGGCTGGTAATGGTGGCGAGGTGGGGGTGGGGTGCAGGTGGGGAAGGGGGAGGGGCGGCGAGGGGGGGTGCGGTGGCAGGGGGGCCCGAAGGGGGGTGGGGAGGCGAGGTGGAGGGGGCTATAGGGGGGCGAGGTGGAGGGAGGGGGCTGCAGGGGGCGAGGTGGGCTGCTGGCCTCCTGGCAATGGGGAAGCAGGGGGCGATGGGAGGGTTCTGGCGAGGGGAGGAGCAGGGGGCGAGGTGGAGGGTTGGGGGCGAGGTGGAGGGGTGCCAGGGGGGCTCGGCAGGTGGAGGAGGAAGCTCCTGTTGGTGCTCTCCGGTGAGTTTCCGGTGACGACTCCGGCGAGGTGGGGCATGAGCTAGGGGCGAGGAGAGGTGAACTTTTCGACGGGAATGGAACGAGGAGAGGTAGGGGCTTCTTATAGAGGTGGCGGGAGGCGTCGGGAAGGAAAGGGCTTCGCGAATCCCGGAGGTGGGGATTCTCCTCTCCATGGAAGGAAACGTCCTGTGACGTGAAGGAGAGAGGAGGAAGAAGATGATCCTCTATTGGGCCAAATTTGGAAAGCTCTTAATGGGCCAGGGGGTATTTCCTAATAAAAGTGATCTCCTTCCTATTTTCAAAACTAGGAAACTAAAACGTTGAAAAGGAAATCAAATCAATTCGGAATAAAGAGTTTTTATATACTAAAATTTTCAGAAAAATAAAATATAGATGATGGGCATTTTTCCACGGCAAAAATAAAAACTTCAGGAAAAAAAATTCCAAAAATCCCTAAAAGCATTATTTCTTTTTGCAAATAATTTTCAAATGATCCTCTAAGTTTGAGGGTTCAAATATCTTTCAAAGTGCCCGTGGGTTCGAGGGTCATGTTCCTCCCTCTGGAAATGTATTTCCCGGCATTTTGTTGCACGAAGAAAACGAATGGAAATGCAAGGAAATTCAAATGCAAACACCTCCGTTCAAATTTTTTATAGTTGAAGAAGTCATGTCATCTTCTCTCATTGCCTAAAAAAATTGAATTTGAATTCACCGGAGAAGGGGAAAGTCATTTTATTCCCTCTCGTTCAAAAGTTTCGAAAGGTTTCAAATTTCACAAAAGTTTCAATCACTCAGGCAACCAACAAACAAACAATCAATCTAATAATTATATTAACATTCCAAAATTTATAATTTTGGGATGTTACAAACTACCACACTTAAAATGAATCTCGTCCTCGAGATTCGAAGGGGCTAGAAAGAAAGGTTAGGGTTTGGGGGTCTTCTAGCAATCCAATCTCCGGCAAGGTGGGATGCTACCACACTTAAAATGAGAGATACTGGTCCCTCAAAAATGCTTTAACGATCCTCTGGGGTTTTGGCAACTGACATTGCACAGTCTTCATATTAAATCCTTTGGTGATGCTCTCCCGTTGATATAAGCTTCTTCCGTCACTGGGTCTTCTTAACTGACAGTCTCGTGGTCAATTCTAAATAACATATCGATGGTTCTCATGGTGGTCTACCATTTGTGGTTATCCTGCAGAGAGAGAGGTCTTGTCTTCATCCTCACCGTAAAATTTCCTACGCGTGACAACGAATGCGATGTACATGGGGCTTTCATCATACCATTCTAAGGCTTAAACAAAAGCTTCAAAGAATGCCGTCTCTCTCTATGGGTAAGTCTCTCAGATTTACCATTCCGAATAGCAAGATAAATGATAAGAGTAAGTCGTCATGGTGATCAATCCATTCCGCACCCAAATCATTTCTCTGTATAAGGTTTAGCGAATCTCCAATTCTAACACTTGGGCATCCTCACAAGCGTTGCAGAAATTTCTCTTGTCCATGAACGAAGTTCGGATAATCCATTGGTTCTGCAAGCTGAACGAAACATCTATCGTATCTTCACAACTCTCAGGTTTTCGTATGCTCCTAAGAAAACGTTTGCTGATCCACCATAGCTTCTTCCATAAATCATATTCATTTCATAATCGATCCTTTATTACATCCTTAATTTATCCTCAAAAACTCCAATTCAAAAGTACTCTATTACAAATGCTGCCATCCACATTGTTCGGTATGGTCAAGCATTTCTGCCAACATCATTCATCTGTCTCTCTTGGAGGTACTTTAGTTCCACTCGAACTTTCCGATGTGCTCCTTGAAATCATCCATCTTTTGCTTCATCATGGTGGCCATTAGCTTCATCTCCATCATCTCCGCACGTACTTCACTCAGGTATTCCTGGGTATGACGGAGTCTTGCTTCAAGTATTTGTCCAATCTGACGTATGACTTCCATGGCAGCTTCACGAACAGCGTCAAAGAAGGTTGCTCGTGGTACACGTGAAATGAAGAAGTATTGCCCCATAGTCTTTGGACAAACTCCTTTCACATGGTGGAGGTGTACTTCCACGTACCAAAGTTCCACTCCATTTTCCATGAATGGGTAGCCTTTGTAGACTGCATCTCCTTCAAGGTGAATGTGCTTCATCATGTCCTTCAGGATTTTCGGGTAATCATGATCACTAGTCAGGGTCATGATCGTTTCTGGGCCCTTGAGGAATGACTCGTAGAGAGTTGTCATCTGAAGGTGTCAGTAAATAGGTACTCAGAGGAATGTATGTGTCTCCTTGGTAATCATGGTTCACTCCTACTCAGTGGATCCTGTGGGTTTACTGATTACTACCACACTTAAATGAATTTTACTCATGCCTGCATAGACCATGTTTTCTCATATCCTCATAATTGTTCAGAGATCTCTGCTCGTAGAGAGACAACGCATACAGTTTCAACATAGACAATCATGAGACAATAAATTCCATTTATTCATGATGTTATTACAATCTCAGGGACTTTTGTTACAAAAATTTCACTCCATGATCTCATGAAAAATAAGAGTGATTCAGATTACACTTATTGCCACGGTCAAAACTTAACTACTCCATTCTAGCTTTCTTCCTTTGTGGACAATTGTTGGCAAAATGTCCTGCTTCCTTGCAACAAAAGCAAATGAGTTCTGACTAGTCTCGAGGCTTCTTAGCTTCTGCTTTTGCTCCTTGGATTCCCGGCTTCCTTCCTGAGCACATGTATTTGTGGTGGCCAAATTTCATACACTTGTAACATCTGACATGACTCAGGTCTTTGTCTGCAGAGATTTGGTTCTTCCGAGGGTACTTTTTCTTCTTTCCGGACTCCTTCATTTTGGCCAGTTCTTCTATTTCAAGTGGATCAAACTCCACTTCTTCCATCGGGAAGTATCCCAGATACTCTTGGCTTCTCTTCGTGAAGTCCTGTGAATAATGTCCTTCTTCTCCACATGAGTAGCATGCATTGGAGAAAAATCTGGTCAGACCTTGTCCATCAGGGTCTTCAATATATTCGTTCATCACTAGTTCTTCTAGAATCTTCTTCTTGAGGGTTTCCTTCACTGCATCTTTCTGCTGCTTGACAACTTGTTGCACCTTGGGGTAAATGTGACACTGAGCTGGGTAGTGGGTGGTTCCTTCACACAAGAAACAAGTCACCTGACTAGTTGGGCATTCCTCAGCTGGGTGATTTTCTTCACAATGAGGGCATCCATCCGTGTGTTCTTCCTGGGGGTGTCCTATTTCTCCACAGATCTTGCATGCACAAGTTTTCTCCTTCGGATTATCATAGTACTTCCGAATAAGTCGGGATCTTAACAGAGTGTTCTTGAATTCGCCCCAACTTTCTGCTCCACTAAATCCTTGTATGACATGATGCATTTTCCACCAGATTGCAGCACTTTGTGTAAAGTACTGAAGAGCGTGTTCCACTTCATACTTCCTTGAGATCAAGTTGCTCCCGAAGTGGTTCTCCATGTTTTGAATCCATATATTAGCTTCCAGCTGGGTCATTGGTCCAGAGACTACAAGTCCAGCTTCATACTCCATCTGGTAGGGTTGAGGTTTTGGGGATGAGACGGGTAAGAGAGGGAGGGAGATACACACAATACAAACAATATTTTTGAGAATAGGTTTTATTTGTGGCCGCCGGAAAACACACACCAAAGACGGTTCACAAATCATCGTATCTAACGTGGGTATATAACAGGGGTTTGGACTTCTAATGGTCATATAAATATTCGAACGCTTCGGGGTCTTCGAGTTCTTCGGGTCTTGAGAGTCTTCAATTGGTGTAGCTTCAATTCTTCAAACACGTGGTGAAATCCTCTTTACTTTGAAGTAGAACTCCGTTGATTCTTCATGAGGTCAAAGGGGTAAGGGTATTGTCTAACTATTTGAGGTGAGAGGGAATATTTGATGAAATCAAAAGAGATGAGAGGTAAAAGGTGTTGTTGAAAATAAAATTTTGAGAGATCCTTTCCTAAGAAATTTCCATTTTCTAGGGTCACGTCCTACAGTCAACATGTGCTCTGATACCATCTCTGTAGCGACCCGACTCAAAACGAGTCAAGCCTCTTTGTATCTGTGCCATCCCTGGATCAGTATGCTGGCACACACAGTACATCAATGTATATATCAAAGTGCAATCACATGTAAATAGCGTAAAACTGATATATACCTTAAGTATTTCAGCGGAAGCGGTCAAGGGAGTGGAGGCCCCATAAACACCAACGGCAAGTTGAGTGTAGACCGTAACCCTGAATCGTACTCTTACTCGTCGAAGAAAAGTATCTGCAACATAAGACGTTGCAGCCGTGTAGGTCAGCATATTGAATATGCCGGCAAGTCACATAAGAGAGGGGTAAAATAATAATCAACTATCTCTACATGCATATTTGGTCGGTGGAGCTAAGTTTTGCATAAAGCCAGTTTTATCCTACAACAAGAGGGGTTGAAGGCAAAGTGTTACTACAATGTTTGTTGTTAACGAGATGGTTCCGCCAACCAGTTCTCGTACCCGAGTTGTCAATAATTACCCTCATCAAATATATATAATGGTGTTGAGAAATCCAGATAAATTCAGTTCCTTTGGCTCAAGTCGTCCATGACCGTGGACACGGCTAATCGATTAGGTTGGGTACTCTGCAGAGTTTTGCACACGTTCCCCACAAGATTTGATCGCCTCCGTGTATGTCCTCGCACTTCAGGGTGTTTGAAGACCGGATGATCAAAACATGGTCTTTCAACGGGTCCCTCTGAATCCCTGTCGGTGCCCATCCATTCCTACCGTTCGTCTACATCTGCTAGCACCGCATGTCCAGAGTCGCCGCGTTGTCCAACCAAGCAGAGCCCATAATGACTTGTGGCTGTGCAGGTAAGCCTTGGGTCTTGAAAATATCCGTCCGTCTCTTTGAGCCTGGGTGAAGCTTTCCGCGGGATGACATGGCCTCTCCAGCATCCCGGGCATCCACTAGGTTTTCCAGGGAGCCGGTCAACCGTCCTTCACCTAGAGTTTCATTGCGTCCGAGGTCTTGAAAATTCTTGTCTTAGTCCGGTCTTGATTATTTTATCAACCTCGCATCACTCGTGGTATACACTCAACCGATAACCCGTCTACTCAATCATAGCATTAAGAAATTGTCGTCCCGGGGCCAAGTATCGGGGTTGTTGTGTTCCTACCACATGATACTACAACTTAAGCTAAAGTTTCCAAGTACCTAAGCAGCATGCAAATTGGGCAAAGAAGGTGATCTACTATGCATTGAAAACATAGGTAAAATAGCATGATCAAAGATGACTTGCCTGTGATGTTGACGAAGAAGAATTCCTCGAGAAAATAATTTGATAGACTACTCGTCATTCTCCGATGAAATCTATATAACAAACACATCATTCACATAAGCACTCATACTAGCAATCATTCTAGCAATCAAAACAAAAGAGAGAGAGCGAATAGGAAACCGAAGAAAACTTCAAATAAGACTAGAGAGTCTTCTACTGCGTCAAACACAAAATGATTTTGTCTAACAGAAAATAATAACAAGGAACTAAGATATAAATCTAACTAAGATAAAATAAAGTGTTTTTCACAAAACCTTTGAAAGCATTCCCAAACGGGATTTGAAACAACGGTGAAAACAATTGCACGTTACTACGGAGCTAGAATTGTTTTCATAAAAACAAATAAAACTAAAATAAAAACTTGTTGCAAAACTACTGTTAACTAACATAAACAAAACAATAATAATGTTTCTGAAATAATAAAGAAAATATTTTAAAACAAAAATAGAAAATGAATTAGCCGAAATCTTAAAAGAGGTGAAACAGAAATTGTTTCATATGAAAGAGTGAGCTAAAATACTCAAACAAATTTATACCACTGATAAATAAGATCACTAGTGATCAGTGCCAAAAAGAATCAAATTAAAACCTATTTTTAAACTCCTGGAATAAGCAAAACAAGGTTTAAACTAAATCTGATCTAACTTATATTTGAAAATTTTAAACATAGGAAAATTATATGTTTTTAACAACTATAGGAAATTTGTGAGCTACTGGAAAAAGAATCAATGTCATTGGACTTCGGGATAAAAAGTTGTGTCCAAAACAAAATTCAAAGTTTCTGTTTTTGCTAATTTTGACAGAAAAACTGCAGCTACTAGTGCTAAAAGAGGTGCACACGTGGCAAGATGCTACTGGCTGTGGTGGATGTTTGTTTCTTGGTTTAGAGCAAACGTCCTAAGGCTAGTAAAAGGGCTGGCTAAATTTTAAGTGGGAAAAATAAACCGCGGTTTACTGAACTAAACCGAAAGGGTATTTCCTAGATCTAATCTAACCATCCACTAGAGATCTAAGGGTTAAAAAAACAAGAACAGAGAGGGGGAGGGAGTTACCTCGCTGGGCTGTTCTTCCTCGCTGGCTGGTAATGGTGGCGAGGTGGGGGTGGGGTGCAGGTGGGGAAGGGGGAGGGGCGGCGAGGGGGGGTGGGGTGGCAGGGGGCCCGAAGGGGGGTGGGGAGGCGAGGTGGAGGGGGCTGTAGGGGGGCGAGGTGGAGGGAGGGGGTTGCAGGGGGCGATGTGGGCTGCTGGCCTCCTGGCAATGGGGAAGCAGGGGGCGATGGTAGGGTTCTGGCGAGGGGAGGAGCAGGGGGCGAGGTGGAGGGGTGGCGGCAAGGTGGAGGGGTGCCAGGGGGGGCTCGGCAGGTGGAGGAGGAAGCTCCTGTTGGTGCTCTCCGGTGAGTTTCCGGTGACGACTCCGGCGAGGTGGGGCACGAGCTAGGGGCGAGGAGAGGTGAACTTTTCGACGGGAATGGAACGAGGAGAGGTAGGGGCTTCTTATAGAGGTGGCGGGAGGCGCCGGGAAGGAAAGGGCTTCGCGAATCCCGGAGGTGGGGATTCTCCTCTCCATAGAAGGAAACTTCTTGTGACGTGAGGGAGAGAGGAGGAAGAAGATGATCCTCTATTGGGCCAAATTTGGAAAGCTCTTAATGGGCCAGGGGGTATTTCCTAATAAAAGTGATCTCCTTCCTATTTTCAAAACTAGGAAACTAAAACGTTGAAAAGGAAATCAAATCAATTCAGAATAAAGAGTTTTTATATACTAAAATTATCAGAAAAATAAAATATAGATGATGGGCATTTTTCCACGGCAAAAATAAAAACTTCAGGAAAAAAAATTCCAAAAATCCCTAAAAGCATTATTTCTTTTTGCAAATAATTTTCAAATGATCCTCTAAGTTTGAGGGTTCAAATATCTTTCAAAATGCTCGTGGGTTCGAGGGTCATGTTCCTCCTCTCTGGAAATGTATTTCCCGGCATATTGTTGCACGAAGAAAACGAATGGAAATGCAAGGAAATTCAAATGCAAACACCTCTGTTCAAATTCTTTATAGTTGAAGAAGTCATGTCATCTTCTCTCGTTGCCTAAAAAAATTGAATTTGAATTCACCGGAGAAGGGGAAAGTCATTTTATTCCCTCTCGTGCAAAAGTTTCGAAAGGTTTCAAATTTCACAAAAGTTTCAATCACTCAGGCAACCAACAAACAAACAATCAATCTAATAATTATATTAACATTCCAAAATTTATAATTTTGGGATGTTACATATTGACGTGGAGACAATAATAATTCAAGCAAACTAGCAAGGTAATCATGAACTTTCAAAATAACAAGGCCAAAAGAAAGTTATCTCTACAAAATCTTATAGTCTCGCTATGCTCTATCATCATTGCACAACGAATTTAAATCATGCACAACCCTAGTATTGGCCAAGTAATTGTTTTCACACCTTTACTTTCTCAAACTTTTTCAACTCTCACGCAATACATGAGCGTGAGCCATGGTTTTAGCACTATAATAGGTGTGGAGTGTGGTGGAGGTTGCAAGACAAACAAGGAGAAGATGGTCACATTAACTAGCCATATCAATGAGCTGTGGAGATGCTCATCAATAGATATCAATGTGAATGAGTAGGGATTGCCAAACAAATGATCCACTAGAGCTAAGAGTATGTGAAAGCTCTTAAAGAAAACTAGTGGGTGTGCATCCAGCTTGCTTGCTCACGAAGACCTAAGGAAAATTTGAGGAAGCCTATCATTGGAATATACAAGCCAAGTTATATAATGAAAATTTCCAACTAGCTATATGGTGGTGACAAAACGAGAGACTCTCAATCATGAAGATCATGGTTCTTAATATGCACAAGTGTGGATAGGTGGTAGCATTGTCCCTTCTCTGTTTTTCTCTCATTTTTTTGGATGGGCTCTTTGGCCTCTTTTTTTTATTTGTTTTTATATTTTGGTGGGCATCTTTGGCCTCTTTTATTTTCTCACATGGTACAATGCTCCATCAATGATGATCATCACACTTACAACTCAAAACTTAGAGCAACGATGACTCTATATGGAATGCCTTCGGTAGTGTACCGTGACAATGATCTAGCATGGCATGGACATTAATGGAAACATCATGCTAGCTATCTTACGATCATGCAATGGCAATGTAGACGTGGTGGCACATGTCATGGTGGTAGTTGCATGGCAATATATCTCGGAATAGCTTTGAAAAAGACATAGTATGTAGGTATGGTGGCTGTTTTGAGGGAGGCTAATGGTGGGTTTTGTGCACTAAAGAAGATAGTGATGGTGGAAGGTGAAAGTGCATTTAAACCATGGACTCAACATTAGTCATGAAGAACTCATATACTTGTTGCAAAAGTTTTGTTAGTAATCGAAACAAAGCATTCAACGCATACTCCTAGGGGAAGGGTTGGTAGGTATAAACCATCGCGCGATCCCGACCGCCACACAAAGGATGACAATCAATAGACTAATCATGCTCGGACTTCATCACATAGCGGTTCACCATACGTGCATGCTACGGGAATCACTAACTTCAACACAAGTATTTCTAGGTCCACCACACCTTACTAATATAACTTCAATATTACCATAACCACAACTCAAAACTAGTTGAGATGAATCAAACTTCTCTAACTATTCAATGCACATGAAGGTGGAAGTTTTTGTATCCATTTGGATAACTACCCCTTTTGAGACTAATTTCATGGCATAGATCAACTACCAAGCCACACACCGCCGTGCTCTTAAAGATATAAGTGAAGCACATAGAGCAAAAGCAATTAGCTCAAAAGATATAAGTGAAGCACATGTGAGCTGAATTGTCTACCAAAGGATATAAGTGAAGCTCGACAAAATCACGATGAGTGCATGTCTCGCTCTCTAGGTGTGCAGAAAGGATGATTGTGACACAACAAAAATAAAATACTCCTATGATACAAGACGCTCCAAGAAAAACACATAACATGTGGTGAATAAAAATATAGCCCCAAGTAACGTTACCGATGGATTGAAGACGAAAGAGGGGATGCCTTCCCGGGGCATCCCCAAGCTTAGGCTTTTACGACATCCTTGAATCATCTTGGGGTGCCTTGGGAATCCCCAAGCTTGAGATCTTGCCACTCTTTATCTTTCTGTCCATAAGAACTTCACCCACCCAAAACTTGAAAACTTCACAACACGAAACTTAAACAAAAACTCGTGATAACATTAGTATAAGAAAGCAAACCACACTTCCTTAGGTACTGTAGCAAACTTAAATTCTACTTATGTTGATGTTGGGTTACTGTATTTTCAATCTTCCATGTCTAATACCCCCCGATACTATCCATAGTTTCATCAAAATAAGCAACCAACTGAACAAAAACAGAATCTGTTAACAGCAGACCAGTCTGTAGCAATCTGTATACTTCGTATACTTCTGGTACTTCAAAAATTCTAAAAACTTATGACAGTCTGTAGAATTTTCTTAGAAATCTCAAGCAAAAAGAATCAACTCAAAATCTATTACAGAAACAAAATGAAAATTGTTTTCGTGAGCAGAAAGTTTCTGTCTTTTCCAGCATGACCAAACGATCATCCCCAAGACTAATCATAACGGTTTTGCTTGGCACAAACGCAAAAAGAAACACAAAAAAACACAATCATAACAGAATTATGAAAGTGTGGAAAACAAAAAAGATAAAGAAAAAGGATAGATCCGTTGGGTTGCCTTCCAACAATCGCTATTGTTTAACGCCCTTAGCTAGGCATAAGGTGATGGAATCACGTATAGTCATCCTTGGTGCTCAAACCATAAGTAGCCCTCATCATAGATTCATAAGGCAATCTTATTTTCTTTCTAGGAAAATGCTCCATGCCCTTCTTTAGGGGAAATTCAAATCTAAAATTCCCTTCCTTCATATTGATGATAGAACCAATAGTCCTTAGGAAAGGTCTACCAAGAATAATGGGACATGAAAGATTGCAATCTATGTCAAGTACAATGAAATCCACGGGTACATAGTTCTTATTTGCAACAATAAGAACATCATCGATCCTTCCCATGGTTTTCTTGACAGTATAATCCGCAATATGCAAATTAAGAGAACACTCTTCAATCTCATGAAAACCAAGAATATCACATAAAGACTTTGGAATCGCGGAAACACTAGCACCCAAATCACACAAAGCATTGCACTCATAGTTTTTGATCTTGATTTTGATAGTAGGTTCCCACTCATCATGAAGTTTTGTAGGTATAGAGACTTCTAGTTCAAGCTTCTCTTCAAGAGATTTCATCATAGCATCTACGATATGCGCGGTAAAGGCTTTGCTTTGGCTATAAGCATGTGGAGAGTTTGCAATGGATTGCATCAAAGAAATGCATTCAAACGAGGAGCAACTATCATAATTGAATTCCTTGAAATCCAAAGTGGGAGTTTCATTACTACCCAAATTTTTTATTTCTTCTACTCCACTCTCCACATCTTTATCATCAAGATAGGTGGACTCCGAATCATTGGGGCGTTTTTCAACCAAAGTGGATTCATATCCAGCCCCGTCATCTATAGGTTTGACACGCGAAAACAAAGATTCAAGAGGAGTCACACCAAGCATTTTAAGATCTTCGTGATTTGCATCACTAGAACACACCCTTTTAAACCATTCATGCCTAGCGCGAATTTGGGAGGTTCTTTCTTTGCTCTCATTCATGGAGACACGCGTAGCTTTCAAAGTTTCATCCAAGTTGACCTTGGGAGGAGCCCATCTAACTTTCAAAGCATCAATATCACAAGACATCCTATCAATGCTCTTAGCCAAATCGTCAATTTTGAGTAGTTTTTCCTCTATGGATGCATTGAAAATCTTTTGAGAGTTGATGAACTCTTTGATATTACTCTCTAAATCAGAGGGTAATTTGTTGTGATTTCCATAAGTGTTGTTGTAGGAATGGCCATAATTGTTAGAGGAGTTACTAGGAAAAGGCCTAGGAACATAGTTTCCTCTAAGAGCATTGTTGTTGCCAAAATTGTTCCTACCAACAAAATTAACGTCCAAACTAGCGTCGCTACTCTCAATCAAGGAAGATAGTGGCATGTCATTAGGATCTAAAGGAGCGTTTCTACTAGCAACCAAATTCGTCAACTCGTCCATCTTAGCACTAAGCGAGTTAATTTCTTCTATAGCATGTACCTTTTTGCTAGCAGGTGACCTTTCAGTGTGCCGCTGAGAGTAGTTGGTCATGATATTGTCTAGGAGTTTTGTAGCGTCTCCTAACGTGATTTCCATGAACGTTCCACCAGAGGCGGAGTCCAAGATATTGCAAGAGGCAAAATTCAAGCCAGCATAAAAGATATGTATAATCATCCACAAACTCAAGCCATGAGCGGGACAATTTCTAATCATTAACTTCATCCTCCCCCAAGATTGTGCAACATGTTCATGATCAAGTTGCTTGAAATTCATGATATCGTTACGTAAGGAGATAATCTTAGCCGGCGGAAAATACTTGGATATGTAAGCATCTTTGCACTTATCCCAAGAATCGATATTTTTAGGCAAAGAAGAAAACCAAGTTTTTGCACGATCTCGCAACGAGAAAGGAAAAAAGCTTCAACTTAATCACGTCATTATCCACATATCTTTTCTTTTGCATATCGCAAAGCTCAATGAAGGTATTGATATGGGATGCGGCATCTTCACTAGGAAGGCCAGAGAATTGCTCTTTCATAACAAGATTCAGCAAAGCTGCGTTGATTCCATATGATTCCGCACTAGTGGAGGGAGCAATCGGAGTACTAATAAAATCATTATTCTTGGTACTCGAGAAGTCACAAAGTTTGGTGTTTTCAGCCATGATGACTTCAACAAACAAACAAGCACACAAGCAAGCAAGAAAACCGGCAAAGGAAAACGGCAAAATGGCAAAAGAAAAAGGCAAATGAGAAAGGCAAAGGAGGAAGGCAAATGAAAACGGCAAATGTGAAGTGGGGGAGAGGAAAACGAGAGGCAACTGGCAAAAAAGTAAATGCAAGAGATGAGTTTGTGATACCTACTTGGATAGATCTCTCCTTCCCCGGCAACGGTGCCAGAAATACTTCTGCTACTGCAACAAAAGACCTTCCAACGGCGCCAGAAACAAGCGTGCTGACGGGAGACTATTCTTGTCTTGATACTCCTTAGCAACGGCACCAGGAATCCTTCTGCTACGGCTACGCCTTTAGGGACTTCCTTGGCAAATATGCAAAGGATTCCCCCGTGGCCTTGGAGCCTTGCATTGGTGTTCCCTCGAAGTGCAAAGGGTGATGTAGCACAGCGGCAGTAAGTATTTCCCTCAGTTTTGAGAACCAAGGTATCGATCCAGTGAAGGATTATCAAAAGTACCTGCACAAACACAAACAGCTTGCACCCAATGCTATGAAGGGGTTGTCAATCCCTTATAGATTGTTTGCCAAGTGAGAACTGAAAGCAACAAAGAAACAAAGCAAAGTAAAAGCGAAAGTGGAAACGATAGGTGTGAATAGACCCGGGGGCCGTAGTGTTCACTAGTGGCTTCTCTCATGAAAGCAAGTAGACGGTGGGTGAACGAATTATTGTCGAGCAATTGATAGAACCGCGCAAAGTCGTGACGTTATCTATGGCAATGATTATATCTATAGGCATCACGTCCAAAACAAGTAGACCGATACTTTCTGCATCTACTACTGTTACTCCACACGTCGACCGCTATCCAGCATGCATCTAGTGTATTAAGTTCATTAGAACAGAGTAACGCCTTAAGCAAGATGACATGATGTAGATGGACAATCTCATATCTACGATAAAAGCCCATCTTGTTACCCTTGATGGCAACAACACGATGTGTGCTTTGCTGCCCCATCTGTCACTGGGAAAGGTCACCACAAGGTATGAACCCAAAACCAAGCACTTCTCCCATTGCAAGAATCATAGATCTAGTTGGCCAAACAAAACCCTATACTCGGAGAGACTTACAAGGATATCAAATCATGCATATAAGAAATCAGCAAAGACTCAAATATATATCATAGATAATCTGATCACAAATCCACAATTCATCGGATGTCGACAAACACACCGCCAAAGAGGATTACATCGGATAGATCTCCATGAAGATCATGGAGAACTTTGTATTGAAGATCCAAGAGAGAGAAGAAGCCATCTTGGTACTAACTACAGACTCGTAGGTCTGAAGTGAACTACTAACGAGTCAGTGGAGGGGCGATGATGTTGATGAAGAAGCCCTCCAACTCCAAAGTCCCCTCCGGCAGGGCACCGGAAACGGTCTCCAGATGAGATCTCGCGAAAACGGAAGCTTACGGCGGCGGAAAAGTGTTTTCGTGGATGCCCTGATTTTTTCTAGATTTTTAGGGAATTTATAGGCCAAAGACCGAGGGAAGGGGAGTGCCAGGGGGCCACAAGCTTGGTTGTCGCGGCTTCCCCCTGGCCGCGGCAACAGGGCTTGTGGGCCCCCTGTGGGCCCACTTGCTTGGCCCTCAAGCCTCCCGATCTTCTTCCGTTCTGGAAAAAATTATTTCGGGGATTTTATTCCGTTTGGACTCCGTTCCAAAATCAGATCTGAAAAGAGTCAAAAACATAGAAAAAACAGGAACTGGCACTTGGCACTGAGTTAATAAGTTAGTCCCAAAGTTGACAAGATAACAACGTGAAACCATCAAAAATTATAGATACGTTTGAGACGTATCACTCCTCTTACGTGGAGGTCCTCGAAGCTTAGCCAACCCATTGAATAGATCTCCACGCTTTCTCCACGGGTCATCCTTCTCGAGCCATCTACGATGCCCCATGTACACGATTTTCCCAGACCCGCCATCTCTCGTTGACGTAAGCTGCTGAGACGTTGTATCATCCATGCACCTCGTGCATCCGCAGTATACGTGGCACGCTTGGCCTCAGGTGTACCCGTAACCGAGATAGTCGTGCACCGTCGTCATCAGCGTGGCTCTCATATGGAAATACTCTCCTTTGCTGGCGTCCCATGTCCATGCCGGTGATTTCCATAACGTGTCTAGCTCCTCTTGCAGAAGCCCCATATACAGGTGAATACTATTTCCCAGTTGTTTCGGCCCTTGAATCAGCATGCAGATGTGTATGTACTTTGTCTTCATGCACGTCCATGGGGGGAGGTTGTACATCCATACAAACACGGGCCATGTAATGTGGTTGGTGTTTTGGTTTCCAAACGGATTCATGTCATTGGTACTCGCACCAAGCACGATGTTCCTTGGATCTTCTTCAACAAATCCATATACGGTGTTGAATGCTCTCCACTGGCTACCATCTACGAGGTGTCTCAGCCTCGGATCATCTCCATCATCGGGCTTCTTCCTCTCCGCGTGCCAGCGCATGAGATTTGCTTCCTTAGGATCTACGAAATACCGCTGTAGAGGGGAGTGATCGGAAAGTTCCATACAACTTTCTGAGGAGCTTTCTTTCCTGCCTTCTTGTATCGAGAAGCATTGCACACTGGACAGTTGGTTTTTTCCGCGTGCTCCCCCCCCCCCCCCCCGATAAATGATGCAATCACTGATGCATGTGTGGTACCTAATGTGCGGCAAATCAAAAGGGCAAACGATTTTCTTGGCCTCCTCGACACTACTAGGACCCAGGTTCCCCGCGGGAAGAACTTTATTATGTAGATACTTCAAATGCTCATCAAGGCTTTTGTCTGTCCATTTGTTTTTGGCCTTCGTCTTTAGAAGTTCGAGCATGAAACTCAAGCGGGTCACCTCGGGATCGCAACCATCATACAATGGAGTCCTCGAGTCCACTTCAAGTTGAGCCATCTTGGCCTCCTCTCTAGAAGCAGCTCTCTCGCTAGTCGTACTCTTGCGAAGGAGGTCTTGAACATGAGGGTCTTGCACGGCTGCACTTAGTAGCGTCAAAGACTGCAGCGTGACCATCGCCTCTTCTCCGCCATGTCTAGACTCTTCTTCGTCGTGTTTGGAATCTTCTCCGCCGCCGTCATTTCCGGAATCTTCCCCACCGCCATATCCGGCACCATCGTCTTCGTGTCGATCGGTCATCTCTTCGTCTAGCTCCATGTCGTTATTCCTTGCCATTTGGATGTCCTCCTCCTCATCTTCTTCTTCACTTATCCACCGTGTATAGCCATCCATGAAACCATTGACCAGCAGGTGCGCCTTCGAAGTGCCATGATCAAAAGGGTCAAAAACGACTCCTTCCTTGCATCTTGGACACGGACATCTAATCCTAGTCCGATTATTTGCATGCCTGTCCATCACCGCGTATTGCATGTACCGCTCCACCTTCCACCCACTCACCTTCATGACCGACCGCACGGTATAACAAGCAAAATGGTTATAAAATAAATAATGCATGCATGTGATACGTCTCCAACATATTTATAATTTTTTATTGTTCCATGCTATTATATTATCAACTTGGGATGTCTTATATGCATTTATATGCCATTTTATATCATTTTGGGGACTAACCTATTAACTCAGTGCCTAGTGCTAGAGTCTGGTTTTTCCGTGTTTTTTACCTTTTTAGAAAAGAATATTAAACGGAGTCCAAACGGAATAAAACCTGCGGGATGATTTTTTCCATAACAGAAGATACGCAGAAGACTTAAGAACCAAGGCAGGAGGTCTCATGGGAGGTCACGAGCCCCCTTGCCTCCTTTGCCCGACCTCTTTCGCCTATCAATTCCCAAAAATCCCGAAACCAATAGAGAGAGCCACAAAAATACTTTTTCGCCGCCGCAAGCTTCTGTCTCCGCGAGATCCCATCTGGGGACCGTTCTGGTGCCCTGTCGGAGGGGGATTCGGACACGGAGGGCTTCTTCATCAACACCATTGCCTTTCTGATGATGCATGAGTAGTTCACCACAGACCTTTGGGTCCATAGCTAGTAGCTAGATGGCTTCTTCTCTCTCTTGGATCTTCAATACAAAGTTCTCCATGATCTTCATGGAGATCTATCCGATTAAACTTTCTTTTGCGGTGTGTTTGTCGAGATCCGATGAATTGTGGATTT
Source organism: Hordeum vulgare subsp. vulgare (assembly GCF_904849725.1). Classification (NCBI taxonomy): domain Eukaryota; kingdom Viridiplantae; phylum Streptophyta; class Magnoliopsida; order Poales; family Poaceae; genus Hordeum; species Hordeum vulgare. The sequence continues at coordinate 594,328,126 of NC_058520.1, read as the reverse complement.
ATGATCAGATTATCTATGAATATTATTTGAGTCTCCTCTGATTTCTTATATGCATGATTTCATATCCTTGTAATTCTCTTTGAGTTATGGGTTTCGTTTGGCCAACTTGATCTATAATTCTTGCAATGGGAGAAGTGCTTGGTTTTGGGTTCATACCGTGCGGTGTCCTCACCAAGTGACAGAAGGGGTAGCGAGGCACGCATCGTGTTGTTGCCATCAAGGCTAAAAAGATGGGGTTTATTGTTGGGTAACGTAGCATAAATTCAAAAAATTTGCTACGCATATTCAGATCTTCCTATGGAGAGACCAGCAACGAGAGAAGAGTGGGAGCATCTTCATACCTTTGAAGATCGCTAAGCGGAAGCATTGCTAGAACGCGGTTGATGGAGTCGTACTCGCGGTGATTCAGATCGCGGCGTGATTCCGATCTAGTGCCGAACCACGGCACCTCCGCGTTCAACACACGTGCAGCCCGGTGACGTCTCCCGCACCTTGATCCAGCAAGGAGGAGGGAGAGGTTGGGGAAGATCTCTGGTAGCACGACGGTGTGGTGTCCATGGAGAGACGGGGTCTCCCGGCAGGGCTTCGCCAAGCACCGGCAGAGAGGAGGAGAAAGAAGGGCAGGGCTGCGCCGAGGGAGAGGGAAAACTGTGTCTCCAAAAGCCCAAAAGTGCCCACTATATATAGGAGGAGGGGAGAGGGGGTGCCACCCCTAGGGTTCCCACCCTAGGTGGTGCGGTAGCCCCCCAGATGGGAGGTGCGGCGGCCAGGGCAAGGGGGAGGGGTGGCGCACCAATAGGTGGGCCTTAGGCCCACCAACGCCTAGGGTTTCCCCCTTCTCCACCTCCTGTGCCTTGGGCTGAGTGTGGGGGCGCACCAGCCCACCTAGGGGCTGGTTCCCTCCCGCACTTGGCCCATCCAGCCTCCCGGGGTCGTTGCCCCCTTCCGGTGGACCCCCGGGGCCACTTCCGGTGGTCCCGGTACGTTACCGGTGACGCCCGAAACACTTCCGGTGTCCGAAACCATCCGTCCTATATATCAACCTGTAACTCCGGACCATTCCATAGCTCCTCGTGACGTCCGGGATCTCATCCGAGACTCCGAACAACTTTCGATAAGCTCGTATAACAATTCCCTATAACCCTAGCGTCATCGAACCTTAAGTGTGTAGACCCTACGGGTTCGGGAGACAGGCAGACATGACCGAGACACCTCTCCGGCCAATAACCATAGGCGGGGTCTAGATACCCATGGTGGCTCCCACTTGCTCCACGATGATCTCATCGGATGGTCCACGATGTCAAGGATTCAATCAATCCCGTATACAATTCCCTTTGTCTGTCGGTATAGAACTTGCCCGAGATTCGATCATCGGTATACCTATACCTTGTTCAATCTCGTTACCGGTAAGTCTCTTTACTCATTCCGTATCACGTCATCGTGTGACTAACTCCTTTAGTCACATTGAGCTCATGATGATGTTCTACCGAGTGGGCCCAGAGATACCTCTCCGTCACACGGAGTGACAAATCCCGATCTCGATTCGTACCAACCCAACAGACACTTTCAGAGGTACCCGTAGTGCACCTTTATAGTCACCCAGTTACGTTGTGACGTTTGATACACCCAAAGCACTCCTACGGTAGCCGGGAGTTGCACAATCTCACGGTCGAAGGAAAAGACACTTGACATTAGAAAAGCTTTAGCATACGAACAATACGATCTAGTGCTACGCTTAGGATTGGGTCTTGTCCATCACATCATTCTCCCAATGATGTGATCACGTTATCAATGACATCTAATGCCCATGACCAGGAAACCATGATCATCTATTGACTAGCGAGCTAGCCAACTAGAGGCTTGCTAGGGAAACATTGTGATCTATTTATTCACACATGTATTACTGTTTCCTCTTAATACAATTATAGCTTGAACAATAAGGAAATATGATAATAACCATTTTATCATCAACAAGGAAATATGATAATAACCATTTTATTATTGCCTCTAGGGCATATTTCCAACATTTATGTCATATTGCATGAATTTATCCCTCTACATCATGTCATCTTGCTTAAGGCGTTACTCTGTTTGTTATGAACTTAATACACTAGATGCATGCTGGATAGCAGTCGATGTGTGGAGTAATAATAGTAGATGCAGAAAGTATCGGTCTAATTGTCTCGGACGTGATGCCTATATGTATGATCATCGCCTTAGATATCGTCATGACTTTGCGCGATTCTATCAATTGCTCGACAGTAATTCGTTCACCCGCCGTAATACTTGCTATCATGAGAGAAGCCTCTAGTGAACACTATGGCCCCCGGGTCTATTTTACACATTATATTCAGATCTACATACAAAAATACCAAAAATACCTTGCTGCACTTTTATTTATATTTACCTTTCATCACTTTCAGATCTCACCTCGCAAGTCATCGTGAAGGGATTGACAACCCCTTTATCGCGTTGGGTGCAAGTTTGTTTGTTTCTCCGCAGGTTCATCGGTGCCTCATCTTGATACTCCTACTGGATTGATACCTTGGTTCTCAAACTGAGGGAAATACTTATCTCTACTTTGCTGCATCACCCTTTCCTCTTAAAGGGAAAAACCAACGCAAGCTCAAGAAGTAGCAAGAAGAATTTCTGGCGCCGTTGCCGGAGATTAATCAAGTGAAGCATATCTACCAAGTACCTATCTCAAACTCATCTCTTTCATTTACATTATTTGCCTTTTGCCTCTTGTTTTCCTCTCTCCCACTTCTAAAACAAAATTTACAAAAATATTTGCCTTTTTCGTTTGCCTTTCATTTGCTTGTGTGCTATGTGCCTTCAATATGCTTGCATCTTTGCTTGCAAGGTATCTACTGATATGGATCCACTTAAATTTTCCTACTTGGATCATCTTCGATCCCTTTGTGCTCGTGCTGAAACCCCAACTAGCTTGGTTGATGGGAAATCTTTAGATAAGCATGCTCATTTTATGCGTCACCGTTTGTCTGAAAAGGGGAGACTCTTATGGCATCACATAAACAGTTTGCTATGCTATGCTTTAAATCTATGTGAAATTTATGATTATACTTGTTGCTCTAAAAACCCTAAAAAACACCTTCCCTACCTATGTGAGTTTAATGATAATGAAATCTTATCTTCTTATAAAAAGGGTGTTTATAGCTATTATGATATCGAACAAATTGAAGAATTTGTTGTTTTTAAGGGTCCTCATGAAGTTGCTTCTTTGATTGAGAAGTATGATATTACTCTCTAGAAATATGAAAATCTTGACATACTTAATTACTGTCGTAAGAACTTTGCTTCTAATGCCTATGTTATTGAATTTATTGAGAGAATGTACGGTTCTTTGGAGGAAAATAATGATATGCATGAACCTATAGATAATTGTGATTCCGTTGATATGATTGAAATATCTCCCCTTGATAAACATGATGCTTGCTATGCTTGTGGCCACGATGCCAATATTAATGATGCCTATGGAGATGAACTTGCTATAGTTCCTTATGTTAAACGTGAAATTATTGTTCTTGCATCCACACTTGCTAGCCCCTTTAAAGAAAAGCATGATTTCAATGATTTTATTATAAATTCTATGAATGTCAATTATGCTGAAAATATGCAAAACCCTAAGCTTGGGGATGCTAGTTTTGCTATGTCCACTACTTATTGCAATGATCATGATTGGGGTGATGATTTTTCCTATGATCTTGAAAATTTGTTTAAGCCTCATGATGAATATGATATTTATAATAATGATTGCAATAATAAAGAGTGTCAACTTTGCATACATGTGGATCTTGAAAAGAATATACTATGTGATAGTTATATTGTTGAATTTGAATATGATCCCACATGTAATTATTATGAGAGAGGAAAATATTGTGGTAGAAATTTTCATGTTACTTAATTACCTCTCGTTATCTTGAGATTGATATTATCTCTTTCTTCTTCCTTGCATATGGTAGTTATTGCTTGTCTTGATAATTTGTTTTCCTATAAAATGCCTATGCATAGGAAGTATGTTAGACTTAGATATGTTTGTCACATGTTTCATGATGCTCTCTTCGTGTCCGATTGCTATCTTTTATGTGAGCATCATTGAATTATCAATGCCTAGCTAAAAGGCTTTAAAGAAAAGCGCTTATTGGGAGGCACCCAATGAATAAATTTATGATTGTGAGTCCACACTTTACTTTCTGTTTTGTTGAGTCCACACCATCATGATTCTGTTATGATTGTGTTTTTTATGTTTTAATTAGTGTTTGTGCCAAGTAGAACCTTTATGATTAGTTTTGGTGATAGTTGTTTAATCATGCTGAAAAAAGACAAAAACTTTGTGCTCACGAAATTATGTTTAATTCCTATCCAGAAAAAGATTTTGAGTTGATTCTTTTATATGCTGATTGATATGCAAATTTCCCTAATTATCATAATTGTTCAGAATTTTTGGGATAGCAGAGTTATACTAAATATACAGATTGCTACAGACTGTTCTGTTTTTGACAGATTCTGTTTTTGTTGTGTTGATTACTTATTTTGATGAAACTATGGTTAGTATCGGGGGGTACGAGCCATGGAGAAGTGAGAATACAGTAATATAACATCAATCTAAATGGAAATCAAGTTACTACAGTACCTAAAAAGTTGGTGGTTTGTTTTCTTATGCTAATGATATCACGAGTTTCTTTTTAAGTTTTGTGTTGTGAAGTTTTCAAGTTTTTGGTGATGTTCTTATTGACAATGGAATAAAGTGTGGAAAGAGCCTAAGCTTGGGGATTCCCAAGTCATCCCAAGCCAAATTCAAGGACACCAAAAAGCCTAAGCTTGGGGATGCCCCGGGAAGGCATCCCCTCTTTCGTCTTCAATCCATCGGTAACGTTACTTGGAGCTATATTTTTATTTACCACATGATAGGTGTTTTGCTTGGAGCGTTGTGTATTATAGGAGTCTTTTTTTTATCACAATCATCCTTGCTGCACACCTTTTTGAGAGGTACATGCACTCATCGTGAATTTGTTAGAATACTCAATGAGCTTCACTTATATCTTTTGAGCCAGGCAATTTAGCTCCCATGAGCTTCACTTATATCTTTTGAGCTAGATAATTTTACTACCATGAGCTTCACTTATATCTTTTGAGCTAGATAATTTTTCTCTAGTGCTTCACTTAAATCTTTTTAGAGCACGGCGGTGTCATATTTTGTAGAAATAAAAACTCTCGATCTTCACTTATATCATTTTGAGAGTGCTCTCTCTAAGAAACTTGGTAATTGGCGTGTGTTATGAAATTAGTCCTAAAAATGATAGGCATCCAAAGAGGATATAATAAAAACTTTCATATTCAAGTGCATTGATTAGTAAGAGAAGTTTGATTCCTCACAATTAGTTTTGAGATATGGATGTGGTAATATTAGAGTTATGTTAGTAGGGTGTTGTGAATCTAGAAATACTTGTGTTGAGGTTAGTGATTACCGTAGCATGCACGTATGGTGAACCGCTATGTTAGGAAGTCGGAGCATAATCTATTTATTGATTGTCATCCTTTGTGTGGCGGTCGGGACCGCGCGATGGTTAACACCTACCAACCCTTCCCCTAGGAGTATGTGTTTAGAACTTTGTTTCGATTACTAATAAAACTTTCGCAATAAGTATATGAGTTCTTCATGACTAATGTGAGTCCATGGTATAGATGCACTCTCACCTTCCACCATTGCTAGCCTCCCTAGTGCCGTGCAACTTTCGCCGGTGCACAAACCCACCATATAGCTTCCTCAAAACAGCCACCATACCTACCTATTATGGCATAAAATAAATGGTTATAAAATAAATAATGCATGCATGTGATACGTCTCCAACATATCTATAATTTTTGATTGTTCCATGCTATTACATTATCAACTTGGGATGTCTTATATGCATTTATATGCCATTTTATATCATTTTGGGGACTAACCTATTAACTCAGTGCCTAGTGCTAGAGTCTGGTTTTTCCGTGTTTTTGACCTTTTTAGAAAAGAATATTAAACGGAGTCCAAACGGAATAAAACCTGCGGGATGATTTTTTCCATAACAGAAGATACGCAGAAGACTTAAGAACCAAGGCAGGAGGTCTCATGGGAGGTCACGAGCCCCCTTGCCTCCTTTGCCCTACCTCTTTCGCCTATCAATTCCCAAAAATCCTGAAACCAATAGAGAGAGCCACGAAAATACTTTTCTGCCGCCGCAAGCTTCTGTCTCCGCGAGATCCCATCCGGGGACCGTTCTGGTGCCCTGCCGGAGGGGGATTCGGACACGGAGGGCTTCTTCATCAACACCATTGCCTCTCCGATGATGCGTGAGTAGTTCACCATAGACCTTCGGGTCCATAGCTATTAGCTAGATGGCTTCTTCTCTCTCTTGGATCTTCAATACAAAGTTCTCCATGATCTTCATGGAGATCTATCCGATGTAACTTTCTTTTGCGGTGTGTTTGTCGAGATCCGATGAATTGTGGATTTATGATCAGCTTATCTACGAATATTATTTGAGTCTCCTCTGATTTCTTAAATGCATGATTTTGTATCCTTGTAATTCTCTTCGAGTTATGGGTTTCTTTTGGACAATTTGATCTATAATTCTTGCAATGAGAGAAGTGCTTGGTTTTGGGTTCATACCTAGCGGTGTCCTCACCTAGTGACAGAACGGGTAGCGAGGCACGCATCGTGTTGTTGCCATCAAGGGTAAAAAGATGGGGTTTATGTCATATTGCATGAATTTATCTTCTACATCATGTTATCTTGCTTAAGGCGTTACTCTGTTTGTTATGAACTTAATACACTAGATGCATGCTGGATAGCGGTCGATGTGTGGAGTAATAGTAGTAGATGCAGAAAGTATCGGTCTACTTGTCTCGGACGTGATGCCTATATGTATGATCATTGCCTTAGATATCGTCATGACTTTGCGCGATTCTATCAATTGCTCGACAGTAATTCATTCACCCACCGTAATATTTGCTATCATGAGAGAAGCCTCTAGTCAACACTATGGCCCCCGGGTCTATTTTACACATTATATTCAGATCTACATACAAAAATACCAAAAATACCTGGCTGCACTTTTATTTATATTTACCTTTTATCACTTTCAGATCTCACCTCGCAAGTAATCGTGAAGGGATTGACAACCCCTTTATCGCGTTGGGTACAAGTTTGTTTGTTTCTGCTCAGGTTCATTGGTGCCTCATCTTGATACTCCTACTGGATTAATACCTTGCTTCTCAAACTGAGGTTAATACTTATCTCTACTTTGCTGCATCACCCTTTCCTCTTCAAGGGAAAAACCAATGCAAGCTCAAGAAGTAGCAGCATGCTTCAAAGTCATATAAAATTTTGGCATGACCTTGCCTAAAAATAGGACATATTGAGTTTGCTCGAAATTCACCGAAACGGAAATAAATCGACATTTTGGCAAAACATAAGCAACTCGACCGGAGGGCATGTCACACTCGCACAAATCTCTCCATATATATATATATATATATATATCCCAAATACACATATTCTCATTCACACACATATTCCCATTCTTTAAGTGAACAACTTTTTACTCATCTATATATCTCCCGAGAGAGACCGATCGAGTGAGATGATCGTGAGAGAGACCGATCGAAAGAGCACGCGTGGATGGATAAATAGCTAGCTAGATCTAGTTGTTGGGGAGGAGAGGTGAATCTAGCTATCAAACTAATGGAGAGGGAGTTATGGTGGAGGGGGGAATTAGTACAATAGGAAGAGGAAGAGAGGTGGGACAAAGAGAGATATGAGATAAGTCATTTATGAAGGAGAGTTATGGTGGAGGGTGCTACGGCAACAAAAGTCATTCCCCGACAACGCCAGGAATTCTTCTTGCTACTTCTCTTGCTTGCGTCGGTTTTTCCCTTGAAGAGGAAAGGGTGGTGCAGCACAGGAGCTGTAAGTATTTCCCTCAGTTTGAGAACCAAGGTATCAATCCAGTAGGAGAATCTCGTCAAGTCCAGAGTACCTACACAGACACAAAGAGCTTGCACCCAACGCTATAAAGGGGTTGTCAATCCCTTCAAGATTGATTGCAAAGTGAGATCTGAAGGCGGAAAGTGCAACGAAGAAAAAGTGTAAGGCTGAAAATATGCTGTGGAGTAGACCCGGGGGCCATAGTGTTCACTAGAGGCTTCTCTCAAAATAGAAAATATTACGGTGGGTGAACAAATTACTGTCGAGCAAGTGATAGAACCGTGCAAAGTCATGACGATATCTAAGGCAATGATCATACATATAGGCATCACGTCCGAGACAAGTAGACCGATACTTTCTGCATCTACTACTATTACTCCACACATCGACCGCTATCCAGCATGCATCTAGTGTATTGAGTTCATGACGAACAGAGTAACGCCTTAAGCAAGATGACATGATGTAGAGGGATAATCTCAAACCAATGATAAAACCCCCATCTTTTTACCCATGATGGCAACAACACGATGCGTGCCTCGCTACCCCTTCTGTCACTGGGTGAGGTCACCGCATGGTATGAACCCAAAACCAAGCACTTCTCCCATTGCAAGAATCATAGATCTAGTTGGCCAGACAAAACCCACAACTCGAAGAGAATTACAAGGATATGAAATCATGCATAAGAGAGATCAGAAGAAAGTCAAATAAGATTCATAGATAATCTGATCATAAATCCACAATTCATCAGATCTCGACAAACACAGCGCTAAAGAAGATTACATCGGATAGATCTCCATGAAGATCATGGAGAACTTTGTATTGAAGATCCAAGAGAGAGAAGAAGCCATCTAGCTACTAGCTATGGACCCGTAGGTCTATGGTGAACTACTCACGCATCGTCGGAGAGGTCATGGTGTTGATGAAGAATCCCTCAGTGACCGAATCCCCCCTCCGGCAGGGCACCAGAACGTGCCCCAGATGGTGTTGGGGAGACAGAACCTTGCGACGACGGAAAAGTACTTTCGATGATCTCCAGATTTGTTTCTGGGATTTTAGGGAATATATAGGCGCAAAACCTAGGGAAGAGGTGGCCCAGGGAGCCCACAAGCCAGGGAGGCGCGGGCCCCCCTGGCCGTGGCTAGGGGGCTTGTGGGGTCCCTGCAGGCCCCCTGTCCTGATACTCCGGCTTCCCGATCTTTTTCTGTTTCGGAAAAAATCTTTTTGGCAGTTTCATTCCGTTTGGACTCCGTTCAAAATCCTCCACTGAAAAGGGGTCAAAAACATGGAAAAACAGGAACTGCCACTTGGAACTGAGTTAATAAGTTAGTCCCAAAAAATATATAAAAGGCATGCAAAACATCCAAAGTTTGAGAAGATAATAACATGAAACCATAAAAAATTATAGATACGTTGGAGACGTATGAGAGGGTTACATTAATGAGGAGAGAAGAGAGGTAGGAGGAAGAGAGAAGAAGAGCAACAATGGTGTGGAGAGTGTGGAGAGGGGAGAGGAGGGGGAGAAAGGTGAAAGTGAGGAGGGGAGGGGGTAAAAAGGCCCCCACTACATTGTGGGACTGGCTGGTCAACGAATGCGCCTTTGTCATCTGCCATTGGAGGCTTTGTCGTCTGCTGGCAGATGACAAAGTTGTTTCTAGCTAACGGTCATCACCCCCACCCCGCCCTCTCTCCCCCCCCCATGTGTCTCTCTCCCGCAACCCCCTGCCCCAACCCGCAACTGCGCCGCATCGCTGCTACAACCCCCTGCTCCACCACCGGCGCCACCCCCCTCCCCCCACCGCGCGAAGCCACCCCCCTTCTGCCGCCTTTGAAGAAGAAGAAGAAGAAGAAGAAGAAGAAGAAGAAGAAGAAGAAGAAGAAGAAGAAGAAGAAGAACAAGAAGAACAAGAAGAACAAGAACAATAAGAACAAGAAGAACAAGAAGAAGAAGAAGAAGAAGGAGAAGAAGAAGAAGAAGAAGAAGAAGAAGAAGAAGAAGAAGAAGAAGAAGAAGAAGAAGACGAAGAGGAAGAGGAAGAGGAAGAGGAAGTGGAAGAGGAAGAGGAAGAGGACAAGGACGAGGAAGAAGAAGAAGAGGAAGAAGAAGAGGAAGACGAGGAAGAGGAGGAAGATGAGGAAGAGGAAGAGGAAGAAGAAGAGGAAGAAGAAGAAGAAGAGGAAGAAGAAGAGGAAGAAGAAGAGGAAAAAGAAGAAGAAGAGGAAAAATAAGAAGAAGAGGAAAAAGGAAGAAGAAGAAGAAGAAGAAGAAGAAGAAGAAGTAGAAGAAGAGGAGGAGGAGGAGGAGAAGAAGAAGAAGAAGAAGAAGGAAAGAAGAAGAAGAAAAAGAAGAAGAAGAAGAAAAAGAAGAAGAAGAAGAGGAGGAGGAGAAGAGGAGATGTCATTAGAAATATGATATTTTTCATAGTTTGAACTGTCAATGCTTTATGTGATGGGATATCCTAAAAAAATTCACTCGGTACAATTTATAGACTTTGTGCTATTTCATCTACTTTCGAGTCATCATCGTTGTTCGACTACTTCCTCTATAGCCGATGGTGAGCTACGAACGCTCTTTTAATCATGTTATTAGATTTTATTTTCATGCTAAGTCGCGTAACCTAGGCGTCTCCCGTTCGAAAGGGTTGCATCGATAAATATGCATTCAGTTGCATATTTATCACCACAACTCATTCGGATTGTCCAGCAATTTCCACAGAGAGCCGGAGGATGTGTAGATTGGGTACAATCTCCATGCTTTACCCCATTCCAAGACAAAATTTTGGCAGTTCCTCCCCGTTGTTCTCCGAATGCACATTCTCTCGGCTTTTTGACTAGACGTGTATTTGGAGAACAGCGGGGAGGTGCTGCCGAAATTTTTCTCGGAATGCGGTAGAGCATGGAGAATGTACTCACTCTACACATACTCGGGTGGGATTAGGACCTATCTTTAGCTATTAGCATGTAGTTTGCATGGACGTAATAAAATTGACAAACTAGATTAAATGATGAACATACATGCTGAATTATATATATATATAGTATCTTTAGCAACTAGGCAAGATGGGTGATCGTGCGTGGATGTACACCGGTCACACTAGTCAGAAAGAGATGACCAAAGAATTGTTTAGAAAAACCAAGGAGTTTGTGAAATCCGCATTTGCAAATGGCTAGGAAACAAACTCGTGCCCCTGTCCTGGGTATGACAACTATAAAAAGAGGACATAGGTTGTAATGATTAAACACCTCCAGATGAGGGGTTTTAAGCCTAACTATACGGTGTGGACATATCATGGTGAGTCTAGATAACGCACCAGAGCTGAGGTGGTTCGCTGTCGCACCGACGAGCATGGTACCTTGATCGAAGACGTGGTGCAAGACTTTGATGATGCTCCGGATTCGGACGATGAGATGGAGTAATCTACAATGGCCTTCTATGAAATGTTGGAGTCTTCAAAATGTCCTCTCCCCGAGCACATTGAGCTTTGTCAGCTGGATGCCATTGCACAAGTAATGGGTCTGAAGGCTCAGTTCAAATTGGGAAGAGAATGCTACGACGCGATGATGACACTATTTGGACGCTTTCTACACTAAGGCCATGTCATGCCTGCAAACCTGTAACGGTCGGACAAAATACTTCGTGTACTTAAGATGCCCTATGAGAAGATACATGCCTGTAAGAAAGGATGTGCCTTATTTAGGAAGGAGTATGTGGACTTGGACTATTGCCCCATTTGCAAGTGTTCCGGGTATGTTGTGGTAGACAATGGTATCGGTGACAAGAGACGGACCAAAATCCTAGTTAATGTTCTTTGGATATGCCAATCATACCAAGGCTTCAATGTCTTTTCATGGTCGAAGAGACAGCCAGACAGATGACATGGCACAAATTGGGCAAAAGAACCGAACTAGGTGGAGATGGGAATAAGATGGCGGTACACACATCGGATGGGGAATCTTGGAAGGATATAGATGCATTAGATCAGGATAAAGTGGGAGATCCAAGGCATCCTCGGGTCTGCATCGCCACATATGGGTTCAATAACTTCGTTATGATGGCAACCCAATACAGTTGTTGGCATGTATTTGTCATTCCACTCAATCTCCCCCCCCCCCCCCCCCGGCAGATTATGCAAAGAAAGAACATATTCCCGACTTTGATAATTCCAGGGCCCAACTATCTGGGGAAGAATATGAATGTGTACATGAAGCCTCTTAAGGATGAATTACAAGAAGCTTGGGATAATGGGGTCAGGACATATGATGCCGCTAGAAAATAAAACATGAAACTGCATGTCTAGTACATGTACTCTATGCAAGACTTGTCGGCGTATGTGTTATTCTCTGGATGGTGTGTGCATGGAAGGTTCCCCTGCCCCACATACAAGGCAACTCTTCAGTTTTATTGGTTGCAGGCGGGTGGGTAGTATTCTTGCTCTGACTTGCATAGACAGTTCATGGATCCTCACCATTATTTCAGAAAATACAAGAAGAACTTTACCAAATGTAAAGTTGTCAAAACCTCGGCATCACCTGCTTTGACAGGCCAAGATCCTGGAGAAGTTAAACGACCTCGAGCCTGATCCAGTGTCCAAGGTATTTCAAGGGGTATAATTCAGAACATGTGTGGACTCACAAGCCATGCTTGTGGGATCTGGCTTACTTTAAAGACCTCCTTCTTCCAAACAACATCGACATGATGCACACTAAAAAGAATATCGGAGAGGCAATTTCTGGTATATTGTTCGGCATAGATGGGAAGTCAAAGGATAACACTAAGGCTAAGTCGATCAAGAGACACTATGTCATACACCGTTACAAAACATGCGAGAATCGATAGGAAAGCAGAACTGGTCAAGCCAAAGGCCTGGTTCGATCTTGAAAGGCCAACTATGAGGGAAATTATGTTGTGGGTCAAAATGCACTTGATGTTCTCCAATGGGTATGCAGCGAATCTAAAGAGGGGAGCGAGTCTTGAAACAATGAAAATATTTGGTGTCAAGAGTCATGATTGGCACATATGGCTTGAGCGGGTAATGCCGGTGATGTTATGTGGCTTTATTCCTGAGGTTGAATGGCTAGTACTGGCACAGCTGAGGTATTTCTTCCATGTTCTTTGTGTGAAAAAACTATCGTCTAGCATGGTAGATGACATGAAGGAGTTGGCGCCGGAGTTGCTCTGCAAGTTAGAGAAGATCTTTCCACCGGGCTTCTTTAATCCAATGCAGCATTTGATTTTACATCTCCCGTTTGAGGCAACATTGGGTGGGCCCGTGCAAAATCGTTGGTGCTTTGCAACTGAGAGGATGCAGAAGACGCTTGGAGCTAAATGTAAAAATAAACATAGAATTAAAGCATCGATGGCCGAGGCATTCATTACTGAGGAGGTGGCAAACTTTGTGACAGCACACTACAAAGCCAAAAATCATCATTTGCATAATCCAAAGCCTCGCTACAATGATGCCGACCTTAAAAAATGTGGATCCAACCTTAGCTTATTCAAAGGGAAGCTCGCACCAGCCGGTGCTTCGAAACCAATAACGTTGTATGTCGAAGAATGGCGGAATATTTCATTGTATATCTTCAACAACCTAACACAAGTGCGGTCGTACATCGAGTAAGTTATCGGTACATTTTTCCGCAACTTATAATTCCTTTGAACTGCTCTTATTCGCGGATATTTGATACAGTCGATGCGTCGCCAAGTTCTCAGATGGAGCGGTGATCCAAAATGATTCTGTCGAAGAGTATGAGCTTCTGGCAAAGCATGGAGGCGGCTATCCCGGTTTCATCTCTTGGTTCAGACAAACGTTAATTATCAATAATGGACAATTTTATTTCTTGGTCTAATTTGGGGCTAATGAAACAATCATTTCGTATTAAACTTGTAGGCTAATTCAGAGTCTATGGACGCCTAGTTGAGACAAGCCGCTAATGGTTTTGACTATAAGGTCCGTTCATCTGAGAAATACAACATCAACGGGTATTGCTTTCGTACCTTTGGCAAAGAGCTATCTATGCCCGACCAGAAATCTACAAATTGTTGTGTCTCTGCTATCGGCGTAGGAGGTATTGAGTATTATGGAAGAGTTGAAGCAATTTATGGACTTCAATTCTATGGTGAAAACCCACCGAACATCGTAATCTTCAAATGTTATTGGTTCCAGCCGAAGGAGACTAGAAGGGCTCATGAACATATAGGGCTAGTCGAAATCAATCCAAGCACCCATTTAGATGTTCCCGATGTCTATATTACGGCTCAACAAGCGACCCAAGTTTTCTATCTACCGTGGGCCTGCCAAACTGATAAGAATCTGAATGGTTGGCATGTTGTTTATAAAGTGTGCCTCCACATGCTAGACTACCTCCACGAGATGAAGAGGATTATGAACCTCACATTAACACACACACATATGATGGAGAATTCTTCCAGGAAACACGTCTTTCCAAGAAACGTTTCAAGAACCGCTGTACTTCACCCCAAAACATGGAAGTCGACAGCGACAATGAATCCGACGTCACTACTGAGCCTAAACCAGCAGAGCCGGAACTAGAAGAGGTAACTGTTGCGGATGACCTCTCAATGCTTGACCGATTACAAAAAGGCCTTTCACAAGTTGATGCCGGTGAACCCAATGAGCACGTCATTCATGAAGACACGCGTGATAGTGATGATGATGATGCATTTATTGATTTACACTATTATTATTCCCGGTACATTTGGCATTTATTGATCCAGACTACTATTATTATTCCTCTAAACTGCTCTTATTCTCGGATCAATAAATGCATACACATTTATACATTTTTACTTCAATTATATATGTACATATTATTATTCATGTCAGGTATTCTATTATTTTATGTTGTACTAATTTCTGTTACTCTTTATCATGGCAGGTGTTGAAAGATAGTGGGTGCGGGTCCAGATCGCTCGGCGGGTACTTCTTCATCGGTGGGCACGAGGAGTGGTACTTACTTTCCACCTCGATCTCTCCGTAGAGTCTTGAAGGACAGTCTTGGGACACCTCCCGTGGGTGGTTCTTCGTCGGCGAGAGGAGGTAGAACAGGGAATAAGGGGAAGGGTATAGGACGTGGTCGTGGGAGAGGTAGGCGGACTGCTACACCATCCTCACCTCCACCACTAGCTCATTCACCCGAGCATAGGACTACTATGGTGGAACCGTTTGTGGTGGAGGCTATGGGGACTCCGGTCCAGGAGCCTCTGGTCGACGGGCATTTGGCCGATGAGACTATGGTTCCTGAGGCTACATCCCAGGAGAGTCCCACCCCAGAGGCTTCGGCCAACGCAGAGACATCCGGATGGGATGCGTGGCCGGATCGGACCGAGGGGCCGGGAGGCCATACTGATGGTGGCGGGAATGAGTGTACGGATAGTGAGCGCGAGGTGGTGGACGGGGTCACTGTG
This sequence comes from Hordeum vulgare subsp. vulgare, assembly GCF_904849725.1. Lineage (NCBI taxonomy): Eukaryota > Viridiplantae > Streptophyta > Magnoliopsida > Poales > Poaceae > Hordeum > Hordeum vulgare. The sequence goes on along the minus strand of NC_058520.1, from coordinate 594,312,716 downwards.
TAGAAGCATGGTAGTATACGTCTCCCGGTCGTGCCGGCTACTCGGGAGCAGAGGCCGGTGATTAGGCCTGAAGGGAAGAGGTAAGTGCATTTAATCTTTTTTTACATTTTGCCTTCAAGTTTCTTCAAATATCTAATGCATTAACCTTGTCATAATGAAGGGGTTGGGAACAACCCATTGGAGTCCGAAAGCCAAACACCGTACTTGGTGTGCTTTGCCAGACAAATTTCCCGGGGGTTGTCACGTTACCCGGGGAGGGTGAGGTTCCTACACTAGGATTTACCTGGGAGCACTACCAGGTCGCCCAGGCCCCACCGGAGGAGATTATCGATGGTGTCCTGTGCTAGACGAGGGCCAAGATGGTGATCAACATCTTTTGGGTAATTTCTCCTTTTACATTATTTAAAATTAACAATATAGCTAGTTATTGTACTAATCGATGTTGTCTCGTTTGATAGCAGGCCTTCTACAAGAGTGAGGAGGGATATGAGGAGGTGACAGCCACAGTTATCGAGGTCGAGTGCAGGCGGGTATTATAGAACTTACGCCACGAGGCTCGGCCACAGGCTATTCGAGACTACTACGACACGCGTGGTATTAAGAAGGAGAAGAAGGAATGATGCGCAAAATATCCGAAGAAGGAGTAGTAAATGAAGGTAATTACCTATTCTTAAGGCCTTGTACATAGTTTTATTGATTTTATTCGTAGGCATAGCACTCAAAATTCTCTTTACTAACTTATAGGTGCCCCCGAGATGGTGTGCGGATAAGATGGATTGTTGGAAGGCATTGGTGGATGAGTGTTGCACATGTAACTGGCGAGCCGTCCATGACAATGCGAAGGACGGGCGTGCCCAAATGGTTGGTGTTCCACACCATCAAGGTAGCTCCAACTTATTTCAATTCGGGGGGAACTGGGTATGTGGTTTGCTTCATGATTCGTGCAATTCATTCTTCATGCTATCTTGAGCCCTTTACTAGTACTTTGTTCCTCTCTTTTATGCGCATCACAATAAGACGGAGGTGCTAGAGTTGTACAACCTATATGGCATGGCCCATACTAACTCCTACAAGAAGGCCAAGGCATTCTCTGAGTCTGACCTCGATCATCCAGAGAAGTTCACCAACATCTCCTCCCACAACAAGCTCGTGAGATACATCGACGAGGGGAAGTCTAGGAAAGGGGAGGACATTAACCCGAGCCAGGAACCTTTGGATCCAGATCTGGTGATGATATCTGGTGGCGGGAGGCCCCATGGCTCGATAACCATTGGAGATGGGCTGATACATTGTCCACTCACTCTCCCTAAGATCAACGCACGACTGTCAAGCTCCTGCCCTGAGATAAGGCCTCGTCCACGGCCATTCAAACTCGCCATCGAGGTTAGTTATACAGACTCAGAAAACTTTCATCCATTACATTGAGTGTGTGGCCATCGATGATTACAATGCTAACAAGGAGTGGTGTTGCAGGCTGCTCTTCAGAAAAAGAGAGCGGTAACCCAGGCGCTTTGGGAGGAGAGGGACCGGGTTGCGAAGGATAACATGGCTCGGTTGTTGGGGGAGGAGAGGGTACGGAATGAGGCGTCTAACGGGGCCATGTATGATCTCCTTGTGGAAAGTTTCTTTTTCACATTAGCCAAATCATGCATATAATGTCCGTTTCATTACTAACTGATATGAGTGACTGATATGTCCCAAACGTATCTATAATTTTTGCTTGTTCCATGATCTTTTGGGTGACATTGTTATATGTTTTGCTACACTTTTATATCTTTTTACACATATTTGGACTAACCTACTAACTCAGTGCACCAAATATGTTTTGTTATATGTGTGCTGATGTCTTTTTTGCAGGGGCTTTTACCCAAATTCCTAGATCCCCAAAAATCCTGAGAAAAATATATAAAAATCAGCATGACGTAAGCTTCCAGACGCCCGAAGGAGAGCCGGAGGGGGGCCACCTGTCACCCAGACGGCCTGCCCGCGCGGCCTAGGGGGAGGCCACGCCAAGAGGCCGCCTGAGCGACTGGGACCACCCCTGGTGCCCTCCTTTGGCCTATATTTATCCCCCGTCGAGGAAAGCCTGATTCCGGAACCCTTTTCTCCAGAAGCAATTCCGATCTCCGCCGCCATCGCCGACAAGTTTTGGGGGACAATTTTCTTGTGTGTTGAGGTCTTCTACGTGTAGCTATCTGGTCATCTCTCTCTCCCATGATGTGATCTTGATTGTGATCGTAGGCTATGTTAAACTAGGGTAATCCCATGATGTTTCCCCTTCTTCTATGTATTGGATTGATGTACTTACTTGATCTTATCTAGTATATTCCCCGAGACCATGGTGACAGCGGTCTATTGGACATGGATTAGAAGAATATTTTCATGAGTGATTTCCTCTTTTGTGAATTGATTGAAGATTGAGAGTCTCTTGGTGGTTGTCTTTGACTATCCTTGAGATATGTTGTGGTGATTGTGGTACTCTCTTTGGATGGCCGCGGTGACATTGGGAAATCCATAGATGAGAACTACGAACTCAGAGGTGTGCTTTTGTAGCCCTACATAATTCTCATCCTCTCTTTATCACAAAGGAATGACCTCCGAGCACGTCTGCATTGCATGTTTTATTGGAAATATCATGTGATTAGACTATGTTAATGTTGTTGGGAGTTGCCACTAGTGAAAGTATGAAGCCTAGGCCTTGTTTCTCACCATTGTTACACCGTTTATGCTCACTTTTGTCACTTGCTACCTTGCTGCCATTTTTATTTTAGATTTATATTACCTTGCTTTGCCACACCTATCACCCATATTTCACCATCTCTTCGCTGAACTAGTGCACCTATACAACTATGTATCTTAATTGGGGACACAAGAGACTTCTTGTATCTTAATTGGAGGGCTGCTTGAGAGACACCATCTTCAACCGCTACTTCCCTGAGATCGATAAACCTTAGATCATCCACTTGAGGGAAATTGTTGATGTCCTACAAACCTCTGCGCTTGGAGGCCCAACATAGTCTACAAGAATAGAAGCGTGAGTAGACATCACTGACCCTTCAAAACCAAATGTGTCGTCTATGTGCCTCCAGAACGGTGAGACCCCTCCGCCGATGCCGGACATTTCTCGGGTTGGAACGGTGAGTTTCATTTCAATGGTCATTAGTTATTAGTATAAACATTTGAGTGTCATCATGATAACGAGACATTGCAAAATATCTTTGGTGCAGAGTAACTCCCGAAATGCACTGCACAACCCTTCTCCAGGGCAACCTTCTCCAAATGAACCCACCCCGAGCAACCCCGGTGATTCACATCCTTCATGACCATGATGGTAAGTTTTCTCTAGTGTTCTACGACATACTTAGCTAATTATCCTCCGAAATGACATAATTAGCTTATCTAGTTCATTTTTGACATAATTAGCTTAGTTAGGTCAAAAACAGCACAAGAACCTTGGTTAGCTCATAACTTAGCGTATCTTCCTCCAAAATGACATACTAAGCTCAAAATAAGATAAGTAGTCTTCTTCTCCTTCTTATTCTCCTACTTCTTCTCTTTCTCCTCTTTCTAGACATCTTCTTCTCCTTCTTCTTCTTATTCTTCTTCTAGTTTTATTCTCCAAAATGCATACTTAGCTAATTATCATCCAAAATGACATAATTAGCTTATTTAGTTCATTTATGACATACTTACCTTATTTAGGTCAAAAACAACACAAGAACCTTGGTTAGCTCACAACTTAGTGTATCTTCCTCCAAATTTACATAATAAGCTCAAAATAAGATAAGTAGTCATCTTGTTCTTCTTCTCCTTCTTCTTTTTTTCTCCTTCTTCTAGTCTTGTTCTTCTCCTTCTCCTTCTTCTTATTCTTGTAGTTTTATTCTCCAAAATGACATACTTAGCTAATTATCCTGCAAAATGATATAATTAGCTTATTTAGTTCATTTGTGACATAATTAGCTTACTTAGGTCAAAAACAACACAAGAACCTTGGTTAGCTTATAACTTAGCGTATCTTCCTCCAAAATGACATAATAAGCTCAAAATAAGATAAGTACTCATTTCCACCTAATTATTCTCCTTCTTCTTCTATTCTTATTATTCTCCTCCTTCTTCTTCTTATTCTCCTCCTCCTTCTTCTTCTCCTTCTTCTTCTCCTTCTAGTCTTCTTCTTCTCCTCCTTCTTATTCTCCTTCTTGTTCTTCTCCTTATCCTTCTTCTTCTTCTACAACTTTTTCTTCTTCGTCGTCTTCTTCTTATCCTTCTCCTCCTTCTCTTCTTTCTTATTCTCCTTCTTCTCCTCCTCTGTCTTCTCCTTTTTCTTCTCCTTCTTCTTCTCCTTCTTCTTCTCTTCCTCTTCTTATCCGTCTTCTTCTTCTTCTTCTTCTAGTTTTATTCTTCTTCTTCTAGTTTTATTCTTCTTCTTCTAGTTTTTTTTGTTCTTCTAGTTTTATTCTTCTTCTTTTCTAACTTTATTATTCTCATTTTGCATATTTCATTCACTTCAATGAAGCTGGCATTCATGGAAGCTAGCATTGATGGACTGCTACTGATTATTTTTTCTTTTGATTTGTATTGATGAACAATATGAAAATATTGTTGGGGGTCGTAGTAATTTCAAAAAATTGCCTACGCCATGCAAGGATTTATCTATAGAGAAACCAACAACGAGAGAGGTTGTAGAGCATCTTCATACCTTTGAAGATCGCTAAGCGGAAGCGTTACTAGAACGTCGTTGATGGAGTCGTACTCACACCGATTCAGATCGCGATGGATTCCGATCTATGCTCCAAACATCGGCGCCTCCGCGTTCAACACATGTGCAGCCCGATGGCGTCTCCAACGCCTTGATCCAGCAAGGATGGAGGAGAGGTTGAGGGAGAGCTCCGGCAGCACGACGACGTGGTGACGGTGGAGCTACGTGGTACTCCAGCAGGCCAAGCGTTGTGGAGGAGGAAGAAGAGAGAGGTAGGGCTGCGTTGTGGGATAGAGATGAATTATTATGTCTCAAAAATCCCAAAACCTCAAGTATATATAGGGGGAACGAGAGGGAGGGCTGCCTTGGCCCCTCCTCCAAGGAGGAGGAGTTCGGCCGAGCTAGGGAAGAGTCCACCTCCCACAAGGGAGGTGGATCCCTTCCTTTTAAAACTCCTTTTGCCTTATCTCCTTATCCCTAGCCGAATGGGCCTTTAGGGAAGGCCTTGGTCAGCCCAAAAAGGGCTGGTCCACCTCCTCTAACAGCCCATGAACTCCTTTGGTCGTCACACCCCTCCCGGGGTTCCTCCGGCACCCTCCCGCACTCCCGGTACACTATCGATGAGACCGGAACTTTTCTGGTGACCAAAACAGGACTTCCTATATATCAATATTTACCTGCGGACCATTCCGGAGCTCCTTGTGACGTCCGGGATATCATCTGGGACTCCGAACAACCTTTGGTAACCACGTACACTATTTCCTTATAACCCTAGCGTCATCAAACCATAAGTGTGTAGACCCTACGGGTTTGGGAGACATGCATACATGACCGAGACATCTCTCCGGCAAATAACCAACAGCGGGGTCTAGATATCCATGTTGGTTCCCACATGTTCCACAATGATCTCATCGGATGAACCACGCTGTCAAGGATTCAATCAATCCCGTATGCATTTCCTTTTGTCTATCGGTATGATACTTGCCCGAGATTCAATCGTCGGTATCCCTATACCTTATTCAATCTCGTTACGACAAGTCTCTTTACTCGTTTTGTAACACATCATCCCGTGGCTAACTCCTTAGTCACACTGAGCTCAATATGATGATGGATTATTGAGTGGGCCCAGAGATACCTCTCCATCACACGGAGTGACAAATACCAGTCTCGATTCGTACAACCCAACAAACACTTTCGGAGATACCTGTAGTGCACCTTTATAATCACCCAGTTAAGTTATGACGTTTGATACACCCGAAGCACTCCTACAGTATTCGGGATTTGCACAATATCATTGTCGAAGGAAATGATACTTGACATTAGAAAAGCTTTAGCAGACGAACAACACGATCTAGCTAGTGATATGCTTAGGATTGGGTCTTCTCCATCACATCATTCCCCAATGATGTGATCCCGTTATCAATGACATCCAATGTCCATGATCAGGAAAGCATAATCATCTATTGATCAACGAGCTAGCCAACTAGAGGCTCACTAGGGACACATTGTGATCTATATATTCACACATGTATTACGATTTCCGGTTAATACGATTATAGCATGAATAATAGACAATTATCATGAACAAGGAAATATAATAATAACTAATTTAGTATTGCCTCTAGGGCATATTTCCAACAAATATGTGTATGTATGAAGATAAGATAAGTATTGTAATCATCTTCTCCATAATGATGATTGAAAGTATGTGTATGTATTGGAAGCTAGCCTATTTGTTGTCTTGTTCTTATATGATGTTCGATAGATGGCCTATGGTGATTATATGATGTTTGAAACTATATGTGGGTGTTAGATATTATATATATCATATATATCATATGTGTATTTTACAAAGGCTATTGTCGTACGCTAGCACACATCAAAGGGGACACATGGCGCCCACCTGTGCAACCTGGGGCAGCCGACTGACCCATATGGTCAGTTTTCTATTTGCCAGCAGATGGCAAAGGGTGGATGTGGTAGATGGCAAAGGATCGTCATCACGCAAACGTCAAAGGCTGGCTATGGTAGACGGCAAAGGCCGGCCACAAGCCAGACATCAAAGGGGCACCACCACGCGGCAGTAGCGGGCTGCCCACCAGATTGAAGGCCAGCAAACGACAAAGGACCCCCAACTAGGCACACGGCAAAGGGCCCCCAACAAGCCAGACGGCAAAGACCCATCAAAAAAGGCATATGGCAAATACTCTGTTAGCCACCTAACAGAGTAGGTGCCTGTCGGATGCCGTCTAAGTGGTTTGCCGTCCGCTTGCCATGGCAGGCTGACGACAAAGCTCTTTGTCGTCTGCTTTCACCAGGAATACGGCAAAGAAGGGCTGATACCGACAAAAGTAGTCACAGCAGTTTTGTCGACAGCCCGCGTATGGCAAAGTGCTTTGTCGTCCGTGGAGTGGCCCTTTGCCGTCCGCTATGGCAGACGAGAAAGAAACTAATTCCTATAGTGGACACGCACCCTGCCCCAATGCCGACGCCATCGCGCCCCTGCCCTACCATGTCGCTATCGCGCCCCTGTCCCCGATGACGCCGCGCCCCTGCCCTTCCCCGACGCCGCTGCTCCCCTGCCCGCGTCGCCGCCTATATAGAGCAGTGCTCCAAGCCGGCCAGGTACTTCCTCCACCCTCCACCCCTCTCCTCCCTCCTTCCTCCCTCTTCCCCTCCTCCCCTTCCTTCTCTCATGTGCTCCCGGACTCAAAAATCTCTGAGCATCACATCATAGTATCACGAAACCTCAACTACAAAAGTGTCCTATATATGGGAGAGACAACAATACTATATAACAAGAACCACAAAAATGGCCTAGATCCTTGCCATCACTTGAAAATCATGTGGCAGATGTTGTAGGTGGCATCTGACCAAATCTGAAAATAAGCTTTGCATCCATAACATATGCGGTATCATGGTTTTCGACTCTAATAGATAAAAGGCATCAGAATCATATCTCTATGATCTCTAAATTAGTATGAATACTAACATAATGTGACATGATAACTCGGTTACAAAGCGATATGACTAAGTTTGTGCTCTCTAAATAGTATATGGAGAATAACAAAAGAACACACTATTTGCAAGATCTTTTCTATGATTTCTTTAATGTGTCAAAAAAATATGCTGTGGGTGGAGTATGTCATGACGGCATAAAGCACATGAACTAAGGATGTGATCTATGTGGTTGTGCATGAGATGCAAAATTAATAGATTGCACATATATAGTCCACCTCACTTACGTGACTCCTAAGGGGATATGAGATACCCATGATGCCCTTGGAGGTAGTCCTTTTGTCTGATGTCAATGAACAAGTCCTCCATGCTTCATCGTTGTTTCGTGAGTAACCTGATGAAAAAATGGTACATGATCACACTCAGTCTTCACATTGTCTCACAATGAAAGCATTTTGAACTTCTGATTGATCCATGTCCTTGCCACTCACCATTCTCTGTACCATATATACACAGGTGTATTCTCATTTCTCTCATTCAAATACTTCACAATCTGCTCCTTGCTTCATCCCTAATCTTTTATAAGCTTACTTCTTGAATCTCTACACATAAATAAACACATTCACTCACACACTAAAAACAAGAGGTAGGAATCAAATAAAGAAGGTGAGGAAAAAAGAGATTGGACTAAAGGTGTCCCTCCTGATCCCACATATCCTATGAACCCTAGATCATTGTTTTAGTTCAACACGAGCATTTAAGAGTATGAGAAATGCTCAAGTTCAACGAGATCTATTTTCTCCTTCGTATAAAAATGCTCAAGTTCAACAGGTTTTACTAGGTTTACTAGTTTTTTTTGCCATGCAAGTCCTACTATACTTGGGTTTTGCCTAATTTTTTTTTCAGTCGGTGGAATTACAGAATGTGGTGTTGCATCTGCATGGAGTTGGTCCCTGATCGTCCCTCTGTTATTCGACAAAAGGTGTCCATTTGTTGTATGTTCAGTTTTGTTCATAGGATGATGGTTGGTTCATTTGTTGAGTTATGTATTCATCCATGTGTATTCATCTTGTATTCATTTTGTATTCATCTTGTGTATAAATCTTGTATTCATCTTGTCGCTAAAACATAACCCCGAGAAATTTGATTTTGAGGCACATATGAAAACATGAGAGAGATAGTTAAAACATAACCCTCATTACTTCGACATGAGGGGGGTCGTTAAAACATAACCCTGATAACTTTGATTTTGAGGCATATGAAAACATGATTTGCACGTCGGACAAGCATGAGAGATGCGGTCCACAAAGTATCCTCTCCCGAAAGATAGGACGACTCATCACATAGGAGGGGGGAGGAGTCCTCGACGATCGTCTGAAACTGACTGTTATAAAACTTGTCAACTTTGCATGATGTTTGCCACTATCCATTGCTCATATGCATACGATTCATGTGTTGTGATTAGGTCTATGTTTGCCACTAATCCATCCCTCATGGTTGTATATTGCCATGTTGTAATATTTGCAGAAACTATGAACAGAGACTTAGAAAACGAAGATTTGTTAGGGGATATAATCCATGACGGAGGTGATGATATCACCTTGTCATATCTCAACGACACCGATCGAATGGGGGAGAGAGGAGATGGTGGCTCTAGTCATCGAGTAGAGGAGGGAGGAGATGACGGCTCCGCCAGTGTTCGAGCCTTACCTGTTGCAAAGTTCGGCGATATATATCTATATACATATATTAAGCCTTTGGTGATAGATGCATTGATTATTTTTTATGTGCACATTTTAACGCTTATTTCTTTTTTTATCCCTCTGGATCGAGCCAAACTTCTGTATGGAGACGAGGCCCGAATAAAAGGTTGGGCTAGGATGAACAGTTCACGATTGAAGAATACGCTCCAGATGGCCAACCGATTGGTCCGAAGAGGAGCAAAGAAAAATTTATATATTAGTGTGGAGTTATTGTTAGGTACAGCGTCCCTATCAGCATCCAAGAATGGAATAAGAGGGAGGACAATGAAGTTTCTTATGTCGACAATAGACAGAAAGATGAGATTCGGAACCTGCTGATGACAAATTTCAGCCTACCGCGAGAGGAGGATCCAAATAACCCAGTTTTACAGCGACAAGTCAAGGCGTTGTCTGTTAAGAAGATGGCACAACTATTCAAGAATTGGAAGAAAAGATTGAACGAGTTTGTCGAGAAAGACCACACTCCACAATTCACCGGTCAATATGTGAACATATAAGATCACTTGTACGCATTTGTGGCGTACAAGAAATCAGATAAAGCTAAGCAAAGGTCACAGGTAAATAAGGAAAATGTTGTAAAGAAGAAGTATCACCATGTTACAGGGTCGGGCGGCTACCAGGTTGCCCGGACTACGTGGGACAAAGCTGAGAATGACCTGCTTGATAAAGGGGTCCAACAAAGTGACATTGCACTGGCCCAATCGGTCAAGGACTTGGTTCTTCAGTCATGGGGAGCTTTGAACTCAGAAACAGGGAAGTTTGTTTTCACGAAAGCTCAACTGGAAACATCTGTCTCAAATATTATCGAAGCAATCAAGGATGCACAGGAAGAGAGGTTCCATCCTGACAGATAGAAGGATGAGTTGTCAAAGGCCCTCGGGAATCCTGAACACCATGGACGAACACGAGGCACATCAGGCTCCATTCCATGGAAGTATGGGTTTCCAGCGAGCACTGATTATAGAAGCCGAAGGAGAAAAAATAAAGAGGAAGCAGACCAGATGCGGAGGATGGAAGAAATATTTTTGCTGCACGAGAAGAAACAAGAGGCATATACGAGTCCACGATCTTCTCAGCAGCACGAAACTCCTTCATTCGGTACTGCTCGAGAAGCTACCCCACCTTCTCAGTGAAAAAGCTGTGTGGCTTCCACTGAGCTCATTCAGCCTGATATATTGGCTCCTCGCTACCCTGTGGATGGTATCACAAAGAGGGAACATTGTGAGCTAATTGTGAAATGCGAAAACCTAACATTGAAGGTGGCGGTCGGCTATGTCGTACCTCATTGACCTGATGGAACTTTCCATTTCTATCTGATTCCAGATAGCTTTGCTATTGTCGAGGTGGATGAAGTGATGAGCGGATTTCACGGGTTGGAGCTTGAATACCCTACAGGTGAAGGGGAGATTCATCTGGAAAATGCCTTATGGACTACCTGTCCATGAACAAAGGTAAACATCCTGCTTCCACACTGGACGCTGCATCAGCAGACTCAGGAATAGGAGGCCCCTCGGCTCTCTCCGTCGCGTCAGCAAATGCAGCCGGAGGAGGCCCCTCAGCTGTCTTTGCCGCGTCAGCAGACTCAGCCACAGGATGGCCATCGGCTGTCTCGGCCGCATCGGCGGACTCAGTCGGAGGAGGGCCCTCAACAGAATCCTCCTCTGCTTGAGTTGTCTCCGCCGCATTAGCGAACTCCGCCTACTGCGCCGCGTCCGCGTACTCCGCCTTCTCCGCCGCTTTAGCTGACTCTGCCTCATCAGCAACGACGGAAGAGACCCGCCGCCGCTCCGGCCGCTGGCAATACAACAAAAAAGAAATACATAGCATTCCCAAGAGTCAAGAACGCTCCTCCCAAGAGACCCTACGACATGACTAAGGAGGAAAATGTGGAAATCATGGATGCCTAAGTTAAGGCCCATTTTGCACCGAAACCTCCACCTCCAAAGGTGAAAAATGATTCGGTAAAAGCAAAACGCTATCTGGATGCCCTTAAGCGACCACCACCGGGCCCACTCCTATCACACTATGAGCAAACTATTGAAAATACATACGTTCAAGCAAAGCGGTCAGGAAGCTTAAGTACCAGTGGTGCAATAAGTGAGGAAACAATTCCCCAGCTCGGCGAACAGGCGAAGCAATCATGCCCCCCGCTCAAGGTGTTTACCGATGTCGCTAATATTGATCCGGGGGTAGTGGCCGCTAATCCTGGTTTCACTCTTGGTGATTTCTTAAATGATGATATACAATTCAAAATTGTTGAGGTAGTAGCCCTTAGATACGAGCACGGAAAGCGTGCCGTCTAACCTGAGCAGTTGACGAAACTATCAATGATGCTGCGAAGACTACATGACTTGTACTTGAAAACCTGCAAGGATGGGCCAAGAGTATGTACGTGGGAATTAAAGATGAGCACTACTTCAATGTAGACGAGTTGTTGTACATTGAATTTGAAGAATTCATTCAATTATACAATCAAGAAGACCTCGACATATCGCTCTTCCTATTGTCTGTAAATATTATTTCTATAATTAAGTCTCCAGCTTAGCTTATTCATTACATGTATAATTATCCTCACTATATTATATGAAGATTGAAGATCCTTGAATGCAAAAGAGGTCAAATATATGACATTGGGTTCATTAACCCAAATAACGTAAATGCACATATGGTAGCGAAGATGCCCGTGGATACACAGAACTTGTTGATAAAATCGATACTTTGACAACATCACAGAAGGGAAATACTATTTCCTTACAACTTCGGGTGAGTGTTACTAGTTGTCTTGTGCACATTTTGTTTCGCTTAATCGAGGTTAAGTGTTATTGATGAGTTATGCATGTGGAGGTTTCACTTTGTTTTGCTAATCATTAGGCTTTAGGAGGGACTAGTAATTGTCTTCGACTCGTTACGTCAAGACCCTACAAAGTTGGCGCCGATTATGGAAATGCTTCAAAGTAAGTTCAAGCATTATCGCACCATATCGACAAATTTCTTTCATTTCCTGCGCCGCTAGGGGTGAATGGAATAAGGAGCTGCGATTTTCCTTCCCAACGTAAGTAGTACTAGCTAGTTCCATGCATCTCTTATTCATTCTAGTTTCAATACCATTATGATGCTTGATTTGATTGAACTCTATTCTCGTAAAGTACTGCTCGAGGCAGGAATCCGGGAATAATTTATGTGCATGTTACGTTTGCGAGTGGATTCACCAGACGACCTCTAAGGAGGACAAATCTTTTGAAGAACTTGAATTACGTAAAAAATATTCACATTTTTATTTTATTACCATCAATTTAGTTGAGGTTTATTCATATATATATATATATATATATATATATATATATATATATTGATCCCCTTTTTTAATTAGATCACGCGGATGCGGGAAGACCTCCTAGCAACTGGTCGCGTACCTTTTGAGCATTTAAAATCATCTTAGAGAGCGTCTCAACCGCAAGATTGAACAGGAAAGGAGAAAAGGGGTCTCCCTGGCACACCCCTTTATGGCTCTGAAAGTAGGGACCCTTTTCATTGTTAAGTTTGATGCTCACCGTTCCATTATAAAGAATCTTGTTAAGCCAACCACACCAAGTATCACCAAAACCTCGGTTTCGATGACATTCCAATAGGAAGTCCCAGTTAATATTTTCATAAGCTTTCTCAAAGTACAACTTTAGGACTATACCAACTTTTTTCCCGCGCTGCGTATGGTGTAAAACTTCATGCAAAGTTAGAATGCCATCCATTATGTTCCTATGTTTAATGAAAGCATTTTGATGTCTGTTGATCATGATATCTGTGTAGATAGCAACTCTATCATTCAGTACCTTAGTAATCAGCTTATAATGGCAACGCAACAAACATATAGGTCTATATTGTTGGATCTTTTTAGCCCCATTTAGCTTCGGAATCAGAGTAATCAATCCATAGTTCAACCGGGCCACATCCAGGGTGTTATCATGAAAAGCCTCAAACAGACACGTCAAGTCTTTCTTGACAAAATCCCAGGAATGTATATACAACTCAGCTGGGATGTTATTAGGGCCAGGGGCTCTATTACTATCTATAGAAAACAAGGCTTTTTTCACCTCTTCCTCAGTGAATTCACAAATGATCAGGTTATTATCTTCAACACTAAGCTTTTCCTCAACAGACCACATGTCAGGCGATAAGTGAAACATATTCCACCTTGCCGAGCCAAACAGTTCCTTATAGTAGTTAGTAGCACGGGGTAGGAGGTTGAGGGTGCCCTCAATCAACACATCCCCGTTGATAAACGAATGAATTGTATTTTTTCTCTTTCTACCATTAGCAACTCGATGGAAAAATGCAGTATTCTGGTCTCCTTTGAGTAACCATCGTTCGTTAGAGTGTTGGAGCCAGAAAAGCTCTTCTTTGACTAGAATCTCGTTGAATTCAACATAAAGCAGTGTTCTTTTTTCATATATCTCAGGGTCTAAAACGCCAACTTCTTCCATCCTCTCAATCTCTTCTAGCTCTTTCTTAATGTTAGCCTTCCTCTTCCTATCATGACCAAAAGCATTCGACACCCACCCTTTGAAATATTTCTTAATACGCTTAATCTTGATATTAAGAATATCAATAGGATCATCAACACCAACAGGTTGTTACCAAATACTTTTAGCTTTAGGGTAAAATTCTTCATTTTTTAACCAACGAAGCTCGAAGCTAAACACACGAGCAATAGGAGCCCCATGTTTAACGGCACTGAAGACAACAAGAGGGGGTTGTGATCAGACACATCTCTAACAAGTTTACGCTCTGACACCAAAGGGTACATATCCTCCCAATCAAAGCTCATAAGCACTCTGTCCAACTTCTCCAGAGTAGGGTGACTCTGCTTATTAGTCCAAGTATATTTACCACCTCCCATGTGAATCTCCCGAAGGCTTAAGGAGTTAATGACCTTGTTAAATTTGTCAGTAAACTGCGAATTAACAGGGTTCCTATTTTACTTATCCACCCCCCGAATGATATTAAAATTGCCCCCTATGATATAAGGAATATTAAGATTGCTACACGTACCAAGCATCTCATCCAGTAATTCATATTTACGATCATCGTGACCTGCCTCGTATACCACTACAAGAGCCCATATGCATTTCTTCTTAATATCAAAAAATGTGGATTGGACAAGGAAGTTCCCTATTGATCAGGAGACTATCTCAAGAGTTTCTATTCTAATGCCACAAAGGATACAACCAGACGTACCCACCGACGGTAGGTGATTCCAGACGAAATTGTTAGAGGGGTCCACTTTATTCAAGAACCTAGGGGGATCTTTCTTTTTAGTTTCTTGGATGCCTATAAAGTCAAGGGAATGGTCTTTGATGATATCAGAGAAACAGGTAGCCATTCCTCTCCTACCTGCTCCCCTGCAATTCCAGAATATACCATTCATTTGATAATGGAAAGATTTTTCCTTTCCTTGGCAGCCCTACTAGGAAGCATAGTAGGGACGCCCTCATCTTTGTTCAAGGATACATCATTTTTTTACTTCGGGTAACCGGCCTAGCTATCACCACAACTTTTGTTTCCTTTATTCTTCCTTCTAGATTTAATCATCGTGAACAACTCGTCTTCGAAATTATTTTCCTCACCCCAATTCATGTCCAAAGGAGTCGTCTCTCCGTTGGCATTAACAATAACATGTTACCAGCACCCCTCTCATGTTCAACATTTTCAACTCTTTCATCATTAGAGTTATTATTTCTAAATTTCTCAAGTTCTCTAATCACATCAATATAATAAGCAAAGTCGTCATCAGGTATATGGACCCCCATCTTAACCACGACTAATATCATCTCAGGATTCAATAAAGCATCAAAAGAATTGGGGATGTGAGTAGTACCTTTAGTATCCCTTTTTTGCGGCAACTATGGCTTTCTCCTCAATGTTCTCCATCTTGCTCTGCACATTGCGAAGACTAAATCGCATATTTTCTTCGGTAGCAAAGGGAGGAGTAGGAATCACCTCAGTGCCCAAAGATGAATTAGGAGATTCAACTTTGTAAACCATAGCCCCAATTTCAACATCCTCACGAGTAGCACCAGTTCCTACACCCTCAGGAGATTCTCTCACCACATCAGCAAAGGATTTTTTATTGTTATCAGGAGATAATTTCTTATCAATATTTCCTTTCATCATTTTTTTACTTACTTGTTTCTCCTGCTCCATATAGTCCAGAGCCATGGAGTCAATCAGCAGGGTAGTATGTAAGGATACATCTGACTCCAAGCTCTCCTGGAGCTCCTGCATCTGATCTTGTTTGTCCCCAATCCGAGTGGTTGAAGGAATCTCTCTCCCCCCAAGACCACTAGATGATCCATCCAGCTTAGGCTTCTTGTTCATATCATTATCACCGCCATCAGGTTTTTTATTATCAGTGTTCCGTATAGCATTAGCATTGTTTTCTTCTCTATTAGGATCCCTCACTAGCACCTGGTCCACCTCATAGTAGAAGTCGTAAAAGCGTCCACCCAAAACAGATTCAGCAATCGAAAGAATCACATCAATGCTTCTACACCCAATCTTCACCTTAGCAGAGGCCGGGCGATGCAAGGTGGCCACATCAATTTTCAGAGGAAGCCCAACCAAGGAGGCAACATATTCAAGGTTTCTTTCACTTCTTTTGTCAAGAGGAACATTACTAATTTTCACCCAAGCAACCTCCATACCCCCTTGGAGCCAATAGTCGAAGACCACTTGGACACATGAATCACAGCCCCACTTGTTTTAAGGATAATTCTCCCCGCATAACAGATATGTGCTACTGCACAGGGGTTAGGAAATCTCACCATAAAGACCCCAGGGCCAATAGCATGTGTCGAGCAACGCCATCGAGTGGCCAGGTAATCATTCAAATCAAGTTCCATTTGCCGCATGGATGTCTCCCCCTCAATGATGGTAACCGCAATATTATTAGACCTCTCTTTCATTTGATTTGCAGTACATGAATCATGAATATAGTAGAATCTGTGCCCCTTAGACTGGAATGCACGCATAGATGCAACACACTCCCAAGGAAGAAATTCACGGCAAACTGAAGCAAGATGACCAAGCTTACTACATATTTCACATCAGGCTTGCGGACAGCAGAAAGGAGCAGGACTCAGGTTTATTGGTATGAATCACATGGTTATTTTGCTTCCCCAGGGTGCGTCGGGGAGGGGGGAGATCTGACGCCCGAAACCATCACCAACAGATTCAGACGAACCCTGGCTTTTTGGGTTCCACACCCCTCCCTCCGAGGTCTGCTTCCCCGTCGCCGCCGCATCCCAGCGAGAGGTGTCATCAGATCGAGAGGCGACATTGGACGCGGATGAATTGTTGCGGTTGTTGTCGTCCCTCTTCCAAGAGAACTTGCTCCAGTCTCCTCCGTGGCCGCCGCCTCGTCCTGGCATGCGGGCAGGACCGCAAGCACCATGGCCAGGTTCTTCCTGCCGGTCCCCCCGGAAGCCGCGCCCCGTCCCCCATCGTGGCAGGGGAAGCTGTCACCGCCGGGAAGGTCTCTGATCACCACCAACCTTCCCTTTCCACCAGCCAAAGGGTTCATGAATCTTAGATCTATGGTTTTTTTCCCCGCCCAGAAGTGGGAGAAAGAGTCCTCTAGGTCAAGCCTCTCGGGAGGCGGGGAGAGTTCTATACCAGCACCCCTGCGGGGATGGAGGACCGGATGTACCCCCACGTGTTGCCCATCCGCCATTGCTGCCCGAGTCATGATGGTGGGTCCCGCCTCAGTCCACCGCGGATCGCCCTCTCGATCCCCAACGCGCCCCTCGTGCGTCACCGACTCTCGGGTTCCTCGCCGGAGCAAGGTTCGCCGCCGACAACCGATCACGGATCCTCGCGAAGTGAGAGGGAAATGCCACCATATCTCCAATGTCTAGGGTTTCTGCAGCACTGAGACAACGAGCGTCAACCGTGACCCCCTGCTCATCCAACAGAACCAGCCGGAGCGCGTCGTGACGGAGAAGGAGCACGCTGTCGACGAACGTCAGCCGTCGCGCCCCGAGATCGGCGACGAAGGAGAACCGCCATCTCGTGTCATCATAGTCGCACGCGTCGCCACTCGTACCCACCATCCTAGATTGCAAAACTCCAAATACTCTTTCAATCTAAATCCGTCTACATGTGTGTTTATGGAAATGAGTCAATGTGTCTGCACTGTTAAAAGAAAACAATTTGACATATCTAGAGATTCACCCCCCATGGTCTTTGATATTTCCGGGCGTACGTATGTCGGTATGCACGACTAGAGATTTGGGATTTTCTCGGCTAGGTCGTCTCTGAGTCTGAGCTCGAGTTCGAGGATACCGCCCAGTCGCCCACTAGGTCTCTGCCTCGACTCCGTCGCCGGACACCGCTCACCAGGTCTCTCCCTCGACTCCGTCGCCGGACACGGCTCACTAGGTCTCTGCCTCGACTGCGTCGGTCGCCGGGACTCCGCTTGAGAGGCAAGTCTTTAATCAGTCTCTCCAGCCGACGGTGGGATTAGGTTTGTTCTGTGCTTTTTTTCTCCTCCAATGCGAGCAAGATTTCTAGTACATTTTCTACTTATATTTTGGATCTCATTCTCATGTAATCAGTCGGAAGTTTGGACCACGATTTTTTTCTTCTAGATGTGGATTATGGCTGCGGATATTCCCGTATTCTTCCGAATCATAAGAACAGAGTGATCTGGCCATTTCTTCTAGATGTGGATTATGGTTTCTTTAATCCACATGCTTCTTTAAGCTTTCTTGTTTTTAAGCTATCTACAAAGAAGATAACACATGGACATTATGTGCTACTCTGTTTAGCTAAAGCAGTAGATCTCGGATTACTGTTCACATAGGATCCATTGATGTGAAGTCAACCTTACATTCCTCATTGGTGCACATGGAAAGGCAAATATGGAAGGAACCTCTGAAAGAAACAAGGAAAGGGTGTACACTGAAATTTTCTATTTTCTTATCAGAACATTCTGTCCTAGTACAAAATCTTCAGTCCTAGCACCCATGGGCTATGGTCACACTTTAAATTCAGTTCCAGCACGGAGCGTGCAACACAAGCGCAGCACGAACCAAAATATTCATTCACTGCCACATACTGCACGCATTCCCTACACAGGAACAGAAGGGGGAAGCTAGATAGGGATCCAAATTTAGAATGAAATGGAGATTGGAAGGAAAATGGGACACCTGTGCCTGTGCTCACCAATGGAGTTCTCTGCTGTACGAGAGGAACAGAGACGAACAGTCTGATCGATCAGAGCTGGATGAACTATGTACACGATTGCAAATGTTTCCGGTTGAGAAATTCAATATTTTCATATGGGAAAATTAGGCACAAAAATGGAATGTAATCAAACTTCAATGCTGGTGCAAAAACATAGGGCTTCTTTTGTCTTCTGATGGATATGTAGATCGGAAAGCTTAGGCTCTATTTTGGTGTCCAGTTCTGGCACGTGCTGGGTGCTATATTTGGTAAATAGCTTTTGCTTCTCTGTCGCTTTCAGAACCTCTCGCTTGCATTAGGCGGCACCTAGTCTTTTCTTGTGCTTGTAAGACCTATTTTAGTGCTTTTGCAGTGGATGATTTATACTCCTAAGGTCCCACCGTTCAAAAATAATGTCATGGTTTCAGTTCAAATTTAAACTAAAACGACAACAGCTATTTTTGATACAAGGAGGGTCTAGATGATGTTATCCTGCAATATGAAAAGACTATGGAGAAAAGAAAAGTTATGTTTGAAAACATCAACACACAGGAAAGACTCCATTCACAAATGACTGTCTGTTTACCTTTCAGTTTGAAGCTCCTTCGTAAGAGAGGCTTTGGAAGGTCATTCTGCTTTCCTGCTACATTTGATCCTACTCCCACCATGTGATGGAAGAACTCGAGTTTTTCATTATCCTACTCCCAAATTTCTGGAAGAAATTGGTATAGCACGTTCTGTTTGCATGCTTTGATCTTTGTTCATTGGTCTGTCTGATTGGTTCAAAAGTTTGCTATCAACCGCTGCTTTATCCTTGTCGCAGAGGCTGCCAGACAAGTTCACCAATGTACTCAACGGCCGTGAGCCTCGTGAAGTGAAGCTGCGGGAGGCCGGTTGCCGACGGCCCTTGTGGGACGTGGAAATAGTGTCCGATGCTGATGGCCACATGTACCTGGGGCACGGATGGGAGCAGTTCGCCCACGCTCATGACATGCGGCTCGGTCAGTTCCTGGTCTTAAACTACGATGGCCACACCGTGCTCACCGTGAAGGTGTTTGACGGGAGCATGTGCCGCAGGCACTACCAACACGGCAACGATGCCAGTATGCGGCTCTTCTTGCTCTTCTTTGCCTTCCTCTCAATGTGGTACTTGTTGCTTCTAAGAATAGGCTAAATAAGAAATGTTTGCATTTCGCCAGGCAGCGGGAGCAGCAGCGACCATGGAAACACCTTCGTAAGCTTCTTCTGGCATGGTCTACAGAAATTATTCAATTCTGTAGTGTTGATTTTATCTCTTTCTAGCCATATACATGAAAGTTCTTTTTCCGCTATGGACAGAGTTTCCCCCCTTGCACCATGTACCCCACATCAGTTTGACATGGATCTTCTTGCCTCTTTTTCTTTGCATTCATGATTATATGCCATTTTCAGTTACTTAAATGACTTTTGAATACTTTGCCTTGTTTCCCACATGAAAATACTGTATTACTATGGCAAATTTGCATGTTTTCTCATCATGTATAACAGGGGGAAGGGGAAGCGCCACCGCGCACAGGGGCAAAGGAAGACGACGGGGCGCAGGTAACCCAGTTCTCCATGGTATTCACGTCTTGCTAGTTGTGCACTGTCCAATTCATGCTTCTGGCCAGATCAAGGATGAAGTGTTTAAGTGGATATATGCGGTCAAATCAATCTCTGATGCACAACTTTTACATATTAGATGGCTGAATTATATCGATTTTCTTTACAAACACCTAATGAATGTAATAGGAATCATATAGCAGTGCATATGTAGATGCCTGAAGCATCAACTGTGCGTATATCCAAGGGGCAGATAATTGCCAGTTGCATAACTGTCACTTGCAGACATCCAACATACATGCTTTGAGTACATTGCATAATTTTCAATTACTCTCTCAGTTCCAAATTAATTGAAGTTCTACATTTTATGTAAGTCAAAGTTTCTTAAGATTTACCAAGTCTATTGGAAAATGGGTTAAGATTGACTTACAAACTAAAGTGGGCATATGATCCAATCCCACCAAAAGGTCTTAGGGCATCATTTTGACCGCAAAACGGCATGAGCTCTGGTTTTGCATTTGGAAGAGGGCATCATACTGATGTTGAATAATTTCAGGGTATCAAATTAGTTATGCAAACACCTTTGAATAATGCCACCTAATATAATATATGATTGGTTTTACAGAGGATATCCCAGATGAGTAATCCGTGCGATTCAGATGGAAGCCAGAAGGAAAGATCTTTTTCTTCCGATGAAGCGTCAGGTTAAGTTGTATACTTAGATTATGGGTCGCGATAACACTCACATGTGTAGGTGTTGAGAGGTCTTGCCACACATCTCGTGTGGTGTGCAAGAGAAACAGACTGCACACATACGTGTGGGCAAAATAGCTAACGGCCACATGCCCGGCCTCTTGCTCACGTCATCGCATGCATGCATGTTGGAAATCTTTTTGGATCGATGCGTGTGGGCGGGATGCAAACGCCCACACGTGTGGGCGTTATCTTTTCTCTAGATTATTCAGTTACCCTCCAGCACAAGTGTTTCTTATACTGTTGAAACATTTTTATAGCAGAAGATTCTGTGGACTCAGCTAATTTACAAATGCTTTCAAATAACTATGTCGTATCAGTGCAATGCTATCTTACAAAAGCACAGAAGGTGAAAATAGCTGCGATCATAGAGAAAATTCAATCAAAAATCACAGTGCTAGTTGTACAGATGAAGAAGTCAAACGTAAAACGGCATGCTAATCTGGTATGTAAATTTTACCATCTGCATTTTGTATGAAATTACCCACTTTCTTTACCTACACACGTTATCTTGCTATTTAAGTCAGTCAGCATTTTAGATCTAACTCAAAACTCTAAAGGATATATTTGCAACGAAATGCATATCAGATATAACAAGCAGAGGAGATTCATAGTGACAATATTAGCTTCTTAACTCTTTAATACATAAGCTATCAGATATAGCAAGCTTAACAATATCACAATCACATTTTCTTCCGTTTTTCAATTAGGTAATCCGGAAGGATTATGCACTCGAGCACTTTCCACGTGAATATACAATTGTCATACTCCAGCTGCCTGGGAAGAACAAGGATTGGAAAGGCACATTCCGCATTAGACCATCCGGCATGTCTGATGCAGGTCGATGCAACCTCTATTTGGGAAACTTTGCCCGTGACAATCATGTTAGAGAGGGTGATATCTGCCTCTTTCAACCAATGACAAATGTTAAGCAGAGAAGATTCCTAGTGAAAGTGCATATTCTTCACAAAGTGAGCATTGATGGCACTACTCAGTCGTCAGCACGCAAAAGACCAGATTCAGATGGATGCCTGAAGGAAGACTCGTCCCATAATTATAAATCAGCAAATACTCCTGCAGTATCTTATACTTCTAAGGAATTTTCAGGTTAAGTTTGTTCTTAAGTTTGCTATATCTGTCTGCACGCAAAAGACCCACTTACCCATTGCTCTCTTACTCTTCATTTTCTTTACTACAGAAGAAAATCCAGCTGCAGATGAGGTTATGGAGTTGGATGATCTTCAGACGCTCTCGAAGGATTATGTCTTATCAGGAAAATGTGATCTTACAGTAGCACAGGGGGCAAAAATAAATGCACTTGTCGACAAAATTCGACCTCAAATCCCCGTTCTTGTTGTACAGATGAAGAAAAGCAGCAGCACAAACGGGGCTATTCTGGTATGCTAGTTTTACCATCCGTGTTCTGTTTCTCCCACATTGTCATTTATTTCCTTTGCCTCTATTTAGCTAATAATCTGTAGCCACGTACATTTTCTTGTTATCATACTGTTTAGGGAAGTCGGTATTTTGGTTTTAACTCAAAACGTCTGAAGGATATGTTTACAACAACATGCATGTGCATTGCTAAATCAACATTATATTTGTATTGAATTCGAACAATTTAGCCTTTATGACAGTGTTGACTTCTTAGATCCTTAGTGCTTCAGCTATCAGATATAGGTATATAAGCAACTTATCAGCATCACAATCACATTTTGTTCCTTTTTTGATTAGACCATAAAGAAGGATTATGCAATCAAATACTTTCCATGTGAAGATGCAACTATCATACTCCAGCTGCCTAGGAAGGACAAGAATTGGAAGTGCAAATTTCATATCAGGGCATCTGGCATGTGTAATGCAGGCCGGCGCACCCTTTATTTAGGAAGGTTTGTGCATGACACTCATATTAGGGTGGGTGATATCTGTCTCTTTCAACCAATGACAAATGTTAAGCAGAGAAGATTCATAGTGACAGTTCATCTCCTTCACAAAGAGAGCATTGCTCATTCTCTTGGTGGAAGGACTGACATTGGCTCAAATCACGGAAGTACAAGTACCAAGATGGGCGCTGTTAAGGAGGAACCACCTACCGATGGTACTAAACTGTTACCCCTCCTAGAGTGTATGTGCACTTGAGTTTTCATTATATCTGTCTAATCGTGTGAAAACTTGTCCAGGTGAAGAGTACTCTTCAGAACATGAAGTCTCCGAGAATTTTGAGGGCGCTTCTGAGTGTCTCTTCATCTTGGTTGACAGAGCTTCTCTAACACCGGCACAGGAGATGAAATGTCTGGAGAAAGTTGAGGAGATCAAGTTCAAACCGCCCTTTTATGTTGCTATCATGAGCAAGAGCACTGTGTTTCATTGTGGCAGCCAACGCTTTCCCAGGCTAGTAAGTTCAGGGAAAACATTTTCTGTTGCTTTCTGTCAGTTGCTCAATTGCATCAGTATCTTTTGATAAGATAAGTAGCAACAGATCTCCCAAGTATGTCCGCACCTGTGTCATTCTAACATTTGTCCCGTGTTATGTATCTAAACAGCACTTTGGCTCTCAGTATGCGTCCAGATATCTTGTTCAGAAGTTTGCTCCTGGCCTTCATCATGGAGAATATAGTCCAATCAGTTTGGTGCTTCAGCGGGAGGGGAAGAGCAGATCATGGCCTACTAAGCTGCAATATAAACATCGCACGGGAGACATGAGCTACCAGATGACGGTCCTCCAATGGGCGTCTTTCGCCCGCGACAACCAACTGCTGGAGGGGGACATCTGTCTCTTTAAGCTGATGGATAACGAGGAGCTGCTGAGGATGATGGTCTATATCGTCCGCCGCTAGAAATATTAAGAGTGAAGCATGTCTTATATGCCGCTGCCACGATGATCTTGAACTCGGCTAGTGGAAAACTAGTGGCTTACATCCAAACAAGGGGCTCTGTACGTACAACAAGAAACTTATCTGCTTATCTATATCATTGGACGTTATCTTAGTGTTTTCTTACTTCTCCCAGAACTTTCTGTTAATCAGAGAGCAATTTGGATGGTTCAAGTTTGAACAACTTATTATGCGTTGCCAAGGTTGCTTTGACTGAACCTATTTATGGGATTTGTTGTGACAAATGTTAGCCTTGCATGCTGCTGCTATGCTACGCTGATCTTGAACTCTCGGAGGGAAAAATATGTGGCTTATCTCTAGACGAGGGAGTCATTGAGCAAGAATATTGGTGGTTTCCTAGTTCTATGGGATAAGTGATAACTATGTAACTGAGAGTGATTTGGATGGATCAGTTTGAACAACCTCTGATGTGTAGCTGTCTGTTGATGTTTGAAGGCACTGTTTTTTGCATGTGGATTTTTGCAACCTTTGCATGTGGTTTCTTTTTTTCATTTTCTTTTTTTGCGGGGTTGCATGTGGTTTCTTTTGAGAATACGATATATTGAGGTCTCTATTTGCTCCTCCCATACCCGGCGACAACCACCTGCAGGAGGGGCTCGATATGGTTTTGATAATACCGAATGACTCGTTTGGTACAGGGGAGTCCTCAATCGAACAAACACCATCGTCCCAGGGCTTTTTTACTTTGAATAAATAAAAAATTTAAAAGCCCAGTTTGGCTAAAAAATACTGTGTCAAAAAATGTCCACTTTTGCCTGTGAATAATAAGGCAAAAATGTACATACGTTGAATTTTTTTGAAAGGGCCCACAAATAAAATGAAAAATAAATTGCTTGTGATAGATAGAAAATGAAAACAAATATACTACTAAAATATGCCAATAGTTTCAAACAAAAAATTGCCATCATCTTTATAAAGTAAAATTTTCCATGGTAAAAAAGATTTTTTTATGCAAATGGCAAAAAGAAAAAGTTCATGGAAAATATGCATCTGAACAATTATAGCAAAAAGTTTGGATTTAAAATTGGTATGCTATTTTTACTATATAGATGAACAGACCAAAATTTGGCATCATGTCGAGCACAAACAAAGTGCACCATCTATTCTTTTGTAGTAATTGCCATCTTTTGTAAAGTAAATGTACCATAGTCTATAGAAGGCAAAAATGAACCGTCGAAAAGGCAAAATTTGCCACCAATGTAAGGTGTTTTTTTGCTATGGCAAAGTAAAAGTAAGACTTGCTATGCTCTATCTCTACTATTAAAGGAGAATCTGTCGTCGTGATGGTTCAACCTCATTTGATTACCCACCCTTCGTACGACCACCATCCCCCTCCCGATTCCCACTTTCCCGATAAAAAAAGTCTCTAAAGAAAACACCCACGTCCCCAACTCTCCTCATCAAATAGCCCGATCGCTCCTTCCATCCCATCCCTACCCAGAAAAATCCCCCACCGCGGTCACCGCACCCGCTGCCCCCACACCCGTGGCCCTCATCCTCCTCTTCGCCCATCGTGCCGACGCAGGCACTCATGCGGGCATCCATGGATCTGCCGCTCAAGAGGACGCCGACCCACTACCGCCCCGTCGCCGGCCGCCTCGCCGCCGACGGCGATGGCGAGCTCCTGCGCATCGAGGGCGCGGTCGTCGTGCCATTCGTCGCCGCGGGCATGGCAGACGTCAATGTGCCGTTGCTCGGGGGCCTCGCGGCGCGGTACCCCGGCAGGTTTTGTCACCACGCCGACTCGTTGCTCCTGGTGCAGGTCAACGAGTTCACCTGCGGCGGTTCACGGTCGCGGCGATGTGGAACCACATGCTGACGGACGGAAGGACATGACGCAGTTCCTGGGGCCGTCGGGGAACTCGCGCACTGGGCGTCCTTGGCGCCGTCTGTCACGCCTTTCCACGCCGACGATGGGTCACTCCCACAACTCCTGTCGTCAATTGTCGCCGCAAAGAAGCTGGGGGCAGCTCAGAGTTCGATGCCACCGGCCTCGGCGACCCATGCACGGTTTTCGAAGCTGTCGCAGCGGTGGCAGTGCCGGACCCGCGCGACCGTCGTCTCCGTGTACGACGAGGCCCCCGTAACCCTCTCGTTCGCGGCCAACATGCGTCGGCTCGTAGGCGCCAGGCCCGGGTACTACGGCAAACAACACAGTGTTGTAGTCGCTGTAATAATGGAAGTTCCATGGAAACTTGTAGTAACTGAACAGAGGATCAGCTCCTCGGTTCAAACGAATTCTTCAAGATTTCTCTTTCGAATTCAAGATAAACTACTAGACAAAATATAAAGCCGCCTAGTTATGGCTGGGATACATGAACAAAACTGGAAGTGGGCACAACACATATCCCCAACAAGGTTGTGCCCTCTCGTGGGCGAGGACATCCGTTTCGGCGCCTCCCACTGCCGTGAGTTCCTTACTTTCCTCCTCCGCGAGTTCCTGACTTTACTCCACTGTATGGGAAGTTGCCCAGTCTGTGTGCGGAAATGCCTATATTACTAAGTTGTCATGGCGTTTCTTGAATGTCGTCAAGTAGTAAAATTGATTTATGGTCATATCGAATTTTCTAATGGATTCCTGTATTTTGCCAGGGGCTTGCCACTGTCTTGTTTTCAGTTCTAACAACCGTTGTTTCTCATGGGGTCAAAATGAGGTATGAGTCGATGCTTAACTTTTGTTATTTCTAGCATAAGGGGCAGCTGGGACATGGGGACATTCTTGTGTAACGTGCTGACTATTGTTTCTAAACTATCAAAGTAACAGAATCAATTGCATTGCCATCATTTTAATTTTCTGAACA
This sequence comes from Hordeum vulgare subsp. vulgare, assembly GCF_904849725.1. Taxonomy (NCBI): domain Eukaryota; kingdom Viridiplantae; phylum Streptophyta; class Magnoliopsida; order Poales; family Poaceae; genus Hordeum; species Hordeum vulgare. The sequence continues at coordinate 594,286,051 of NC_058520.1, read as the reverse complement.
GGTGTGTATGGTATTGTCGTATTGCTGAATCCATAAATATATGAGCATACAGAACTTATATTATTCAGGATGATGGGTGTGGCTCTCACAGTTCTATGGGAATTGAACCATATGGAAAGCTGATTTTCACTCTAGGTTCTAACTCTGCTCTTATTTTTGTGTTGCCATGACTCAGTGTTGTTCTAATTTGGTGCATGGACTAAGGTGCCACCCGTCCCTGCCTTTCTTACTATACCAACCATCGTGTTGACTTTATTGTCTAGCTGTCACCATTTTTTATTTGATGCTCATATTTTAATCATTTTTTATTTGCAAGATCACTCCTTGATACTAAGAGAGCAAAGAGATGATTTTAAGGATACATTTTCAAAGGAGAACATTAAAAAAAAATATAAGAAGCTTGCAACCATGATGGAATGGTACAGCGGCATTGATAAGGTTAGTGCATTGTTTCTGACAGAAAGTAATGCATATGCTACTAGGAATATGACTGAATCACTAAATGTTGTTACTTTGTTTTTGCACCTAGAATCTTTGCATGGTAGCCCGCTTACCACCCAATTAGTGAGCTCCTGAAGAAAGAATGTTGAGAGAGATGGCAATGTTACTGATATATGTCTTGTTTCTGAAGAAAAAATCAATTTTCATGTTGCATCAGAAGTATTGCTATGCTAGAAGTACTTTATTGCTTCTTGAGTGCAAATGGAAGTGGTGTATTATAGGAGATGAAGAATAAGCTTGTGGAAAAGTTGGATGATCTCAGTTTAAGACTTTCTCTCGATAGAAGAATGAGGGTATAATTTGTTGACTTTATTGATTTTGTGCCATCATGCAAGTTCTGATTGTTCCCCAACAAGGTTGTGCCCTCTCGTGGGCGAGGACATCCGTTTCGGCGCCTCCCATTGCCGTGAGTTCCTTACTTTCCTCCTCCGTGAGTTCCTGACTTTACTCCACTGTATGGGAAGTTGCCCAGTCTGTGTGCGGAAATGCTTGTATTACAAAGTTGTCATCGCGTTTCTTGAATGTCGTCAAGTAGTAAAATTGATTTATGGTCATATCGAATTTTCTAATGAAGTCCTGTATTTTGTCAGGGGCTTGCCATTGTCTTGTTTTCAGTTCTAACAACCGTTGTTTCTCATGGGGTCAAAATGAGGTATGAGTTGATGCTTAACTTTTGTTATTTCTAGCATAAGGGGCAGCTGGGACATGGGGACATTCTTGTGTAACGTGCCGACTGTTGTTTCTAAACTATCAAAGTAACAGAATCAATTGCATTGCCATCATTTTAATTTTCTGAACAGGTGTGTATATGGTATTGTCGTATTGCTGAATCCATAAATATATGAGCATACAGAACTTATATTATTCAGGATGATGGGTGTAGCTCTCACAGTTCTATGGGAATTGAACCATATGGAAAGCTGATTTTCACTCTAGGTTCTAACTCTGCTCTTATTTTTGTGTTGCCATGACTCGGTGTTGTTCTATATTTGGTGCATGGACTAAGGTGCCACCAGTCCCTGCCATTCTTACTATACCAACCATCGTGTTGACTTTATTGTCTAGCTGTCACCATTTTTTATTTGATGCTCATATTTTAATCATTTTTTATTTGCAAGATCACTCCTTGATACTAAGAGAGCAAAGAGATGATTTTAAGGATACATTTTCAAAGGAGAACGTTGAAAAAAATATAAGGAGCTTGCAACCATGATGGAATGGTACAGCGGCATTGATAAGATTAGTGCATTGTTTCTGACAGAAAGTAATGCATATGCTACTAGGAATATGACTGAATCACTAAATGTTGTTACTTTGTTTTTGCACCTAGAATCTTTGCATGGTAGCCCGCTTACCACCTAGTTAGTGAGCTCCTGAAGAAAGAAGGTTGAGAGAGATGGCAATGTTACTGATATATGTCTTGTTTCAGAAGAAAAAAAATCAATTTTCATGCTGCATCAGAAGTATTGCTATGCTACAAGTACTTTATTGCTTCTTGAGTGCAAATGGAAGTGGTGTACTATAGGAGATGAAGAATAAGCTTGTGGAAAAGTTGGATGATCTCAGTTTAAGACTTTCTCTTGATAGAAGAATGAGGGTATAATTTGTTGACTTTATTGATTTTGTGTCATCATGCAAGTTCTGATTGTTCCCCAACAAGGTTGTGCCCTCTAGTGGGCGAGGACATCCGTTTCGGCGCCTCCCATTGCCGTGAGTTTCTTACTTTCCTCCTCCGCGAGTTCCTGACTTTACTCCACTGTATGGGAAGTTACCCAGTCTGTGTGCGGAAATGCCTGTATTACTAAGTTGTCATCGCGTTTCTTGAATGTCGTCAAGTAGTAAAATTGATTTATGGTCATATCGAATTTTCTAATGGATTCCTGTATTTTCCCAGGGGCTTGCCACTGTCTTGTTTTCAGTTCTAACAACCGTTGTTTCTCATGGGGTCAAAATGAGGTATGAGTCGATGCTTAACTTTTGTTATTTCTAGCATAAGGGGCAGCTGGGACATGGGGACATTCTTGTGTAACGTGCCGACTATTGTTTCTAAACTATCAAAGTAACAGAATCAATTGCATTGCCATCATTTTAATTTTCTGAACATGTGTGTATGGTATTGTCGTATTGCTGAATCCATAAATATATGAGCATACAGAACTTATATTATTCAGGATGATGGGTGTAGCTCTCACAGTTCTATGGGAATTGAACCATATGGAAAGGTGATTTTCACTCTAGGTTCTAACTCTGCTCTTATTTTTGTGTTGCCATGACTCAGTGTTGTTCTATATTTGGTGCATGGACTAAGGTGCCACCAGTCCCAGCCTTTCTTACTACACCAACCATCGTGTTGACTTTATTGTCTAGCTGTCACCATTTTTTATTTGATGCTCATATTTTAATCATTTTTTATTTGCAAGATCACTCCTTGATACTAAGAGAGCAAAGAGATGATTTTAAGGATACATTTTCAAAGGAGAACGTTGAAAAAAATTAAATATAAGGAGCTTGCAACCATGATGGGATGGTACATCGGCATTGATAAGGTTAGTGCATTGTTTCTAATAGGAAGTAATGCATATGCTACTAGGAATATGACTGAATCAATAAATGTTGTTACTTTGTTTTTGCACCTAGAATCTTTGCATGGTAGCCCGCTTACCACCCAGTTAGTGAGCTCCTGAAGAAAGAAGGTTGAGAGAGATGGCAATGTTACTTATATATGTCTTGTTTCTGAAGAAAAAAATCAATTTTCTTGCTGCATCAGAAGTATTGCTATGCTAGAAGTACTTTATTGCTTCTTGAGTGCAAATGGAAGTGGTGTACTATAGGAGATGAAGAATAAGCTTGTGGAAAAGTTGGATGATCTCAGTTTAAGACTTTCTCTCGATAGAAGAATGAGGGTATAATTTGTTGACTTTATTGATTTTGTGCCATCATGCAAGTTCTGATTGTTCCCCAACAAGGTTGTGCCCTCTCGTGGGCGAGGACATCCGTTTCGGCGCCTCCCATTGCCGTGAGTTTCTTACTTTCCTCCTCCGCGAGTTCCTGACTTTACTCCACTGTATGGGAAGTTGCCCAGTCTGTGTGCGGAAATGCCTGTATTACTAAGTTGTCATCGCGTTTCTTGAATGTCGTCAAGTAGTAAAATTGATTTATGGTCATATCGAATTTTCTAATGGATTCCTGTATTTTCCCAGGGGCTTGCCACTGTCTTGTTTTCAGTTCTAACAACCGTTGTTTCTCATGGGGTCAAAATGAGGTATGAGTCGATGCTTAACTTTTGTTATTTCTAGCATAAGGGGCAGCTGGGACATGGGGACATTCTTGTATAACGTGCCAACTGTTGTTTCTAAACTATCAAAGTAAGAGAATCAATTGCATTGCCATCATTTTAATTTTCTGAACTTGTGTGTATGGTATTGTCGTATTGCTGAATCCATAAATATATGAACATACAGAACTTATATTATTCAGGATGATGGGTGTAGCTCTCACAGTTCTATGGGAATTGAACCATATGGAAAGCTGATTTTCACTCTAGGTTCTAACTCTGCTCTTATTTTTGTGTTGCCATGACTCAGTGTTGTTCTATATTTGGTGCATGGACTAAGGTGCCACCAGTCCCTGCCTTTCTTACTATACCAACCATCGTGTTGACTTTATTGTCTAGCTGTCACCATTTTTTATTTGATGCTCATATTTTAATCATTTTGTATTTGCAAGATCACTCCTCGATACTAAGAGAGCAAAGAAATGATTTTAAGGATACATTTTCAAAGGAGAACGTTGAAAAAAATTAAATATAAGGAGCTTGCAACCATGATGGAATGGTACATCGGCATTGATAAGGTTAGTGCATTGTTTCTGACAGGAAGTAATGCATATGCTACTAGGAATATGACTGAATCAATAAATGTTGTTACTTTGTTTTTGCACCTAGAATCTTTGCATGGTAGCCCGCTTACCACCCAGTTAGTGAGCTCCTGAAGAAAGAAGGTTGAGAGAGATGGCAATGTTACTTATATATGTCTTGTTTCTGAAGAAAAAAGTCAATTTTCATGCTGCATCAGAAGTATTGCTATGCTAGAAGTACTTTATTGCTTCTTGAGTGCAAATGGAAGTGGTGTACTATAGGAGATGAAGAATAAGCTTGTGGAAAAGTTGGATGATCTCAGTTTAAGACTTTCTCTCGATAGAAGAATGAGGGTATAATTTGTTGACTTTATTGATTTTGTGCCATCATGCAAGTTCTGATTGTTCCTCACAGTATAAGGTCAACTATTTTTGCTACTCGCAGCTACTTGTTCTTTTGAACATTTCTGTGTGGCAGCGTTTGAGTTTATGATATTTAACCTTTGTTTTCTTTTTGATGATATAGTGGATTGTTTAATCTTTGATATGTGGACTTCCAAATGTAGGTTCCCGATGAAGAAACAAGTTGGCGGAAGAATCAAAGCGGGACAAGATAGAATTGCTTACCTAGAGGCAATTGGACGGATCTTTGAGATATATAACTATGTTATGTAGTAAAGAGATTTCGAAAGCACAATAACAGAAAGAGAACTCAAATCTAAGGTGTGAAGGTGTCTCTCTTTTATACATTTATCATAAATATGTTTGGTCTGCCCTTCACTTTCAGTTATCTTCTTAGGTTTTCTTTTCTTTCATTCATCTTTCCAGCTGGAGCGTACAATTTTCTGATGTCAGATTTATTTACTAACTGGTGTACTTCTTGCATGTGATCAATTTCATTTTTTTCTATAATAAGGTTCCTTCAAAGGCATATTCATGGAACTCAGTGTGTGCTACGATCTGATCTGTCTCAGTGTGTTGTTGTTCCAATTTCAGTCTCTTCACGATATGTAGTGTGTGTGTGTGTCGTCGTCGGTGGATGGTTGCTTTTCTGCAGCATCTGTAGGGGTTGCCTGTTGTCCCTGGGGATCTGTCCTTGGCAAGGTGCAACATATCAAAGGACCCTTGCCATGACAACCTTGTGTAGTTGTTTTTTCTCTTCAGATCCCCGATTTTTGCAGGCGTGTGGTCGAGTGTTGTAACCTTTGGAATCATCCTGGGATAAATAAAATTTGTTTCCGTCCAAGTTCTATGCGTTTTTACATAACTAGAACCTTATGATTTTATGAATTGTTACGTTCCTTGTACTGTGTCTAAATGCCTGTGATATGTGTTGCTTGATGCCACCACCACTGAGATGAACATCCTTGACAACTGCCTGAAATGTATTTTCTCCTCTGAATATTGTTGAAGTTGTAGAGCTGATTGAAACAACACCTGGTGTATGTTGTGTGCTTGGGGAACTGCCATACGGATAATCATGTGAAATTCTTCTCCAAATGATCTCAAACAGGTTTTATTGTACGTTAAATTGTTGTAAGATCATATGTTTCCCTTCTTGCAAGGCTCCTAGGGCCAAGCCTTTCTCCTGTTGATCTTCATCAGGAGGACTGTGGATTTGCTCTGGCGGGCTGGTGGCGTGAAGGAGAATCCTGGTGCCTCAGCTTCGGCGGGCTTCGATCCTCTTTGAATTTGTTCGCGGGGACGGATTATACATAGCTCAAAAGTCGGCTCCTCGGGATGACGAGTTTTTTGTTTTGTTTTTTGTTATGCATACGTGAGGATGATATTTGGTGGCAGGTTCTTCGGCTTGATTCAAGAGTTCAACGACGATGACTACGGCTCCGGGGTGCAGGTCCTCATGGCACGATGTTGTTCGGTGATTGAAAGACCTCTATGTAATTTCTACAGTATTATGTTTGAGATGCTTTAAATCTCGGTCTTTTGGAAAGAGGAAAATGTGCTAAGATCAACATGCAGCTCCTGAAGGTGTTTGCCGTTCAGACGTTGCCAAGTGGTACCAGTATGAAGTTTCTCTGGCCTCGGCGCTACCGGTTCCTCCTCCTTTCCGTTCGGGTGAGCAAGGCAGGTCCATGTACGTCCCCTCGCCGCCGTCCCTTTCGCCTTGCTTCCATCCTCCCCCACCTCCTGCTTCCGGTTCATGCACCTTTTCTCTTCTGGTTGTTGCCTCGTTAATCGCCTTACGTCACCGGGGTGACGAAATTACCGGTCGTTTGTTTTTCCTGCATATCTATACCTATTCTATACCTATTAATAAAGCAAGGATAACTTCTGCCCGTACGTCATAAACATCGCCCTTAGAGTTGATGAAAATTACCCACCAATGCCATTAATAAGTGAAAAACGATTCGTTTTTCCCCTTAAATCGCCGCCGCTAGCTTCTGGTTCATCAACCGCTATGCCATTTGATTACACAAGGGCACTAGCCAGCCTGTTGGCTACGCCGTATCAATCCCGTCCGAGAGACCTAGGTTTGATCCAAGGTACTCCCCATTTTTTCTAGCCTTTTCTCAAACCTCAAATATTTTAGAGATTAAAGTATTTTTTTAAAATATTCATATCTTTCAAACCTCAATTTCAAATTTAACATGTTATTTTTTTCACAAAGGCCATCTCGCAAAATTGTCGCTTAATTGTCACCTTAACCCATTGTCAAATATCACCTATAAGTGATAAAAAAAATATTCATGATTTTAAATATGTTCATGATTTTTAGAAAATGTTATGATTTCTAAATTGTTCATGATTTCACGAAATTAAGAGTGATAGTGTATCTCAGTGATGTAATAAAATATGGTCATCTCCATTGGAAATTAGGAAGAAAAAATCCGTTGCAACGCACGGGCCTTTTGCTAGTCGAACTAAATTTGCCATGAGTGACATTAAGTAAATTTGCCATGTATGTTAAATAAAAATTGCAATGACAGTAAAGATAAATTTGCCATGGCAATAAAAAGGTTATTTTTGCCATGGTCGGAAAAAGTAATAATTGGCATGGCTAAAAGAAAAGTAAAAATTCCATGGCAATAAAACTAAATTTATCAGTCTACAAAGTAAAATTGCCATGTTGTTAAAAACGTAACTATGCAAAAGGCAAACTTTGCCATGGGTGTAAACTTTTTTCTGACATGGTCCATAGAAGTAAATTTTCCATGAGTCACGAAAATTAAATTTGCCATGCATGTTGAATAAAATTTGCCATAGCAATAAAGGTTCATTTTACATGGTCAAAATAAAAGAAGTAATAACTGCCATGGGAAAAATAAAATTAGAAGTTGTGATGGCAATAAAAATGAAGAATTTGCCATGCCGGTGTAATTACAATATCCTTGTTAACAAATATGAAATTAACATTACAGAAAAGAAACAAGAAATGTGCCACGGCAAAATACGACTTGTAGTAGAAAAAAGAGAAGAAATATGTATTCCAAGTTTTCATGCGTGAGCTAGCTTCTTTTGATTGAGAGTATATTAGGCAGGGACAAAGATACCCTTCTCCCCGAAACCCTATCCCTTCCTGTGTCGCCGCCCTCGAGGCGACGGGGAGGCCTCGCCGTTCTCCGCCCACAACCCCCTCCTCCTCCCTCACCCTCCCCCGCCGCCGTCAAGGGGCTCGTCCGAGCAAAGCCCGACAAGAGCTGGCGGCGATGGGGCGCACCTGTTCAATGGTGGTGGTTCGTGCAAGAGCGTTGTTGCTGCGGAATTGGCGCACAACGGTTCCTTGCGGCGAGGGCTGGAGTGGCGCGGCCTGGTGACCCTGGGTTGTCGGACGGTGGGTGATGATCGGTTTGGCAGTGGTCCGGTGGCCGGCGTCGGGTGAGGTGGCGGCGTTGCTCCTTGGCGACAGGGCGGCGCTGGGTGGCCAGCTGCGTGCCCTGACCTAGATTTGGACCCTACAGGCCCTATATGGCACTACTAGGGAAACGATTTTTAACGACGGTATACGTGGTCGTTAAAGGATGGATTGTGGTCGTAGAGGTCATTAACAACCACAATGTGCTGGTCGTAGTAGGCTCCTTCGTTAAAAATATAATGACCACATAGCTTTCGTGGTCGTTATTCTTATAACGGCGGGATGATTTGTTGTCGTCAATCCTAAGGCAATAACGACCACAACTATATTATTAACGACCACTTTTGTCATGGTGAATAATTTTCGAATGGCAACTAAAATATCATTACCGACCATTGTTTTCACCATTTTGGTATCCATGACAACAAACTCGATTTACTACTATTTCCCGTTCATCGATCATTTATACAACAGCCACATATGAATATTAACATCCACATGAATATAAAGACAGAAGAATTTGAATTCATAGGATCATAGCCTCTTTTAATAACAGAAACCAGATAAAATACAAAATTTTGACATACAATTTGGGGTAAATCCCATTTAATTTTTTTCCTCAAAACCACTCCTTATATGGTCAATATACTTGCTCATATCTAACTGGAAAACGAGACAACTAAAAAAGATACTATGTATTAATCTTCAATCAAGGGGCACCATCGTTGTTTGAATGAATATCATTCTTCGTCAGTGGTTACAATGCCTCCAAATAATTTTATATATTATGGTGGACCATCAAACCTACAAAATATTCTCATCAATATTTGCAAACTTGTCCCAAATAGGTGTTCATAAGCAGAATATCATAAATACAACAGTACAGAAAATTGCTTTATAATGTTAGAGCCTTTTATAGAACTTACCATAATTGAGTGAAAAATATGTTTGAGTTCTGCCAATAATATTGGACCATACCTTTACCCTCACCATGGTAATTATAGGATTACGAACAATTCTACATGGGACTCCGTGAAATCATCTACTTTCCTTGAATATCTTCATCCCATGAACCATGCGCTTTTCGTTAGTTTAAGATTTTGTGCATTCAAAACACATATGTTAGTCAAGCAAAATCAGGGAAAAACAATCAAGCAAAAAAATATTGTAGCAGGTCGAATGGGGTATCAACTAATCCAGTTGCATTAACCTTACCATTCTTTGATGTAGCTCCAATGCTATGGTTACCCTGCGCTTCTTCACTTTTCAAAATTTCACCAACTAATTCACTTCCATTGTCGTGCTCACTAGACTTAGGTAGCTGCAAGGTTACGCTGGGCTTCTTTACTTCCCATATTTTTCATTACTTGCTAATTCATCTATACCATTTGCTGGGCCTGAAAATACACAACCAATCGGTAAAGAGGGTGGATACAAGAAAAAATGACATCTTTTTATGCCATAAAGTTAATCCATATCATTCCTGTTACCGTCACAGTGCTGGCACTAATTTCATGAGTAACTTCAACACTAGTAGAAAACAGGGCTACCGTTCGGCCCTGGCCAGTCCATTAGTTCAAGAACCGGGACCAATGGGGGGTATTAGACCCGGTTCGTGAGCCCAGGGGGCCGGCCGGGGCCTCGTGGGCATTGGTCCCGGTTCGTGTGGAACCATTTGTCCCGGTTCGAGCCACGAACCGGGACCAATGGTCCTCGCTGCTGGCCCACAACCTTTAGTCCCGGTTCATGCCACGAACCGGGACAAATAACTTGCCTACATATATACCCACCGCCGCGGCAGAGCACTCATAGTGCTTTTTTTTGTCAGAGCCGGCGAGGGGAGGGCATTTGGATGCTCTAGTTCACCTCCTATGCACATGAGGTGTTCGATGAAATGCTCGAGCCACACTAGTTAAGCTTTCTCCTCTCGAAACTCGACCTCCGAGCTCCATTTTCAACGAGACTTATCTAGATTTAGCGGTCCGTCACGCCCCGTCCCCGCCCCGTCTTCACCGCCATCGATCGCCCGCGCCGATCTCGTCGCCGACACCACCGTGGTGAGCCTCTTGTTCTTATCTTCTTTCTGAAAGAAAAAAATTCTGACTTCAGATAGATACTTGTCTAATTTTCTTACTTTTATTATTCCTTGTTATTATATAGTGCGATGGTTTTGGTATCCGCCCCCGTCAGCCCTCGTCCAGTCTATGATTCAGATGTGGTATATATTATCTTTTCATAACTATTTGGTTCATTTATTGTTTATGACAATTGTGATGACCAACGTGACATATATTTTTAATCTAGGAGGTATGTGAACCGGAAATTCCAACCCACCTAGAAATGCTTCTCGAGAAGTTAACTTTGGTTGAAAAAGAAAACAAATACTTGAAGGAAAAATTGAAAATAATTGAGGATAAGAATATGGAAATGGAGTTGCATGTTGCCGAGCTCGAGGTCATTGACGATCGCAAGATGAAGATCGATGCGATGCGGTTGAAGATGGATGCAATGCGTTTGAAGATGGATGAAATGCGCTTGAAGATTAGGAATATTAGAAAATATGCCATTGATAAAGAGGCTTGGTATCATTATGCTGTTGGGTCAGTTGTTACCTTACTTGCGATTTTGATCGCGTTTGTTGTTGTATTTAAATGTTTTACCTAGTTGTATGTTGTTTTATGAGAGAACTTTATGTATTTATTTTTCAATAATAACATTTGATTACTATTGTGCTTTTGTTTTAATGTGATGATGAACTTGTATTAATTTGGTCATTTCTCTATTCATTTTGTTCTGCAATGGTTTTTTGATATATACTTAATTTCATAATAGAGATGAACCGCCAATGGATGTATGGTGACCGACGCACTTTGGAGTACATTACGAACCGGGACTAATGCCCGAGTCGAAAAGGGTTGTAAATTGATGATGTGGCTTTGAATGGTGCATTTTGAACATAGAAAAACTATGGAGTTCAAATAAGTTCAAAAAAATGAAATCCCTTTGTAACAAACAAGTTTCCGTATGAAACCCTGATACTTCAAAAGAGATTGTCTGTTTTGTACACGAAGTGCATCCAGTTTTTGCCGTAACCCTCTCAACTTTCTCGCACATGCTATGTGGGTGAAATGATGATACCATGCCAACTTGGAACCTTTTCAGAGTTTATTTCAAATGCTTTTTAATTTCATGGTCTTATAACTCAAAATAATCATTAAATACATGAAAAATAACAAATGAAGTCAGAAAGGGTTGTCAATTGATGATGTCTCTTTGAATGTTGCATTTTGAACACAGAAAAACTATGGAGTTCAAATAAGTTCAAAAAAATGAAATCCCTTTGTAAAAGACGATTTCCGTATGAAACCGTGATACTTCGAAAGAGATTGTCCGTTTTGTACACAAAGTGCATCCAGTTTTTGCCGTAACCCTCTCAACTTTCTCGCACATCCTATGTGGGTGAAATGATGATACCATGCCAACTTGGAACCTTTTCAGAGTTCATTTGAAATGCTTTTCAATTTCATGGTCTTATAGCTCAAAATAATCAGTAAATGCATGAAAAATAACAAATGAAGTCAGAAAGGGTTGTAAATTGATGATGTGGCTTTGAATGGTGCATTTTGAACACAGAAAAACTATGGAGTTCAAATAAGTTCAAAAAATAAATCCCTTTGTAACAGACGAGTTTCCGTATGAAACCCTGATACTTCGAAAGAGATTGTCCGTTTTGTACACGAAGTGCATCCAGTTTTTGCCGTAACCCTCTCAACTTTCTCGCACATGCTATGTGGGTGAAATGATGATACCATGCCAACTTGGAACCTTTTCAGAGTTCATTTCAAATGCTTTTCAATTTCATGGTCTTATAGCTCAAAATAATCAATAAATGCATGAAAAATAACAAATAAAGTTAGAAAGGGTTGTAAATTGATGATGTGGCTTTGAATGGTGCATTTTTAACAAAAAAAAACTATGGAGTTCAAATAAGTTCAAAAAAATGAAATCCCTTTTTAACAGACAAGTTTCCGGGACTAAAGATCCACCGAAACCATGTGGCGTGACGCGCAAACACGTGGCGTGCCGCATATGTTATTAGTCCCGGTTCAAGACAAAAACCGGGACTAAAGATACAGCGAAACCACGTGGCGTGCCGCGCAAACACGTGGCATGCCGCATATGTTATTAGTCCCGGTTTTAGATACGAACCGGGACTAAAGGATTGCCTATATGAACCCCCCCTCCCACCCCTCTCCTGTGTTTTTGGTCGTTGAGGTGTGAGCATGCATGCTATGCTCTCGCCACTCTAGCTCAAGCATATGAGAGAAGAAGAATGGCGGCTGTTGTTATGGGGGTCGCTCTTCCTTCTTCTCCTTGTGCTAGATATTTGTTGCATTAGGGGAAGACGGAATAGCGGCCATCATCGACAGTCGAAAAATCAGGTGAGGGATTGTCCACCATATATGAGAGAAACTTTAATAGCAAAAAGAATTATCATAAAATAAAATTAATAAGTAATTATAAATAAAATAAATAAGTATTTTGTTGTAAGTAGAAACAAAACAAAATAAGCTAACTAGCACTTTGAATTTAAGTAGAAACAAAACAAAATAAACAAAACAAAAAATAAAAGAAAAAATAATCAGTAAATGCAACTAAAATTATCAAAGTATTTTCTGTTAAAAATCATTAAAATCAAAAAGAATTTTTATAAAGAACTTTTTTTGTTAGAAACTTTAATGGCAAAAAGAATTATCATAAAATAAAATAAATAAGTAATAAGAAACAAAAAAAAATAAGTATTTTTCTGTAAGGAGAAACAAAACAAAATAAGCTAACTAAAAAAATAAACAAAACAAAAATAAAACAAAAATAATGAAAAAAAATAGATGCGAATTTATAGAAAAAATTCAACCTAAATTCAAAGTATTAGTTAGCTCTAACTAATACTTTGAATTTAGGTTAAATTTTCTCTATAAAGTCGTTCCTCTCCACATTGCAACCGCGGCAGAGCTTATAAACAGGCTCGGATTCCTTCGCTTGGCGAGGTGGGACTAAACATTCAGCCGCACCACGGCTGTGGCAGGCAACCGGTACTAATGTAAAAATGAAATAAAATAAATAAAGCAAAAAATAAAACAAAAAAACTGGGAAAAAATAAAAAATTGCCACCAACTAGGCCACCACGGCCTGAATACGACTAGAAACCCATCCATTGGCCAGGATTCAGGCCCGCAGTAGGCCCAGAAGGCCCATCAGGCAAAGCATTAGCAAGTAGGCCCGTAAGCCTGCAGTGGAGAGGAGCTCAAGAGGGGTGTGGCAGTGGGGCTTATAAACCACTGCGCGCCCCTCTCAACTAGCGAGGTGGGACTAAACTTTGGCCGCGACGCGGGCAGCCTTTGGTCCCGGTTGGTGGCACCAACCGGGACTAAAGGGGGTGCCACCAACCGGGACCAAAGGCCATCGCTTCCCGCCCTTTGGGCTGCTGAAAGTGACCTTTGGTCCCGGTTGGTGGCACCAACCGGGACTAAAGGGGGCATTGGTACCGGTTGGTGGCACCAACCGGTACCAATGGCTTTGCTATATAAGCGAGTACTTGTGAAAATTTGGGCAGTTCTTCGATCCCTCCGACGACGCCGCTAGGCTGCCCGAGCTCGCCGTCGTCGCCCCTGCCCCCGACCACGTCATCGTTGCCCGGCCTGACCACACAGTCGTCGCCCTCGCCGTGCCTGCGCCCCTGCCCCGACCATGCCGCTGTCGCCCCTGCCCTTTGCCCCGTCGATTGCCATCGCCCCTGCCCCGACCACGCCGCCGTTGCCGCCCTCTACACCGATGCCGCTGTCGCCCTGCCCCGACCACGCCGCCGTCGCCCCTGCCCCGACCACGCCGCCGTCGCCCCTGCCCCGACCACGCCGCCGTCGCCCCTGCCCCGACCATGCCCCGTTCTCTGTGCATATAAAAGTTAGATTTTTAGTATATTTGGGTACATTTTAGGTTAGTTTTATCTATATATGTTCTCTGATTTAGTACATTTTAGGTTAGTTTTATCTATATATATTTAGGAATAAGGAAGAAGGAAGGAGAAGAAAAAGTTTTATATATGCAAAAGTTACATTTTTAGAAAAGTATTATATATCTAGCTAGGAAGATAAGGAAGAAGAAGAAAATGAATGAGAGGAAAAAGGAAAATAAGAAGAGGAAGAAAGGAGAAGAAGAGGAGAGCAAGAAGAGGAGAAATAAATAAGAAGAGGAAAAAAGAAGAAAAAGAAGAGGAGAAGAAGAAAGGAATAGAGGAGAAAGAAGAAAGGAATAGAGGAGAAAGAAGAGAAAAATAGAAATGAAGAAAGGAATAGAGGAGAAAGAAGAGAAAAAATAGAATTTCTATTTTTTTCTTCTTTCTCCTCTATTCCTTTCTTCTTCTCCTTTTTTTTCTTTTTTTTTCTTCTTTTTTTTCTTCAATTGCTTCTCTTCTATTCCTTTCTTCTTCTCCTCTTTTTATTTCTTGTTTTGTCTTCTTATTTTTTATCGGGTATGTCATTGTCGATATATACCCCCTCCCAAATTTACCAAGTTAAAAGAGCGTTGTCGTCGAGGCCACCCCAAACCCTTGAAGCGTTGTGTCGAGGCCACCCCAAACCCTTGAAGCGTTGTCTAGGCCACCCCAAACCCTAGAGAAGCAGCGTCGAGGCCACTAACATGATTCCTTATTGTGATTAGCTAGCTAGTTCTACGTTTGCCACTAGTATATGTCCATCCGTACCATGTTTGAATAATAATTGACATGTTGTAAATATTTGCACAAACTATGGATCACTCCCGAGACGAAGAGGAAGAAGCGATGTTGGGGGAGATAATCGCACAAGGAAGTGATGTCATTGCGTCGTTTCTCAGAGACACCGATGGTCTGGAAGGACCGGGTGAAGAAGAGCGCTATATTCATGATGATCTGGAAGGACCGCATGAAGAAGAGGGCGTTCATGATGATCTGGAAGGACCGGGTGAAGAAGAGGGCGTTCATGACGGCTCCGTTGACCGAACCAAATCCGGCCAGGTATATATATATTAGTTAAGCCCGTGCTGGCTAGTTAATTGATGCATTCATTGTTTTCATATGTACACGTATTAATTAACTCTCGTCTTTCTTCTTTTTTCTCTAGCCCTCCGGATCGACCTCAACTTCGGTAAAGAAACGAGGCCCGAAGAAAAAGTTGCGCTCGGACGAAAGGTTTGAGATCACAGCAATCGCGCGCGATGGCAAGCCGATTGAACCCATCCGGACAAGGGATACATTTCGTGCTAAGTGCGGGGTTCTTGTTAGGGACAAGATCCCGATCAGTATCCAGCAATGGTTAAAGCCAAAGAAGTAAGACACTGAGGTGCCGACGTCTTATGTCTTCGATAAACAGAAAGAAGATCTTTGGACAACGCTTAAGGAAAATTTCACCCTACCGCCAGAGGAGGATCCAGAGAAGCCAGTTAAATAGGAATTGATCAAGTCTCATGCTCTTAAGAAGATGGCATAACTATTCACGAGGTGGAAGAATGAGCTGAAAACGTTTGTCAACAAAGAAGAGACACCAGAATTCACCGGCCGGTTTGAGAAGATCAGAGATCAATGGCCCGCATTTGTGGCCCACAAGACATCGGAAAAGAGTAAGAAGATGTCAGCGACAAACAAGAAAAATGCTGCAAAGAAGAAGCATCACCATCGCACGGGGTCAGGTGGTTACCTCAAAGCCCGACCTTTGTGGGACAAGGCTGAGAATGACCTGATTGCTAAAGGGGTCGAACCAGAGACATTGAGATGGCCAGACCGTTGACGGACTTGGTTCTTAGGGGTTGGCGGAACCTTGGACCCTGTATCAGGGGAGTGCGTTTGGATGGAAGAGCAACTGTGAATACCCATCAGGAAGCTTCAGCACTATATCGCCGCAGCACAGGAAGGGGCATTCATTCCAGACAGAGAGAATGACGAGCTCACAATGGCCCTCGGGAATACTGAGCACCCTGGACGGACACGAGGCACGCCAGGCTCCCTTCCGTGGAAGGCTGGGTTTCCGGACGCAGGGGGTAACAAAACCCAGGAGAGGAGGAAGAAAGCGGAGCATAGCCAACTGCAGGCGCTGCACGAAAGGGTACAAGGGCTAGAGGAACGAGAAGCAGATCGCAGCAAACGACCTGCCAAAACTTCCCCTGAAGCTACCCCGCCATCTCAGCGGAGAAGCAGCGTGGCTTCCACCGAGCAGACTCAGCAGCTGGAGCCTGTCTTCACGTGCTACCCCGTGGATGCTATCACAAAGTCTCAACATTGCTACCTTATGACGCAATGGATGACATTCAAAGTCAAGGCGGCTGTTGGCTCTGTTATACCTAATGAACCTGGCTCAACCTACCACGGCCAGCCGATTCCAGAAGGATATGCTAGGGTGATGGTGGATCAAATAACGGAAGGATTTGAGGACCTTGAGCTTGACCACCCTACGGGTGGAGGGGAGATTCGGCTGGGTTCTTCTCTGAAGACTCCATGCCTATTACGTAAGGAGCTCATCCACCTTCCGAACTGGACGCCTCCGCCTCCTCCTCCTCCTCCGGCAAGTCAGGGCCTGCCTCCTCCTCCGCCTCCTCCGGTGAGTGATCAGGGCACTCAGCCTCCTTCTCCCGCGCGTGACGGCACTCCGCCTCCTTCTCCGCCTGCGCCGGCGCCCGAGCAGCCACCTGCCTCCTCCTTCTCCGCCTCGTCAACAAGGGATGAAGAGACCCGCCGCCGCTCCAGCTCCTCCGGCGCGTAGTCCTTCTCCTCCACCTCGTAAGAAATGAAAGACAATCGCAGCCGCTCCGTCTGCTCCGGTGTCTAGCACTACAGCCAGAGGCAGGCAATACAGATATGGTCCTTCTCTGAAGACTCCAGAGAAGTTACCATACGAGAGGAGCCAGGAGGAAATCACGAAGATCGTGGAAGCCGAAGTGAAGAACTTCTTTGAAGGGGTGAAAGCAAAAAAAAACATCCACCTCCGGAGGAGAAGATAGATCCGGTAAAAGCAAAGCGTACTCTGGCTGCCCTGAAGAAACCACCAAAGTCTCCGACGAAAGGCAACTATGAGCGCATTATTACAAAGTCATTTATCGAAGCGCAGCAGTCGGGAAGTACTGTCAGTGATTAAAGGTTAGCAGAACGACGAGCTGGGAAAAAAGTTGCCCAGCTCGGCGAACAAGCGAACCAATCGTTCCCCCCGCTCAAGGTGTCTAGCGATATCGTCGCTAATCATCCGGGGATCTTGTTGCCCGGTACCAATCCTGCAGATTACCTGCCCGATGATGCACATTTTGATATATTGGAGGTGGACGAACACAAATACGTGTACGAGAAGACTCTCGTCAAAGATGAAAGATCTCTAACAACGATGATGCGAAGATTCCATGATTGGTACATGAAAACTTGCAAAGAGTTTGGGGGAGTAATATTTTGACGCTGGGAGTTAGAAAGGAGCATGACCTCGTTGGACTTGAACTGTTGATGGTTCCATTTGAGGAGTTCTTCCCATTTTTCAATCTAAAGGCCCTCGATAAATTAATGATCACTTGCTACTGCCTGTAAGTAGTACTACTTCTGTCATTAAGTCTCTATATATAGGCCAGCTCTTTCATTGCATGTATTTTTAATTATCCTCACTATATCATATGCAGATTGAAGATCGTCGAATTGAAGAAAAGACAAATCGGTGATATTGGGTTCATTAACACAAATCTCGTAGATGCATTTATGATTAAATCTCAGGCCAAAGATACCGAGGCCAACCTCCTACAATCATTTGTATTGAATCAAAACAAAGCTATAATACTCTTCCCTTACGAATTCCAGTGAGTGTTACTGTCTTGTGCATATTCGGTTTCCCTTATTAGTCAAGGTTATAGTAATGTAATTGATGAGTTATGCATGCGTGCGCAGCTTTCACTATATTCTCCTAGAGATTAAGCTTGAGCAGGGACTAGTAACCGTCTTAGACTCGAGACGAAAAGATCCCAACGAGTGTGCGGACATGACTGAAATTCTAGAGAAGTTAAATCGATCATTATCGCACCATATCGGCAACTTTGTTCATTTCCTGATATCAAGTAATTGTTTTCTTTGTCTGACAGGGTTTGGAAAAAATTCACCGCAAAAACTCCGGGACTGCCGAAGAAGCTGCAATTTAGACACCCGAAAGTAAGTACTATAGTAGCATGTTCCACGCATCTCCTAGTGATTCAAGCCCTAGTTTCATCAATACCATTTAGCATGCTTGCTAACTATTAGTTTGATTGACCTCTATTTCTTGTAAAGTGGTTGTGGCAGGAACCAGGGAATGATTACTGTGGATACTACATTTGCGAGTCCATAAGCCACATGACCTATGAGCGGGGCTACTCTGACAAACAATATGACGTGCGTAAATAATAATATTCATAATTTTATTTTATTACCATCATTTGTGTTCAGTTTCATTTATTCATATATATGTATTGACCCCCTTCTTTAAATTAGATATATCGGATGCGGAATGAACTCCTACCAGCAGATCGTATGCGAGGAATTCAAGAGGAATTGGCGGCATTCTTTCTTGACCACGTGATCGCTAAAGACGGAGAATACCATGTGAACCCTAATGAGTTGAATTTTAATTAGGAGATTATAGTGTAAGAGATAATTATATTGTATATATGTAGCGAGTAGCGTTGGATAGATATACAAGAACTTGTTGTTTGACCAATCTCTCAGAGAAGGGAGAGGTGGTCGATATCACTTCTCTTTGGATGCATTTGTTCATGATGATCTTCTGTTTCCTTCATTTGCTTACTAGCTAGCGTGTCTAGTCCTCTCTATACGTATAGTATGCAACATCGACCAAGCACGGAGATAAGAGAGGACACTTCTCTCTATTTATTAGCTAGTTAACACAATATATGAAACACCTAAATTAACCCCCCCCCCCCCCCCCAAAAACCCCCTAAATCCCCCCCTTTCAAAAAAAAACCATCACCTGAAATGGTAACGCGTGGATGCCTTTTGGTCCCGGTTGGTGTCACCAACCGGGACTAAAGGCCCCCCTGCCCGGGCTCGCCGCACCGGCCACATGGAGGCCCATCTGTCTCGGTTCATGTAAGAACCGGAACTAAAGGCCAAGGGCATTAGTAACGACCTTTTAGTCCCATTTCCGAAACCGGGACAGAAGGCCCTTACGAACCGGGACAAAATGCCCTTTTTCTACTAGTGCAAGACAACAAAGTGTAGAATTTTTTTATCAGTGCAATACAAGCTAGTTGGAAACTCAGTTTCAGAATCACAAAAGCTAACTATATGAAGAAAATGGATTAGTACAGATTAAAAATTGCATAAACTAGTAGCACCATGTTGTTATCATATTCTTGCAAGCTAGCTGCTACCCACGGCCAGACTGACAAATAGCCATGTTAACATGTTCATACAGAGGTACTGAACTGTACAGGGGCCTAGATATATCCATATAGTTTATTCTATATCTTTTGTCTTAGAAGAGCTATGAGTGAATAGATTGTATTTCGATCCAAAAAAATAATAGATTCTATTTGTCATGACATAGCGAATTTCTACAAATAAAAATGAAGAAAACGAATTTGCATTTGCGAGTTTAATAGTAACAGAAAAATCACCTTTTGGGTAGCAACAAAGCTTTTAGCGGAATCAGGTTGATGGTGTCAAGTGGAGATGTGCAGGCTTTAGCTTGAGCGCGCCGCCGTCGGCATGGGCATGCTGGGGTCGAGGTGACCAGCGAGATTGTAGATTCAGCACAGCTACGCTTAGGTCGAGGCAGGCGGCAATCAAGGTGCAGGCTACAGCGTAGGCAGGCCGGTGTCGAGACTGCCGGCGAGGTGTAGGCTGCAGCACAAGTGCTTGTTGCCGGTCAGGTGCAGCACGCGTCGGGATCCCGATGGGTAGAAGAACACCGCGTAGATGGGATCGATGTGGAGGACCCGAGGATTAAGGAGAGGTGATTGGTTTTCTTTAAAGGAAAGTATAACTGGTTGAGTTTGTTAGAGAGTTGCACGCATAAGAGGAGATTAGAAAATAACAACTCCACCCATGTTTTAGCCAGCGACGGGTACCTCACGTGGTTGTTAATGGTACACGGTAGCCTTATTTTCATCCTATGGAGTCCCGCTCAGAATTTTAGCGACCAACAGTTTTTGGCCACCGTCGTTATTGATAGTTTCTCTAGTAGTGTGGGTCCTAGCGGGCCGACCCTTGGCACAACTTCGATGTCTTCTGCATTGTGAGGAGGAGGAGCAGACGGGGGGCGGTGACGCCGACGGCGTACCTGCTGCAGCGCGATGGCGGGACCTTTACGGTCTTTGAGGTCTCGACCAGGCCTGTAGGCCCACGGGCCTGGTATGCTCCTACTATTGCGTCTGCTCGACGACCATCGTTGACAGTGGAGGTTGAGCCCTCTCGCATGCCGACGATGTTGCTGCTCCTAGTCTCGGCTCCTATCCGTTGATGTGCAGGCCTCACCTTGCGGTGTTGTGGTGAGACGGCATGGGAGCTTCAAGACCATGTTGACGCAGGGTGAAGGTCGGTTTAGTGGTAGGCTCCGGAGCGTCCGAGGTGCAACTTGGGATCGGGGGAAACCCCTGCCGCCCTGGCCGACACCGACAAGGTGGCGCATGTGGGTGTCGCTGAACCTTCCTGAAGGGCGTCGGGTACTACCCTTCCTCGCGCCTCATCGTGTACTTGGGGAAACCCTTGGTAGCAACGTCTTCATTGTCCCGGTCCTTCTTGGACGTGCTAATTGGTATTGGCGCGTCGGAGTCTTGGATCTTGGTGGGAGATCCTGATGGGCACAGCAGTTGGGAGGCTTCTTAGTTTTTGTCGATCAACCAGTGTCGACATTTGTTTTTTTATTTCTTTTGAACGTGATTGTGCTGATTCCGTGGCAGCATCTATCATTGGCTGTATTAGTTGTTTGTTTTGCAATACAAAGCAGAGGAAACCTTTTTCATGTGAGCAAGCTACTTTTATGAAAACCTCCCCTCTTTGGGTGGTACTATTGGGAGTTACTAGTACTCCTTCGGTTCTTTTTTAGTTTGCGTAAAACTCAACCCACGCATATCAACCACGCCATTTGATGGTTTTTTGGACTATTTTACCCCTGCATGCAACGACCTGGAGAGATGTACATCAATTAAAATGCATGAAGCCATTGGCTCCTTTTGCTTGATTTCTATTTTAGTCTCCTCGTTTTCTCCGTGCTAAATTCCCCAGACTCCTTATTACTTTCTGGCAGCATGCTCTGTTGTAAATTAGAGGTAAACTTGACAATCATTACTAGTAGAAAAATGTATCATGCAGAGCATTTAGGAAAAAACAAAAAAGTCTTAGGCTGGTTGTAATGGAAAGTACCATATATTAGTATCATGCATATGATACTAGTGTATGATACTACATCCGTAATGCATAATATCATGTGCTAGTATCATAAAACAATTTATTTATTGTCATGCATGACACATACAGTAGCACAACATTTAATATGATACGGTATCATAATATGATACTCAACCCTTTTTCTTCTTATTTAATTTCATACCACCTCATCAAATATGCCTAGTTGACATGTATGATACTACTTATGATACTCCCATTACGACCAGCCTTAGACACGGACTATTGAGGACCGGAGGGAGTACTACTTTCTTTTTTTTTTTGGCAGCAGTAAGTAATATCGGAAAGAAGAGAGAGAATAGGTGTTCCGACGGTCAAACTAGTGTCTTGGGAATATGAGAAGTCTATATATAAATGCAACGCAGGCTTAAATGACGCTCTCTCTTCATAAGCATTTTCCTTCATACATTCTTCTACGGCGCAGCACCGCGGTGAGCTTCTTCTGTCCTGTTTGCAGTTTATTCATATCTCTTCTTCTTCCACACCTGCATGGAGCAGCAGTAATTCTTTTTTTTTTACTGCTGTTTTGCTTTCTTTTTATTTCTGCTGAATTTCACAAACCGGTAGGATATACAAAGCAGCCATGTTGTGCTTGTGCTACCTACCATGATAAGAATTTCATAAAACTGAATGTGCTGTGGTTCTTAACCATTGGTTTTTTTGCTTCCCTTTTTAAGAGATATCAGTGATTGAGTTAGATCTGCATTTTATCCCCTAGTAACATCGCAAATAATGGAGCCCAGTGATCAATAGATCCAGTAACGAAATTATTTCCTCTATGACAGATTTGCATATTTTCCAAACTTTCTCATGTACTCCATGGTAACCCTGGTTCGACAGACTGTTCATGTTTGTTCGTCTTGTAGACTTGTGCAGCAAGGAGCAGAGGAGATAAGGGTAGAGGAAGACAACCGTCGAGGCGACGCAGGTTACTCTGGCGAGCTGGTAACTCACTTCTCTAAAGTCCCCATGTCTAGCGCGTTTTGCACTATCAAATTCATGCTGCTGCCTAAATCATATATAAAGATGTCTGAAAATCAACTTTGCATATATTCAGAGTGGTTTTAAACACAATGATCAGTTGCATTTGCATACATTGCATCACTTTTATTTGCAGATCCAGCATACATGCACACCGTACATTGCGTAATTGTCAATAACATGCATCCAGCATACATGTTCCTTACGAACTACAAAATTGATCACAGGAATTCGACTCCAACAGCAACTCATCTTTACCTTTCTTCTTGGAACATTTAGTCCAGATACAAAACATTCAGTACTAGCTTGACTCACTTCAAATTCAGCCGGCCCCAGCACTGAGTTCACAAGCTTGGCTCATACTCCAAATTTGAGTAACAGAAGGGGGACAGAAGGGGGAAGGACCCAAAAGTTGCAAGTTTTTCATATAGGCAAATACACTTTTCACATGAGACATTTAGGAACATAAATGCAAAGAAAAGAAGGGCATAAGATTAGCGTCAACTGAAGTGGGGAACATAAATGCAGAGAAAAGAAGGGCATAAGATTAGCGTCAACTGAAGTGGGGAACATAAATGCAGAGAAAAGAAGGGCATAAGATTAGCGTCAACTGAAGTGGGGTAGTATATTTTGAATGAAAAAAATAGCATGGGCATATGATCAAATCCCCCCAAAATATTTAGGGCGTCGACTGTGAACGGCAGGACCTTTGCTTTTGAATTTGGGAGGATGGGAGAGGGCATCATACTGATCTTGAATGATTTTAGGGAATCATTAGTTATGCAAACACATGATATCTGGTTTGTTTTGCAGAGCAGATCCAAGATGAGTAATCCATGTGAATGTTGCGGGATAAAGGTTAAGTTTCTAAGGAAGATCAATGGCAACTTCATGCACAGCCTGGTTAGTTATATGCGTCTTTCCTAATTTCTTAATTCAGTGGGCTGTCTGATGTTTATAGTCTTTTTTGCTGCCTCAAACAATTTTTGCCCAATTTCTTCTTGTTACAGGTCATACCAGAGTGGTTTGTGAACCAATTTGGAGGAAAGATATGGGGAACAGTCAGACTAGAAACCTCTGATGGCAACCTGTATGATGTTGGAGTCACTAAGAGTATGAACAGAACAATATTGAAGTCTGGATGGACAACATTCCTTAATGCCAATGAAATAGAAGAGAACTATTCTTTGGTGTTTCGATACCTTGGAAATGCCCGCTTTGAGGTTACAATATTTGATTCCAATGGTAAAGAGAAAACCTGGTGCTGTTCTGGGATGAGAAATGCCTCTGGTGTTCACAAGGCAAGCACATTTGATATTGATAATTCTAGTAGCCTTGGCGGTACTAAATGCAAGTACCAGAAGGATCAGATTCACAAGGCAAGTGAAGGATCAGATTCAGATGGAAGCCAGAAGGAAAGATCTTATTCTTATGCAGAATCGTCAGGTTAAGACTTTAAATTGTGTACTTAGATTATTCAGTACTCTTCACCACACTATATCTTACTCTTGTATTGTTTTTCACTGCAGAAGACAATCTATCTATAGACAATCCACTTGAGTCAGATGATGTTAGGGATTATTATGTCTTATCGGGGAAGTGCGATCTTACAGAAGCAGAGGAGTTGAAATTACATGCATTTGTACAGAAGATTCGACCTAAAATCCCTGTGCTTGTTGTACTCATGAAAAAGAGTAATGTGAAACCTCATGGTGATCTGGTACATTAGTTTCTCCATACACGTGGTTCTAACTATCACCAACCTATGAAGAATATGCTTGCACAGAATGCATATGCATTTCTAAATCTACAGATTATTTCCTTATCAGTCAAATTCATGCGTGTTGGAGCAATTTAACCTCTGTCATAGTGTTAACATCATAATTATTTAGTACACAGCTATTATATAAACAACATAATAGTATCACCAACACTTTATATCTGTTTTTCCATTAGGTAATACATAAGCATTACGCACACAAGTACCTTCCATGCAAAGATACAAATATCATACTCCAGGTGCCTAGGAAAAACAAGGTTTGGGAGTGCAAGCTCCATATCAGACCATCTGGCTCGACTGGTGCTGGTCGGCGCAACCTTTCTTTGGGCGACTTTGTTGGTGACAATCTCGTTAGGGAGGGCGATATCTGCCTATTTGAACCAATGACAAATGCTAAGCAGAAAAGATTCACAATGACAGTCCACCTCCTTGGCAAGGTTAGTATTGATTATTCCCCTGGAAGAGCAACACACATTGGCTCTAATCATGGAAGGAGAAGCACCAAGATGGGCGGTGTTAAGACCAAACCACCTATCAATGGTACGCCAACACACCACTAAGATATTGCCACTTCTAGGACGCATGTATCAAACTTCAGTTCATGATATAATACGTTTCATTCATGTGAACAGGTGAAGAGTACTCTTCACAACATGAAGAGTATGGTGTATTTGATGATTCTAAAAAAGGTTCTGAACCTCCATTCATGTTGCCTGATAGATCTTGTCTAACACCAGCACAGGAGAACAAAGTGCTGGAGAAAATTGAAGACATTGATTCAGACTCAGAATTGCCCTTTTATGTTGCCATCATTGGCAAGATCAATGTATGTCGGGGTAACAGCCATTACAATAACCCTCCCATCCTGGTAAGTTCAGAGACACCATTTTGTGTCACAGCCTGTCAGTTCCTAGATTTCCATCAACGTCATTTGATAAGATAAATAGGAATAAAAAATCCCAAGTGTTGCATCTGTTCCATTCTAATATTTTCCCCTTGTTATGTATGTAAACAGAACTTTGGGTTTTGGTATGCGGCTAAGTATCTTGGAAAGAAGTTCGCTGCTGACCATCATGGTGGCAAGTGTAATGCAATCAGTTTGGTGCTTCAGCGGGAGGGGAAGAGCAGACCATGGCCTACCAAGCTGCGATATACACATATCATGCGAGCCTCGAGCCAGCAGATGAGGATTATTAAAGGATGGCCGTCTTTCGCCTGCGACAACCGCCTGCGGGTGGGGGACCTCTGCCTCTTCAAGCTGATGGAGAACGAGGAGCAGTTGACGATGACGGTCTACATCATTCGCCGTGAGAAATGTTAGCCTGAAAGCATGTCTTGCATGCTTGCTGCTCTGATGATTTTGAACTTTGTGAGTGGAAAACTATGTGTGGTAGTGCGTCTTAGCTTCAAAAAGGGGGAGCCGTAGATGAAGAAACTTATATGTTCGTTAATAGACGTCATCTTAGTTGGTCTTAAGATTAATTTTAATAAGAGTGAGGTTGTAGTCCTTGGCTACTCCGACGAGGAACAACACAAGATCGCGGACAAACTGAACTGCAAGTTGGCTGTCCTCCCCATCTCTTACTTGGTGATGTCCCTGGCTGAGTCCAGGATCTTAGTTAGCGGGTTCGATCCGCTGGTGGGACGAGTAGCGTCCCGTGCGGAACCTTGGTGCGGCAGGTTCACGTCTAAGGGTAGCAAGACCGTCCTCATTTCTACTAACCTCGCGAGCCTCCCCATGGATATGATGGGGATGTATATCTTGCCCGAGGACGTGTATAGCTCCTTCGACAAGGAGCTGGCTAGGTTCTTTTGGCAGGCAGGGGATGGTAGGCCCAAATATTACATGGTGAAGTGGGCCGATATTTGCTTGCTGAAGGATCGAGGGGGCTTGGGCATACCTGCGTCCCGCCGCATGAACGTGGCCCTGATGCTATGCTGGCTATGGCGGATTCTGCAGGGAGATGGGGGTCTGTGGCTACAATTGATTGAGGCCAAATACAATCGGGGTAGACCCCTATTGGCCTGCTCTCTTGCGACTGGGTCGCAGTTCAGGAAATATATTCAAGGCATCAAGAATGATATTAGGTTGGGCCTACGGATCTCGGTGGGCAATGGATCTGAGACCCAGTTTTGGTTAGACCCATGGTTGGATGGTGAACCACTTCGCCTGCGATTCCCGAGGCTCTTTGCAATCTGCGACGACCCTGCCACCCTTGTCTCCGCGTCCGCTCGGGACGACGGATGGCATGTGGCGTTCCGCCGCCCCTAGGTCCAGCCGAGGTCCATGAGTAGGAAACCTTGCAGGCAGTGGTGCCTCTCCCAGTCTCGTCGGATAGAGATTCTGTGTTTTGGAGTCTGTCTCCTTCGGGAAAAATTCTCCATTAGCTCGGTATATTTGGCTCTGTGTAGGATGCCGGTCCTTTCGTGGTTATCCCCACTCTGGAAGGCCCCGCTGCCCCTGGAGATTAAGATCTTCGTTTGGCAGCTTTTCTGTGACCGCCTGCCTTCAGGGACCGAGGTGCTGAAACGCCACGGTCCGGGTAACGGCACTTGCCCCCAGTGCCACGTCCCAGAGAATGGAACCCACATTCTATTCTCATGCGTTGCGGCTCAAGCCCTTTGGGGCTTTGTGCGTGAGGCTCTGGGACCTGAGTGGGAGGCCCATGACCGGGCAGATTATCTGCAAGTAAGGGCCACCCAGGCTGGCCATAAGCGCCGACTGTTCTGGCTGGTTTTCGCAGCTCTAACATGGACTCTTTGGACGACTCGCAATAAGATGGTGATTGAGCGGGTGTTTCAGCGACATGCATCTGACCCGTTCTTCAAATTCCTTGTCTTCTTACATCATTGGCATCCGTTCGTTAGGCCCCGTGACCGCGACCGGCTTCAGGGCTATCTGGACGCGCTGCTGATGTCCGCCCGGTGGCTCTCCCCCCGACCTCATGATGCTTAGCTTGCCCCTTGTTGGCATTTTCTGTTTTCTTTTTTTCTTTCATTGGGCGTGACTGTGTTGTTGCCCCAACGCTCTTTTGGTTTATTACTATGTTGGGCTGTGGTTGTATGGATGCCGGTACTTATGCTTTATATATAAAGTGGGGCGAAAGCCTGTTTCGAGACGTCATCTTAGTAATGTGCGTCTTAGTTCTGTGAGAACATCGTTAATTTGAGAATAATTTGAATGGGTCAAGTGTGAACAACCTGTGATGTGGATCGTGTGTTGCTAACTGCTGATGTTTTTGCATGTGGGTTCGCTCCCGCAGCATACGAGACAGTGCGGTGGGGTGAAACCGGGAATTTATAGTTCTGGTTGAAAAATTGTCAAACCTCTAAATTAAAAAATTCATCGAAAAAGACGCATCAAATAGTCCCGTCAAACAGGATAAACCAAAAATTATTTTTCAGTCCCTGGATATTATCACATACCTCCATCGGCATTGTCCTATGATTCTCGTCATGCTCCGACATCTTCTGCCACGCCCTCCGACTACTAACAATGGATAATAACATAGAATAGTAACATGCATATTTTATTAGTCTAAGTTATTACCTTCACAATGGATAGTAACATAGGTGTAGTAATATTAAACTTTTTATTTATTAGTTTATAGACTCATCTTGCCTTGATATGCGTTGTGTTACTCATATGAGTAACTAGGTAAGTTACTCAATTTATCTCTCTTCTCGTTAGTTAGTTGCCACATCATATTTTTTAATTAGATGACATATATGTTACTATTTATATATTACTCTTATTGTGCATAGTCTCCTGGTTCCGAGTTCCGACCGATTTTCGGTGAAATCGCGATTAATTTTCAGCTTGGAGCGCCTCCATGGTTAATCTCCTCCATTGGCCTCCATGGTTCAGCTCCTTCACTGAAGCACCTCCATGACCAGCGCCACCATGGAAGGAGCCCGATGGAGGCAGGGAGGCCGCGCCAGCATGAGCGCCACCATGGTTGTGAGCCCAACTGTCGATACGTGGTTGGGACGACGGTGGCCAGGCCGGTGCCTAGGCGGCGCGGGGCAGCCAGGCCTGGCAACCCCTGGGAGGGGCGAAGGCACCCAGGAGCACAGGATGGCAGCGGTTAGAGCATCTCTAATGGAACGTGTAAATTTGGACGTGTATATCTTCATATACACGTTCATATACACCTTGGTAAATTTTACACGTCCCAGATTTTCAGTGGAACGTGTATACAGGACGTGGAAATCAGGACGTGTATATTTGAACGGCTATATTTTCAAACGGCTATATTTCCAACGGCTATATTTTCAAACGGCTATATTTCCAACGGCCATATTTCTGATCTATATAAACCACCCCTATCACCTTTCTTCCAGCACACTTCTACCTGTGACTTCTCTTCTCACCTAGATTTCTCTATCGTCTCTCACGCAACACAATGAACACATCCACTTGGGACATGAGTTCTTCGTCATCTTCATCTGGCGACGATGAACTCATACTTGCAGCATTCGCCGAGCGCGAGGAGGAAGAGAGGAAGAACGCTCGACGCCATGGCGGTTCCAAGCATGGACGTCAATCAATGATCGAGGAAGAGATGCCGGATTTCTTCTTCTCTGGAACGACTACTTCAAAGAAGTTCCTCGCTTTCCCGAACATTTGTTTCGACGAAGGTTCGTAATTAGTACACTTCTCTGCTTTGGTTCTTTTTTCATTTCCCTGTCTGATTGACTTTTTATGCATAGATTTAGGATGTCGCGTACTTTGTTCAACCGCATAGCTGATGGTATACTTGAGCATGACTATGATGGTTATTTTACGCAAAAAAGAAGTGCTTCTGGAGCTCTTGGGTTACATCCTCTACAAAAGATGACCGCGGCAATGCGGATCCTCACATATGGTTATTTTCCTTTCTCTGTTATTGCAGAACGATGCTGAGTTGATGGAGTTGGCTGCTCTCCAATTGGACTCTTTGGTTGCGTTTGTGTGCAACCAAAATCAATGATGTCTAAGAAGGCTTCGTCATCATCCATCTACAAGCAAATTTAGACCATGATCTGAATCAAATTTAATTAACAATAACTAACAAATATTTTAGTCCAAAAAGAATCGCGCTGAATTTAACTAACAATAACTAACAAATATCTGCATTCTTTGGTTGAATCAAATTGAAGCAGCAGCAGCAGCAAGTTCAGCAGCAGCAGCAGCAAGTTAGCAAGTTCAGCAGCAGGTTCAGCACTTCAGCAGCAGCAGCAGCCGCAGCGCCCCATCCAGCCCGCCTCCACCCCCGCCCCCATGCCAGCCCGCCTCCACCGCCGCCCCCATGCCAGCCCGCCTCCACCGCCGCCCCCATGCCGCCTCCGCCCCTGCCCCCATCCCGGCGGCGCCGGCCGCGGCCCCCATCCCGCCCGCCTCCGGCCGCGGCCCCCATCCCGCCCGCCGCCGGCCGCGGCCCCCATCCCGCCCGCCGCCGGCCGCTCCTCCCGAGCTCGGCCCCTCGTCCCCGCCCTCACGCTCGTGCGCTCGCCAGGAGAAGAAATTACCTTGCCGGCCGGAGAAGAACGCGACGACGGCGATCTGGGCGAGGTAGCGCCGCGGGACGAAGCAGCCGAGCGCACGAGCGTGGGTTGGTCGTGGATGTTTGGACGCCTCGTACCGTCGTGGCTTCGTCGTGCATATTTCCACGCCCGTTTACACGAGTCGCTGGGACTCTTTGGACTGTAAAAAACGGCTCAAATCTTATATATTTACAATACATGTCCATATAAAGGATTCACTAGAGATGCTCTTAGGCTGCTCCGGCGGTGCTGGTCGGTGATGAGGAACGCTTAGAGAAGATGAGCAAAAAAAAAGGAGAAAGGTGTGGCACAATGACACATCGGTCCCACATTATATATTCCTTTTTACAATATATGCTTTGAGGGGATCTGTTGTGCCAAAACCCACGTCATAGTACAAAATGATTTTGAAGTTTACTATAAAATGTTTTGTGGTTCGGGAATACCTTTCTGCTCGCGAGCTCATATGCACTCTCATCAACACTAAAAACAAAAGAAATTGGGAGAAAATAACTGAAATATTTTGGAAACAAACGTTGAAAAGTTAGTGCTAATTTTCATGAAGAAAGAAAACACCAAAAGGCTTATGAGAAAAAACAAAATTAACGCTTCAAAAAATATGTTTCTTGTAGCGCTGATTTTGTATTTTTTGCGGAAGCATTTCGGAGTGTTGTTTCTTCTTAAATGCATGCAGCCATGTTCATAACTTATTAGTGTTTGTTTTCAGAAATCAATTTTTTTAATTATATTTTTCTGTTTTACTATCCACGAGGATGCATGTGAGCTTACGAGCACAAAGTTCATGTCCTTTGCGGCCTGGGACCTTACATAATCTGCTAGAGATGCTCTTTAAAGAATTGAGGCACACTAGAGTATGTGTATCTTTAAAGTATGAATCGTGCTTAGTTTCAACGAATTAAGACTTGGTTGTGCATGCGAAAAAAGTAACTTTTCAGCAACTATGCAGATGCAGGTAATCCACCGGAACCCCGAAACAGTTTTGAGGGTCTTGGGCATAGTTTTAAATAGCCCGCTATAGCCTCGCTATAGCCTTTTCAGCTAAATGGTATCATGTACAAATATGACGCTATAGCTGATTTAGAGGCTCGCCGTTATTTGCCGTAGCCCGCTATTTAAAACATTGGTGTGAGGCATAAGACCCAAAGGCCCTATTAGGTCCGCCAAACAAAGCACGCAGGTTCATAACGATCCTTCTGTGCTCGATGGCCTCCGCCTCCGCTTCGCCTTCCGGCGTAGATCGTGCCCGAACTCTGCTGGCTAGACTCCAGCCCACTACCCTCCAATCAGCCCTGCATCCTTTCCAAGTCCCCGCCCTTTGGCCGTTCGAGACCTCGCTTGGAGATCCACCGCGTTATTCCGGTGGAGGAGCGGGACGCCGCGCAGGACCAAGAGCGTTGGGAGATTGCTCGTAGCTGCCGCAATCTTCAATCGCTTCCACGATGCTGTCGTCCACGAAGGGCTGGTCAACAGGGGACGACCCGGTTCCAGAGCTTTCACTGTCGCCCTGTTCTAGTCATGATCGCCGCATCGCGATCCGGAGGACGATCTGCTCCACGTCATTCTTGTGTGTGTTGCACATAAACGAGTCCTACTCGTAGTCGGCGTTGGATCAGCCATCGTACATGGCACTGCTGCTTCCTAGGATAAAAAGGACGTGGCTACCGAACGCAACAGCGTCGGCTCGCGGTAGCGGGCTCACTTGAGGACAACCAATCGCGTGCATTTATTAGCGTTTCAAAAAATTTAAAAAGTCATAACTTTTGAACCGAGCGTCAGAATGACAATCCGTTTTCACAGCTGCGTTTCTTACGACGAGCTCTTCAAAACTAGATCCCATATAGATAGGGTTCGTCGAACTTTTTTTAAGCAACTTTATGTGCTAGATGAGACAACTTTAGTGCTATAGGCAAGCAACTCCTTTCCCCCTTAGTATGACTATCTATCAGCGAAGAATTCTTCTAAGTTGGTTACCACGACTAACAGTTGACTCACATCTAAAAGCTTTACATAACTAAACAATGATGATCAGTTATCTATGATTGATGCTCAGTTGCCTACAAATACTTTGAAATTGCTCAATTTTGTTGCTCAGTTGCCTACAAAATACTATGAAATTGCTCAATTTTGATACTCAGTTGCCTATTACTAATGATCAATTGCCTACGTCTGATGTTCGGTTGCCTGCCATTAATGCACAGTTGCCTGCTATTTGCGAATAGTTGACATAATTGTACTCTAGTATCACAAAAAAGTTAACAACTTTTAGTGTGTTTCTTGCGCAACTCGAGTGCATTCAATAAGAAACTCATGTATATACACACGACGCAATTCATCTAGCATCAAAGTTGCTTCTTTTTAGCACTAAAGTTGCCTCACAAAGCATCGAAGTTACTTTTGAAAAAAATTCTTCAAAACATAATCATATGGGATCTCGCCTTGAAGAGTTCGTCTTGAAGAGCAAGAAGCATCCCATGAACCGCCCCGCTGTCGCTGGAACCCTCGTGGGTTTCACCGGCGGAGCCTCGGCGGCGGCAAGACGAGGGGGATGGAGGAAAGAAGCGGGTGCGCCTGAGGTATCGCCCCCGTTTTGCCAGAGGTCATACATGCATGCGTTGAAATTACTGCACGTGTAAACATCATTTTTTGTATACTTTTGCAAATTACAAAATTTATTCCATCACTCACTATCTGTCTTGACTGGATAAAATTTATAAATTAGACTATTTAAACACGAAGAAGGGGGTACATCGCAAAAGAAACACGAAGAAGAGGGTAGACTTGAGCTAAGAATCTTGAGATTGGCGTCGAGCATGTGAACCATATATGACGCGGCCGGATGTGCGAGTCATGCATGTAGGCGAATATGGCCTAGTTGAACCCCTCAAGCGGTCAAGCCAATGCAAACCACAGTGAACCGGCGGCGAGGAGAATCCCCGTACAATCGCAAGGCAAAAGTACCACCGTAAAGTCTGTGAGGCGTCAACCGTGACAGTGACGGAATCCAATGGCTGAAAAAAGGCATTTTTGATGCCACGATGACATACCGTCACTGCTCTACAACTACTCGTCGACCGATCAGCATCAAAGTAAACACGTGACACGCCATGCAAAATGAAAAGAAAAGTTCAGGTTGGAAGAATACGCTCGATCGATCGGCATCACCAGGATTCGTGTGGAGGGGATGAAATTCGTGCCGAACACTGCCACGACCTGCCTCTATAGGAATGATCCTTCTAGCACCTTCTCCGAAGTAGTGTGCACGATACGTAAGGAAAATTGGCACGTGCACGGAAGCATAGTCGCCTTTAATTTGTTGCATGCACCTGGCTTTCACCTTCACTCACACACACCATCACCTACATCAAGACTACAGTGTATGTATGCATAAATCGGACGTTCAACCTTTCCAAAAACAGAAGAAAAACATGACATTAAAAATTCTACTTTTGTTGGGATGGACATAGACGTATACAAATTTGTTCAGCCCAGTGACGGTCTACCACTAGCTAGCCGCTAATTAAGTACCATTTGGCTACTGCATCAATGTTGACTTACCTCTGACCCATTACCTATACACGGCTATATATACGCCATGCATGACACCCGCTGGATCACATCCGCCCGTCGTACCTCCACCACCTGAGAGCTAACGCAGGGGGCAGCCGCAATGAGCAACACCACCAACGGCGGCAACAATGGTGCTGCCACCCGTGGTACACCGACGGCACCGCCGAGGCCGCACTGGAGGACAAGGGACCCTACCGCCACCGTCGTCTACGTCGTGCCCCCCTCGCAGTTCCGCAGCGTCGTGCAGCAACTCACTGGCGCCGCATCGACTAACACGGCATCGTCGGAGGCTCAACGTTACATTGTTGCACCCCGCGTTGTCCACGCCAACGAGGGCCATGCGGCGGCGGGGCGTCGAGCTGAAGGTGGTGGTGGCGAGGAGGTGAATGGTGATAGGACGACGACAACGACGATGAGACAGATGTTGGAGGAGTGCATGGCCTGGGCTTCCAACGACCACGACGAGAACTAGCTTCATAGCATAAATCGGTGGCACGAGCTACGCATAAGTTTGTGCTTCCAAATAGACGATTACTGCAATTGTGTTTCCGACCTCGATCATCCCGAAAACGAACAGCCCTCAAGTAAGAACTTGTAGGCTGGGTAGTGACGGACATGCATTGCCTTGCCCGATCGAGAAAAACGAAAGAAATACGAGTACAAGATATTAGAGAGAGAGAGAGAGAGAATCCTTGTGTCAGATTGAAAAAGCCTGGCATGCTACGTTCAAAAGTTAATATGGAGCATCTCGCCACAGTTCTGAATGGAAAACACAGAACAAGGAAAATTATCTAACTTAAGAAGATGATGGTGCAATTATGGGACACGGGAACCTTAAATTGTATATCTCGAAGTTTCATGAACAACTCTTTGGGTGCAATTACGGTACGTTCACAAGAATTTTGTGTCTCTAGATGAGGGGCTGCTGAGGATATCCCACAACTCGGTGCCAATGAGACTGAGGTGCATAACACTTCTTTTTAATGGCCAGT
The DNA here is from genome assembly GCF_904849725.1 of Hordeum vulgare subsp. vulgare. Classification (NCBI taxonomy): domain Eukaryota; kingdom Viridiplantae; phylum Streptophyta; class Magnoliopsida; order Poales; family Poaceae; genus Hordeum; species Hordeum vulgare. The sequence goes on along the minus strand of NC_058520.1, from coordinate 594,251,558 downwards.
TTTAACTATTTAAATTTAACTTTGGAACAATTACTTTGTTGTCGAAGGAGGAGGCGGTTTCCATTGAATAATTCAGACCGAATTATTTACTCAATGATAGCTTTATTTATTTTTATCAAAGTGGGTAATAATCACCTCACACAGATTACACATATTGTGGTTTAGCCGCCTCAGAATGCTTTCATGCCTAGGCGACACATTTTAAAGGGTGTTGTAGTGTTGTATGAAATCTAGTATGAAATCTATCATGCATTTTGATAGGAAAAACTGACAGTTTATCACCCAGCCCACACTGTGATCTGTGAAATCAGGAACCGATGTTACCAATATACAAGGTTGGTTGATTGAAATTAAAAACTAGTTAAGAGAATTGTCGCTGCAAAGCAATTAGAGGGGGGGCTATGATCAATAGATAATGGATGTGCGATGAACACAAATAGATATGCTTTGTTCAAGTCACTCTGCGAACATAACTGACTTCAGTTAGATCTACAACAGAAGATAGAGGGGGAAAAGGTTTTAACTAACTAGTTATCCGTGAGCACCTACTAGATGTGTGGAACAATAACCAAACAAATTAGATGCATAATTACATGGCACACCAGTGATTCTGCGCACCGAGCGAGGAAGGATTGCCGGCCAGATGAAGCATGCGAATTGACTAGCGGAGCGTGAAACCTGTTAGACTACGCACAATGGGAATAACATAGGTATTAACATAGATACCACCTAAACAAAAAATGTGATGCGACAGCTAATTAATGAGAAAAGAGAGAAATTGAATAACATAGATAGTTACTCATACTATGAGTAACATAACACATACCAAAACAATATAAGTCTATAAACTAATAAATGAAAGGCTTAATATCACTACCCTATGTTAGTACTCATTGTGAAGGTAGTAACTAAGAATAGCAACATATGCATGATACTACTCTATGTTAGTTTTCATTGTGAATAGTCTTGGGTATTTATTTTTCTATTGAAACAGAGGTCGGGCTTGAGGTATTTATAGGGGAGCGGATAGGTTGGCACATCCATGAGGATACACGCAACGCAACACGCGATGATGGCGGCTCACGTGCGGCTCGGGTGCGAAGGCGGAGGTGCTCCGGCCAGCACATGGCAGGGACAGTGAGGCTGTCAAGGTTTATTTGGGCCTCATGTCAATCAACTGGGCAGGCCCATAAAGGAGAAACAATTTAGTTTTTTGTGTAGCTTTCTGGCTGGTCTTTAGAAGTTTCTGGAGCTTCTAACCGGTTTTTTCGTTTGAATTTTTATCTATTATTTTAATATTCACAAAATTTTAAATTAGTTAAATTTTCAATTTGTTTTGCACATTTTCCAAAACAACGGAAAAAGTCATGTGCGCAAACAATTTGCAAATTTATGAACTTTTTTATTTCATAATTTGTTCTGAATTTGTGAACTTTTTTAATCCATGTACATTTTAAAAAATGCTGAAATTTTTAAACTTTTTTGTAATTTTAGAGCCATGTTTTTTTCAAAGTCAATGGTCATGGACCGAGCGGGTGAACAAAGGAGCCAGCCAACGCAACGGACGGACGCTTGACCGCCTAGCCAACCAGCACGTGTTGGGCCAGCCCATACAATGGGCGCTGTTTCAAAAACGGCGCGTCAAGCGCCGCTTGCGATTTCTCATACAACGCCTAACAAAAATAAAAGTAAACATCACCCATGTATAAATGTTTGTCTAGCTTTACTAAATGCACAAATACAAACTGACGTGTTGTTCTCATCTCAAGCTTGCGACCAGCCCTCTGGCGGTCATCTAGCGCCTCCCCTCCGCTGAGTGACGAGTCTATTCAGTGTTTTGATTTTCGTTTTGTGTTTTTTCTCGCCACAGGCCGAGATGGCCGAATTTCGGTCATTTTCAAAAAAATTGGTTGAAATTTGACCAAAATTTGACCAGCATTTGACTGAAATTTGATTAAAATTTGACAAATTAACCAAAAATCATTCTTTTCAGCCGATAGATATTTCTCGCCCCAGGCCGAGATGGCCGAAATTCAAATCCCTGAGTCTATTAGGGAGGCTTTAATAGGCGCAAGCCTATCCTTCAGAAAACATATTTTAGCTAAATATCCACTTAACAATTATGTTGAGGTGTTTTAGATACAACAATTGCATTGTACTCCCTCCGTTCCATAATATAAGTCTTTTTAGTGATTTCATTAGAGGACTACATACGGATGTATATAGACATACTTTAAAGTATAGATTCACTCATTTTGCTCCGTATGTAGTCCTTTAGTGAAATCGCTTAAAAGACTTATATTTAGGAACGGAGGGAGTAATTAGTAATTAGTCTTAATAATTTGATGATGAACCTACCCTTCAGTTGATTCTAGATTCGCCATGCCTCCACTCACGACCTCTCAATCATCGTGGTGAGAAGTGTCACCGGATCTCACACATGCCAACTTGCGTAGTTCTAGGTTTACGATCCTAGTAGCTTAGGTTTTTGGTCGTTTGATGTCTTGGTTCTGGTGACAACGACGATGATGATGAATCAATAAGCAGTAGACGATCCTTAACATGACGATATGTGTTATGGTGGGTGGATCCCTCTGCTAGAATCTTCAAGTGAGGATGGTATGATGGGGTCGACATCCCGGCCCTTTAGTGGACTTGTGTCCTCCCACTCCATTTTTGCAATGGCGTTCGCTCTAGCATTTGCGTGGAGCACAAGAGGTTGTTCAGGAGCGGGTGCCGACAATGATCAACATCAATGACAAATGGAAGACAATGTATTCGTGGTTGAAGGTTGCCATTTCAGGTTTGCTCCTAGAACATCATTGCACGGGCGTGCCAGGTTGGAGTCTGTCTTGTTCTTAGTGTGTCACGCATCCTCACAAGAATAAAAGTTTGTCACCATGTCCATCAAAGTCGGCTTGGTATTGGGCATGATCTTCCCCGCGTATGTGGTGTGGTGAGGTGCTCATTCGACAAGCCATGCTTGAAAGTAGTGATGGCCTCGGCTTAATCACAATCCGTGATTTCATTTCTTCTTGTTCTTCCGGAAACATGTTCAGAAGCCGCAAACTGATTTGCCTTTTTCTTGAGCCAAGTGTCCCAAGTCGCAAGTATCAGCAGGCCGGGTGTACGTGCCCTTGAAGTTGGCTATGAATTCAGCTTGTAAGTCATCCCAGTTGGAGGTCATCGTCGACCTGGATCCAAGGATGTTTAACCAGGCTTGGGTTGATCCCTTCAGCATAAGGGGTAAGCATAAATGTTTGTCAGCGTGCCAAAACTCGTCATCAGGGGCCCGCGGCTGAGGCGCGATGTTGTATATCGTATATTCCCGCATCGTCCTGATAAGAGGACCACAATTGAATTAAGATGAAAAATCCTTTTTTCATACAAGATCAAAAAATATATAATACCGATTAATACATAACATAGTCTCAGAGTCCCAATCGACTGACAGGCCCTGTTTGAAACCACAATACATTATGATAATCTGAATTATAAAGATGGATTATATAATCTCGTTTATAAAAGTAATCTAGGTGAGCATGATTAAAGGCCAGATTATATAAACTGTAATTCAGGATTTACATCGCATAATGACATGTTTGCCCTCTGTTTTTTTTAAAGAGGAGGGTGGCGGTGACAGGAACGTAATTATCTCTAACTTTATAAGGGTAATGGGTCATTAGCAATCCATAATCTGATTTTAGCTGGTGTAGAGTACATTGTGAGTTTGTAATAATCTGTCCATCCAGTTTTACAATCTACACCATAATTTGTCCTGTTTGGAGACATAATAGATTAAAAAATTGAACTATATAATATGAGTGGTTCCAAACAGGACCTTAACAAAATTATTTTAAAAACAATACATGCACCTCATCATGAAACGAATGAAGTAAATGATGGATAGTCCACCAAAAATGTTAAATCTACAAAAAATTATACTTCCTCCGTCACGGTTTAGAAGGCATGTTTGGAAAATCTCTAGGAACAAGGTAGTCATCGATTGGTTGTGAGATGTAGTAGGTGTAGATGCTAATGCGCCTAATCAACTGAGAAAATACTAGTACTACTTCGTGAGCAGCAAATTGAGAGGGCGCATGCATGAGTAGTATTAGTACTAATTAATAAGAGTAATTGCTTTCGCGCCTTAAACCTTGTCTATTTTGGAAACGCACGCAAGTTTAACTGTGCCTTCTAAACCGTGACGGAAGGAGTACATAGTTACGCGCTAATTATGATTCTTTCTTTCTAACTAGTAAACATGCCCGTGCAACGCACGTCTTGATCAAAGCAGTCCATTAAATTTAATATGAGTATTGAATTCTGAATTCATATTCTAGAAATTTCGAAAAAAATGATAGAATACTATAGCATGATGATCTCTGCCTCTCGAAAGGTCATGTTTAATACAAACCCCATTACTCATCATTTTACTATGTTATGTGAGGTTCAATCAGATCAAAAAGAAATCTAACCCATTTAGAAATCACAAAACTATGGTAAAGATTTCAGGAAGTTCTCTTGGGTTAAGGTAAAAGAAAAATGTAGGAATGTGAAAGAACAGATCTAAAGTGGACAACATATTGAATTAATGTGAAGATAACAATCGGAATCTAACTTTCAGTTCTAAAAATTATAAACTGTGTAATCTGAAACATGTAAAGTATGCAATATAAAAAGTGTTACTTCTATAGAGCGACCGAAATGACGGCGGCACACACATCCTCGCCGGCTACGGCACGACTCTCATGCCCCCGCCTGTTGCGGATGCACTCGGTACCCGTGTCAGTGCATAGTGGAACTGAGACTTCCGCATCCTCAACGGTGGTAGGAACCCGCGCTTCTCCCCATTATTAATAATCCTGAAATCTGGACCAACCATTAGAAAAACATAATATCAATTGAACAAACGGTTCATTTTTATCCAAGTCTATTCAGAGTACAAGTACTTACCTCAGCCTTTTGAGGATGTCTATATCTGATTGGGTTTGATGCATGGACTTCTAATCTCCTTGCCAATCTTCCTCTTTATGGTTAGTAGTCCTAATTTTCGTGTCTCACTTTAAACTCTTCATACTGCGATTCTATCTTGTTTGAGGCCAAACTTCTCTACATTCACATGAGTATTTAGAGCTACAATTAAACTGAGAAAGCAATTGCACAAAATGATAGAAATATAAATGATACAGTTCTCAATACATATCAATCTAGTCCTTAGTAATGACCATAGCAGTTACTATATTTAGATGACAACTGAGGTATATCACGATGCTATAGGGGAAAAAGATCGCAAACTGCAAACGCAAAATACTTGTGTTTCCATAGTAACCGGAGTGACCCATCCTATGTGTAATTAAACTTCAAACTATACATTAGAAATAAAATTATTCGATGCAGATGTCAAATACAGATACCGAATAGTCAAGTTACCTGGCATCATAGTAATCGAATTCACATAATGAAAATCATGGAAGTGCTAAGAAAAGTGATTCCATTAAGTATTGTGATATGAAATAGTTGTGCTAGCTAAGATATTTAAGTGTAAGAAATGAACATGGTTCCTTGCAAACTCTATACACAACATGCCTGTTGTACGCTATTGAACTTTAGCTCCTTCATCCATTTTAGAGTCCTTATGCCTAAAAATAAAAGCACATGGTTATTGTTCATGCATGAAAATCTGATGGTTCTCCAAGGGGGAGACGTAATCAAACATCAATTCAGGAGCTATTATCAATATGAAAGTATCAAATAATAAGAAAAAAGAGAATATTGCTTACAAAAAATAATTATATACAATATGAACTCATGATATCTGCATCCTCACTTTTGGCACAAGTAGATCATATTTTAGTTGGCAACTATTAACAAAAATAGTGTTAGACTGCAGATTAATTCTACTTAACTGTTTAACACGTATGGACGCACATCCGAACTGCAAAAGAAAAAGAACAATAATTGTTGTAGCTACTTGTCGCACCTGCATCTATGTATAGAACAGAAAACAAATTTAGTCTGAAAACTGACTACTCATTTCTCCTCAAACCAAATAAAAGTGAAAGGATCATGGCCATATTTCCCTCTATTGACATGTCTAAATTGCTGTAAAAAAGAGAGAATAGACTCACTTGATTGAGCAATGAACGATCAAAGAATACAACTGCAAATACTCCAGGAATAAGGGCACAAGCATGGTGTCATACATGATTTGTCCAGTTACAACTAACATGGGGATTGGGAAACGCTAATAATTGGGCAGTTTCATGGAGTTGCATCCAGCCACCTAATCAACCTGCCTGGTTAATGAATTGAGCACAATTTTGGAAGAAACCAAACCTTGGCCCCAAAGCCAAAACGTAAAATCAACACGAATAGAGCAGAGGAGGGCAGAGGAGAGGAGACGGGGAACGGGATGGAGGCGCGAGGTTTGTACCGAGATCTTGTCGGCGAGGTGGGCGAGGTCGTGGAGGCCACTAGCTCCGCCGTCGCTGCTGCCGCGCGAGTCCCCGCCTCCGCCGCCGCCGCCCTCGAGGAAGCCGCTGACGAGCATGGACATGTCCATGTCGCTCTCGTGGCTCCCGTGTTGGCTCGCACTCCCGTGCCTGTCCCCCCTCCCCGTGTCCGCAGCCACAGGTCCCCCACCGCGACAGGCGACCCGCCCCTCGATGAAACCCTCGCCGTGGACGGCGGGGCCCACCTCCGCTGCTCCGCCTCCACCACCTCGCCCGGTGGCGACAGCGCCCCTAACTCCTTGGCCACCAACATCATCCCAACGATGAACTGCTGGTAGAACGTGCCCCGTCGGCAATGGCGACGGCGATGGTGCGATGTTTTGATGCACTTCGGCGAGGTCGGCGTGCAGGCACGATATGGTGCTGGTGGCGACGGAGGTTAAGAGGATGTGGGCACTAATCACGAAAGACAGGTGCAGGACGCGGGTGGAGTTTGGTATTCCCCTCTGCGGTGGAGTATGGTCAGCCAATGCTAATTGCTAAGAGCATCTCCAACAGCGGCGCAAAAAGGCGCGCGCGCGCTAAACATGCATTTTACCGCGCGCGGGACAGATTGGCGCGCTCCAGCGGCGGCGGGAAAACCGCGCGCGGGGGAACCGCTTGCGCGCGCGCGCGAAAAGGCGGCAGCTCGCGCGCAATTTTTACGGCGCCGCGTCCCGCGCGCCTATAAAAGGCAGCGCGCTGCCGCTCCCTCGCACCACCGCTCCGCGCTCTCTCTCCCTCTGCCTCTCGCGACGCCGCCGCCGCCCGCCGCCCCAGAGCGCCGCCACCGCTCCAGCTCGCCGCCCCCGACGCGCCACCATGCCGCCGCGCCGCCGTTCTGCGTCGGGCTACCGCGGCGTCCGCCAGCGCCCCAACGGCGGATTCTACGCCGAGATACGCTCCGGCGATCTCCGGCTTAGCCTCGGAACCTACGACACGGCGCACGAGAACGCCCGGGCGTTCGACGCGGCGGCGTGGCGCCTAGGCAGGCCGCGCCTCCAAATGAAATTCCCGGACGTCCACACGCTCCAGCAGGCGTTAGACCTCGCCCCGCCGCCTCGTCTAAACTCCGCACAAGACCGTGCGGAGCACACTGCGCTGCAGCGCCGCCTCCTCGTCGCCCAGGAGGACGAGCGGGTCATGGCGGAGTGGCGCCGGCGCCACCCGGAGGACGTCGCCTACGAGCAAGAATATTGGGCAGGGCGCCGCGAGGAGGACACGCGCCGGCGCCGCGAGGAGCGGTTGGACAGGCGTTGTCGGAAGGCATTGGCGTGTACGCAGGCCGACCTCGTCAATGCAGGCGGGTGGTCCTTCTTCACTGAAGAAGATGAGCGTTGGTTTGACATCTGGCTGTCAACCTCTGACGACACCAACGACGATGATGATGGTGCAGATGACTGGAGCGACTAGGATTAGTTTTTTTGTTTTCGAACTATCTAGCACCGAACTATCTATCTATGTTTTCGAACTACCTATCTAGTTGCAATCTATGTAAAATAACTTTGTATCCTTTTTATTTAATGCAATCTACTTTTAAAAAATGTTGTGCGCGCGCTGCATTTTTGGACACTGCTGGAGCGGCGCGCGCCCGCTGCATTATAGCGCGGCTGTTGGAGCCAGCGCCTATCCCTACGCTAAACCAGCCGGCGCGCGCGCTGTAAATACATTTTTTTGGCGCGGCGCGAAGCGTAGCTGTTGGAGATGCTCTATGTCCACCCAGGCGTGAGGTGCTAATTGGTTGGTGTGTGTTGTGGGGCGTTTTATGGGATGCACGTTGTGAAATTCTTGTTTGCTTGTTTATTAGTAGTATAGACTAATCTCTCCCTCCACTTGATTTTTAAGAAAGTGGGGCCTTAATTTACGTACGTGTAGCATTATGTTGGCGAGTCCATAGCCAAGGTGTAGCTTTTGACTTTCAACAGATCAAAACAACCACTAACACTTATTTCCGGAACCATATGCTACTCCAAAACACACAAGTAATTTTCACAATTGACGGACAGGTAAAACTCAAGACTACCGACGATGGAGTAATTAAGATCACCAGTTCACTAGGCGAGCACGGCGCGGTGTGAGCTCTCTGTTACGGCTGCCACCTCACCTGCGGGGAGGGACGAACCAAACAGGGTGACCGCCGGCGGCATGCCTGAAGACGGCTTTCCTGGACGCGACGCGGGTCCGGAGTTCGTGCACCCCACTCTCGTACCTGGAGCACTCCACGACGTCGTCGTCTCCGTCTTCATCCATGGCGCCGAACTCGGGCGCGAAGGACTTGAGCACGTAGTAGATGCGGCCGGGCTCCATGCATTGGTACTCCCGCGTCGACACGCGCCTCCCGTGGTTCATCACGACCAGCAGCGCCGCCTCGTCGCCGATGTCCTGCAGCTCGAGCCACCTGTCGTCACGCTCGTCGACGGCGAACACCTTGAAGCGCCGCGTCCGCAGGGCGTTGCCCTCGGTGAAGATGGCCACCGTGCTCACCACGAGAAGGCCCCCGTGGCCGCCGGCGTCGTCGCGCTCGGCGAGGTACCTGGCACCCTCGTAGTATGCCTGCTGCCGGAACGTCTCTTTGTGGAACTCCACGCACCGCTTGAACTCCCACGTCATGACCGGCCCAGTGACGAGCCGCGGCTTCAGGGTGGTGGGGCGGCCGCCGCCGTGCGCCGCCGGCTCCCAGGCCTCGATGGACCCGTCGCCGCGGGTCATTGTGTAGAAGGCGCCGTCGTGGTGGATGATGTCCTGGACTCCTGGTACCGCGTGGACGCCGACGTGCGCAGCGACGTCCAGCACTTGTCGCCGGGCCTCGCAAACGCCAGACCGGAGCCGCCGTTGTGGATCACCATCACGGTGAAGCTCTCCCGTCGGTCTCCTCCCGAGACGGCGAGCGCGGCCTTGTGGAAGAACTCGTCACGCATGGCCTGGATGGGCACCGCCTCGGGAGGCCACGGCCGGAGCTTCTTGTTAGGGCCCCGGATGTGTGAGCGGTACGCGTGATTGTCCACGGAGAAACACACGCCTCCGCCGTCGTCGTCGGCGGCGAGCAAGGGCCTGATGAACCCGCAGTCGAACGAGGTGATGTCCGGCAGCGGGAGCCGCCTGCCATCGGCGACGGGCTCGAGGAGAGACGCTCCGCACGCCCTGTCAACGACGACGAGCCAGCCCCGGGACTAGTGGGGATGACGCGGTGGGGCCGCGCGCCGCCGGCTTCGCTCCCAAGGTAGACCGTGACTAGTGGGGATGGGGCCTTTAGCCCCGGCCCGTAAGGGGCTTTAGTCCCGGTTCACCAACCGGGACTAAAGGGTCGGGACTAAAGGCCTAACCTTTTCGTCCCGGCCCTCTTACAAGCCGGGACAAAAGGTGCTCCACGTGGGCGTCTCGTAGCGCTCCAGGGGCAGGCCCTTTAGTCCCGGTTCGTTACATAGACCGGGACTAAAGATTTTCAGATTTTGCTGGTTTTAGATTTTTTTTTAATGAAATTATTTTTGGGTTTTAGGGTTTAGGTGTTCGGAAGATTAACGTGATGCCTCGTTTGGTGTTCGGTAAGAAGAGGAGATGGCCGTGTACTATATAAGAAGAGGAGATGAATATGAATATCAATCATGATAAAAAAGAATGACGGGTAAAAATAGAGGTTTGAATGTTCATTGCTTACGTCGAATCTGTGATCCTTGTGCTCAGAGGTAAACGTGCGAATGGTCTCGCAAACATAGTATCCGTATAGATGCGTTCCCCGTGGCTGCTGGTCGCACTTTACGAGAATAGAATATATATAATCAAAATAATAATGTAGCATCATAAATGTATTGAAAATTAATAGAAGTATATCATACTACTACTTACCTGAGCCGCTCTAAAGGTCAGCTTCTCATGAAAGTTACCGGGAGTCACGCACTTGAACCGCTTCCAAACCCTGCCCGACAAGGATAATGATTTGCTAAGTTTTTCATTAATTGATATATCAGAAAATCATCGAAAGAGACCAATAGAGCGCAAGAATGATTAAAATTACCATTGGAGCATGTCCTGCAGGCTTTGGAACTGTTCCAAGGGTCTCGATAATGGGTCGAAGGCATCAACTCTTCCCTTATCAATTTGAATGTCCAACAGAATCCAATGGAAGCTGCACATGTATGTGGTCACATATATATATCAGTAACTTATCAATTACACTTATAAGTGAATGGACACAACAGAGTAAAGACCCTCACCTGAAGTTGTATGGAAACAGTATGTGGTCACATAAATTTTGATCTATTAGAAACTTTAGAAGGTTTTCCTCCGTCTCCTTGGGATAATTAGTTAGCGTCGCTATATGTATTTTATCTGGGTCAATAAACCCAATATTTAGGATGCTCTTACTTTTACAATCCAGAATCTTCATTCTGCATAATAGAGTACAAGTTATATATAGACAATGAATTGAAATAACTAAACAAGTTATATGTAGACAACGAATTGAAAAACTTACATGCAATAGCAACTCATAAGCCAGAACATCTTCAACCGAGACACCCCATTCAGCCGCCCACTTCTTTGCTATTTCAAAAGCTTGCCCCTGCACCGGAGGGGGAACATTCTCGGTTAACACCTTGAGGGGTGGGATCGACTGTTTGGCCTGTTGTCCAAGCTGAGGAACGTCTGATTTTTTCTTGCTTGTAGTTGAACTTGATTTTCTCCCACTTGCACTTGCACGTGATCTGCTCTTTTTCACTTCCTTCTGCAATGTGCGTGTATAGTCATCAGGCTTATGGTGTAAGTCATAAGGTCTGATATAGGAAGATTAGCATGACGTACCTTTGGGAGGGGCGACAGTTTGCGCTTTGGGGTGCTCTTTGGCTTAGGAATCGTCGGCCGAGCGTTCTTGGTGGCACGCTCCCGCTTAGTAACCGGAGCGGGCGGCGGCAGAGACGAACGACCCAAGTCCGGCGGCGGTGATCGAGATGGACTCGTGTTGTGCTGGCCGACGTCATGTGGAGGGCTTGCACGTGATCTGCTCTTTTTCACTTCCTTCCGCAATGTGCGTGTATAGTCATCAGGCTTATAGAGTAAGTCATACTGTGATGGAAGGGGGTACGATCATAAGGTCCGATAGGAAGATTAGCATGACGTACCTTTGGGAGGGGCGACCATTTGCGCTTTGGGGTGCTCTGTGGCTTAGGAATCGTCGGCGGAGCGTTTTTGGTGGCACGCTCCCGCTTTGTATCCGTGGCAGGCTCAGGCTTTGTATCCGGAGCAGGCGGCGGCGGAGCGTTCTTGGTGGCACGCTCCCGCTTTGTATCCGTGGCAGGCTCAGGCTTTGAATCCGGAGCGGGCGGCGGCGGAGCGTTCTTGGTGGCATGCTCCCGCTTTGTATCCGTGGCAGGCTTAGGCTTTGTATCCGGAGCGGGCGGCGGCGGAGACGGACGACCCAAGTCCGGCGGCGGTGATCGAGATGGACTCGTGTTGTGCTGGCCGACGTCATGTGGAGGGCTTGGAGGTAATGGAGGTGTAGGTGACCTGCGACGACTCGGAGGCGGTGTTGTCCTTGGGGCCGAGCCTGGAAGCTTGATGTAGTTCTTGTCGCATAGGATGACTCCACCCAGTACCTCTCCGAGTGTCCTCTCATCTTCGGGTCCAGCTATGTCGAGCTCCATATCATGAAACCCCGTCATGATTTCATCCACCCCGACTTTAGCAAAGTCAGCTGGAATCTCACGGCCATGCCAGCGTGCATCAAGGCCAGAAGATAAAGCTTGTCCGACGGCCACCTTCATGGATATGTTCTTAAATTTCTGATGGAGTTCACATGATGTTGACTCCTTGATTCCATCCACGGGGTAGCCGGGACCGCCCTCTATCATTCTTCGTGCATCGTCGGGCGGGGCCTCAGATTCAGCCATGCTGTTTTTCCGCTTAGATGGGGCGCCGATAATATCAAGTGCAGGATCTTCCTGGCGCACTACTCCTCTAAGCTCATCAATCTGCTTCTGTTGCTCGTTAATCCTGGCAAGCAACTGGTTGAACTTGTCATTCTCCTCATCCTGCTGCCGCTTCTTTGCTCTCTCTCGGCTTCTGTAAGTGTCTTGGTCTCTAGCAAACCCAAGCCACCACGGGTAAGATGGACCGAAGCCTCACGTTCGTCCCCCATGTTCGTCATTGCCGAGGACCAGTGTGAGCAAATCTTTATCTCTATCTGCAGTGAACTTTCTTTGTCCCTCCTTAATTTCTTTCACTATCCTTTCTCAATTCTCACTGGGTATCCTAAGATTGTCATTGCAGATGAGGTCCCCTGTTGTTTCGTTGTACGACCCACCATGCGCAAGGAACCAATTTCTTGCTCTCAATTCCCACTCATCACGGAGTGGTTCAGGTACGATGCCTTTATCTATCAGATCTTGCTCTTTCTTTTCCCACTTTGGGATGGCAATCTCATAGGCCCCTGGCCCCAGCTTGTGGTGATATTTCTTCTTGTCGGCATTTATCTTGTTCTTTTCTGATAATGCCTGGGCATCTTCTGACTTCTTGTACTTTTGAAATTCCTTCCAGTGATTCGCCTGCTTGGCTAGATACCCCTCGAATACTGGCACTTTCTTTGTCTCCAGATAGTTTTTTCATAGCTTCTTCTTCCAGCTACGGAACAGTTCGGCCATCTTCTTTAGAGTCCACTGCTTGACTTTGGCCCTCAGTTTGTCTGTGGCGTCTTCATTCTCACATTCTGGCAGGTTGAAATGTGACATGAGATCATTCCAAAGATTATCTTTGTACCTTTCGGCGACATAGTCACTATCGGCTGCCCCTTTGCGCTTGTTCCACTCCCGAACGCTGATCGGGACGTGATCCCTAACGAGAACTCCGCATTGCTTCTTGAATGTGTCAGCAGCATTCTTAGGAAGCTTGGGTTCGCCCGTAGGCATTATCACCTCAAAGGTGTAATGCGTCCGTGCATCCAACTTTCTAGTTGGGCCTCGTTTCGTAGATTTGGTCGATGTGGAGGCCTAAGAGGGAGAAACATTCGTCAAATGAATGTATATGTATACAATATAGAGCTATCTCCAATATTTTTCACATATTACAAGTGATTGTCGAACTTCATATGTATACCTCGTCGGACTTTATTATTTCTTCACCGGCTTCTCCACCGGCTTCTCCATCAGTGGAGCTATCACCTTCTCCGTCATTGGACCTATCTCCTGCCCATCGGCTTCATCTTCGTGTCGCTCGACCTCCATTCCATATCCGGAGTCGTTTAGATATGACGTCGGAGATTCGGCTGGTTCAACGTCGGGGCCGTCTTTGATTATATCTTCGAGAAGTTCTTCCTCTTCGAGGTTCCTCATATGTGGATCCATAGTTCTGCAAAAAACGGACATTTGATTAACTAATAAACTAACAAACTAGCCGGGCGGAAACTTCGAAGGCTCGTTTTATATAGGAGGACCTTTAGTCCCGGGTCTTGGCTAGAACCTAAACTCTAAAATACCAGCCGGGCGGAGCCTAGTCCCGGACACTTAAGCATATACAATAGCAAAATTAAACTAGTTCTATTAATTTTCTTGCTAAAAATAAACTATTAACACTTAAGCATATACAATAGAAAAATTAAACTATTAACACTTAAGCATATAAAATAGCAATAATCTAAGAAACACTATTAACACTTAAGCATATACACTATACAATAGCAAAATTAAATGACAAAAAAATATTTCTTCTTCTTCTAACCCTAAACTAATTTTTTCTCTTCTTCTATTTCTCCTCTTCTTCTACTTCTTCTACTTCTACTTCTCCTCTTCTTCTACTACTTCTCCTCTCCACTTCTTCTATTTTTCCTCTTCTTCTCCTCTCCTCCTCTTCTTATTCTCCTTTTTCTTCTTTTCTTCTCCTCCTCTTCTTATTCTCCTTTTTCTGCCTTTCTTCTCCTTTTTCTTCCTTTCTTCCCTTTTTCTTCCTTTCTTCTCCTTTTTCTTCCTTTCTTCTCCTTTTTCTTCTTTGCTTGTGCTGGCCGGAGTGTTGGGGAGGAGGGGGCGTGGGGCTTACAAGCCGGAGGTGTCGACGGCGCGCGGCGAGGAGGACCGCGACGCGCGGCGAGGAGGACGGCAGGCGGCGGCGAGCAGGACGGCAGGCGGCGGCGAGCAGGACGGCGGGCAGCCTGACGGCGTCGTCGAGTTCGTCGCTTGCCGCGCCGGGCAGGAGAACGAGAGGAAGAAGAAGAGAAAATGGACGATTTGGGTTTGAAATTTTCTAACTCCCGCTTATACAGGTGGATCTTTAGTCCCGGGTGGAGCCACGAACCGGGACTAAAGAATCCTTTAGTCCCGGGTGGAGCCACGACCCGGGACTAAAGACCCTTTTTCGGCAACCAGAAGGCGGGAAACAGGGGCCTTTAGTCCCGGAGCGTGGCAGGAACCGGGACTAAAGGGGGTCTTCAGTCCCGGGTGGAGCCACGACCCGGGACTGAAGACCCTTTTTCGACAAACCAGAAGGCGGGAAACAGTGGCCTTTAGTCCCGGGGCGTGGCACAAACCGGGACTAAAGTTTTGCCTATATAAACCCTCACCCCTGCCCGCCATATCCCCGGTTTTTTGGTTGTTGAAGTGTGACCATGTCATGCTCTTGCCACTCTAGTTCATGCACATGACGTGTTCGATGAAATGCCCGAGCCACTCTACTTAAGCTTTTTCCTCTCCAAGCTCGACCTCCAAGCTCCATTTTCCTTAATATTTGTCTAGGTTTGGCCATGCACCAACTGCGAGCACCACCGTGGTGAGCCTCTTGTTCTTATCTTCTCTTTAAAATCAAAAAAATCTTACTTGTATGATTTAGATACATACTTGTATAAGTTACTTACTTTCATTATTTTTTGTTATTATATAGTGCGATAGTTTTGGTATCCGCCTCCGTCGGCCCTCGTCCTGTCTATGATTCGGATGTGGTATGTATTATCTTTTATAACTATTTGTTTTATTTAGTGTTTATGACAATTATGACGACCAATGTGACATATATTTTTTTAATCTAGGAGGTATGTGAACCGGAAATTCCAACGCACATAAAAATTCTTGTCGAGAAGTTAAATTTGACGGAAAAAGAAAACAAATACTTGAAGAAAAAATTGAAAATAATTGAGGATAAGAATATGGAACTGGAGTTGCATGTCGCCGATGTCATCGATGATCGCAAGATGAAGATCGATGCGATGCGGTTGAAGATGGATGCAATGCGCTTGAAGATGGATGAAATGCGCTTGAAGATTAGGAATATTAGAAAATATGCCATTGATAAAGAGGCTTGGTATCATTATGCTTTTGGGTCAATTGTTACCTTACTTGCGATTTTGATCGCGTTTGTTGTTGCATTTAAATGTTTTACATAGTTGTATGTTGTTTTATGAGAGAACTTTATGTATTTATTTTTTGCAATAATAACATTTGATCACTACTGTTCTTTGGCTTTAATGTGATGATGAACTTGTATTAATTTGGTCATATGTTCTGCAATGGTCTTTTGAACTTATTTGAACTCCATACTTTTTGTGTGCTCAAAATGCACCATTCAAAGGCACATCACAAAATTTTAACAATTTCTGACTTCATTTGGTATATTTCGTGCATTTACTTATTTATTTTTGAGCTAGTTGACCCTGAAATTGAAAAGCACTACAAATGAACTCTGAAAATGTTGAAAGTTGGCATGCTATCATCATTTCACCCACATAGCATGTGTTAAAAAGTTGAGAGGGCTACGACAAAACTGGATGCACTTCGTGTACAAAACGGACAATCTCTCTCGAAGTATCACGGTTTCGAACGAGAACTCATCTCTTACAAAGGGATTTTATTTTTTTGAACTTATTTGAACTCCATACTTTTTGTGTGTTCAAAATGCACCATTCAAAGGCACATCACAAAATTTCAACAATTTCTGACTTCATTTGGTATATTTCATGCATTTACTTATTTTTTTGAGCTAGTTGACCCTGAAATTGAAAAGCACTACAAATGAACTCTGAAAATGTTGGCATGCTATCATCATTTCACCCACATAGCATGTGTTAAAAAGTTGAGAGGGCTACGACAAAAATTGGATGCACTTTGTGTACAAAACGGACAATATCTCTCGAAGTATCACGGTTTCGAACGAGAACTCATCTCTTACATGGATACTATGAAAATGAAAAGTGTTTGAAATTTAGTACATTGTATACATGCATTATATAAAAGGTTTAATACATTATTACATTATTGCACCAATATTCCTATCTATTATTTCTGTTTTCTTCTGGGTCGTAGCCATGGAGAATCTTCATCATTGAGTAGGATGCTTGGGTCAGTTTTCATTTTGAAGGGCGGAATTTCATGAAACTTATTATAATCTTCTGACATGTCTGTCTTGTCATCTACTCCCACGATGTTTCTTTTCCCTGAAAGAACTATCTGGCGTTTTGGCTCATCGGACGATATCTTCTTTTGCTGATTTCTTTTTCTCGTTAATGTAGACATGTTCTTCACATAGAAAACCTGAGCGACATCATTGGCTAGGACAAATGGTTTTTCCAGGTACGCAAGATTGTTGAGATCCACTGTTGTCATGTCGTACTTTTGGTCTACAACTACCCCGTCTCCTGTCAGCTTCACCCATTTGCACCGAAATAAAGGGATCTTAAAAGTAGGACCATAGTCAAGTTCCCATATCTCCTCTATGTACCCGTAATATGTTTCCAAACAGTGCCCATTCTCGTCTGTTGCATCAAAGCGGACACCACTATTTTGGTTGGTGCTCTTTTTATCTTGGGCAACCGTGTAAAATGTATTCCCATTTGTCTCATACCCTTGGAAAGTACATATAGTCGAAGATGGTGGCCTGGCCAAACGGTACAGCTCATCTTCAACGGTGTCGTCATTCATGAGATGTGTCTGCAACCAACTGCCGAAAGTCTTCTCGTGTTCCCCTTTAATCCAAGAGTCAGCCTTCCACGGGTTTTCGGAGCATAGAATATTCTTGTGTCTCACGATATACGGAGCCACCATAGTGGAATTGTGTAGAACTGTGTAGTGTGCTTGAGAGAAAGAATGCCCGTCCATACATACTTTTGCTTTCCTTCCTAGTGTGCCTTTTCCTGTCAGCCTACCCTCATACCGAGATTCAGGAACACCAATCGGCTTAAGGTCAGGAAGAAAGTCCACACAAAACTCAATGACCTCCTCTGTTCCATAGCCCTTGGAGATGCTTCCTTCTGGCCTAGCACGGTTACGAACATATTTCTTTAAGACTCCCATGAACCTCTCGAAGGGGAACATATTGTGTAGAAACACATGACCGAGAATTCTAATCTCTTCGACTAGGTGAACTAGGAGGTGTGTCATTATATTGAAGAAGGATGGCGGGAACAACAACTCAAAGCTGACCAGACATTGGACCACATCAATCTGTAACCCTGATAGACTTTCTCGATCGATTACCTTATGAGAAATTGCATTGAGGAATGCACATACCTTCACAATTGCCAGACGAACATTTTCCGGTGGAATTCCTGTCAATGCAACCGGAAGCAATTGCGTCATAAGCACGTGGCAGTCATGAGACTTTAGGTTTTGGAATTTTTTGTCTTTCATATTTACGATTCCCTTTATATTCGACGAGAAGCCAGTCGGGACCATGATACTGAACAGGACTTCAAAGAAGATTTCCTTCTCTTCCTTAGTAAGAGCGTAGCTGGCACGCCCTTGAAACTGCCCTGGATGCATGCCATCTCTTCCTGTATGATGTTCCTGGTCCTCCCGTGCTTCCGGTGTATCTTTTGACTTCCCATACAAGCTCAGGAAGCCTAGAATATTCACGCAGAGATTCTTCGTCAGGTGCATCACGTCGATTGCCGAGCGGACCTCATGGACTTCCCAGTAGGGTAGCTCCCAAAATATAGATTTCTTCTTCCACATGGGTACGCGCTTATCAGGGCCGTTAGGAACAGGTTGGCTGCCAGGACCCTTTCCAAAGATTACTTTTAAATCTTTGACCATATCAAATACTTCAGCACCAGTACGGATGACAGGCTTCCCCCGGGGTTCTGCCTTGCCATTGAAATGCTTGCCTTTTTTCTTTAAGAGATGCTTGGGCGGAAGAAAACTACGATTGTACGGATACATATTCTTCCTACAGTTGTCGAGATATATACTTTCTGTCTGATCCAAACAGTGCGTGCATGCATTGTATCCCTTGTTTGACTGTCCTGAAATGTTACTAAGAGCAGGTCAATCATTGATGGTTACGAAAGCAACGCTCGAAGGTCAAATTCCTCTTGTTTGTGCTCGTCCCACACACGTACACCTGGTTCGGCCCACAGCTATAAAAGTTCATCCACTAATGGCCTTAGGTACACATCAATATCGTTGCCGGGTTGCTTTGGACCTTGTATAAGCACTGGCATCATAATGAACTTCCGCTTCATGCACAACCAAGGAGGAAGGTTGTAGATACATAGAGTAACGGGCCAGGTGCTGTGACTGCAACTCTGCTCCCCAAAAGGATTCATGCCATCTGTACTCAGACCTAACCATAAGTTCCTTGCGTCAGCTGCAAATCTCGGGAACTCTCTCTCGATTTTTCTCCACTGCCGACCATCAGCGGTGTGCCTCAACTTATCGTCTTTCATACGATCTTCCATGTGCCATCGCAACAACTTCGCATGATCTTTATTTCTGAACAGACGTTTCAACCGTGGTATTATAGGAGCATACCACACCACCTTGGCAGGAACCCTCTTCCTGGGTGGCTCGCCCTCAATATCACCAGGGTCATCTTTTCTGATCTTATACCGCAATGCAGTGCATACCAGGGATTTATCCATATTCGCGTACTTCTCACCGCGGTAGAGGATGCAGCCATTAGGGCATGCATGTATCTTCTGCACGTCTAATCCTAGAGGGCAGACAAGCTTCTTTGCTTCGTACGTGCTGGCGGGCAATTCGTTCTTTCTTGGAAGCATCTTCTTCATCAGTACCAGCAACTTTTCAAATGACGAGTCAGTCACACCGGTCTCTGCCTTCCACTTCAGCAATTCCAGTGTGCTACCCAGCTTCTTCTGGCCATCTTCACAAGTTGGGTACAACAATTTGTTGTGGTCCTGTAACATCTGCTCGAACTGCAACCTCTCCTTTTCCGTGTCGCAACCTCGCCATGCATCAGAAATGACCCGGCCAAGATCATCAGCGGGCTCATCTGGTTCCCGTTCTTCATCCTGATCTTCTTCTTCATTGTCTTCCATTGCGGTATCAGCATACTCAGGGAACATAGATCGGTAGTTTTCATCATCGTTCTCTTCTTCTTCGTCGTCGTCTTCCATCATAACTCCTCTTTCTCCGTGCTTGGTCCAAACATTATAGCCCGACATAAAACCGGACCGAAGCAGGTGGCTCTGAATGACTCTTGAGGAAGTGTAATCCTTCTCATTCCGACATTCAACACATGGACAAAACATATAGCCACCACCATGCTTGTTCGCATTGGCTGCATCTCGAAAAGAATGCACACCTTCTCTGTAAGCGGCTGTGCGTCGATCACCTTACATCCATGGATGGCTCATCTCTGCGTTATACAACAGTATATCAAATACAATCACGATCCTAAAAATTAGTACCGCACGGTCTAAATGAGGAAATATAGTTGCTAACCTTTTAGAATAAGTAGAAATAAAGAGGAAGAGGTTTAAGCGTGGCTCGAGCATCTCATATCATAGTTGTGTTCGGTGAACTGAAGCGGCATCGCTCTAACCCACATTTCAACAAACACCTCTAGTGCATCAAAAAAAGTGGAGAGCAAGCACCCACCCACAATCCTCCATCCAAGAAAAATGCAACGAAGTGGGGAGAGGGGGCATGTGCTATATATAGGCAGAGGACTTTAGTCCCGGTTTGAGACACAAACCGGGACTAAAGGTGGCGCACATGCGGGCTGCCCACCGCGTAGCCCTTTAGTCCCGGTTTGGGACACGAACCGGGACTAAAGGCTCCTTACGGGCCAGGACTAAAGCCTCGAGGGAGGCATTGAGAATTGGGGCGACGTGGCCGGGCCTTTAGTCCCGGCCCAGAGGCAGGCCGGGACTAAAGGGTCCCGGCCAAAGGCCCGTTTTCTACTAGTGCGTCTTCTTGACCTCGCCTGCGCGATCGGAGAAGTCGACAGCGGTGGCGCCGGAGCGGAGGGACACGAGGTGCAGGGCGTGGCGGTTGAGCCGAGCGCCGGTGGCGCTCGACGCGCAACGCCACGGCATGCAGACGGCGGCGAACGCATCGCGGTCGCGTTTACCGTCGCCTACGCGTTGTGCGATGTCCTCGAGGAGGTCAGGCAGAAGGGTGGACCAGTCGGAGGCGGCAGCGGCGCTAATCATGCTTCCTGGAGAACGAGATGGAGACGAACGCGGCGGCGGTGCTCTTTGAAACCGTAATTGTAGGTTACCACGGAATCCTAACGTTGAACTGCTTATTTAATTGTGGAGGCCCAATTCATCTTGAAAGGAAAGTCCAATGGTTCAGTCCGTGATCAGCCCGTGAGCCTTGCCCAACAGGTATGTCATCACCTAACATACATACAGTCTTCTCACCCAAAAAAAAAAACTAACATACATAGTAATGTATAGATCCTTAACAAAATAAATAAATATAGATATGTTTGAAGTCCCAAAAATAATAAGTGTCTAATGAAGGATACCTATACAAACAAGTGAAAAGGCCAATAAGAAAAGTTTATAAATTGGAAAATCTAACTGACAAATGTTTGCTCACTGCGCTTAGGGAGAGACCACACGCCTTCGACGCTCTAGAGCTTAGTGACAAGGAGGGATGGATATTGTAGAGAAGCAAATAAGAGTGAAGGAGAAGGTCGATCGCGCTGGTCGAGGAAACCAGAACCAATGCCTCGCTTGGTGTTTTAAGCTGTGTGGACCGCCCACAAATGAACCAAAGGAAACCCCCTTCTGGTTTTCATATAGGTCAGACCAAAAAATATAGCCGGTTGATCTCGTGGCAAGCGCTTGTGTTCGTATTAAATCGGAAATTAAGTGGATATGATGGTCACCCGTCTGGTTTTTCAAACTACGTCTGCCAAATAATTGGTCACGTGACGGGGAGCACCCTCGAGATTAGAGGGATTGCTTTATCAGGACACCGTTCCCCTCTTCATCAGATTGCTCGATAAAGACACGGATTGTATGAAAAGCGAAATACGAAGAAGGAAGGGGGGAGGAGGAGATGACGATTCATCACGGGGCACGGCCCATGGACACAGCATAAAGTCATGCTCAAAATGAGAAACACGGGCAAGAAGGAAAGAGGAGGGCTGCCTGAGAGACATGTCCATATGGGTCATGCCTAACATCCTGCACATCTGCACGTGTTTTTGGCATGGATGGGATCGGTACCGCACACGAAAAAGGTTCCGGCCGGCCTTCGACCCGCCATCAATAGATTTTTCTTGTGTATTTACTGTTCTAAAATCATTGTATATTTGTGTTACTATTTAAAGATTTTTTTTTATATTTTGTACACCAAAACCGTCCGACATAGCCAAAATGAACCGCGGGTCGGCTCACAGCCACACCGTGTGATGTGAAAAATATGGTTCATACCTTTTGTTTTTAAAAAACTGAAACAAATTATGCAAGTAGTAACAATGTTATGTGTATGTGTGTAGAATTTTAGGATGAAAAACATTGAAATCTAATATGTACAAAAATAAATAAATTCATGACATGTGAGGATGAATAATATCATGTGTTGAAAAGTTTCAGATTTGTCTTGTTGTACATTGCTCATTTCATCATATTTTGCCTTTAGAATTTACAAACATGTGTGTTATGCCTTCATGTATATCTGTGTTTTTTTTTTAAATTTTGAAACATAAAAAGTATGAAGTTTGAAAAATAAAACCAAAGAAAAAAGAACATGGAAAGAACAGGAAAACATGACTCAAATAGTGGAAAAGGGACACATGAAACCAGAGAAGAAATTGGACAAATAGTGAAAACCTCGACAAATAAAAACAGTAGTGAAAGAAACAACTATAATGTCTGGGTGGCCCGATCACGCCATATGCCCTATCTGAGGGAAACATACATTTCATGATAACCAAGATATAGATCATGTGCCAACTAGCTGTCTTCAACACATAGCCCGTTAGCCTGGTCATAAAACCAAAAACCAAACCAGAAGAGACCGAGGTTGAGACCAAACCCGTAAAGACCGAACCCGAAAGGGTTAAATAAATTTAGTCCTCAAAACTATAGGATCGAACTAGTTAGTTACGGTCTAATCAGTTCCGATTTCTACTAGGCGTCCTTTGCATCATTTATAGGCAAAATGGGTAAGTAGCACACACACCCAACCTACATTGCTTTCCTAAGTGGGCTGAGCCATCAGGTTAGCGCTTTGATACATTGGTTTGTAGGAGCGAAGTATATCTATCAGAGGCCGCGAGCGCGTGCGGCGGCGCGTGGCGGGGGTGGGGGTGAATAGTAGTTTTTAAAATTTCTTCCAAACCCGAGCAATGGAGTGAATAAAAATATACTACATCTAGTGAATGATAACTTGCAACATAAATTAAACGAATGCATCAAAGAGAATCACATGATTGAGACTTATCACCCAACACAGAATGAATGAAAAACAAGTGCAGAGATGACCAGTTATGCTTGGTGGTGACTAAGAATTTGGTAAACCAGTTTGCCCTTCTGCAAAAGGACTACATCTGGTTGGACTAATTTTACTATGTATGTAATCTTATATATAGGAACAAATGGAGTAGGATATATGAATAAATGATTCTACGAAAAAGGGAGAAAGTTTTTGGTTGCAACAACTGATGCACATGCACTGTGTCACTTCTCAACCCTTAAGAAGGTGAGAGTGATCTTTCAAGAGCTATCAATTAATTATTGATCTTGGATTCTTTCAACTATAGGAGTGACTATGTGTCCCGTGACACAGCCGGCACGTCAAGCCATTGTTATATAAATGAGTCACCCAAGTAGGTTTCAGGTTAGTTTGACCTTTACTTTGTTTTTTCCATTATTCTTATTTCATCTTTCCTTCTTATTTTCAAAAACATTGTAAATACAAATATTCCAAAACATAAATTAATTAATTTAAATAAAATTTAAATATAAAAATGTGATAACACAATTTATTTATTTTTCGAAAACATAACGGAATGTAAAATAATGGAGAGCTTTATATAATGTTGATAGCATTGAAAATACATGTTTATGACCTCTAAAAATGTTCCTGGCCGTGTATTGAAAAAATGTCTATGAAATCAATTTTCATTAATGATGTATTTAAAAAATGTTAAATATCTACAAAAACAGTATTCATTTAAAAAGGAAATGTAAAATTGTGTATGAAAAAGTAGACATAAAAAACATATATATGAAAAAATGATCATAATCTATTCAAAAAATGCTAAACATGTATAACAAAAGTTCTTATGTGCATAACAAATGTACAATGTATATGAAAAAGTAGATACCAAAATATATATTAAAAAATTAATCATGTACTTGCAAAATTTAAATATGCATAAATAAATATTCATGATGTGTAAAAAATATGTACAATGTTTATACAATTTTTTCCCTGCGCTGGATAGAAGGAAAAACTGAAAAAGAAAGATAAACGAAAGGAACCAAGGAAATCAATAAAAAGGAAAAAAGGGAAAAATAAAGCCAAAGAAAAGAAACAAACAATAAAACGAACGAGCTAATCTTTACCTAATAATAAAGAGGCTATTGCTTCCGTCGGAAAACCCACCGAGGTGATTTTACAAAAAAGCCCTTACTGTTTATGACATTAAACTCGTAGTATATATTAATTATTTTTTAAAAATACTCATATCTTTTAAACCGTAACTTCAAATTTAACATATTATACATGGAATTTGATTAGAAAAATATGTAGAATTTAAATATGATATTATTTTATCTGTTAAACGTTTAATAAAAATACTATCTAGGGTGCAATCTTAATAAATAAGTCATTATTCGTCTTTCTTTCATACCGGTACTCATCCGGGTTGGGAATGAACACGTCAACAAAATCAGGATTAGAGATGAAACTGAAGGTCATTTGACTGATTCTTTGTACGTATTAAATCTACATGCAAGCCGTGTTAAAATAGAAGACCTGTGAAATTTTGAATTGCATTTTTGTAGGATAAGACCATCTTTATTTGTATCGTAACTATAAATTCTCAAATTATAGACATTTTTTATAAATTAAGAGCGTGTGCCGTGTGGTATTTCTTTCTCCCGTTGCAACGCATGGACCCTTTTGCTAGTAAAGAAAAAAAGAAGAAACCAAAGAACATACGTCCTCTCGACTACGCCCGGTGCGAGGAAGCACTATGGCTGGTGCGAGGGAAGCATACATCTCGTATGTGCAAGATATAGCTCTCATGCCAACTAGCGAGTGAACTCCTGTTTTTACCCCTTATTTTGATATTATTGACACTAATTACTTCATTTGGCGAGATTTTATCCGTTTTACCCCATTTAGCAAAAAAATGCCACTGTTTACCCCCTCTTAAAACAAATCATGTGTTCTGACTGGCGGGTCCCAATTGTTAAGTCTAGCTGGCATACCACATCGTTAAACCGGCCCTCGTAGCTTCTCCCAACCGACCTACGCCGATGGAGGTCGCTCGCACCTGGTCACAATGCCCAAGTCAGAAGCACGCCACGCTTGCCTCTAGTCGCTACTTGATTTCGTTCCTCATCCTAATCGATTGCATCGTCCGTCCAAATATTGAGATATGTAGGTGCATCCTTGTTAAAAGTAGTATCTATATTTACATACATATTTATGGTTGTATATAATAATAATAAACGAAATATACATGATTTCGGAATATATCATTAACAATTTTCTTCTATAATTTATTCAAGAGAAAATCTAAATTATAGCATGCACACCTAATTGTTTCCATGCAACAGCTCGCAAAGATGCACTAGTAGAAAAGAGGGCTTTGATTCAGGGCCTGCAATCGCATTAGGGGGTGTTTCTTTAGAGGGACTTTTTGCTGTAGGGATTAAAAAAAGTCCCTTTTAGTTTCATGTGATAGAAACAGGATAGACTTTTAGGGACTAAAAGAGGGTATTTGGGACTAAAGGAAGAAGTCTGTATGGAAGGGTCTTTTTGAGACTTTTTTGACACTTTTTCCAACAATGCCCTTAATTTTAACATGTCATTTAATAACTTGTAATACATTATTAGGGGTAACATGGTCTTTTTGCATGTCATTTAATGACCTCTAGTCCCTGTTTAGTCCCTGAAAAGAAACGGCTAGGGACTAGGGACTTTTTAGTTGGGATTAAAAAAAGTCCTAGGACTTTTTAAAGAAACAGGGCCTTAGTCCCGATTCACCCACGAACCGGGACCTATGATGTCATTGATCCCGGTTCGTGAGGCCAGGGCGCCAGCCGGGCATCATGGGTCATTGATCCCGGTTCGTGTCAACCCTTTATTCGAATTCATGAACTTATCTCAAATTACTCGAAAAAAATTAATCACATAGACTATTGTGTTTTTAATGTGAACTTTATTAAACAAACAACATTCTTTTGGTGCTCACTAGTCAAGTCTCAGACTTTACATTGGTGCTCACATTTTTCTGAATTTATTTCAGGCATTTCAAAGATATGCGTTCAATGGAAGAAGATGTCCCCATAGACTACGGAGGCGTTTATGACGACTTCGTCAATCTAAGATGATTTGTTGGCCCAGTCTTCGAAAGGTGTTCATAGGGATAGAGTGTGTGTGCGTGCGTGCATTTATAGGATAAGTGTATTAAGTGCGTATGTACATCTGCCTCCGTGTTCCAAAAAAAAGTATAGTCACCATATAAAATTTAATTAAATGTTAAAAATCAGCCACACAAACACACACTCAATGAATATATTTATACTGTATATATACACCTCTATGACCCTGCATGGCCGCGTAAAAATAGCATTTTTCAAATTTCTTCTAAAATCCAGCAATGGACCGAATAAAAATAGACTACATCTAGCGAATGGTAACTTGAGAACATGAATTAAACGGATGCATCAAAGAGAATCACATGATTGAGACTTATCACCCAACACAGAATGAATGAAAATACAGTCCACAGATGACCAGTTATGCTCGCTGGTGACTAAGAATTTGGTAAACCAGTTCGCCCTTCTGCAAAAGGACTACGTCTGATTGGAGGGTTTGTCACTTAATATGGAAGATAAACTCTCTTCACCCTATTCTCCTTGACAATTGGTTTATCAACCAATGTTGATTACTCATGGTAGATTCTTGAGGTGATCTTCGAACATTTACAGATTTTTTTGAGAACCACAATCACTCTTGATCTCTGAAGAAATTGACACCTAACTGTGTAGAGAGTTCGAAGATCTCAAGAGTAATATGTGGGGGCGTACTGCACTATTCTGGAATGTATTAACCTCAGAAATCGAACAATGAAAACCATTTAGTATTTGGACGCACGGTCTAAAAGATACTCCCTCCGTTTCTAAATATAAAACTTTTTAGAGATTCCATTACATACTACATACGGATGTATGTAGTCATATTGTAGAGTGTAGATTCACTAATTTTACTCCGTATGTAATCTTATATTTAGGAACGGAGGGAGTAGGATATATGAATAAATGACTATGAAAAAAGGAAAAAAATCTTTGGTTGCGACAAGTGATGCACATGCAATGTGCCACTTCTCAACCCTTGAGAAGGTGAGAGTGATCTTTCAAGAGCTATCAATTAATTATTGACCTCGGATTCTTCCAACTATAGGAGTGACTATGTGTCACGTGACACAGACGACACGTCAAGCCATTGTTATATAAATGAGTCACCCAAGTAGGTTGCAGCTTAGTTTGACTTTTTCTTTGTTTTTTCCTTTTCATCTTTCGTTCTTATTTTCAAAAAAGTAAATATATATATTCCAAAACATAAATTAATTAATTAAAATTAAATTAAATATAAAAATATGATAACACAATTTATTTATTTTTTTAGAAAAGATAACGGAATGTAAAATAATGACGAGCTTTAAATAATGTTGATAGCATTGAAAATACATGTTTATGACATCTACAAATGCTCCCGTGTATCAACAAAATATCTATGAAATCAATTTTCATTAATGATGTATTTACAAAATGTTAAACATGTATAAATATATTATTCGTTTAAAAAGGAAATGTACAAATGTGTATGAAAAAAGTAAACATCAAAAACATATATCTGAAAAAATTGATCATAATCTATTTAAAAAATGCTAAATATATATAACAAAAGTTCTTATGTGCATAACAAATGTACAATGTATATGAAAAAGTAGATACGAAAATATATATTAAAAAATAATCATGTACTTTCAAAATTTAAATATGCATAAATAAATATTCCTGACGTGTAAAAAATATGTACAATGTTTATACATTTGTTTCCTGCTCTGGAAAAAAGGGAAAAACTGAAAAACAAAGATAAAAGAAAGAAACCAAAGGAAATCAGTAAAAAGGAAAAGGAAAAATAATCTAAAGAATAGAAATGAACAGTAAGACGAAAGAGCTAATAAAGAAGAAGAAAAAAAGATGAAACCAAAGAACATACTAGACCAAAATAGTGAAAACTCGAAGAAAGAGAAAGAATATAGAAAAAAAAACTATAGTACTGGGCTCGCCCGGTCGCACTACGTCCGATTCAAGGGAAGCATACATATCGTATGTGCAAGATATATAGCTCTTATGCCAACTAGCAGTCGTCGACACATATATATTTATACAGTATATATACACGTCTATGACCATGCATGGCCGCGTACGTACATGGATGCATGGAGGACGCATGATGAACTGAATCAAGTTCACCTGCCGAAGGTGATGGGGTAGACCTTATCGGTGGTAGGGTAGAAGAGCCCCCAGTTCTGCTCCACGCCGGCCTCCTTGAGGTTCTCATTGAACATGGAGAACACGTACGTCTCCACCTTCCCCGGCCGCCGCGGCGTGCCCTTCCCGACATGGCTCACCAGGTTCTGGTTGTACGTCCTCGCGTTATCCACCGACGCCTCCTCGCCGCCCGCCGACGGCCACCCGGTCTCGGACACCACCACGTCCACGCCGCTCACACCGAGCCGCTCCACCGCCGCGTGCACGGCGTCCACGCTCGCGTCGAACATGTTCTGGTACCCGTACTCGCCGTCCTGCACCACCGTCCCCGGCGCCGTGAACAGCATGAAGCTGACGTCCATGTCGCCGGCAGCCTTGTACGTGTAGGCGAAGTACGGGTATAGGTTGGCGAGGAGCGGCGCGCCGGTGCGCTCCAGGAACTGCAGCACGGGGAGCAGGAACGGCTTGGACTCGCCCGCGAACTCGCCGGCGGACGGCGGCACGTGGACGGCGATGGTGGCCTGCGATATCGCCGTCGTAACCTTGACGGCGTCGCCCAGCCCGGCCGCGGCCAGAGCGCCATGCACGTTCTCCATCGCTGGGACCAGGTACTGCGTGTCGCTGCCGGCGACCTCGTTGCCCACGGTGATGTACCGGAATGAGACATCCGGGTGTGCTGCGATGTTGGCGCGGACCCAAGCGGCCGCCGCTGACGCGCTGGCGGCCAGCTCGGGGAGCACGTAGTTGGGCGCGCCGACGATGACGCCGATGCCGGTGCCGGGGAGTGCCGCCAACGCTTCGCTGTCTGGAGCGTAGAGGCGAACGGAGTTGAAGCCGTTGTCACGTAGCATGCCGACGACGGTGGTCGCCGGCGGTAGGTTGTTGGCGCTCATGCCGTAGCACACGCCCACCGACGCAGCTCCTGCACAGGTAGTAGACCCCATGGTACGTTTCAGGTTTGTATGTACGATGTAAGAGAACGGCCCACTCTGTAACCACTGTTGAAGAATGAAGATCAATGTGTGCAGTGCACTACTGTATGCGTGGATGAATTGATCGATCGTTGCTCTCTTGATTTATGAAGATCAATGAAAACCCAAACCGTGTATGTGTAGCAGTAGCGTGCAGAGAGAATCAAGGAAGAAACAATCATCATAATATTATGTACCGTAACTTTGATTGATTGGCATCGCGTAGAAGGATCCGTTAGCTTTGATTGTTAGCTATCATTCTGATTGAAAAATGGTGCGATACGGACGTTGGATTGTTCACCAAGCATGCATGCAGACTGTTGCAGGACAAAATGGCGGGAAGGTCGACACGGTTCCAAATTCCTTTTTGACCTATTCTTCGCTTAGTTTGGACGCACGCAGCCATCAACCACCATCACTCACATTTTGGATGTACACTTGCTAGTTCCTAATTTATGCTGATTTTTCCATTAATTATTTCGTAGAGCCCTTTGATTGATACATATAGCAAAGCCAGTACTGGACACCGGCGCGTCGGCCCGACGTCCCCGTCGGTTGCCTAGCAGCCGTTGGATCCGTACCATCTGAACCGTTTATGCCTTAACTCCTACCCCCATCTGAAAACGATTCTCCCAACGAAGCTTCATTCTCACACGCGCATGTCAGAAGCCGTCTGAAAAAACACCTCGCGTTCTTCAGCTTGTAGCTCCTCGGTGCTCACCTGCCATAGCAAAGGACGACGCATGACCCTGTCGTCGGCCGCTTGCAGCAGCATGGCTCGTCGCTCTAGCATTCCTTGGACCCATTTTCTTCCTCCCAACGCCTCCCTCAAAAGAAATCACGCGCCGCTGCTCCCGCGACTCTGTCTTCGTGTGCAGCTCGACAAGGGCAACGGCTATCGGCAGCTGGGCGCTTGCACCACAACGCCTCATAGTTCCTCCGCTGCTCGCCGGAGAACCGTCCCGCTAGTTCAGTTTCAGTTGCAAGCTCCACCTCAGATGGTTGCAACTCCGGCCGTCGACCCTCCATGGTTGCAGCATTCGATGTGTCGCCACGGCCAATCGTCATCGATGCTCCATGATTGCAGCACCTGGTGCGTCTCCTTGACCACTCGTCATCGATGCTCGCTGGGACCGACGACCACCAGTAAACAACATTGAATGGTTGTAGCAAATTCACTCATCGGTAGTAGCAAAAATCATCAATGGTTGCAGCAAAACCAAAAAAGAAATGTCCCCTCCGTCGCAGCTCCGCCATCATGGATGTAGTAAATTCCCTCGCTGGTAGTACCAAATATCACCAATGGTTGCAGCAAAAAAAAAATAGTCACCGCCGTCGCAGCTCCGTCACTATGGATGTAGCAAATTCCCTCATCGGTAGTAGCAAAATTCGATGCCGGTTGCAACAAAAATGTCACCATCTTCGCTGGGTCACAGCTCCATCATGATGGATGTAGCAAAATCGTTTGTCAGTTGCAGTTTTTTGCTCTGCTGCTTCCAACTTTTTGCATTGCTGGTTCCAACATTGACAATGGCAGCAAGGTTGCAACTCGCCGGTCGTCTATTGTAGCACCGTCCCCGTGCAGGTTGTAGTTCGTCGGACATCTATTCTAGCATTGCATGTCGCTTAATCTCTCGCGCGTTGATGTGATGAGGTCGTCGGGGGCGAGCCGTGATGGTGCCGGGACCCCCTTGCAGGCCAGCGATGCTTGCGAGATGCGCGCTCGCTGGGAGAGACTAGGTGCAGGGTGGAAGAAGATATAAGTGAGCGTGTCCATGGAAAGGAGACCACCAGCTTGATTCAGATCGAGCGACGCTCGCCAGACCGGCTGAAACTTAGGCCGGCGTGTAGTACCCAAATGTCGTGCGCGGTGGTCGGAGCTGCGACGACGTCATGACGTGCGGCTGGGGACCTGCCAATGTAGGAGAAAGGGAGGGACGCGCGTTCTTGCTGTCCAGGCGCAATGGTTCGACCGACGCGCCGGATAGAAACGTTTCCCATATAGCAAACTTCTTTTGAAGAGACGGATGTTTTACGCGTTGTTGGAAAACATAATGGATTGACTAATTGACTGTACTAATAGTGCTTTACGGCCTACTCAGTATGCAGTTATTGACTAATATCCAAATAAAGAGACTGCATATTAGCCGGTGGCCACCGGCCACAGCTTTTTCGGTCAAAGAAAAAAAAAATACTCATTCCGTCTTAAAATAAGTGACTTAAAAGAGACGGAGGAGTGTTTCACAATATTTTTCGGCCGGAAAATATATAATATGTCACTGACTGTCTGACTGTACAAAAGTTTCACGTCAAATGAAGAACCATGCATGGTCCTCAAAAAAAAACCATGCATGCATGTGTATTGGAAATTCGGAAGTGCCATAAAAGTTTCTGTTCCAACGTCTGCAACACGTTCGCTACATAGTCAACTTCTTCCTCCTGTCCATCCTTCTTGATAGTACAGAATATGAATGTATATATGTCTGTACATGGTTCAGATAATTGAAGGCAATTAACATAGCCGCCGACTATACTTATATATATGCACAAGCGCACAAATATGACATATCCAGCCAGGGTGATGGTACGTGTCAGCTAGGTTGTCACGAATCATGCAAGTTTGTGTCCAAGCTGCTGCAACTGTGCGTACCCTTAATTAACTTCTACGAACTTGGAAATGCGTTTCCAGTTTCCAATTTGCGTACTTTATCTTGTTTGCATCTTGTGTCTCAAAAAATCATGCACTTATGTGGCAACGATAATGGTGACAAGCATAGCAGGGTTGTTGCATGTCCATCATCGTCGACCATCCGGCATTGCCTTTGAGAATGAAGATAGAGTTGTAGCATCGCGGGACGATGTTACGACAATAATGCCTTGTGATGGGCAAGTTGGACTGCGTTGGCGCAAGGTGTGCTCCTTTCTACTGTTAGGCCAAGTCGAAGTTGCTCAGTCATTGATATGTTTGGTCGATTGTTTTGGCATAGACGGCCATGGTTTTTCTGTGTGGTTTTAGTAGGTCATCCCTGGTAAAGTCGAAGTCTCTTGGTCAAAGAAAAATAATAATGATGGCACTGTAGACAACCTTGACTGACTGTGTGCACTCTATGGAGGGGTATGTGTGTGCGTGCGCGCGCGTGCGTGCCGGGGGGGGGGGGGGATGTGCGTAAGAGCATCTACAGTCGGGCGCCTCAAACCCCACTCAAGCGCTCACACAGACAGTACGGTCAAAAAAACATGACCCAAATGGGTGCTTTAAACCAACCTCAAATGGCTAAGCTGACCGACACCTTTCATATCCAATCTAAATATTCTACGGATATGGGAAGGTCCGCGCGTGAACGGGCATGTCTACCACGTCGGACAAGACATGCCTATCCCACCACAAATTACATCAAATCCCATCCGATCTATCCGGTTTCACTTGGGTTGCACTGCTCTCTATATACTCGACACATAGTCGGACTAGCTTTTTCGTGATTTTTTAGGAGCTTGATAAAAATGGTTGAAAAAAAACTTCTCATACTTAAGAAACTCTCACGGTTAGTAGCGGCCGTCGATGCTCCCCTTGTGAAGGTTATAAGCTCCTTAGGTAGGAGTGCCGGCTTTTGGAGCCCGAGCTCGAGGGAGATTGTTTTGAAAAAATGAATTTGACAGCCTGATTTTTTTTTGAATATTTCTGTAAACATTTACACACACTTTATACTTTCACACACAGTGTACATAAAAGACAAAAACATATTTCTAAAATAGACCAATTTTTGTTGTTGCTCCGACGGAATATTGTTTTATTTGTTCAACACACAAAAAACAAAAAGTTCAAATGCTTTTCCTCACGTGTGCGCGGAAAACATATAAGTTTCCATGGATTTTTTTTATTTTTTTTAACTTTGAAATATAATTTATAATTATTATTTTCAAAATACCGAGTTGCATGGACCTCAACGTCCATTGGTATTTTTTGGCATAATAACCCCTATTAAGAGAGGGTAGCTTAATGCTTTTACCCGACGCGGCTATTTGCGGGGTGCTCCTCCAGCTGTGAGGTGGGATTAAAAAACCCAAACCACACTCCTAACACGAATGTTTCTATAAAGAAAATCTTTTATGGACATTTTTTGGTGTTTACACAATAGTGCCAATTCAACGGATTATAACATCCAATATGATGGACGTGCATGTCCTTACATATATTGGGTGTTTTGAAAATATGGTTTGCGGTTGAAAACCACAAAAATTGACGCCCACCCGGTCACTGCCGTGGACGCATCCTGGCGTGTCTGCGGACGTATAGGGACCCAGATACGCCTATCGTGGCTATAGATAACCAAATCGACTAAGATGCCCTATCTTGCGGATGTATTGCAATGGTTTTCACCCAGTTTTTCACATATTAACTGGCAACTCTCTTTTACCCCTTTTAGTGAATCGAGTATCAAAAGATTGACCTGAAAAAAACTACTCTCTCCGTCCCATAATATAAAAGTGTTTACTATATTAGTGTAGTGTTAAAAATACTTTTATATTATGAGATGGAGGAAGTAGTTTGTAGAACTGCCAACATATTTTTTCCTAGAACCACCTCTTTGGTGGGTTGAAGATGTGGGAGGCATGACTCGGTCAACTAGGGGTTGAATCTCGATGCTCAAATTTGCGTGTGGATAGTGTTCGTTAACTAAGCGACATTCATGTTTTGTGTCCATGGTTCGTCTCCTCAAGCGGGTGGTTGGGAGGCTTGCTCGTGTAGGTGTGACATGTGTGGTAGAGTATGTTCACGTTATCATTGTTGTAAAGTTTCTGGCGCAAAATAAAATGAACAATTTCCCTTTGTGTTGACTAAGATTTTTTTCAATCACCCTAATGTGTTGACTAATAACAGTTGGCTGGTTATAAGTAAAACTGTAAAAAGTTGAAATGTTCCTCAAAATCAGAATGTTCTTGCATTACAAAGGCTTACAAGATAATATTGTAGATGAGACCGTTGACTGAAAAATATCCCATAAAAATATGAAAAATATCTTAATCCTTTCTTGGACAAAGAGAGGAAGCACGGGTGGTGGGGGGCCGTTCTCGCAGCTTTAGGGTGATTGGATATATCAAGTGGATGTGGACGAGCTCTCTTCGCCATGGCATCGTTGGAGGCCTGTGCTCTTTGAAATCTTATATTTTTCCAACCTTATTTGCCATCTGTTGAATTATTCCTGCTTTGTCTTGTGAAATTTGCATGCATGAACCAAGAGATGCAAAAGGCCCAGAATTACACTTGCATTATATGTTAATGACGCATGCACTTGTCATTTTGAGATGAATAATCAATGTGCATGGTGGATTTTATGGGAGTGGGTTCAGTGTTTCCCTTAAGTATGTGCAAACAGTAGTTACTTCTACGGATCGACAAGTTAATGCTTAGGCGCTGCAGCCTGATTTTTATGGCAATACGTACACAAAAGAGAGAGAGAGAGAGAGATGACTAACTTGTAAGGATGGAGGCGAAGACGATTCCGAGGAGCAACGCCATGTGGAGCATATAGAAGAAGCAACTCCTCCAGATGTGCCGCCTTGCGCCGTTGCCGTCTTCTCTTGCCACAACGATGATCTGATCAAAGGCTGCTCTTTCAGCTGATTATCAATCGGTTAGCAAGGAGTAGTAACAAGAAGTACCTGAAGAAATCGTTTCCGCTTGCTGGTTATATATGGAGAGGATCACAGAGAGCCGGTCGATGGTACGCATGGATGTTTGGCCCGGGACCAACCAGCATGGGTGGATACGGTCTTCGCTGGTCAGAGGTTGATGCGTCAGCTGGCGCGTGCCAATCCACGGCCGCGACAACAACCGGCCGATCGATCGACGGTACATGCGCACTCGTCGTCCTTGCCAAGACCAGATTTAAAGCGATGGTCTTCACTCACCGGTTTGTTCGCGCCTAACATCCGTTGAAATACTTGGAAAACACCCTTATACTAAGTGAACTGTTCGTATGAGCCAAATTACTTCAGGTTTATGATCCATACAACCATTTTATTAATTATTTAACAATACCTTACAAAGTATTATGTCTACAACCAGACGGCATATGTCGATATTCCTATCTATTTTATAAAGAGGTATACCCATGTCTCATATCAAAGCACAACATCTAAAGCGAGAGGCCCCAGCTAAGCTGAATTGCTGGGTCTAGGTCACATATCGGTCTGGCACACTCTTAACGGGCACCGCATGCGCACGCTGTAGGAAACATCACCATCGTCTTCCATCGATCCATCTTCAGAGCAGGCACTGATGCATCCACCTTACCAGGCCTGCCATAGATGCCATCACGGTGTCAGACAACGCTACCACCCTACGCGCGTTCATTATCACACATCCGTCGTCGAGACCCTGCAGCACCATGTCATCGAGACTCCACCTTGTCGATGCGTTACAGGAACTGCCACCCCACCGCAGAAGCCACCCAGTCGTCCCTCGAGTCTCTACACACCTCCTAGAATGACGCTCCCAAGAAGGTAACGACACAAGAGCACCGTCATCATCTGATCGACTGATCTAGAGTTTTCCCTGGAGATAGAGGATATAGGTTTTGAGCTTCTCCATGGTGATGCCTTCAATAATGGAACAACACAAAAGAGCTTCGCCATCGCAGTTCTTGGCAACAAGCCAGGAACAAGGTTTTCACTAGGATCCACTCGACGAATCTTCATCTAGCGTGTGCACGGGTCGCCACCGATCTGAGCTGCCCCACAGCGAGCAGGCCGCACCAACCAGATAAAATCTGACCGGAGGCCAGACCATGCATGATGTCGATCCATCCATCAGGCCCTCCATGCCACCACCACCTATCCGAGTTCAGATGGCTAATCGCCACAGATCGGGTCCTTGTCGCCGAACACAGCCGACACCGCTGCCTGAGGCAAGGCCGTCCCCCGCGCCTGCAACCTTCATCGCCCGAAGCAGAGACGACCGTTGCGCCGCCGCGACCCAAGGAAGGGAAGCACGCCACGCCGCCAAGGCCAGATCGGCCCAGCCACCTCACGTCGCGGGGCTCCGCACCACCCCCATTGCGCAAGAGAGAGCGAGGGCCCTGCTACCGACTGGTAGAGTTTCATCCCCCCCCCCCCCCCCCCCCAAGTCGGTCGAGTGGGGGCTATACCAGGTTGTAATAGTAAGTGGGTGGCCATGCTATAGCAAATCAAATCAAATAAAAAATAAAAATATTTTTCATTAGTGTATGGATTGTTGGGCCACCCTGACCTAGTAGGCTGGGGTCCGCCACTGATGGTAGCCTTGATCTCTGCCATTCTGCTTCCAGGTTCCAACCAACATGCATGTACACACCATCCAATCGTTGACTGTCTTACCAATGTTTAGCCATCTTTCAGTTGTTGGAGAAAAAAGGCTACAATATCTTGGCATTTTATGCTAAAGCCATTTTGTACAACGTACTGCATGCATGCTTTAACTATAACCACTGATGAAGGCACACATCACACATTAGGCGCACCAAATTGCTCGGCACCCGGAGTGTAGCCAAATAGTATGACAAGCTAGAAAGCCTAAGAAGAACTGTCAGTTTCCTCCTTTCTGACTATAAACACTGGCCTTTTGTGAAGCAGACATGACAACAACCAAAACTTTGTGCAGCAGAAAACAAAGGAGACCCATGGCACGATTTTCAAATCTTTTCTATTTTGTCGTCTATGTCCAACCGATCTCTAAACCAGTGTCATAATCCGATGAGTAAACATGCAAGTATGTACTCTATACTAAAAAGCCTTACCCATGAAAAGAGGAGGTCGAAAATGAAAGAAAGTGAATAAACATGCATGTATGAACAATCCAGCTGGTTTGAAGTGTTGGAGAGACTTCGCTTTCTTTCATTTTCGGTTCACTAGTGGGGACGGGGCCTTTAGCCCCGGCCCATAAGGGACTTTAGTCCCGGTTCACCAACCGGGACTAAAGGGGCGGGACTCCCGGCCCTGTTACAAGCCGGGACTAAAGGTGCTCCACGTGGGCACCTCGTAGCGCCCCAGGGGCAGGAACTTTAGTCCCGGTTCGTTACACGGACCGGGACTAAAGAGTTTCAGATTTTGCTTATTTTTGGGTTTTTTTGAATGAAATTATTTTTGGGTTTTAGGGTTTTAGGGTTTAG
This sequence comes from Hordeum vulgare subsp. vulgare, assembly GCF_904849725.1. Taxonomy (NCBI): domain Eukaryota; kingdom Viridiplantae; phylum Streptophyta; class Magnoliopsida; order Poales; family Poaceae; genus Hordeum; species Hordeum vulgare. The sequence goes on along the minus strand of NC_058520.1, from coordinate 594,214,042 downwards.
GTGTTCGGGAGATTAACGTGATGCCTCGTTTGGTGTTCGGAAATTAGTTTTCATATAATTTAAATAGAAATAATTATGCATATATATATATATAAGATTAACTTATCTTACAAGCGAGCATATATATACAACTATATGGAGATCTGAATTATCGGGACTAGAGCCCGTCTATTCGATTATATGGACGAACATCAGTAATGGCCCCTAGCTACACTAAATCGTCCTTTGTCATCTATAGCTTCCGTCCTCAGAAAGGTCGCAAGCTCCTCTGCAACAGCAATCGCGCGTTGCTTTGGTAGGACCTTCGTCCTCATGGCCGTGTACTATATAAGAAGAGGAGATGAATATGAATATCAATCATGATAACAAAGAATGACGGGTAAAAATAGAGGTGTGAATGTTCATTGCTTACGTCGAATCTGTGATCCTTGTGCTCAGAGGTAAACGTGTGAATGGTCTCGCAAATATAGTATCCGCATAGATGCGTCCCCCGTGGCTGCTGGTCGCACTTTACGAGAATAGAATATATATATTCAAAATAATAATCTAGCATCATAAATGTATTGAAAATAGAAGTATATCATACTACTACTTACCCGAGCCGCTCTAAAGGTCAGCTTCTCAGGAAAGTTACCGGGAGTCATGCACTTGAACCGCTTCCAAACCCTGCCCGACAAAGATAATGATTTGCTAAGTTTTTCATTAATTGATATATCAGAAAAATCATCGAAAGAGACCGATAGAGCGCAAGAATGATTGAAATTACCCTTGGAGCATGTCCTGCAGGCTTTGGAACTGTTCCAAGGGTCTCGATAATGGGTCGGAGGCATCAACTCTTCCCTTATCAATTTGAATGTCCAATAGAATCCAATGGAAGCTGCACATGTATATATATATGTGTGTGTCAGTAACTTATCAATTACACTTATAAGTGAATGGACACAACAGAGTAAAGACCCTCACCTGAAGTTGTATGGAAACAGTATGTGGTCACAGAAATTTTGATCTGTTAGAAACCTTAGAAGGTTTTCCTCCTTCTCCTTGGGTTTATCAGTTAGCGTCACTATATGTATTTTATCTGGGTCAATAAACCCAATATTTAGGATGTTCTTACTTTTACAATCCAGAATCTTCATTCTGCATAATAGAGTACAAGTTATATATAGACAATGAATTGAAATAACTAAACAAGTTATATGTAGACAACGAATTGAAAAACTTACAGACAATAGCAACTCATAAGCGATTTGTCGAGGGCGTCGCCATTGTACATCTGGAAGAGTTCATCAAATTCGATATGGATTTCTTCGGGGCGGCCGTAGTACTCCCGTGGGACACTCACCACGATCATCGTTCTCCCATTCTTTGATTCACTTAAGTACCATGTATGCAAGTAACGCATATTTGTTGGGAGATCATCTTTGCTGATCAAAGGCTCTCCCATGACAAACTGTGGCTTAGGGGCTACCACAGCCTTGGGTAACCTGTCGTCTTGGGAAGCCAAAACATCTTCAACCGAGACACCCCATTCAGCCGCCCACTTCTTTGCTATTTCAAAAGCTTGCCCCTACACCGGAGGGGGAACATTCTCAGTTAACACCTTGAGGGGTGGGATCGACTGTTTGGCCTGTTGTCCAAGCTGAGGAACGTCTGATTTTTTCTTGCTTGTAGTTGAACTTGATTTGCTCCCACTTGCACTTGCACGTGATCTGCTCTTTTTCACTTCCTTCTGCAATGTGCGTGTATAGTCATCAGGCTTATGGTGTAAGTCATAGTGTGATGGAAGGGTCGTGAAGTATTTTGCATATGCTATTTGCTTCTCGGTGTATTCCGGGCGGGGCTCGGGTTCCTTCTTTTTCATCTGCGCATCATGATGTTCCTTTGTTATCCTGGCGTTTTCCTCGGGGGTACGATCATAAGGTCTGATAGGAAGATTAACATGAGGTACCTTTGGAAGGGGCGACCGTTTGCGCTTTGGGGGGCTCCGTCGCTTAAAAATCATCGGCGGAGCGTTCTTCGTGGCACGCTCCCGCTTAGTATCCGGAGCGGGCGGCGGCGGAGACGGACGACCCAAGTCCGGCGGCGGTGATCGAGATGGATTCGTGTTGTGCTGGCCGACGTCATGTGGAGGGCTTGGAGGTAATGGAGGTGTAGGTGACCTGCGAAGACTCGGAGGCGGTGTTGTCCTTGGGGCCGAGCCTGGAAGCTTGATGTAGTTCTTGTCCCATAGGATGACTCCACCCAGTACTTCTCCAAGTGTCCTCTCATCTTCGGGTCCAGCTATGTCGAGCTCCATATCATGAAACCCCGTCATGATTTCATCCACCCCGACTTTAGCAAAGCCAGCTGGAATCTCACGGCCATGCCAGCGTGCATCAGGGCCAGAAGGTAAAGCTTGTCCGACGGCCACCTTCATGGATATGTTCTTGAATTTCTGATGGAGTTCACATGATGTTGACTCCTTGATTCCATCCACGGGGTAGCCGGGACCGCCCTCTATCATTCTTCATGCATCGTCGGGCGGGGCCTCAGATTCAGCCACGCTGCTTTTCCGCTTAGATGGGGCGGCGGTAATATCAAGTGCAGGATCTTCCTAGCGCGCTACTCCTCTAAGCTCATCAATCTGCTTCTGTTGCTCGTTAATCCTGGCAAGCAACTGGTTGAACTTGTCATTCTCCTCATCCTGCTGCCGCTTCTTTGCTCTCTCTCGGCTTCTGTAAGTGTCTTGGTCTCTGGGAAACCCAAGCCACCACGGGTAAGAAGGACCGAAGCCTTGCGTTCGTCCTCCATGTTCGTCATTGCCGAGGACCAGTGTGAGCAAATCTTTCTCTCTATCTGCAGTGAACTTTCTTTTTCCCTCCTTAATTTCTTTCACTATCCTTTTCCAATTCTCCCTAGGTATCCTAAGACCGTCACTGCAGATGAGGTCCCCTGTTTCTTCGTCGTACGAACCACCATGCGCAAGGAACCAATTTCTTGCTCTCAATTCCCACTCATCACGGAGTGGTTCACGTACGATGCCTTTATCTAGCAGATCTTGCTCTTTCTTATCCCATTTTGGGATGGCAGTCTCATAGCCCCCTGGCCCCTGCTTGTGGTGATATTTCTTCTTGTCGGCATTTATCTTGTTCTTTTCTGATAATGCCTGGGCATCTTCTGACTCCTTGTACTCTTGAAATGCCTTCCAGTGATTCGCCTGCTTGGCTAGATACCCCTCGAATACTGGCACTTTCTTTGTTTTCAGATAGTTTTTCCATAGCTTCTTCTTCCAGCTACGGAACAGTTCGACCATCTTCTTTAGAGTCCACTGCTTGACTTTGGCCCTTAGTTTGTCTGCGGCGTCTTCATTCTCACATTCTGGCAGGTTGAAATGTGACATGAGATCATTCCAAAGATTATCTTTGTACCTTTCGGCGACATAGTCACTATCGGCTGCCCCTTTGCGCTTGTTCCACTCCCGAACGCTGTTCGGGACGTGATCCCTAACGAGAACTCCGCATTGCTTCTTGAATGTGTCAGCAGCATTCTTAGGAAGCTTGGGTTCTCCCGTAGGCAATATCACCTCAAAGGTGTAATGCGTCCGTGCATCCAACTTTCTAGTCGAGCCTCGTTTCGTAGCTTTGCTCGATGTGGGGGCCTAAGAGGGAGAAACATTCGTCAAATGAATATATATGTATACAATATAGAGCTATCTCCAATATTTTTCACATATTACAAGTGATTGTCGAACTTCATATGTATACCTCGCCGGACTTTATTATTTCTTCACCGGCTTCTCCACCGGCTTCTCCATCAGTGGAGCTATCACCTTCTCCGTCATTGGACCTATCTCCTGCCCCATCGGATTCATCTTCGTGTCGGTCGACCTCCATTACATATCCGGAGGGGTTTAGATATAATGACGGAGATTCAGCTGGTTCAACGTCGGGGCCGTCTTTGATTATATCTTCGAGAAGTTCTTCCTCTTCGAGGTTCCTGATATGTGGATCCATAGTTCTGCAAAAAACGGATTCTCTTAACCTTTGTACCAAAAAAGAATTATTCTATCAGGAACTCCGTTCCAAAACAACTTTAGTCCCGGGTCGTGGCTCCACCCGGGACTCCTAGATTTATGCATAGTATTCAAAGTAGGAGTACTTTTCCAATTTGAGCATTCAATAAGAAAAACCAAATCGTAAAATAAAGTAGTATTCAAATTAGCATGCATTTAATTATAAGCAAATACATCATCTTTTTTGTCCGTTCATCGTCGAATATTATCACTAATACTCCTCGAATACTATCATACATATAGCATCACTGATACATCTAGAACAGTAGCCCGACGGGTATCGGCGCGGGCGGTGGACACCCAAAGAGAAGGAACCATCACAGGATCATAGCTCCAGTGAGATCCCCGAAGAACCTGCCAGGTATGCTCGAACCTGCCCTCCAACGCAACCATGTAGCGACGGACGTGCTCATCCTCCTCGCTGACACGGTGACGTACCACCTCTGCGGTGTCCGGAAGCCTCGGCACCCTCACTGGCCCACGCGACCGCCACCAAACAAGGATCGGGTCAACGACGGGCTGGCTCCTCACCAACCTACGCCCCCCGGAAGGTAGCACCTCCCAATACCAGCCGGGCGGAGCCCAGTCCCGGACAGGCCCCCTCTGATCAAGCAGGTGTCCTCCGCCGAGTCGACGACGAGGATGCGGGATAGGCATCGTAAAATGAACTAAAAAAATAAACTAGTTCTATTAATTTTCTTGCTAAAAATAAACTATTAACACTTAAGCATATACAATAGCAAAATTAAACTATTAACACTTAAGCATATACAATAGCAAAATTAAGCAATAATCTAAGAAACACTATTAACACTTAAGCATATACACTATACAATATTTCTTCTTCTTGTAACCCTAAACTAATTTTTCCTCTTCTTCTATTTCTCCTCTTCATCTACTTCTTCTTCTACTTCTACTTCTCCTCTTCTTCTACTACTTCTCCTCTTCTCTTCTTCTACTTCTCCTCTCCTCCTCTTCTAATTTTTTCTCTTCTTCTACTTCTCCTCTTCTTCTATTTTCTTCTTCTCATCTCCTCCTCTTCTTATTCTCCTTTTTCTTCTTTTCTTCTCCTCCTCTTCTTATTATCCTTTTTCCTAATTTTAAATATTACTAACCCTAATAATCTAGCACAAACCTAATAACAATAGGAATTAAATGACAAAACAAATCTTTTTCTTCTTTTCTTCCCTTTTTCTTCCTTTCTTCCCCTTTTTGTTCCTTTCTTCTCCTTTTTCTTCTTTTCTTCTCCTTTTTATTCTTTTCTTCTCCTTTTTCTTCTTTTCTTCTATTGGCCGGAGTGTTGGGGAGGAGGGGGCGGGGGGCTTACCGGCCGGAGGTGTCGACGGCGCATGGCGAGGAGGACGGCGGCGCATGGCGAGGAGGACGGCGGCGGCGAGGAGGACGACGGCGACGGCGAGGAGAACGGCAGGCGGCGGCGAGCAGGACGGCGGGCAGCCTGACGGCGTCGTCGAGTTTGTCGCTGTGCCGCGCCGGGCAAGAGAACGAGGAAGAAGGAGAGAAGGAAATACGATTTGGGTTGGAAATTTTCTAACTCCCGCTTATATAGGTGGATCTTTAGTCCTGGTTCGGGGCTCGATCCGGGACTAAAGACACCCTTTAGTCCCGGGTGGAGCCACGACCCGGGAATAAAGGTCCTTTTTCGACAGACCAGAAGGCGGGAAGCATGGGCCTTTAGTCCTGATTCGGAGCTCCAACTGGGACTAAAGGGGGGGTCTTTCGTCCCGGATGGAACCACGCACCGGGACTAAAGCCCCTCCTCGGCAGGCACGATAAGTTTAGTCCCACCTCGCCCAGCGAGGGGGACTAACACTTGTTTATAAGCCCCGTCGCAGCTTCTCCATCGAGCTCATCTCTAAAGCAGGCTTACGGGCCTAAACTCACTGAAAATTGAAACTATATTCGAAATTATGGAGAAATTTCAACCTGAATTCAAAGTGAGTTCACTTTGTATTTAGGTTGAATTTTCTCTATAAATTCTCATATAGTTTCAATTTTTTTCAAATTTCATAATTAATAATTTTGACTATCCAAACTATTATCTATTTTGTTATTTTCAATCAAAAACTATGTTTATTAAAAATTCTTTTTGCATATTTGAGAATTTGACAAAACTATGATAATGAAAAGTGTTTGAAATTGAAAAAATAATGCAAAACTATTTTCTATTTTCATAATTAATAATTTTGACTATCCAAACTATTATCTATTTTGTTATTTTCAATTAAAAACTATGTTCATTAAAAATTCTTTTTGCATATTTGAGAATTTGACAAAACTATGATAATGAAAAGTGTTTGAAATTGAATAAATAATGCAAAACTATTTTCTATTTTCAAAAGTAATTATTTTTACTATCCAAACTATTAACTATTTTGTTATTTTCAAAAACTATGTTTATTAAATTTTTTTTTGCATATTTGAGAATTTGACAAAACTATGATAATGAAAAGTGTTTGAAATTGAATAAATAATGCAAAACTATTTTCTATTTTCAAAAGTAATTATTTTTGACTATCCAAACTATTAACTATTTTGTTATTTTCAATTAAAAATTATGTTTATTAAAATTCTTTTTGCATATTTGAGAATTTGACAAAACTATGATAATGAAAAGTGTTTGAAATTGAATAAATAATGCAAAACTATTTTCTATTTTCAAAAGTAATTATTTTGACTATCCAAACTATTAACTTATTTTTTTTTGAGGTAGTTGACCCTGAAATTGAAAAGCACTACAAATGAATTCTGAAAATGTTGAAATTTGGCATGCTATCATCATTTCACCCACATAGCATGTGTTAAAAAGTTGAGAGGGCTACGACAAAAACTGGATGCACTTCGTGTACAAAACGGACAATCTCTCTCGAAGTATCAGCGTTTCGAACGAGAACTCATCTCTTACAAAGGGATTTCATTTTTTTGAACTTATTTGAACTCCATACTTTTTGTGTGTTCAAAATGCACCATTCAAAGGCACATCACAAAATTTCAACAGTTTCATATATGGTGGACACTAGCTCACCTATGGTATATGGTGGACATTCTTCTTCTCTCATATATGGTGGACACTAGCTCACCTGATTTTTCAACCGTCGATGATGGTCGCTACTCCTACTTCTCCTAGTGCATAACCAATATCTAGCACAAGGAGAAGAAGGAGAAACGACCCCCCACAACAACAGTCGACATTCTTCTTCTCTCATGTATGGTGGACACTCCCTCACCTGATTTTTTGACCGTCGATGATGGTCGCTACTCCTTCTTCCCCTAGTGCATAACAAATATCTAGCACAAAGAGAAGCAACCCCCACAACAACAGTCGGCATTCTTCTTCTCTCATGTATGGTGGACACTCCCTCACCTGATTTTTTGACCGTCGATGATGGTCGCTATTCCTTCTTTCCCTAATGCATAACAAATATCTAGCACAAGGAGAAGAAGGAAAAGCGACCCCCACAACAAAAGTGGTTCCGCTGCACGCCACGTGGTTCCGCTGCACGCCACGTGGGACTAATGGTCTTTCATTTTTAAATGATTGTTTTAATCAAAAACAGATCTATTACAAAAGGGATTTCATTTTTTGAACTTATTTGAACTGAAGACTTTTTGTATATATATGTGGTTGAAATGCATGATACCATGAAGTTAGAAAGGGCTAAACCATTCAAAAGTAGCAAATGAAGTTAGAAAGGGCTAAACCATTCAAATTTGGAAACTATAATGGCACAAACAGAAACTAGACATATATAAATTGGTCCAAGCAGTACATGATACTAGTCCAAACAGTACATAATAATAGCTATCATAGATATATATATTCGAGGTGACGTTGGCCATAGTTGACGACTCGAATCAGAATGTCCACCTTATTCGAGGTGACGCTGGCCATAGTTGACGACTCGAATCTTGCGGTACAACTCGTATGAAACGTATGCATCTTTTGCTGCATACTCAATGTTGATACGATCAAGTGGGGCCTTCTCCCAAAGTTTGTGCTGAGACTTTGGGAAATTGGTCTCCATATCACCATATTCCTCGTCGATCAAGGCAACTGCTATATGAGCCATCGAAGTCCTGACATGTCGAAGCCTGAATACCGTTTGGAGATCAATGAGGCAACCCGTTGGTATCTCAATACCGAAGATGTACCTCATCTTCAGCTTGTCGTTCGTTATGTCAACGGTAGAAAAAGTGATGCCGCTGCGAAGGAAGTCCATGAGTTCTGGACAATGCTTGTCACTACTGCAACAGAAACAAATTAAAATGGAACAAATGTTACATACTGCTGCAATAAGGAAACATGTTTCACTACAACTAAAGAGAAAATTATCTTTAGGATTCAAATAGAACATATGCAATGGAACCTAGAGAGATCACTATAGCTATCCAATGGAACCTAGAGAGATCACTAGCTATATGCAATTTTCATGACTATGACATATCATATTGCTATCCAATGGAACCTAGAGAGATCACTAGCTATATGCAATTTTCATAACCTTGGATCAAAGAACACCACATAAAATTGTATCACTACAACTATGATTTCAATGGAACATATTGAACCAATCAGATTTTTCAAATTGTGGAACACTATTCCAATCAGATTGTGTTCCCTTCAACTAATCAAATTGTTTCACTACAACTATTTGAAGCGAACCAACTATGATTCCAATGGAACATATTAAACACTAGTTGATTCTAATACGATTTTTCAGATTATGGAACACTATTCCAATCATATTGTGTTCCCCTTCAACTAATCAAAATTGTTTCACTACAACTATTTGAAGGGAACCAACTATGATTGAAACAAATAAACTTACAATGTCATTACCTTGGATCAAAGAAAGCCTCAAAACTTACCTCGCCCATTGGAAGATCAAGACATGGTGTGCGAAGCATAGTTGGATGACGGCAACACCGCGTTGATCGGCCGTGTACTCCAGATCAAGCCCAAGAACTTCTCATGATCCATTGCGGCGTGAAGCCATCGTTCCTTCAACTGTTCAAGAAAATACAACATCTCCCTGCTCTCGTTCGTGTACACGACATCGAGCTTGGTCTTGCCATGTGCGAGCACCTCTCCAAAGCGAGTTGGCATGGTGGAAGAAGAGAAGGGAAGAAGAGAGGAGAAGAACAGAGCGAGAGCGAGAGAGAAGAAGAAACGAAGAAATGGCGACTCTGCTTCGGTTCGTGCTTTTCATCGCCCGAAACGACGCGGGATGCAAACCGTTTGCCGGCCTTTAGTCCCGGGTTGAGCCACCAACCGTGACTAAAGAGGTATACCAACGGTTGCCACCCCTACGGCAGGCCACGTGTTAGGCCTTTAGTCCCGGGTTGAGCCACCAACCGGGACTAAAGGGGGATACGAACGGTTGCCACCACCACTACCCACCGCGTAGCCCTTTAGTCCCGGTTTGGGACACGAACCGGGACTAAAGGCTCCTTACGGACCGGGACTAAAGCCTCGAGGGAGGCATTGAGAATTGGGACGACGTGGCCGGGCTTTTAGTCCCGGCCCAGAGGCAGGCCGGGACTAAAGGGTCCCGGCCAAAGGCCCGTTTTCCAGTAGTGGTTCATTATCCCTTATGCCATTCCTGATGTGCCATATGGATTAATATTATAGATTTTCCAACTTTTGTATTATATATTCCAGTTACCTCCATCCTACCTTTAATGATGTAGGCTCATAGAATCACCAGTTGGAGCCTACTGCCGAGCCTGGTTGAATAATTTTGGTTTCTTCTTGACTAGCTTAGAGCAACTTTAACAGATGTGCCATATTTTGGATTATCAAAATCGTTATGGATGGGGTCGCTATAAATTTTGAAGGCTCCAGAGTCCACGTCGAACCCATAACCACTACAAACAAAGCCTTCTAAAATTTATGACTGGTGGGACCCATTTGTCATGGGCTAATAAAACCTTTTTCTTCCCCATCTCATCAATAACAATTGAACAAAATTCAATCTTGCTCTCAACTTGATTTCCACAATGCTTACAAATCACCTATTTTGAAGAAAAATTGACGAACTTGAAAAAAATCATCATTTTAGAAAACAAATGGTGTGAGATTTAAAAAGCTAACGCATTTAGAAAGGAAAAGGAAATAAATAAAGAAAAAGGAAAAAATAAAGAAAAAAAATAAAACAAAACAGAGAATACTGCGTTTCTGGAGTTGTTTATTAGCATAAAAAAATTTTGTAGCATGTGAGGTCTTGTTGCCTAGTTGGTTACTGCAGCCTTTATAATACCTAAAGGTGCATGGTATCATGCTTCTCACATTCTTTTTTAACAGTTTAAAAAATAGAGAAAACATGAAAATGCGTGCCCAGCAGAGGAGGATGTCTGAGTATGACAAAAAATACAGTGTATACGTGAATATTACCATCTTGCCTTTTATTATGAAGAGGATCGATTAATCTTGACCGTCCTTGTGTTTAGGGGGTCTACCGAAGCAGAAGTGACACATGTGTATCTTTGTTGCGGGACTAAGCTAAAAACATTGTACCCCTCGAAATAGGCTTTTGCCCCGCTATATGGATATAGCAACCAACCGATACAACATTCCGATCAATGATGGGGCTAACAGCACAAGCACGCCCAAAAGAAAATACAAGAGAAAATAAGATAAAAAAATGCCAACAACGCCGGATCAACGAAAGCTACGGCACCCCGCGACCGTTGTGCCTACCAAAGATAACCACCACGCTCCAAAGCCATCGAGTTGTCGTGTACCAAGCAACACCTTTAAGAAGGAATGCAACGATGACGACGCTGCTGCCCGGACAAATCCTAGGATTTCTCCCGGTACACGGAGGGTAGTGGGGGAGAGGGTCACCCGACGCCCTTCAAGAATGATGACGGCGCCCGCAGGCGTCACCCCGTTGGTGTTGGTAAGACCCGACATGGATTTCTCCCGATCCCTCGCACCAGCCACCCAGAACCAACCTTTGGCTCCACCACATCCGCCACCCACCAACATGCGCCAACACAGTCACGAGGACACCGCCGTCGTCTCACCACGGCCAACGAAGCGAGGCCGGCCGGATCCAAACGAGACACCCGTAGACAAGGAGCGACAACACCGCAGTCGCGAGGGAGGGAACAACCTCCACCGGCTTAGGCAGTAGCAGACCGGGCGTAGCAGCAAAGGCACACCAAAGCAAATGTCCGGCCGAGCCCAGAACGGGCCCGTGAAGCTCCGCCGCCAAGCTGCAGCAGTGGCGGCACAACATCCGTCGTCCCTGTCGCGAGGAGCTCGCCAGAACCACCGGAGAACAACCCACCGAAGCCCCCAGCAGGCCCGCCCCGACCCAGATCGGGACATAGGGCCTAGATATAAGCCAGCCGGGCACCACCGGCCGCCGCAAGCCATGGGCCGTCACTGCCGCCAAGGGGCAACGCCTCCGCACCGCCACCGTCAGATCCGCGCCGGAACGCCGCCGGGCGAAGGGATCCGTCGCCAGGACTGCTCGCCCGAGCCGGGGTCCAGCGACGGGGGGAGAAGGGAGGGTCGCCACCGCCGTACTGCGGGGCGCCGTGCGGGCAACGCCCGACCGCGCCCGTCAACGGCAGCGGCGAGGGGGAAGGGGGGCGGCGACTCGCGGGAAGGGGGAGGAGTGGGGAACCGCCCCGGTCGCCTTGCTCGGGAAAGATCTGCTAGGAGGGCTCCACTGCCTTGACATGGCAAATGTGAGTGTGTGTGGCACCATCGACAAACATAGGTGAGCAGTGGCATCCTGGGTGGGCGGACCAGTTTATATACACGCAAAAGGGAATGCTCCAGCGGCAAACGGGGTTAGAATTGATGGATGTGGTTGGGAAATGGGTGTGGCACACGTAATTTATCATTAGTGGATTCTCTTCTCAGAGTGGTTGTGCTATTGCCAGGAGTCAAGGTGGAAGACATACTGACGACTACATTGATGGCGGGAGGAAAAAATGACACAAAACTTCACTCCTCCACGAGCGGTTGGGTTTGGTGCGAGAACCCCTCCACTCTACAAATTTATAGGCTCACGGGCTGGGTTTGAAGTGGCCTCTTAATATGGAGGCCAAGGCCTATATGGCGGGTGTACAAGACCTCATTTTGGGCCTGAACCAAAAAACAACGATTAGTATGGTGATCGACATACATATGACTTGACTTTGCTAGAGCTATCAGATGATCTTATTAAGACTGCTAGTTCTTTACTCTTATTTCTTCTCATGCCCCTATTTTCTGGGTAGGCTCCTTTTATTACACTAATATCTAAAAGCATTAGACCATCTACAGCTGGATATTGTAAATATGACCGCTAAACGTTCGGGGAGTGACCGGGCGCGTCCCCTATTCATCCATCCGTGCAACCACATTCCTTATTTTCTTTCTCATATCTTCGATCACTTGCACGTTATTGGTGTAGAGGAAGAAAGAGAAAGAAAGGAATTTTTAAAGAAAAGAAAAAGGTGGTTCAGGATGAGGTCGCGTCCTATGTGGCAGACTGTTCGGACGCGTCCACAAGCCCTCATATCCTTCCCATATTTAAGATGGATATGAGGGTTTGCGGACAATCCAGGCATATAGGAAAGATATGAGAGGTCTGGTTGGATAGATTTTTGTTCTTCTCTGTCATGTCTCGTAACTAACAGACACGTACGCGAACGTAGTTCAAAGGCGAACACTATAGTTGTCCCCTCGATTAAAGGAGTTCAAAGGCGAAGTAGAACTTTGAAACTAAGACGATGAATATGGTCACAAAATTATACATGTAGTCACGTACAAGTGCCAAATAGTGTTGCACTGCGATAGGTCCTTAGTTGTGCCAGATGTCAAACATTTCACTAGACGTCCTGTTCCGGACACAGGGATCGGGTCGTTGACCAAACACATTGGCGTTGTGAACCGGACCATTTACCATTTAATGGACTTTGGTTTTTTTGTTCGATCAATTCTATTATATGCTAGCAATGGCTGAACTGTTTTTTCAGTTGTTTTTTCTTCTTCTTGCAACTGCATTACTTTGTAGAAATGGCAACGGTATTTTACAAAATGTTGTTGAATTTTAAAAACAATGCACTATTTTTTTTCAATAATTGCAAAATATTACCTAATTTTAAAATATTGCAGAAAATTAAAATGTTCACGAATTTAAAAGGTGTTCACATTTCTTCATAAAAATAATTGAATGTGAAAAACGCTTGCCAGTACAAAATATAATTGGAAATTGAAAAATGTTCATCAATTTCACTTTTTCATGAATTTAAACCAATTATAAAAATAATAAGTGTTCATGAACTAAAAATAGTTCTCAAATCTTAGTTAAAGCGCTTAAAAATGTCATGAATTTCTAAATATTTTATAGTTTAAAAAATCAATAATTTCAAAGATGTCACGAATCCAAAATAGAAAAAGGAAAGTTGATAAGAAACAATTAGAAGAAACAAAAGATATGAAAAAAAATTACCATAGAAAAAGAAAGAAGAAGAAGAGAAGTAGCCTAAATAAACTGAGACAATATTAACACCAGAAGTAGCCCAAATAAACCGAGACAATATTAACACCTGAAGCAGAGAGCAACAAGTTGGCAAGCGCTCCTTCGAAAACCTTCCAACGATCACTCTCACACGTCGTCACTTGGCGTGTTCTCAACCATCACCACTTTGTCGCGCTTTGAGCATTACATTTGGATTTTATTTTTTTATTTTTTTGCATGAGTTTTCTTTTTTTTTGAGAGGTTTGTTTTCTAGTTTATTCGGTGTTTCGGTTTTCCACCGGCCTTTCTTAGCTTTGAAAAAAATCGAAACAAATGCATGAAAAAACTTAGTTTTTTTTAAAGCATGGTTTCCCTTCAGCGCGAGGCACGTCCATGCCTCTTGAAAAAAAGAGTTTTCTATTTTTTCTTCCTGAGGGCACGACTTTGCTTCTGCGAGAGGCACGATCATGCCTCTCAGAAACACAAAAAAAGTGGTTTCTGTTTTTTTCTTTCATGAGAGACACGGTTTTACTTTTGCGAAAGACGCAACCATGCCTCTCAGAAACAAAAAACAAGCGTGTTTTCTGTTTGTTTTTTCTTTCGCGAGAGGCACGGTATTGTTACCGGGACAGGCATGGGTTTGCTTCCGGGAGAGGCATGACCGTGCCTCTCGAAAACGAAAAAAATGCTTTTTTCTTTTTTACTTTCAAGAGTCATGATTTTCCTTCCATGATATGCACGATAGAGCCTCTCAAAAACGGAAAACACGTGTTTTTTTTCTTTCACGAGAGACACAATTTGTTCCTTCTGTTTTTTTCTGAAAAATGTTCACCAAATCCTATCAACATAGGATCTAGTTTAGAAGACCTCGACGCGAAAAATCCAGTCATGAAAATGGTTCGAGATTTGGATTCACGGTTGAAGAGGTAAAACATTTTAAAAATACAAATCTACGTAAAAAGGATAGATTCTGTGACACACATGAAATGTGTCACTTATCATAACCTGAAAGGACGGAAGTAATGTGTAAGAGGAGTACTTTTAATTAATAATTTCGCCTGAAGTAGGAAACACCACAATGTCTTGAGCACAGTGAAATGCCTGTTTAGGTTGACACAGTGAGCCTTACATGCGGAATATGATTTACACAGGAGCAACTATATGAGGAGTGCTTCTTCGGAAGCCTTCTAACGATCACTCTCATACATTGTTACTTGGCGTGTTCTTAGCCGTCATCACGTGTCATATTTCGGCTATTCAGTTTAAATTTTGTTTTTATTTCATTTTTACGCACATGATTTGGTCTTTTTAGATGGGTTTTTTTGGTTTTCTATCTTCCGCTTTTTCACCGATCTTTCTTAATTTTTGGATGAAAGATTAAATAAATTTGTTTTACTTCTGCTGTATGGACGGATTTGCTTTCACAAGAGGCGCGACCGTGCATATCGGAAACGAAAAATACGTGTTTTCTGTATTTTTCTTTCACGAGAGGCACGGTTTTGCTTCCGACAAACATGGATTTTCTTCCGCGAGAGGCGCGGCCGTACATCTCAGAAATGAAAAAAAATACGTTTTTTTCACGAGAGGCACGATTTTGCTCCACCGAGAGGCATAGATTTGCTTCAACGCCTCTCGAAAATGAAAAATAAACATATTTTTTAACTTCCGCAAGAGGCATAGTTTTTCATCTGGTTTTTTCATCCAGTTTTCGTAAAAAAAGGTCGTCAAAACCTATTAACATGGATCTAGTTTTAAAGATCTCGACGCGAGAAAATCCAACGGTGAAAACGGTTCAAAATTTGACTGCACGGTTTAGGAGACAAAATGTTTTGAAATAACAGATCTACGAAAAAACAAAAAACTTTCATGTTCCGACAAGTGGTACACATGCAATGCGTCACTTGTCGTGACCTGGAGAGGTGTTGTGATCTTTGAAGAGAGTACTTCTTAATTAGTGATTTTGGATTTAGCCTTCTTCACACGGATCTCACTTGCATTCAATTTTTTTAGAGAAATTAAATTTAATCAACTCATTGTTTGGAGGCATGCTTGTTGTGGCAAACATTCTAAAACAATCTTGGCTGCCCCATCAGCCCATGTGGACAAACGTACCGCTTGCCAATTGGCCAACATACTGAGGAATGAAATTGAATCAGCCCATTAACACACTGTTTTCTAAAATAAAAAAAATCCTGAAGCTCCGAACTAAAAATCCCAAAATCCTGGCGGGAGGGATCTTAATTAAGGATTTTTTTAGTTTGTTTAGAGTTTATGTTTTGATCAGGAAGACGATACGACGTTGGCTTCCTAAAGATGGAATAAGGTCCCCCCTAGCCTTCGTTTCGGTGATGTGTTTAGCATCATCGAAGGACATGTGGTGATGTGTCTGCGACAGATCTCATGAGATTCAATCGGTGCTAGTGTTTGTGGATCTGTATGGATCTAGTATTTGGTCATCTTCGTTCGCGTGTCTTCACCCTGAGTCCTTTCGATCTATACTTCTTTTCATAGGCTACAATTGATGTTCTTGTGCGTTTTTCCTGTGAGGCCTTAGCAAGATGACTTTCTGATTGTCTAATACAACAGGTCTGGTTTTACTCCTGTAAGGGTGGGGTGATATACCACAAGGAAATGTGGTAAGCTCTCTTCAAGATAAAAAAATCCAATTATATCTAAGATGATGTTGAGAGCTAATTAAGTTAAAGTAGAAATATCTTATATTTCACTATACTATTAATGCCTTTTGCGATCAGATAACGCATACGCCCGTCCAACATCTCGTTAATTGAAATCTCACAGATGAATTTTGCAATACAAACAAAAGGCACTTCTTTATATCATTCAGTCTTAGCCCATACTACAATGGGAGTACATGAATTGGTTAGATGGCACGGGATTGCAAATCAAGCATCAACGTGCATAATCAGTTCTACGAAGAAAGAAGAAAACATCAAGCGACGTGATTGAAGAAAACGTCAAGGGACATGACATGATTGAAGAGGCATTGTGTCGATCTTGTAGTCGAGCCTCAGTTACACTTAGGGCTAGAGGAGAAAACATCGACCGGGAATGACTTGGATATTGCCCCGGCATGCAGACTGAGCTCATCGCCATCGCGGCCGACCTCCCGTATGTTTATCCACGCAATAAAGACCTTCACCTTAATTCCTTCGATGCCGTTGATTGTTTCATTATGGATGTTCCCGGCAACCCGACTGTTGTAGTGGATATCGTACTTGCCGTCAACACGAAATCTGCATTCATCAGGGAAGTGTACCTCAAAGGAGCCGTCCGGTCGGAGCTCGTAGTCACGCACTCCCTTCGGGAGGATGCCGGGTGGGAAGCCATACCGCCCTAGCATTTCGTACGCCGTCGGCGTGGCTGTTGGGGCAGCGGTCCTGGACAGGGTGGCAGCGGTGGCAGTGAGATGGATGGCTACTATGGCCACAAGGAGGAGGATATTAGGCTTCGCCATTGTTGGTGCTCTAGCTCAGGCTGACAACGAAAGCTTTGCAGATATATTTGTGTGAAAGCACAGAAGGATGCGGGCTATATATAGAGAAAGAGCTATAAAATTTGGTGTGTAATGAATGTGTATTCAGTACTCACCAACGTTAATAGGTAATATACTAAAAATATTTTCATATATAAAGTAAATAAATATAAGATATATATGCCCATTAATTTTTCAAATCGTAGCCACAAAATAGACATTTACTTCCCTCCAAAAAAAGCTTATATCCATTGAGGTGGAATTAATTATGTATCTTATTTTAGCAAAAAATAATTTTCTACTCTTACAACAGTAAATAAATTCTTCACAAAGGCCGTGCGGCCTATTATCATTTAACTTCGCCTGCAATACCTCTTTTGAATTAGGCAAGGCAACATATTCCGGGACCTCCTATGTGTCGCTCTTTGCGTCAAGGAGTCGGCGTTTTGAAAAGGGTGCGGCTCGCCTGGGCCGGCAGGCGTCCGCGAGCTGAAAAAAATGCCGAAACCTAAGAGTGCCACCACCTCTAAGTCATATGCGCACTGTGCTAGCTGCTGCGACAAGCAGACTCTTGTACTCTATTTGCATCGTAAGAAACGGGCGACAACGGCTCAACATCTATATACTACTAATAAACAAGCAAACAAGAACTTTTTTATATACACCCAATAAAACGTACACGGATCTATTATCATCGAATGATTAGGTCCACTAAATTCAATCTAACGGCTAGCCTTCACCTAATCCATTCTCTGTGTGCACTTAACAATTTGCATTGACTGACCGTGCTCCACCGCGGAGAAAAATATAAAACTCCACACCCGATTAATTAGGAAACTATAATCACGATGACGTCTTATTAGGAAACTCCACACCCGATTAATTCAGAGTCGTTGCCACCGTGACTCTGGCGTCGAGAGCTCCGACTATTGTATTGGATCGGTACTGCGGTGGCGGCGATTTGGATCCGAACGACGGCGGCCGAGCAAGGGCACCGGTGCTGTTGAGGTACATCTCCGCCCTCTCTCCCTTCCTCTGCCCCATCGGGGTCACCGTGAGCCCATGACAATGGACTGGCGGGGAACAGGGAGCTTCGACAGAGAGGAACGCGGAGCACGGGTCATCTGGTGGCAGAGGCATGTTCTCGGGTCGGGGAGACCTCCAGCCATGGGGAATGGAGAGAGCTTTGGGTTCGAAATTCTTTTTTCTGTTGACAGCATAGAAGAGCATTGGTAATGGTGAGCCAATAAAGGTAAGTAGCAGACTAATTCTATTTCCTAGATGACGATTTGCTCCCCGTATGTGATTTCTGGTCATATTAGGGTGTGTGAAAAATGGGTTTTCTTAGTCTATTTCCTAGATGACGATTTGCTCCCCGTATGTGATTTCTGGTCATATTAGGGTGTGTGAAAAATGGGTTTTCTCTGTATTCTCTATATGAGATTACTTTGTGATCGTTGGAGTATGGAAATAGCATGGTGTGCAGTTGTGCAACAATCTTTGATGCTACAAATGTTTATAAATTTATGTTGTGATTGCTCTCTAATTAATGTCTCGGGCATATTATCAGTAAATTGACATGATCAAGGATGGTAGAGTACTCATGATATCATCGTCCCTGTGAAAGTGATCCAAACTGCACTTCAAGGTGCAATAAGGTACACCTTCAATCCTGTAAGGTACACCTTCAATCCACTTACAATGTGCAGTACTTTATTAAAAAAATGTTTTAGATTGGCTTTTGGGTTTCAGAAAATTCAGAATAAGTTAGTTGTAACTGGATAAATCATGTATGACACTATCCTTGTGCCCTTATTCCTGGAGTATTTGCAGATGTATTCTTTGGTCGTTGTTGCTGAGTCGGGTGAGTCTATTCTCTCTTTTTTGACAGCAATTTAAACATGTCAATAGGGGAAAATATACCCATGATCCTTTCACTTTTATTTGGTTTGAGGAGAAATGAGTAGTCAGTTTCCAGACTAAATTTGTTTCCTGTTCTATACATATATGCAGGTGCAACAATCAGCTGCAGCAACTATTCTTCCTTTTCTTTTGCAGTTGGGATATGCGTCCATGAGTGTTAAACAGTTAAGTAAATTTAATCTGCGGCCTAACAATACTTCTGTTAAAGTTGTCAACTAAAAGATGATCTACTTGTGCCAAAAGTGAGGATGCAGATATCATGAATTCATATTGTACAAAATTATTTTTTGTAAGCAATATTCTCTTCTTTCTTATTATTTGATATTTTCATATTGATAATAGCTCCTGAATTGTTGTTTGATTACCTCTCCCCCTTGGAGAACCATCAGATTTTCATGCATGAACAATAACCATGTGTTTTTATTTTTAGGTATAAGGACTCTAAAATGGATAAAGGAGGAGCTAAAGTTCATTAGCGTACAACAGTCATGTTGTGTATAGAGTTTGCAAGGAACCGTGTTCATTTCTTACACTTAAATATCTTAGCTAGCACAACTACTTCATATCGCAATACTTAATGGAATCACTTTTCTTAGCACCTCCATGATGTTCATTATGTGAATTTGATTACTATGATGCCAAGTAACTTGACTATTCGGTATCTGTATTTGACATCTGCATCGAATAATTTTCTTTCTAAAAAACACCTTTGAAGTTTAATTACACATAGGATGGGTCACTCCGGTTACCATGGAAACTCAAGTATTTTGCGTTTGCAGTTTGCGATCTTTTCCCCCTATAGACATCCTCAAAAGGCTAAGGAAAGTACTTGTACTCTGAATAGACTTGCATAAAAGTGAACCGTTTGTTCAATTGATATTATGTTTTGTAATGGTTGGTTTAGAAAACAGGATTATTGTTAATGGGGAGAAGCGCGGGTACCTGCCACCATTGAGGATGCGGAAGTCTCGGTTCCACTATGCACTGACACGGGTATCGAGTGCATCCGCAATAGGCGGGGACATGAGGGTCGTGCCGTAGCCAGCGAGGATGTGGGTGCCGCCGCCATTTCGGTTGCTCTACAGAACTAGCACTTTTTAAATTGCATAGTTTACATGTTTCAGATTACACAATTTATAACTTGTAGAAGAGAAAGTTAGATTCCGATTGTTATCTTCACATTAATTCAATATGTTGTCCACTTTAGATCTGTTCTTTCACATTCCCACAATTTTTCTTTTACCTTAACCCAAGAGGACTTCATGAAATCTTTACCATAGTTTTGTGATTTCTAAATGGGTTAGATTTATTTTGGCCTGATTGATCCTCACATAACATAGTAAAATGATGAGTAATGGGGTTTGTATTAAACTTGACCTTTCGAGAGGCAGAGATCTTCATGCTATAGTATTCTATCATTTTTTCAAAATTTCTAGAATATGAATTCAGAATTCAATATTCATATTAAATTTAATGGGCTGTTTTGATCAAGACGTGCGTTGCACGGGCATGTTTACTAGTTTGAACAAAATGTTAAAGGATTACTTTTTTTTTGAAATACAAACATTGTCCCAAATGTTCCAAACATTGTCTGTAAAAAGAATCATTTCTTAAAATGATATTTTTTTCCAAAACAGTTTTTTTTTTGAATTTGCGAAGAAATTTGAAAACATGAACTTTTCGAATTTGAAAATAAATTTGGAAAGATAGAACATTTTTTGAATTTTCAGAATATTTGTTGAATTAGCGACAAATCTTCATGTTTCTTTGTGCTCAAAATTTGAAAGTGGAAACACTTTAAATTGTATTTGGGAGCATGAACATCTTTTAAATTTCTGAACATTTTAAAAGTGGGAACATTTTTGAAATTGCTTGAATACTTTCAAAACATGATTGTTTTTTAAATTTCTGAACAAAATTAGAATGTGGGAAGATTTTTCGGAATTTTAAATTATGTTCTCAAAAATGAATATTTTTTAAATTTATGCACACGGTTTGAAATTGGCAACATTTTCGCATTTTTCAATTATGGAACATTTTAATATTTTAAAATTTAAACTATGAAACACTTTTCATAAGAAACAAACAACAAACTGTATAATACTTATGAAAAAATTAGACATGTGGTGAAAAAAGAAAAAGGAAGACCAATAGAACAAGAAAAACCGACAAAGAAATAAAAGTAAAGCAAAAGAGCCAAAGCAAACGAAGAAAACAGGAAAGAAACAAAAGAAAACAAAGTATAACAAAGAAAGAAAAAACAAGAAAGCCAATGAAGACAAACAAAACTAAAGAAAAATGTAAAAAAGGGAAAACCAAAGAAAGCTGGTTAAAAAACTAAGAAAACAAAAGGAAAAAATGAAATGAAAACCCGAAGTGAAGTGGACCTACAACGATAGTTATAAGCTTAGAAAACCTAAGCGCAGAAATGGGCTGGCTTAGAACATCTCCAACGCGCGTGTTTCGACCGGTGCCCAAAAAACGGTTTTGCAGTACGCGCCTAGTTTTCTTTTAACGCATCGACGAGCATTGGCTCCAGCGACCGTAACATATTTTAGCGCGTGCGCGGCGCTCCAGCAAACCCTGCAAATTAAAACGCAAAATAAATCCAACATGCTGATTTGATACATAGTTAATATAGATAATAAACTAGTCCAACACGATAATATAGATAATAAAACTAGTCCAATACGATAATAAACTACATAGATAGATAAAACTACTCTCAGTCGTCACCGTGGGTGCTGTCCGTGGTAGATAGCCATGCGTCCTCCGAACGTTCATCGTCAGAAGTGAAGATGGACGTCCAACTGTTGTTGATGACCACGCACTGCGATATAGCGAGTAACTTGCGCCGACGCCTGTCGTGCCGCTCCTCGCGACGCCTTGCCGTTCTCTCGGGTCAGAAGGCGTTCTCGGCAGCGACGTCCTCCGGGTGGCGCCGACGGCACTCCGCCATGGCTCGCTCGTCCTCCTCGGCGACGAGGAGCCGGCGCTGCCGCCGACGGTGCTCCTCGCGGTCCTGGTCTGTTATCAGACCAGACGGAGGGGCGAGGTCCTACACCCGCTTGCGTGTGTAGACATCCTGAAAGTTCATCTACGCACGAGGCCTCTCTAGGCGCCACGCCACCGCGTCGTACACGCGGGCGGCCTCGTGCGAGGTTTCAAAGGTGCCGAGGCTGAGGCGGACGTCACCGGACCTGATCTCGGCGTAGTAGACGCTGGAGCAACGTTCGCGGACGCCGCGATAGCCCGTGGATCCACGGCAGCGCAGCGGCATGGTGGCAGAGGTAGCGGCGAGGGAGCGGCAGAGACAGCGGCAGAGGGCGCGTGGCTATAGGGAGCCGTGTTGCGAGCGCCGCATTTTATAGGCGCGCTGAAAGCGGTGCGCTAAATCTAGCGCGTGGCCGTCCGCTTTCTACCGCGCGTGCAATACTTTACCCCGGCGCTATTTTTCCGCGTCTGCTGAAGCGCGCGATTTCGTCCCGCGCGCGCTAAAAGTTCAGTTTACCGCGCGCGTTTTTTGGGACGCCGCTATTGGAGATGCTCTTACTATTGTCATGAATTAAGAATCAGTACCGAAAACAAATATCCCTGATGTAAATTCGGCAACCATACCATCTCGTTAGAGTGAAATGCATCATTGGTCTTTAAACTAATTCAAAGATGTCACGTAGGTCCTAGAACAATAAAAAATGTCACCTAGGTCCTCAAAGATTCTTTGAAGTGCAATAAGTGTATATTTACGTCACTCCTCTGAAATAGTTCGAGGACCTCTGTGACAGTTTCAAAATAGCTTGAGAATCTAAATGGTACATATATTACACTCTGAAGAGCGATAAGATGCATGATTTTCCTAATTCAAGGACCTACATCTCCTTTTTTAATTAGAAAACGACCTACATATCTAAAATTGTACTTTCAAGGATCTTCTTCTTTGAGAAAAACTTTTGACGACCTAGGATGCACTTCACTCCTCTCTCTCTCTCTCTCTCTGTGGCCGACGCTGGCGGCCACATACGGCAAATTAAGACGCCGCGTTCGTGTCTCGTCGCGATTGCTGCTGGTTACCCCATCTTACGTACCATGCTCGCAAACCCTTTGACCCGACGGAATGTAACTAGTCGCCCCGGAGATCTGGCGATCGAGCGGCCGGCATAGCGGACTCATCGTCGCGTGACCAGCTGATGATGGATCGATGATGCGTAAGTCGGCATGGCTGGAGGCATATGGATCACAAATTCATAACATCTTCCATATCTTTTATTCATACCATGATGATGTATCATCACCAGGAAGTTAACGCATGCTTGGTTGCACTCTTCCATGGATGAATGTACGTGTCTACGTTACACTTGGATGCCGCATTACGTACGTACGTGCAGCTTATTTATTTAGGTATGTGAGCTAGGTAGCTACACGTACTAGAACTGGATGTTGTATGCCGGCGACTTGTCCGGGTTGAAGAGCCCGAAGCTCCTCTCCGTGGCGTCCCCGGTCTTCTGGTTCTCGTTGAACATGGCGAAGATGTACGTCTCCAGCGCCTCCCGCTTCTTGGGCGTGCCCCCGCCGACGTGGTTGATCAGCCCCTGGTTGTACGTCCGCGCATTGCCGGCCGACGCCGCAAACCCGCCCGCCGACGGCCACCCGCTCTCCGACACCACCACCTTCACCGCCGGCGCGCCGGCCTTCTCCAGCGCCGCGTACACGGCGTCCACCATCGCGTCGAACAGGGACGTGTAGGTCAGCCCGTTGTTCTGGTCACGCACGGTGGTGCCCGGCTGGAACGTCGCGTAGTTCAGGCTGATGCTCCCGGGGTTGTCACGGTACGCGAAGTAGGGGTAGACGTTGGCCAGCAGCGGCGCGCCGGTGCTCGCCAGGAGCCGGGCCACGTCCGTCATGTAGGCGTTCTTGAACACGCCGGCGGAGGGCGGGAAGGAGTTGGCCACCTCGTCGAACCGGATGGAGGTGGACACCTTGATGGCGCCGAGCCCCGCCGCGGAGAGGGCCGCGTTGAGGTTGCGCATGGCCGGCAGGATGCTCTGCGTGGCGCCGCCCTGCACCTCGTTGCCGGCGGCGATGTACTTGATGTTCACGGCAGGGTAGTAGGGCCGCACGTTGTTCTGGACCCAGGAGGCCGCGTTGGAGGTGCTGGCGGCGATGTTGGCGAGCTGGTCGTTGCCGATGTCGAGGATGAGGCCGATGCCGGAGTTGCGGAGCGCCGAGAGGGCCTGCCCGTCGGCGAAGTAGATGCGCATGCCGTTGATGCCCTTGGACCTGTAGAGCTGCACCACGTCGCTCCGGGAGGGGAGGTTGTTGCCGATCACGCCGTAGCACACGCCGATGGACTGCACACCTGCATGCGCGCATGCGGATAAGATAAGTACTCAGATAAGAGTGGCATCCGTTTATTACCTGTCGTAGGCGTAGTCGACGTGAATGACCGGCAGCAGGTGCATGCATGCAAAGCAGATACGGTAGAAAATACTACAAGAGCACGAGAGAAACGTCAAGCACGTACTCGTAGGAACAGCAGCGAACGCTCCAATGAAGAGAGCAGCTGCAAACATGGAGGCAACATCTTTTCTAGCCATTGCTGCACACATGGAGTATCTGGTACTCAAATGCTATGCAATGCTGCGGTAGAGCGGGTGTGTGCCTATGGAGCTGCACCACGCCCCCATTTTATAGAGGTCCGCATGCGTACGTGGTCGTACGTGTTGCGCCCTGCCTACTTAATCAGCGTAGCTACTTTGACTCCGGCAAAACGGAACGGAAGGTGCACGGCATGGCGACATGGCGTATGTACGTATCGGTATCGTGCATGCCACCGGACGTCACTCTCCGGTGCGGCCTAACCCGTCGTCTCCTTCCGTCTTTCTTCCACAGAAAAGTCGGGGGATTGTGGAAACTCGACCATGTTTTCTTCCATGGTGTACTTGAGTTGAGCTAGCTGCCCATGCTGCGTCCAGCTCATTAACAGGTTGGTACTGCCATTTTTTTCCGGGGGGCATAGGACAGGTACAGGGTCTACAAGACTACAAGTGTATTACAGGGTCTGCGAACAACCGCCGGATTTTCGATTACCAGCCTAGATTGAAACGTTCGCTTACTTGTGCAGTTCAGCTCTCGCCCGAATAATTTACCATGCATTTAACATCTTGTCCAAACTTAGAAAATGCTACTCCCTCCGTTCCTAAATATAAGACATTTTAGAGATTGCACTAAAAGATTACATACAAAGCAAAATGAGTGAATCTATACTTTAAAATATGTCTATATACATCCGTATGTAGTTCATAGTGCAACCTCTAAAAGGTCTTATATTTAGGAACGGAGGGAGTACTATATAGTACTATATAGTACTCCCTCCGTCCTAAAATTAATGTCGCTGGTTTAGTATTAAATTTATACTAATTTATTATAAATTTTACAACAATTATTTTGGAATGGAGGTAGTTTTAAGGGTCTGCCAAGGCTCATCTAGATGCGCCCTAAGTATTGGAGATATAAGTGACTCAATCAACGTAAGGAAAAAATAAAATAAAAAGCAATATTCTTATATGCCTAGGGCAAGAATCTTCATGTAAAATCAATGGTATATGATTTATATGTGCAATACTTAAGACACATCAAGATGTGTCTTAGCAGACCAGCTATTTTAAAACCGGCTGTCCAATTCGGGATCTGTGTCCACAATCCTCTTCATCACGATGAATCTTCGAAACAAAATCAATGTTGGAAGAGTTTTGAATTTTGATTTTTTTCCTTTTGTTGACCTTGAAAGAAATAGTTATGGAACTTTCTAGAATCAAACACCTGCAAGGCTTCGGCCGACCAATGATAGGATCAGCCAAGCCTTCTGCTCCCGGATTTAGTTCCTACGACCGTTGGCTCCCTATTGAAGCACCTCGTCTCGACGTCCTCCCTCCCCTTGTTCCTATGCAGCCCCCTCACACCCACGCAACAACACCGCTCATATGGAAATGTGTTTTATGTGTTGCAGCAGTTGTAACGACTGTCTCAACATTGCCAACAACACTGCTTAAAGTAGATGGATCGACCGTGGCAGCATTGCAGGCAACTCCGCTAGAAGCAGCCGCACAAACCATCACAATATCAAAACATCGTTGACTGTGTCACTTCCGATAGCCTTGCCACATCGCTAACAGCGCAGTGCGTCCTCACAACATCAACCGTGCACTCCTTGCAATAGATGCCAGATATTTGTAGCAGCTATACCATCTCCCTATAGTAGTATGTGTTTCCACTAACATTAGACCTCGTCGACCCCACGGCTCCAGCGAGCAACAACAACCGAACGACTTGTAGCGCGACGACACCCTCCCAACATTGGCCTGCATCACTAACGGTACCTTGGAGTAAGACTATACCCTTGGAGCAAGGGCACTATCGAACGCAACACTATCCAAAGCAATGACAAGCATCATGAGATGGGCCCGTGGAAGTGGATGCATGTTCACAGCACCGCAGCCCTTGCGGCATTGCCAAATGCCATCACGGCATGACTCAGAGTAATGTTGCAAGCTCGTTGCGAAATCCGTGTGGTGCCGCTCACAACAGTCGTTCAAGCATCACCCGCTGTGTCGCAACAGCGATCACTGACAGCTCTCCTCATGTTTTCTCGAGCAGATGCATGGCGCCACTTGGACAATAACCGCTTGAGACGAGGGGGCGCTTCCACGGCAGTGTGCTGCAAGGTAAGAGCATCTCCAACAACCTTTGAATATTTGCACTCACTTGCTGTTTTACAAATCTTAGACAAAAAATCTTCTCCAACAACCTTTGTATAAGTGGTATCCCACCAATTTTTTGCATCCACACTTTGCATATTTGCCAGCCCAAAAGGCCACTTTGTAAATTTTTAGCAAGCCTCATAAAGCCTCACTTTGTCTCAATGACAGGTGGATCCGTGTACTAGTGTGTGTTGCGTATGCGTTGTGTGTGTGCGTGTGCGCGCGATTGTACGTGTATGTGTTTTTTGTGTACGTATACGCGTGTGTGCTGCATGTGTACGTGTGTGTATGTGTGTGTGCTCCATCTGTGTAAGTATATGCGTGTGTGCATGTGTACGTGGACACGAGTTGTGCTAGTATACATATACATGTACGTATGCTATTGTGCAATGTGTCTATGACAAACTGTCCCCATATGTTATTATGTGTTTTGTGCAAATATAGCAATTCAATATACAAAGAGTATCAAAGCAAAAAAATATTGGCTTTGTAAATCTTATCTTTTTTCTTGCTATAACATTTTTTAGCAATCTAATATGCGAATTATATTGAAGATGCTCTAACAGAAAAGCAATCGCCAACAAGATCTAAATGTACCACAGCCTCGAATGCCTCGTGGCAGTGCCCCAACGGCCATTACGTGGGCTGGACGATTTTGGTGGAAGGGAGAGAGGCAACGACAAAATTTGAAGAGGAAGGGGAAGGGATGGGGAAAACGACAAAATAATTTTCTCTATGATAAGGTGTTGGGGCACTTGGTTGTTAGCTGAAGTGGCGAACCTGTGTGGGAATGCTTGAATCAAGTGTGATCCAACAGCCACGATCGTGACTGAAGGCTCCTTGGAATTATATATTTTGCTTCCTTTATTCATGTGGGTTTTATATAATGCATTAGTGTTGTTTAATGGTTTCATCATATTTTCATGAGTTACAACTGGAGTTTCATAGTGGTTCGAGTTTCACTCGAATGACCATGAGAATCATGAACAAGGCCTATATAATTCCAAGAAATCTTTATGTGATATTTGTATTAGAAATCTTTAACTTGTTTGAAATATCTATGAACACCATGTGAAATCTATTCCAGTGCTAACCCACTTTGGGAGACGCTAAAACATTTACAAAATCCATGTCGACTATACCTTTCGTTTCAAAAAACATAATGAAACCAACAAAAATGTCTTTCAAAGATTTGTTGGACTTGTTTGAAACCCATGTATTTCTAATCAGAGAAAGCACTGTAAAAACATCATATTATCTTTTGCAAACCATGCTCGGCCATATGGGTAACTCGCTAATTCTTGCAAAACTCCTATAAAACCACACTTATTTAACGGAAATAGGGTTATTATTACCAAAAAGTACACGCCTTATCTTTTTTGTTGCGAGAAAGTACATGCCTTATCCATCCGGATAACCGATTTTCCGATTGTCTAGGTGTGGATGCTCAGTACACGAGTACGCCTAGAATGTCTAGTGCCATTCTATATGCGCCCTATTTTTCCTCTAGAAAAACAAAATAGTTTTTGTTTTCTGTATACGTGCCATGGAAATCCTCGCCTCCCAGCAGTGACTGGTTTGTTTCATCTGACGCATATCAACTTCACGTTAGCTAATTTCTTGGCGTACGGTTCGGGGTATATATGCTGCGTATCTTGACCAATACGTACGTGGAATAATATGTCCGGTATGGGGTGCTAACTGGTTGGAACGGTGGCTTGTATCGTAGTGACTTTCCATGCATGTCCAAATTCGTTCAGTTGTAATACACCATAGTTTTGAGTGGTTGAGACGGTACGTCTACGTGGATGTCCCCTATTCCCGTGGGACTTGGGAACACTACAGTGAGGCTGCTCCTAATGTTTCACTTTGGATAGGTGCTAAGCATGCTAACAAGGCAAAAAATTATATGTGGCAATCTTATTAAAAAGAGAGAGAACAATGTTCTCAGTAGAAAACGGTGCTAGTCACGAAAACCTATGTAAAACATTAAAAATGAAGGGAACTAGCCTATGCATGCAAGACTTTAGTTGCTAAACAATTGAATGAGGCAACCTTAGCAACAACAAACTAAGCACCAATGCATTAAAGATTATGATTGCTTAACATATTTAATGCTCTTAGCACCTCACTTAGCATCTTTGCATTGGAGTAAGCCTGAGAGATCGACAGCGCCAGGTCCAAGATGGTTCGTACGTTCATGGGTGTAGAGTACAGACTACACTGTATTCTGTATACGACGAGCACATCCTGTTCAGACTTCCATATTGCATTGCACCCTTATACAAATTATTCAGACATGTGCAAGTAGTTTATGGAAATTCACACCGCTTTATAAGTAATCATAAGGCGCAATGAAATCCGACCCTTGCATGTGGAGAGACAATGACGGTGACGTGCCTTAGGTTTGTTATAGTGTTTGTAGTCGTCGCTAGGTGTATAACGAACATTAATGTAATTTCTATTAGTTTTGTTGTTTCATTGTACTGTCATAACGTTTGCTGAATAGATAAAATGTTCTTCTGAAAAAAGATAACTGGGTCGAACGATACAAGATATTATGCTAACCTTCATACGAAGCTAATCAAATAAACCTAGACTACACAAGATGAACAACGTCGACAAGGCACCGGAAATGCTTTATTGGAAGCCACCAGGTTGGCGCCTAGAAAAAGCACATCAGTGGTCAGAACACAACTATAAGCTACCAACGCAACCTACGGCAAACAAATTTGCAATTCCTCAATAAGAACATTGGATTATGCAAAAGTCTCCACCAAATTGTTGCTGGACAGGGTCACCTACCCTCTCGCCCTCGGATCGTGGAGCATTGATCCTACTGGCAAGTTGAAAGGACCGAGTGAACTGGCGACACAATCATGTGCATCGGTGAGGAGTCAAAACAAGATCGCTAAGCACCGGCTCTGAGAAAGCGCCAAGCCACACCTAAAGCAACAACTCAGAGTAGAGATATGCACTCACTAATGATACAATGTGCCGCCACCGCCAAATCTGTTAGGATGGACATGAGTTTTCACCCGAAAAACTAAGGAGTGGAAGGAGGAGAGCCATGATGGTGCCACCAACAGGGACGCAAAATCGTATGCATTCCCGCCACCAGCCAAAGTGCAAAGCATTCTCTCAACGCCTCCCTCACCCATAATCGAAGAACCCTAGCGTCGAGCCCACCACAAGGGGCGACTTGTGATGACAAAACTGGATTAGGGCGGCTTGGCTGCCACCACTAGCAGCCGCTTTGTCAGGACCAGCCGCTGCTGCTCCCCTTGCTTCCCACACTGCCATGGAGAGCCTACAACACAACCGCCACGACCCTCAACCAACCATGCAATCACTACTAGAATTTCAACCTATGCCGAGTGTCAGAAAAACCCGGCAAAGTCTTTGCCGAGAATTATTCTGGGCAAAGAGTACTCGGCGAACACCTCTTAGGCTGGTCGTAACGAGAGTATCATAAGTAGTATCATGCATGTCAATTAGGCATATTTAATGACGTGGCATTAAATTAAATGAAAAAAGAGAAGGTTGAGTATTATATCATGATACTGTATCATATTAAATGTTGTGCTACTATGTGTCATGCATGACAATAAATGAACTGTTCTATGATACTAGCACATGATACTCCCCATTACAACCAGCCTTAGGCATTACGGATGTAGTATCATATGCATGATACTACTCCCTCCGTCACGGTTTAAAAGGCACAGTTAGACTTGGGTGCGTTTTCAAAATAGACAAAGATTAAGACACGTTGCACTTACTTCTAGCAGCTAATTAGTACTCCGTTGTACTACTTCTATATGCATGCATAGTGTGAATGCTACTCCCTCCGATCCTAAATATAAGTCTTTTTAGAGATTGAACTAGTGGACTACATACGGATGTATATAGACATACTTTAGTATATAGATTCATTCATTTTGCTCCGTATGTAGACCACTAGTGAAATCTCTTAAAAGACTTATATTTAAAAACGGAGGGAGTACTTTTTAACTCATTTCATGACGAAGAGAGTAGTATATGATACTCCCCATTACAACCAGCCTTAGTCAAACGTAATTTTGCCGAGAGCCAACCGTTGGTCACACAGAAAACTATTCATGGAGATTAAAACAGTGCTTCTCGGCAAACTAAAATGCACAGCCGTTGCTTCTGTCAGGTCTTGCCGAGAGCTAATTATAAACTCGGCAAAAAATGTATAGATTGACGAGAGCATCCACTCGGCTTACCTTGAACAAGCAGCTCCAGCAACTCCCCTTTACCGAGTACCTTTATCACCTACTCGGGAAAATCACAACCGAGCTGCCAACACGTGCCACGTGTCCATCCTGCCGAGCATCATTCTAGGGAGAGGTTATTTTGCGGAGTTGTGCTCTCGGCAAAGATACATTGCCGGCATGGTTTACGCTTCTTTTTCACGTAACCCTACAGCAAAAACATACTTCCTCCGTTTCTAAATATAAGTCTTTCTAGAAATTCAACTAATGAATTACATACAGATGTATATAGACATACTTTAAAGTATAGATTCATTCATTTTGCTTCGTATGTAGACATATAGTGAAATATCTTAAAAGACTTGTATTTAGGTACGGAGGGAGTATATAACAGTAATATCAACTTAGAGAACTTTGTATACTATATAAGGATCACATACATAACAACAACCTCACGAAAGCATTATATATGGTCGACGCAAACTTCATATGAAGTCAGAAAGTAGTTATTGAGCACAGGTATGTTCTCATTAAACAACAAAGTGGCCAATGCATGTAAAGGCAATACCACAATCAGGATGAACCATCCCCGATAAGCTTCCCCACATCATTTCTTAATTCATGATTTATATTTCCATCGAGCGCATGATGATTGTAATGATTCTCTGCCTCCTCTCTACTATTGAATGAATCAAAGGAGTTGCATTTCTAATGAAGCACTTGTTCGTTGCATGTGGACGCTGAATCGTAGACTCCTACATACCTATCTCTATACACCGCATACCACTTCATCTACAAAGAAAGAGAAAAAGATTTCAAGAAGGAATGAAGTTAAATATAACACATAATACATAAGCCACGTAAGCACTCATCACTCATATACCCAAAGGCATCAGAAGTGCTAATCCACATCAGAAGCTACATAACTATATCACTAAATCAAGGTTAAACTATCTAGGTGCACTTGATACTTCGAGATGTAGACTGTGAAGCCAGTGATCGTGCAGTCGAAGCAGGTGGGGATATAACCTACAGTGAGGAGCTTGTGTCGACGGGAATGATGGCATGTGTACTCAATGGCAACGGGTCGCCTCTCTCCTTTCGTGGAGGGCCCTCGCCCTCCTTAGTTTGTGGATTCTTCTTGGTCAGATTCCCAAAATACTTTAGTTGGATGAGCTGGCGGTTAGCCTGAATGAGCACCATCAATGGGTCCTCACTGGCACGCTCCTCCTTGAACGCGAAATCTACTCTAACGTAAGTTGCGTCATCTGAGGAATCCATAAATGTGAAACCGATCGATGATAACCAGATTTATGTTTTTCGGGCGATATTTCGGAAACCGGTCAAAAACCAGAACTTCCTTGTGGGGGGTGCCAAAAAACATTGATACAGACCAATTTTTTTGAATTCAAACGTTCCCAGCAAAGTTAAATAGCGTCAACTATGGCATAAGCTCTCAGGTATCGAACTCGCGACATCGTAGTTCAAGCGCTACGTGCTGACCAATAGGCCAAGGCTCTTCTTAGGTTGTTCTTGGGTTAAATGTCTTATATTTTGACGTTAAAAATTTCTAAATTCAAAATTTGTTTGAATTTTTTGGACGAAAAATACCAAAATTTCAGATATTTTTTGGAAACCAGTCTTTCGGTCCAACCCGGAAAAATGGGGATAAAAAAACCCTTGATGCTAACAGATTTCAGCACATAATAAAAAATGAGAATAAAACATCAAAGAATACTTCGAATCATTCATCACAAACCTACACAGCTAATCTACCATGATCTGTGTGCTAACTTCCAATCCGTCGAGGCTCTCTCACTAACTCTTACAACTCTCATCTCTCGAGTGGTTTTATATATGATGGACACTCTCTCACTAATATTTTGACTGTTGGTGACTGTCGACCTGGTGAGCCTGTCGTGTGTTACGAAGGTATCACATGACGAACTCTCCAGATCGGAAGTCAACGTCAAAAGTCGATTCTTTTCTTCAGTAACATCTCTTGCAACTCTCATCTCTTAGGTGGTTGTATATATATGGTGAACACTCTCTCACTGGTTTTTCTTCAGTAACATCTCTTGCAACTCTCATCTCTTAGGTGGTTGTATATATATGGTGGACACTCTCTCACTGGTATTTCGATTGTTGATGATAGTCGAACTGGTACATTTGCCCCCCCTCCATCTCTCCTGTGGCGGGGCATGCCCCTCCCTCATCTGGGAAAGGCCTATGCATGTCCCGAAGACTTGATATAGGATTGTCACATCAAAAATAGTGCCTTCAAACATCAGCAGACAGGAATACATCAAAGGTTGTTGAAACTCATCCATCTAAATCACTCCCAATTAACATGGTTCTAACAGAACTAAGAAACCACCAAGATTCCTGCTTAATGGCCCTCCTCTAGACTCTGGAGGTAAGCCACATATCTTTCGCTCGAGAGTTGAAGATCACCATAGCATAGCAGCAGCATGCAAGGCTAACATTTCTCACAGAAAATCGTATAAAAAAAGTTCAGTCAAAGCAACCTTAGCAACGCACAATACGTTGTCCAAACTTCAACCATCCAAATTACTCTCCGATTAATAAAAAGTTCTGGCAGAAGTAACAAAACACTAATATAGCGTCCAACGATATAGATAAGAAGTTAATTTTCTTGTTGTATGTACGAGCCCCTCGTTTGGATATAAGCCACTAGTTCAAGATCATCGTAGGAACATCATGCAAGCCATGCTTCATTCTTAACATTTCTAGCGGCGGATGATGTAGACCATCATCCTCAGCTGCTCCTCGTTCTCCATGAGCTTGAAGAGACAGATGTCCTCCTCCCGCAGGTGGTTGTCGTGGGCAAAAGACGACCATCCTTTGAAAACATCCATCCCATTGGTCGTGTCTAGCGTGCGATGCCTATATCGCAGCTTGGTAGTCCATGATCTGCCCTTCCCAGCCCGCTGGAGCCCCAAACTGATTGAACTATTCTCTCCACGATGATGGCCAGCAGCAAACTTCTGAAGTAGATATATGGCTGCATACTGCCAGCCAAACTGCTGTTTATATACATAACACACGGCAAATGTTAGAATGACACAGGTGCAGAGATACTTGGAAAATTTGTTGCTATATATCTTAACAAGACATACAGCTGCAATTGACGAACTGACAGAAAGCAACAGAAAATGTTTTCCCTCAACTTACTAGCATGGGACACAGACACAGACACACACTGCTCTTGCTCATGAAAGCAACATAAAAGGGTGGTTTGAACTTAATCTCCTCAACTTTCTCCAGACATTTCAACTCCTGTGCTGGTGTTAGACAAACTCTGTCAGCCAGCATGAAGAGACAATCGGAAGCTCCGTCGGAATCCTCAGGGACTTCATATTGTTCATGTAGTGAAAAGTACTCTTCACCTAAACAAGTTTTCACATAGATCAGACAGATATAATGGGAACTGAAGTGCACATGCATTCTAGGAGTGGCAACAATTTAGTACCATCGGTAGGTCGTTCCTCCTTCACACCGCCCATCTTGGCACTGCTACTTCCGTGATTCGAGACAATCTTAGTTCTTCCACCAGGGTAATGCGCAATGCTTGCTTTGTGAAGGAGATGGACTGTTACTACGAATCTTCCATGCTCAACATTTGTCATTGGTTGAAAGAGGTATATATCACCCTTTTTAACATGATTGTCGCAGGAAAAGTTGGGCAAATTGAGGTTGCGCCGACCTGCATCACGCATGCCAGATGGCGTGATGTGGAATGTGCATTTCCAATGCTTTTTCTTCCCAGGCAGCTGGAGTATGACAGTTGTATCTTCACATGGAAAGTGCTCGCGTGCGTAATCCTTCTGTATTACCTAATTGAAAACCGGAACAGAATGTGATTGTGATCAAGGTTTTTTTTTTCTCGATTCCGAATTTTTTGATAGGGACCGGGAAAACCAGTTTCCGGAAAATCTCAGAAGTTTCGGACTTTTTTCATCTAAAATTTTCAAATGAATTTTGAATTCGAAAACTATGTACATCAATATAAAATGTTTTCAACTAATTTTATCACAGCAATGATATTGTTCAAGTGGCTAGCCCGTCTTCTCTACGGAACGAATCTTGGTGTTCGAATCAAGCACCCCGCTCTTGGGCTACATTATTATTTTTTCTAAAATTTGAAAAACTTTAAAATTCCATTGTAGTTGGCAAAAACTCAGATTCAATCATGCAGGGCCTATTTGATATATGTTAGCCTTATAAATTCAAAAAAATGAAAATTTTCAGGTGATATTTGAATTTTTCAAGGATAACGGAAGGGCCGGTTTTAGAACATCTCGACCGAGAAAAAAAAAACCTGATTGTGATACTGTTGACCTTGTTATATAAGGCCGTCACAAAGGCAGCGATAATGTTGATTTAGTAATGCATATGCATTTCGTTGCAAGCATACCATTGAGAATTTTGAGTTAGAACCAAAACGCTGACCGACTTATAAAGTATCATAACAATACAATGTGTACGGGTAAAGACAGTGAGCAATTTTCGTACAAAATGCAGATGGTAAAACTTACAGTAGCATGCCGTTTTGTGCTTGTTATCTTCATCTGTACAACTAGCACTTTGATTTTAGGTCGAATTTTCTCTATAAGCGCATCTATTTTCACCTTCCATGATTTTGTAGGATAGCACTGCGCTGATATGACATAGTTTCGAAACCGTCTGTAGATTAGCTGACTCGACAGAATAGTCTACAGATAGACTGTCTTCTGATGTTCAAATATTTCAACAGTAAGAAATCATGTGTTGGTGGGTAACAAAATAATCTTAATACATAACTTAACCTGACAATTCCTCAGACGAATAAGATCTTTCTTTCTGGCTTCCATCTAAATGGCAAGAATTACTCATCCTGGATTTGACCTGTTAAAAGTATCATATATTATACTAGGTGGTGTTATTCAAAGGAGTTTCCAGAACAAATTTGATACCCTGAAATCATTGAAGATCAGTATGATGCCCTCTTCCAAATTCAAAAGCAGAGCTCATGCGATGTACGAGAATCATGTATGTTATGTTAAAAGATGTAACATATATCCGTGTAACTATAAACGGTATATGATTGTGTTTAAGTTAGTTGTTGGAGATATAACTTGTATAACAATCCAACAACTAACCTTGTAGATCTTTGTAACCAACCTGGCCGGTGGCCTCTATATTAACACGCAAAGCGCCCCTGCAAGATGCAAGCGTTCTCTCATACTTTTAACATGGTATACAGAGCTTAACTCTTCCACCGCATCTAGGTCATGTCTTCCTCCTCCTCCGCCGCCGTCGCCATGGCCAACCCCTCCATCGCATCTCTCGGTCACACCATCACCGAGAAGCTCAATCGGGAAAACTTTCTCGTTTGAAGGGCGCAAGTGCTGCCTCATGTCCGGGTCGCCGGCATGATGGGCTACCTTGATGGATCTCTCAAGGAACCTTCCGCGGATCTCATCCTGGAGAAGGATGTTGCCGGGAAGAAGGAACTCATCACCGCGTCAAATCCCGAACACGCCGTTTGGGTAACTCAGGATCAGCAGGTGCTCACTTTCCTGCTTGCATCTCTCTCTCGTGACATACTGCTTCAGGTTAGCAACTGTGAGACTGCTACGGCAGCATGGAAGGAAATCCTGCAAAGCTTCTCCTCGCAGTCCCGCGCACGCATCATCCAGCTGCGGTCTCTGATCGGGAGTACCCGGAAGGGTGACTCCTCCGCAGCCACCTACTTCACCAAGATGAAGGGCCTGGCTGATGAACTTGCATCAGCCGGGAAACCCCTCGACGAGGACGACGTCGTCTCCCACATCCTGCAAGGGCTGATGCATGAGCCGGAGTACAACGGATTCGTCTCCACCATCTCCACGCGCACCATCACCGATCAGCCGATCGGCCTCGGGGAGCTATTCTCGCTTCTCCTCGCAGCCGAGGCGCGGATCACGGCACAGATCAACGCCTACTCCGCCAACCTGGCTTCTCGCGGTGGTGGTCGTGGGCGTGGAGGCAACTTCCGTGGTGGCTACAACAACAATCATCACGGGGGTCGCTTCTCCGACAACTCTGGCGGCAACAACAACAATTCACGCCAGGGTGGTGACCGCGGTGCTCGTGGTGGAGATCGCAAGTACAAGAACTGCCACATCTGCAAAGAGAGTGGTCATGGGGCGTGGCGCTGCAAGAAGTGCTATGACCGCAGCTACAACAACAACGTCCGCAACCCTGCTGGCAGTGGAGGTGGCCATGCACCTCGATCAGCCAACACTGCACAGTCCTATGGGGTGGATACCAACTGGTATCTAGACACTGGCGCGACCGATCACGTAACAGGAGAGCTGGAGAAGCTCGCAGTTCATGATCGCTACACCGACACATAATAGATCCACACTGCCAGCGGCCAAGGTATGAGAATTGCTCATGTTGGTCATTCAGTTTTGTCCACTCCTCAGGGCTCCCTAGACCTCAAAAATATTCTCCATGCTCCTCAAGCTGACAAAACTCTCCTCTCTCCCTCTCAACTTATGATTGACAATCATGCGTTTCTTGAAGTTTACCCTGAAATTGTTTTTGTTAAGGATCGGGGCACCCGGAGAACCATTCTTCAAAGCAAGAGTAAGAGGGGCTTGTTTCCCTTGTCTGGCCGTCAAGATGCTCCTCATCCACAAGTCCTTGCTGCGGTCAAGCCGTCTACATCACGATGGCATAAACGCCTAGGACACCCTGCGTTCCTAGTGGTCCAGAAAGTTCTTCGTGATTTTAGTCTTCCAGTTTCAAATAAAAAGGATCACTTGTTAGTTTGTGATTCTTGTCAAAAGGTCAAGAGCCATCTGCTTCCCTATTCTCGTTCAAATAGTGTGTCTAAGTTTCCTTTAGAACTTATTTTCTCAGATGTGTGGGGTCCTGGACCCGTCTTTGTAGGCAGACAAAAATACTATGTGAGCTTTATAGATGATTTCAGTAAATTCGGTTGGGTTTATTTGCTCAAAAACAAATCAGACGTGTTTGAGAAATTTCATCTCTTTCAACAACTTGTTGAGCGTCAATTTGATCGCAAAATTCTTGCCATGCAAACAGATTGGGGAGGAGAATATCACCACCTCAATAGGTTCTTTGAGAGCATTGGAATCATCCACCATGTCTCCTGTCCTCATGCTCATCAACAAAATGGATCCGCTGAACGGAAACATCGCCACATTGTAGAAGTTGGTCTCTCCCTTCTTGCCCAAGCTTTTATGCCTCTTAAATTTTGGGACGAAGCTTTCTCCACCGCCGTGTACCTTATCAATCGTGTTCCCAGTAAAGTGATGCACAACCAAACACCTCTTGAACGTCTCTACGGTATCAAACCCAACTACAACTTCCTCCGTATTTTTGGCTGTGCGGTCTGGCCAAATCTACGTCCTTTCAATAAACACAAGCTCGAATTTCGATCCAAACAATGCGTGTTCTTGGGTTACAGTACTATGCACAAAGGCTTCAAGTGATGTAGCAACCGGTAGGGTTTACATCTCTCGAGATGTGGTGTTTGATGAGCAAATCTTCCCTTTCTCCCAGCTCCACCCAAATGCTGGTGCCCAACTCTGCAAGGAGCTCATCCTATTTCCATCCCACCTCCTCCCTGCCTCACATGCCGCACTAGGAGAAGGGGACAATTCTGTTGATCACATGCCTAGTTCTTGTATCTCTATTACTGATGCAGTTTCGGCCACAGATGTGCAGGAAAATACTAACGAAATCAGTGCAGGGAGTCATGATTTTATGCTACAAAACAGTGCAGGACCAGCCGCAGAAGATCCGGTGCAAAATCCAGCACAATCAGCCTCGGGATCTGCGGCGCCAGGCGAATCTGCGGTGTCAGGCGGATTTTTCTCGGGAACTCCCGTCCCAGGTACTGCACCCCTGGTCGGGCCCTCGGGTGCTGCACCAGACGGGCGGCCGCTGCATGCTCGGTCGCCACCGAACCCGACAGGATCAGGCGGGCCAGCTGCTGGGTCCCCCGCACGTGGGCGTGGTGTGTCTCCGCCAGGTGGGCTAGCCGCTGGGTCCCCTGCACGTGAGCGTGGCGTGTCTACGCCTGTCGACGTCACCCCTGTTGCCTCGCCTGTGCATGGATTCGGTGGGTCGTCTGGCGCGGACTCTCATGCTGCTGGGTCCGGTACATCTCCTGTGCATGACGCAGATTCGCATGTTGATTCTCCCGCGCTACAGGAGTTGTCGCCACAGGAGTCGCTACAGGACCCTGGCTCGCCGGTTTCTGCCTCGTCCAACCGACTCCACCAACAGCTCGACCGACCCCTTCCTCCGCCACCTCGCCCTGCACACACTCGCTCTCAAGGAGGGGTGATCAAACCTAAGGTATACCATGACTGTTGTATTCGGTGGGGATCTTTTTGTGCCAGAGATGAACCAAAGAGTCTCAGCGATGCCCTTCACACACCTCTGTGGAAGCATGCCATGGATGAGGAGTACTCTGCCCTAATGCAGAATAAGACCCGGCGCCTTGTTCCTCCAGCTATGGGCAGAAATATCATTGACTGCAAGTGGGTGTACAAGGTTAAAAGAAAATCTGATGGGAGTATTGACAGGTATAAAGCACGTCTGGTGGCCAACGGTTTCAAACAGAGGTATGAGATTGATTATGAGGACACTTTTAGTCCTGTGGTAAAAGTTACAACCATTAGGTTGATTCTGTCTGTTGCAGTATCTCGCAATTGGTGCTTAAGACAGCTAGATGTGAAGAATGTGTTCTTGCATGGTGTTCTGGAAGAGGAAGTGTTTATGAGACAACCTCCTGGGTATGAAAATCCTGATTCTCCACGGTATGTGTGCAAACTTGAGAAAGCATTATATGGGCTAAAACAAGCACCTAGGGCTTGGTACTCCAGACTGTCTTCCAAACTACAATCACTAGGTTTTGTTCCCTCCAAAGGGGACACCTCGCTTTTCTTTTATCACAAGCATGGAGTCACTATTTTTATGCTCATTTATGTTGATGATATAGTGGTTACAAGCTCCTCATCTAAAGCAGTTGAGGCTCTTCTTAAGGATCTGGGAAAGGATTTTGCGCTCAAGGATCTTGGGGACTTACATTTTTTCCTTGGCATTGAGGTAAAACCTATCGGCACAGGCATTCTCTTGTCACAAGGGAAATATGTTCAAGAAATACTTCAGCAAATAGGAATGAAGGGTTGTAAACCTTCTACTACACCTTTGTCCACCTCTGAAAAATTGTCTGTTCATGATGGAGAAGTGTTAGGATCAGAAGATGCCACCAAATATAGAAGTATTGTAGGAGCACTTCAGTATCGGACATTAACCAGGCCTGATATTTCCTACTCAGTAAATAAGGTATGCCAGTTTCTTCATGGTCCTACCAATATTCATTGGACAGCAGTAAAAAGGATATTGCGGTATCTTCAAGGGACAAAGAGCCATGGGCTAAAAATCAGTAAAACGGACTCTATGCTTGTAAGTGCTTTCTCAGATGCAGATTGGGCAGGTTGCCCTGATGATAGGAGATCCACTGGAGGCTTTGCTGTTTTCCTTGGAAGTAATCTAGTATCATGGAGTGCTCGCAAGCAACCCACAGTTTCTAGATCAAGTACTGAAGCTGAGTATAAGGCCTTAGCTAATGCCACTGCTGAGATTATCTGGGTACAAAATGTGTTAACTGAACTTGGTGTTCGGCATCCAAGGGTAGCCTCATTATGGTGTGACAATCTTGGAGCAATGTATTTATCTGCTAATTCCATTTTTCATGCCAGGACGAAACATATTGAGATTGACTATCACTTTGTTCGTGAACGAGTGGAAGGCAAGCTTTTGAATATCTTAGATGTCTGGAAGTGACAGTTATGCAAGTGGCAATATTTTGCTCCCTGGATTATATGCAAACTTGATGTTTCAGGCATCTACATAAGCACTAATATACGATTCCTAATACATTCATTAGGTGTTTGTAAAAATTTTTACTAATAGTTCAGGCATTTAATATCTACGCCATGCATGTGAGCTTGATTTTGACCGCATATATAAACTTAAACACTTCATCGCTTATTTGGGCAGCACCATGAATTGGATAGTGCACAACTTGCTAGAGGTGGAGAGTTCAGAGAACTGGGTTACCTGCTCCCCGTCGTCTTCTTCTGCCACTGTCTGCCGTGGCGCTTCACCTTCGACCTCTGCTCCCTGCTGTGCTAGAGATTGAACCATGTACATGATGAGAAACCATGCAAATTTGCCATAGTAATATAGTATTTTCATGTGGCAAACTAGGCAAAGGATTCGAAACTAGCATATAATAAAGAATTCAACCGAAAGGAGGCAAGAAGATCCTTGTGTCAAACTAAAGTGGGGTAAATGGTCGAAGGGGGGAAACTCTGTCCATAGTTGAAAAGGAACTGTCATGAATATGGCATAGAAAGAGAGCAAATCAACACTACAGAATTGAAGAAGAGAAGACGCATGAATAAATTTCAAGCAAAGAGTGGAACATGGCAGAATAAGCTTACAAAGGTGTTGCCGCTGTCGCCGCTGCCCCCACTGCCTGATGAAATGCAAAAAAGTGGTTTTTAAGTTATACTTAGAAGCTACAATCACCGTATTGAGAGGAAGGCATAAAAGAGCAAGAATTAAAAGCCGCATACTGGCATCGTTGTCGTGCTGGTAGTGCCTGCGGCATATGGTCCCGTCAAACACCTTTACGGTGAGCACGGCATGGCTGTCGTAGCTTAAGACGAGGAAGTGCCCAAGTCGCAGGTTATGAGCACGGGCGAACTGCTCCCATCCATGCCCCAGCTACATGTGGCCGTCAGCGTCCAACACTACTTCCACGTCACACAAATGACGCCGGCACCCGGCCTCCCGCAGCTTCACTTCCCAGAGCTCACGGCCGTCGAACACCTTGGCGAACTTGTCTGGCAGCCTTTGCGATGAGGATTAAGCAGCGGTTGAAAGCGAAGTGTTGATCCAACCAACCAGACCACTGACCAAAGATCAAAGCATAGAAACAGAACTAAGATAAACGGAAAGTGAGAGACTGCAAACTGTACCAGTTTCTTGAAGAAATTTGGTAGAAGGATCAGGAAGAACTCGAAACCCAATAAGTCTTGAAAGGCCGTCTCCTCTTCCATCGTAGCAAAACCTCCGTGTAGCAGGAATCTAGAATGTCTTTCCAAAGCTTCTCTTACGAAGGGAGCTCCATCAATCTGAAAGGCAAACAGACAGGTCCAGGCTGTTGGGACGAAAATGAAACCACCTACCGACGGTGATCACCGGAGACAAGGAAGGAGAGAGGGAGAGGCAACACACAGATTTTGCCGGCGAACACCTTACCGCCCGAACGGCAACCCTTATATTTCGGTGAGCTCGAACTCCACCCTCGCAAGTTACAATGTCTAACACACGGGCTTTATACCCAGGCACATGATGGACACGGTCCCCACGCTCCTGCCTGCTCGCGCCCACGACCCAGCGTGCTCTGGCCGCGTCCTCCGCGTGCGCCCGCAACGCCCGCGACGCACCGAACGCCCCCGGTCGCTGCGCTCCCCCTGGACCCAGTCTGTAATGTCAAACCCTAAACCGCTCGAGCTTGCTCTCTCTCTCTCTCACTCTGGTTAGAGGTAGACAAAGGAAGTTTTTGTGCCGCGTACAAGTGCAGCTTTTCTGTTTCATTCCTCCACTTAAGCAACGAATACAAAGCTAACTGAAAACGAGAGAATCGGGGAAGGAGCAGGTCGTGTGCGTTGGCATCCCAACACCCCGCGCGCTTCGCCCGTGATGCGCCCATGACCATCTTGTTCGTGCCATCCCACGATCAGGTCAAGGCCGTAGCTAAAGGAAGATCTAGCCTAGTCTACGCCCGAGTCGTAGCTCAGGTTATTTGAAATCAAAAGCGAAAGATACGGTGGCGCCTTCCTCTCTGACGAAACTGACGGAGAGGGAGAACACCAGGTGGTAGTCTGACGAAACTGAAGAAAGAAGCTCCCAACATCTGCAACTGTTAGCTGACAATCTCCCCCTTAATCAGTTGCTGATGTTGATCATCCCCAGTTTCTCCCGTAGCTCTTGAAACTTCATGCGAGGCAGTGCCTTGGTCATGATATCGGCCAGCTGCTAGCTCGTGTGAATGTGATAGACGGCAATCCTCCCGTCCTGCACACATTCCCTGATGAAATGGAAACGTGTCTCGATGTGCTTCGTCCTGTCATGGAAGACAGGGTTCTTGCAGAGCTGGATTGCCGACTTGTTGTCGATGAGAAGTGGGGTTGCACCTCCTGGATCACCGAGCAGGTCTTCAAGCATTCTCCGCAACCAAACGCCTGTGCACGCTGCTGCGGTCGCCGCCATGTACTCGGCTTCGCAGGATGAAAGGGCGACCACCTTCTGCTTCTGGGACTGCCAGCTGATTGCGCTCCCCCCGAAAGTGAACACCATACCTGATGTGCTTTCCCTATCATCGTCATCCCCGGCGAAATCAGCATCACTGTATCCGATCAGCAGCGGCTGCACTTCACCTTTCTTGTATCTGCACCCGAAGCTCAGTGTGCCTGATATGTATCGCAGCACCTGCTTCACCGCCGCCCAGTGCTCTGTCGTGGGAGCCTCCATGAACCTGCTGATAAAACCTACTGCATAGGAAATATCTGGGCGTGTGTGTACCAGGTAGCGGAGGCTTCCCACAATGCTGCGGTAGAGCTTCTTGTCCACCGGAGGGTTCGTGTTCTCCTTGCTCAGCTTCAGGCGAGGCTCCATGGGGATGTGTACTGGGTGACATCCTCCCATCCCAGCTTTCTCCACGATCTTGGCTGCATAGCTCGCTTGCTTGAGCGTGATCGAGTCCGTTCCCTGATGCACCTCGATGCCGAGATAATAGCTCAGCAATCCAAGGTCACTCATGGAGAACACGGACACCATCTGCTGTTTGAACTGAGCGATGGCCTGCAGACTTGATCCAGTGACGATAAGGTCATCGACGTAGACCCCCAGCAGCAGTCACTCCCCGCCGTCACAACGCATGTAGACGGCGTGCTCGGAGGGGCTTCTCTGGAAACCGAGTGCCACCAGTGTCTCGTCTAACTTGATATTCCAGGCCCGCGGCGCCTGACAGAGCCCATATAGCGCCTTGGAGAGACGGAACACCTTTCCTTCTTCGCCGACGTGTTCAAAACCTGGTGGCTGTGTGACGTACACCTCCTCCTGCAATTCTCTGTTGAGGAAAGCTGATTTGACGTCGAGGTGGTGCACCTCCCACCCAGCCTGCGCGGTTATGGCCAGCAGTAGCCGCACGGACTCGAGCCGTGCCACCGGAGCGAACACTTCCTCATAGTCCACCCCTGCACGCTGTTCATATCCCTTTGCGACGAGCCTCGCTTTGTGTTTCACGATCTCGCCCGCGGAGTTCTTCTTGAGCTTGAACACCCACTTCACCCCGATCGCCTTCTTGCCCGGCGAGAGCGTGGTGAGTGTCCATGTGTTGTTGTCATCGATGGACTGTAGCTCATCTACCATGGCTGCCCTCCAGACAGCGTGTGGCTCCGCTTCTTCAAAAGAGTTGGGCTCCTCCCCCGCCACCAGCAGCAGCTCCCCAGGATCCAGAGTCACCGGCTCCGATTCGTTGTGAACAACATCGACCATGCGGTACCGGCGTGGGGCTTCCTGGGAGCCCAGTGCCACGTCCGGCGTGGTGCCAGACGGAGGGGATACGTACCCCTCCTTCACCCCTTTGCCTTTGTACACCCCTGGCTGTGGAGTGTGTGCGTGCTCCGGCGTCTCTCCACGCTCTTCAGGTGCAGGCGATGTGTCAGCGAGGGGAGTGCCTGGGCACCGTCCCGATTCTCCTCCAGTTCTGGGTTGCTCTGGCTGCCTCGTAAGGGTTT
This sequence comes from Hordeum vulgare subsp. vulgare, assembly GCF_904849725.1. NCBI lineage: Eukaryota > Viridiplantae > Streptophyta > Magnoliopsida > Poales > Poaceae > Hordeum > Hordeum vulgare. Next base: position 594,169,197 of record NC_058520.1, on the reverse strand, counting down.
GGGCGGGCGTGAACTCGATCGTGAACGTCCCCTCCCCCGCAGTCTCCATCTTCCAGTCCCAGTGCGCCGTCTCGTCGAAAACAGCGTCCCTGGTGACGTGCACTCGCTTGCTCACTGGGTCGAAGACGCACCACGCCTTGGTCTGTCCATGCTCATACCCGATGAACCCGATGCGCTGGCTACGGTCATCCAGCTTCTTGAGGCCAGGCCGCGTGACCTTGGCATGGGCTATGCACCCGAAGGTGCGGAAGTAGCTCACCGCCGGCTTCTGACCATGCCAGGCTTCGTAGGGAGTCATGCCGCACACGGCCTTTGTTGGTCCGCAGTTCAGTAGATGAACCGCGGTGGTCACTGCCTCTCCCCAGAACTCGTTCGGCACCCCTTTTGCCTTCAGAAGACACCGAGCTGTCCCGACCATAGTTTGGTTCCGGCGCTCTACCACACCGTTCTGCTGCGGCGAGTACGGGGCAGTGAGCTGTCGGCGTACGCCGCGATCAGCCCAGTACTCTCCAAACTCGGTTGAGGTGAACTCCCCGCCCCTGTCGGTGCGCAGTGCGCGCAGCTTGCTGGAGGACTCCAGCTCTACTCCGGCCTGCCAGCGCTTGATCGCAGTCGGTGCTTCGTTCTTTCTGCTCAGAAGCACAATCCACATGTAGCGAGACTTGTCATCTACAAGCAGCAGGAAATACCTTTTCCCTCCATGTGTGGGCGGTGAGATTGGTCCGCAAAGATCACCGTGGACAAGGTCCAGGCGATCACCGGCCCGATAGGCCGCTTCTTGTGGGAAGGAGGCGCGCCGCTGCTTCCTGACCAGGCAGCTGTCACACACCTGGTCGACGTGCTCGATCAGTGGCATGCCGCGAACCAGGTCGTCCTGGGACAGCTTCCGAAGCGCGTCAAAGTTCACATGCCCGTAGCGGGCGTGCCACCGCCACGCATCCTCGCCAGCGGACGCTGACAGGCACACAGGACGTGTGATGTCCAGCTCGACGGTGTAGAGACGATTCCTCGTCCTGCCCACCTTGACGGTGACGTTCACCTGGCGGTCTCGCACCACCATCATGCCGCTCCGGACCAGTGCGGTGCATCCCGCCTCGTCGAGCTGTCCGACAAAGATAATCGAGGTGCGCAACCGAGGTATATAGTACACCTTCGAGAGCACGCGGTGACGCCCTCCGTGGGCGACGAAGACCACCGTTCCGCGCCCCTCGATCTCGACCACCGACCCGTCACCGAAACGCACCGTGCCGGTGACGTGGCGATCTAGCTCGGAGAAGACGGTAGGGTCTCGTGTCATGTGATTCGAAGCACCGGTGTCCAGGTGCCAAGTGGGTTCCTTGGCGTCCCCTGCCGCCCCGAGGTTCACCTCGGCGCTCTCCTCGTGGAGATGCACGAGCTGATCCCCAGACGTGCCGTGGTTGGGCTCACCCGTGAGAGGCGTCACCTGTGCCATCAGTAGAGCAGGGTCTTTGTCTTCTGTAGCTGCGAGATGAGCCTCGCCCGTGCCCTCATCCTTCATCTTCTTGCGACACTCGCGAACCCAGTGGCCGCTAATGCCGTAATAGCGACAGTTTCCGGAGCGCTTGGGCCTGCCCTTTTCGCCGCCAGGACGAGCGGCGTTCTTACCGCGGTCGCCTTGCCCCTTCCCTTGAGGTTTCTTCCCGGCGCTGGCCTCCCGCTAGGGGACCCGCCTTGATCTCCTCGCTTGGCACGCGCGTTCCACTCCTCCATGGTGAGGAGGAGCTTGCTGCCGCCCTCTTCCTCGGCGTCCAGCTCGTAGCGCTCCTCGGCCACCTTGAAACGACCGATAACCTCTTCGATTGACGTGGTGTCCAAGTCGACAAGGTTGTCGATGGAGAGCGCGAGCTGCGAGTACCGCTTGGGCACGATCCGCAGCCACTTCTGGATGACGTGCTTATCGATGATCGCATCTCCAAGCTCCCCGAGGCGCACGCACAACCCTGTGAGGCGCATGGCTAGCTCGTCGATGGACTCACCGGACTTGTGACGCAGCTGATCGAACTCCCCCCGGAGGTTTTGGGCTTTGGCGTCCCGAACCCGCGCGGATCCTGCGCGCATGGCTCGGATCGCCTCCCACAACTCCTGGGAAGTTTTGTGTTTCCGGAGCATGGGCAGCATCTCATCAGGGACTGATCGAAGGATGAACTCCATCGCCCCCTTGTCGTTGCGGTACCCGTACTCCTCGTCGAGGTCCTCGGCGCCCTCGATCGCGCGCCACATACCTCTTGCCTGCATCCCAACCTCCATGAGAAGGCTCCACTCGGCGTAGTTCGTGCGTGTCAATGGTGGCACGTTGGCGTGACCCGACACGACCGGAGCGAATTGCCTCGCCACCGCCAGCTCGCGCCCTTGGCCGACCGCGTATCGTGGCGAGCTCTTGCTTCCGTCGTCGTCGGCGCCCTCCGCCTTATTCTTGCCATCATCACCCGCCATCACAGGTCGCCGGATCCTGTCAACGCGGCTCTGATGCCACTTGTCAGACCCTAAACCGCTCGAGCTTGGTCTCTCTCTCTCTCACTCTGGTTAGAGGTAGACGAAGGAAGTTTTTGTGCCGCGTACAAGTGCAGCTTTTCTGTTTCATTCCTCCACTTAAGCAACGAATACAAAGCTAACTGAAAACGAGAGAATCGGGGAAGGAGCAGGTCGTGTGCGTTGGCATCCCAACGCCCTGCGCGCTTCGCCCGTGATGCGCCCATGACCATCTTGTTCGTGCCATCCCACGATCAGGTCAAGGCCGTAGCTAAAGGAAGATCTAGCCTAGTCTACGCCCGAGTCGTAGCTCAGGTTATTTGAAATCAAAAGCGAAAGATACGGTGGCGCCTTCCTCTCTGACGAAACTGACGGAGAGGGAGAACACCAGGTGGTAGTCTGACGAAACTGAAGAAAGAAGCTCCCAACATCTGCAACTGTTAGCTGACAATCTCCCCCTTAATCAGTTGTTGATGTTGATCATCCCCAGTTTCTCCCGTAGCTCTTGAAACTTCATGCGAGGCAGTGCCTTGGTCATGATATCGGCCAGCTGCTAGCTCGTGTGAATGTGATAGACGGCAATCCTCCCGTCCTGCACACATTCCCTGATGAAATGGAAACGTGTCTCGATGTGCTTCGTCCTGTCATGGAAGACAGGGTTCTTGCAGAGCTGGATTGCCGACTTGTTGTCGATGAGAAGTGGGGTTGCACCTCCTGGATCACCGAGCAGGTCTTCAAGCATTCTCCGCAACCAAACGCCTGTGCACGCTGCTGCGGTCGCCGCCATGTACTCGGCTTCGCAGGATGAAAGGCCGCAGCTAAAGGAAGATCTAGCCTAGTCTACGCCCGAGTCGCAGCTCAGGTTATTTGAAATCAAAAGCGAAAGATACGGTTGCGCCTTCCTCTCTGACGAAACTGACGGAGAGGGAGAACACCAGGTGGTAGTCTGACGAAACTGAAGAAAGAAGCTCCCAGCATCTGCAACTGTTAGCTGACATGTAACAGCTACCCGCGCACACGGCGCCAACCTACCCTGGCGGCCCGAGCACGCCACGTACGCACGCACGCACAGCCTGCGGACCCGACGCGCCAGAAAGCACCGGCGCGCGCCCATACAGGCACCAGGCGCACCAGCTAGTCGCCGCGACTTATTCCAACGCAACACTCTCCCCCTAAGTCGTGGCCTAGAGGAGTCCTGGCTCGTCGTCGACGATCTCCCCCAGCATGGCTTGCTCCGGTGCCGCTCCCTTCTCCCGCCTCGGTCATTCCCGCTTGAAGTGACCGCGCTCGTTGCAGTGGTAGCAACGCCCGCGGCGATTCCCTCGGGCACGCGACGCCACACTCCTGTCGTCGTCGTCGTCCCGCGCACCGCCTCGCCGACTCTCCCGCGCGCACCACTGCTCTGCGGTGAGCATCAGCTGCTCCCCACCATGATCAGCACCGTCCTGCCCGCGTCGACGTAGCCGTTCGTCGAAAGCCTTCAACCAGCCGAGCGCGTCCTCGAACGTCATGGTAGACACGTCGCAGAATTGCTCTATACCGGCCACCGCCGCGTACAAGCGATCCGGCACGGCGTCGAGCAACTTCTTCACCATCGCGGCGTCCTCCAGGCTCGATCCAAGTCCCGCGTACCGCGCCGCCATCCCACTGATCTTCCCGGCGAAAGCGTCCAGGGACTCGCCGTCGTCCATTCGCAGTCGCTCGAAGTCATCGCGGAGCGTGGCCAGCCGCGCCACCCGCACGTGATCGGCTCCGACGAAACGCACCTTGAGAGAGTCCCACACCTCCCTCGCGGTGAGCTTCGCCGCCACCTGCATCAACAAGTCTTCCGGCAGCGCTGTGAGCAGCATCGCCCGCGCCGTCTTGCACTTCCCGGAGTCCACCGCCGCTCCGTCCGCCGGCTGCACCGCGCCCCACATCCCCCAGCATCAAGGATCGCCTCCACCTTGATTGCCCAGGAGGTGTAGCCCGTCGGCACCAGCGGCGAGAGATGCATCGATCCCGACGCACCACCACCCCCGTACGAGACGATCGACATGGCCGCCGGCACGTGGTTGGACAAGGCTCTGATACCAAATGTTGCGACGAAAATGGAACCACCTACCGACGGTGATCACCGGAGACAAGGAAGGAGAGTGGGAGAGGCAACACACAGATTTTGCCGGTGCACGAACACCTTGCCGCCCGAACGGCAACCTTTATATTCCGGTGAGCTCGAACTCCATCCTCGCAAGTTACAATGTCTAACACACGGGTTTTATACCCAGGCACACGATGGACACGGTCCCCACGCTCCTTCCTGCTCGCGCCCACGACCCAGCGTGCTCTGGCCGCGTCCTCCGCGCGCGCCCGCAACGCACCGAACGCCCCCCGGTCGCTGCGCTCCCCCTGGACCCAGTCTGTAACAGCTACCCGCGCACACGGCGCCACCCTACCCTGGCGGTCCGAGCACGCCACGTACGCACGCACGCACGCACTGCCCGCGGACCCGACGCGCCAGAGAGCACCGGCGCGCCCATACACGCACCAGGCACACCAGCTAGTCGCCGCGGCTTATTCCAACGCAACACAGGCCAATCATTTATGGAGTAATTCTTACGGTCTTACCTGTGCGTTGATGTTTCCCAATAGAACATTATTTTCTCCATATATATGAGCCTTTTCATATCGCAAATCCGTGTGGAAGTTTGTGTTATTCTTTGGGAAATTTGAAATTGCCGGAACGAGTGCATTTTTTACAGATCATTTACGACGTCAATACGCAGGTGCTCATCACTGCAACATGTGGACACACATCTTTTTATTACCTTTGAGCGCAGCCAATGCAAAAACAGCTGCCCGGTGTTTGTCGTTCAACTAGTTTAGTGGCAAGCAAGTAATAGATTATGTGAATAAGTCATGTAATCTCATTATAGAACGGATGTGGTCTTATTTGGTTTTACTTCTTTTTGTACTCAGTGACTTGGACTTTTTTTTATAAGGAGGAAACAAGTCCCGGTCTCTGCATCAATCGATGCATGCAGCCATATTATTAAAGATAAATGAAAATAGTATCTTAGATCCACAGAGCTCAAAAGCCCAAAGTGCAAAAGAAATCAAGAATGAAATTGTAAAAAGTTGCCACATCTGGCGTATCTAAAATTAGACTACGATGCCTATACATCTAGTCTATTATTAACACGTCATTCAAATCGGTTGAAGATAACCCGTGCAGCCATTTCCCATCGGTTGCATCCAGTATCCATAAGACCCCTATACTCCGCATGACTGAGTAACGACCACACACGGATCCAAGACGTTGCTCTGTAATTAACCTGTAAAAAATTGTTGAAGTTCTTGCCATTAAAGATCATGCCATTTCTGGTATTTCATATAGCCCAAAACAAAAGCACATATCCCAATTCCGATAAGTTTCGATATTTTAACGTCAACTCCATTAAGCCACATTGTAAATATTGAACCAATACATGTAGGTGGGCTGATATTAAAAGCTATTTGAATAGTTCTTCATAATAATTTTGCAAGAGGGCATTTTATGAAAAGGTGTCTTATTGTTTCATTTTGCTCAGAATAGCAACAATTAGGCCTTCCTCTCCATCTGCGTTTAAGTAAGTTATCTTTGGTTAGTATGACCCCTTTGTGTATAAGCCACATAAATATTTCAATTCTAAGGGGCACCTTGATCTTCCAAATAGGTAATGATCTGGCTATTATTCCGGTATTTATCAGACGTGAATACATGAACTTTAGTGAGAATACACCATTCTTAGTTAAAATCCACCTAATGCTATCTGATTGTTGACATAAATGCACCTGCATGATTCTTTTAACCAGATGCAACCATGCATACCAGCGAGCTACTACTAAAGCACGCATGAACTGCATATTAAGCGGTATAGATTGTAGTACCGTGGATACATAATCCTCTTTACGTTGTACTATATTGTATAACATGGGGTATTGAAATGCCAGTGGTGTGTCCCCAAGCCAAGTATCTTCCCATAACCTTGTTGAGGCATCATTACCAACTATAAATTTTACCCTCTGGAAAAAATTCATCTTTATCTTCATTAGCCCTTTCCAAAAGGGGGAATCATTTGGTCTAGCTCTAACCTGAGCTAAAGTCAGAATTTAGGTACTTGTTTTGGAGTATTTGAATCCACATTCCTTCAGACTCTGTGGATAACCTATATAACCATTTGCTAAGCAAACATCTGTTTGTCACTTCTAAATTCTCAATGCCCAAACCCCCCTGATCTTTGGGACTACATATAATATCCCACCGAGCTAATCTGTATTTCTTCCTAGCTTCATCACTTTGCCAGAAGAAACAAGATATGTAGAAGTCTAGTCTTTTTCGTACCCCTACTGGTATTTCAAAGAAAGACAATAGGAACATAGGTAAGCTTGTTAACACCGAGTTAATTAATACAAGCCTCCCTCCATATAACATAAGTTTGCCCTTCCAGCAACTTAATTTTTTCTCAAATCTATCTTCGATACATTTCCATTCTTTATTTGTCAGACGCCTATGATGAATAGGGATCCCGAGGTAGCTAAACAGAAGCGATCCCAGTTCACAACCAAATAGCTGTCTATAAGCTTTTGTTAAAATTAATTTTGAGCACCGATAGTTGTTCAAATAGGCACAATAATAATTTCATGTTCCTTGCTTTAGCCATATCGTGTTTCATAAAAAGAATTGTATCATCTGCATATTGTAATATAGATACACCCCCATCTACGAGGTGTGGAATGAGTCCTCCAACTTGACCCTTATCTTTGGCTCGCGCAATAAGTATTGTCAACATGTCAGCAACTATGTTGAATAATACTGGGGACATTGAGTCCCCCTGTCTTAATCCTTTATGTGTTTGAAAGTAATGACATATGTCATCATTTACTTTAACTCTTACACTCCCTTTCTGTATGAAAGCATCAATCTGATCTCTCCATCTTTCATTGAAACCTTTCATTCGTAAGTCCTGTTGAAGGAATGACCATTTTACTTTATCGTAAGCCTTCTCGAAATTCACTTTAAAGATAATTCCATCTAATTTCTTTGTATGGATTTCGTGCAACGTTTCATGAAGAACAACAGCCCCCTCAAGGATATGTCTCCCAGGCATAAACGCAGTCTGCGTCGGTTGGACTACTGAATGTGCTAAACTTTGTGAAAACCTTTGTGCCAACCTTTGTGAAAATTTTGAAGCTCACATTGAGCAGACAAATTGGTCTAAACTGTTCAATGCGTATAGCTTCCACCTTTTTTGGCAACAATGTAATTGTTCCAAAGTTAAGGTGGAAAAGCTGAAACTGGTCCTCGAATAAATCCTGGAACATAGGCATGAGATCCCCTTTAATAATATGCCAACACTTTTTATAAAATTCTGCTGAGAACCCATCTGGTCCCGGTGCCTTATTATGTTTCATTTGTGCTATTGAATCATAAAACTCGTTCTCTGTAAAGGGAGCGGATAAGACCTCATTCTCATCTGCATTGAGTTGAGGTATATCATAATTCGAGCTTTCATCCAGTGAGACCAACGTCTCTTTTGAAGGCCCAAATAATTTCTTATAATATTCAGATACTTATGATTTTAAGTTTTCATGACCTACTATTGTTCCTTCATCTTGCTCAAGTTGGATTATTTTTTCTTTCTATGTTTGCCATTTGCAATCATGAGAAAGAATTTAGTATTATCATCTCCATCAACTACCTTGGTCACCTTAGCTCTTTGTGCCCATTTCATTTCCTCTTCTCTTAATAATTTTTGCAACTCCTTTTCAGCATTTATCTTATTATTCCTATCTGACAAGTTTAACTGTGTCGACTCGGCTTTGACGTCTAATTCATCAATCAGACGAGTCAGTCTTTCTTTTTCTATTTTATAAATACCACTCTGATTTTTCGCCCATCCTCTCAAAAATTGGCGTAGATGTCCTATTTTGTTCTGCCATCTTTCAATATTCGTAGATCCGCCCAAGTTTCTAACCCATTCCCGAGCTATGAGATCCATGAAGCCTTCTCGTTCGAACCAACTTAATTCAAATGAGAATACATTTTTATTACCTACATGGTTGGCCTCCCCTGAGTCAACCATGAGAGGTGTGTGGTCTGAGATGGCTCTTTGTAACGCCCGTACTGTGACAAAGGGATACTTCTGTTCCCACTCGACACTAGTTAGTACTCGGTCCAACTTCTCATATGTTGGCACCGGTAGGGAGTTCACCCATGTGAATTGTCTACCAGTGAGGTCAATCTCCCTCAGATCGAGACTCTCAATAACCATGTTGAACATGAGTGACCATCGTTCATCATAGTTATCGTTATTTTTTCCTCATGCCTCCTGATTATATTAAAATCTCCCCCCACCATAATTGGGAGTTTTTCTTCTCCACAAATTCTTACTAGGTCAGCAAGGAAATCAGGTTTTAGTTCTGGTTGAGTCGCCCCATATACGGCTACCAAAGCCCATCTGAAACCATCAAGTTTCGATCTCACACGGAACTTGACGGTAAACTCGCCGTAAACCACACTCATCACCTCCAACGTCTCACATTTGACACCAAGTAAGATTCCACCAGACCTACCCCTTGGTGGCAAACAATGCCAATCAAACTCAACCCCTCCTAATAATGTATTTAAAAACTGAGGTGTGAAATTATCTCTCCCGGTTTCTTGTAGAGCCATAAAACCTAGCTTATATTCTAGCGATGTGTCTCTAAGGAACCTTCTTTTAGCCAAGTCTACTAGACCTCTGCTATTCCAGAATATTCCTTTCATATATCATCATGGAATTTTTTTCTTTTGTTTCACTCTGGCACTTCTCCTAAACGCTGATTCGGGAAAAACCTTCCTTTTCCAAGGTCGCTTTGGTTTTTCCAGAATAATTTGAGTGTTACCTTCTTGATTAATTGTTGGTGTATGCGTACCAGGAAACAAAGAGGCCGTATACCCCTCCAATCCCGTACCATCCACCTCCTCTTCCTCTCCCTCTAAGTGTAGTAAACTTTGACATACTTTTTGTAATTGTACTCCTCCTAATTCATTAATATCTTTTTCATTCATAGGCTTCACTGATGCTAGATTTTGAATAAATTCATTAATGGATTTAGCTAATTGTTTGCTAGAAGAACCCATAGTAATTCCTATGTCGCTAGCATTTTGTAAAATCTCTGATTCGGTAAAATGAAGTATTGAAGCAGAATGATCAATTTGCATACCTGTAGCTGCCTCGACGTCGCGAGACTTTGCTGCCCTCGTGGCACGCGCTAGTAACATGTCATCGGCATCCGGCTGCTCCTGGATACGTTGACTGAACCGTAGATCTCCGGAAGTAGAATCTGGAATTCCTCCAAAAGAGATCACATCGTCTGTAGATATAATTGTGTGTTTTCGTCCTGTCGCCTCAATGTCAGCAGCAACATTATCCTGCCCAGGTGAAGGTGCCTGAACCTGTCCCGGTATTGCTAATCTTGTGCGTTGCTGCTTCTGTTTAAGCATGCAAGAATCAGACTGAGTTTTTTCTCCATTCGGTTCATCAGAAGAAGCAGCACTTAGGTCCTTGCTGCTGTTGCCCATCAGCCCAGCCGAAGCAACATATTGCTTCATGGCATGCATGTCACCCTGGGACACAACCTGGTTGTACTTCTTACCTCGTTGCTGCTGTTGCCCATCAGCCCAGCCGAAGCATCATAATGCTTCGTAGCTTGCATGTCATCCTGGGGCACCACCTGATTACACGTCTTAGGTGACGCTGCCTGTTTCAGGCTCAGCTGTTCGTCATCCCGGCCAAGGTTGGTTGAGCTGATTGGCGTGGCCACCACCTCCTGGTGTGACAAACGCATCAGCGGCGAAGTAATTTTTTCCTCACGTGGTATCTCCTCCTCGATACCGGGTATTAGTTCCTCCTGCACGCACGCTTCCGCTCATAAGCTAGTGGGCGCAGGCATCTCAAAAGATCCAAACCGTAAGGTAACCTTGGGTGAACTTGAAGAGGACGGAGCACCTGCGCTGTTAAGTGATTTATCCTTAGCAGAGGACGATGGTGGTTTTGCATTGTGATTAGACCTGTCGGACTGCTCCTCCTCGGCACCCCCTGGTCCTCAGTGACCTGGACTTATTTCAGCTTTAATTAATTGGCAGTGCGCATCGCAGGCCGGGGACTTCACCCTTTCGAAAGAGAAAAAAATCAGCTGGCATTATTCAAAGCCCTCCTTTGGTTTGCATTCTTGATTTATCTTTTCCCATATGACCAACGTTTTGCCGGGTGCCACTATCATCAGATAATGGAACAAACAAATATAAAAATCATCCAGTGCAAAAGCAGTACAAGGGGTCTTAAGAGCATAAGAAAAGACTAAATGCCTCCTATTCTATCACATCTAATGCAAGCAAGAGGTACCGAAAGATGACCAACGTTTTGCCGGGTGCCACTATCGTCAGATAATGGAACAAACAAATATAAAAATCATCCAGTGCAAAAGCAGTACAAGGGGTCTTAAGAGCATAAGAAAAGACTAAATGCCTCCTATTCTATCACATCTAATGCAAGCAAGAGGTACCGAAAGCGTCAGAGCAGCAAAAGCTCCCAGGACTGCACTACCCCGTCAGTATCAAAGTTTGATTACATTCCATTTTCAGTTATTTATACCATTTTCGAATATTGGTGCCTAACTTTCACATCCAGCAGAGAGTACAATTGTATTTCCTTCTTGGAAACATTTGCAACTTATGCAAACTCTTCCGTGTACATGGTTCGACCAGATCTAATGGATCAGATTCGCCTCTGTTCCTCTCAGTACAGCAGAGAAACCCCTTCTACTAGAAAAAAAAAGTGGAGTTGCTTCTGAAATATAATTTCTATGTAATGAATCTTGAATTCGTGATCAAATATGAGAAGAAAAAAAACATCGAGTGTCAATAAATGGACAAATCACACTGTTCATAAGGTTCTGATGAATACCGTAAAATCCTCAGCCACAATCGACACCTAAGAAAACAGTCATGGTCCGAATTCCAAATTTCCGACTGATTACTTGAGCATGAGATGCAGAATATGCGTAGAACATGTATAAGAAATCTGTGCTCGCATTGGAGAGAAAAATAGCACAAAGACAAACCTAATCCCATCCTCGGCTGGACGGGCTGATTAAAGGAGTGGTCCCGGCGGCCGACGCGCGCAATCGAGGCAGAGACCTAGTGGGGGGTGTCCGCGAACTCGAGTTCAGTTCAGACCTCGGAGACGACCTGGCGGAGAAACCCCCAAACAGCTCGGTCCTGCACCATACCGATATCCCTCCCTAATAATAAAGCAGATTGCTTTCCGTCGTGGCAGTTTTGCAAAAACACCTCTCTGTTTTTTCGTAATCAATCCGTGGTCCTTTATTAAGTGGAAAAAACGTTTCGTTTTTTCAAAAAAAAAAAAAACTGCATCGGGGCGGGCCAAGGCAGCAGCGAGTCACCGACTCCTCACGAGCCCCTGATCTGCTCACCGCGCCGCCGCCCCGCTCCTCCCGCCGGTCGCTGCCTCGCTCCTCCCGCCGGTCGCCGGCCCCGACCCACGCCGGATCCCGCCGCCGGCGAGCTGCCGAAGCCTTCGCCCCTAGCCCTGCCTCCTGTGGAGCTCCGCCCAGATCCGGAGCGCTGGCGGAGCATCTGGCGGTGGAGGAGATCCTCACCGACGGGGGTCACCGGCGTCGAGGTGGGTCTCTCCCGGCCATGTCTGCGACCACCCTCGCCTTCACCATCCTGCGACCATGCTTGTGGCTGCCTGAATTGTCGGCCTTGGCGGCAAGATGGTTGATTTGCTATTGTCTGTCACTGTCAGGCCGTTGATGGAAAAGATCTCTACGCAGGCACCAAGGAGACGGTGAAGAACGCGCTCCCTCTCGCTCGGTCCCTCACATGTCGCCCCTCTCCCTCCCTTCTTCCTATGGCCTCCCATCCCTCTGTATTGTGGTTTCTGAACTGAAGCGCTGTAGAACCTTGTGCTTGGAGGAATAGGGATTAGGGAGTGTTACTGTCGTTGATGGCTCCAAAGTCGAACAATCGGACCTGGGAAACAATTTTTTGTGTAAGTCCTTTGCTATGCAGTCCTTTATGTTCCTGAATTCATTTCCTAAAATTATGACACTCATATTTACTGATTGATCTATATTTAAGTTCAGTGGATGAAGGGTGCTTGGGTCAATCAAGAGCAAAATCTATATGTTCGTTCCTACAAGAGCTCAATGATGCTGTGAAAGCCAAGTATGTTGAGGAGTCTCCAGCAACAATGATAGATACAAACCCTTCATTCTTTTCCCAGTTCACTGTTGTTGAAAATATGCCCTAGAGACAATAATAAATTAGTTATAATTATATTTCTTAGTTCATGATAATCGTTTATTATCCATGCTACAATTGTATTGATTGGAAACACAATACTTGTGTGGATACATAGACAAAACACTGTCCCTAGTAAGCCTCTAGTTGACTAGCTCGTTGATCAAAGATGGCCAAGGTTTCCTGACCACAGGCAAGTGTTGTCACTTGATAACGGGATCACATCATTAGGAGAATCATGTGATGGACTAGACCCAAACTAATAGACGTAGCATGTTGATCGTGTCATTTTGTTGCTACTGTTTTCTGCGTGTCAAGTATTTGTTCCTATGACCATGAGATCATATAACTCACTGACACCGGAGGAATGCTTTGTGTGTATCAAACGTCGCAACGTAACTGGGTGACTATAAAGATGCTCTACAGGTATCTCCGAAGGTGTTCGTTGAGTTAGTATGGATCGAGACTGGGATTTGTCACTCCGTGTGACGGAGAGGTATCTCGGGGCCCACTCGGTAATACAACATCACACACAAGCCTTGCAAGCAATGTGACTTAGTGTAAGTCACAAGATCTTGTATTACGGAACGAGTAAAGAGACTTGCCGGTAAACGAGATTGAAATAGGTATGCGGATACTGACGATCAAATCTCGGGCAAGTAACATACCGAAGGACAAAGGGAATGACATACGGGATTATATGAATCCTTGGCACTAAGGTTCAAACGATAAGATCTTCGTAGAATATGTGGGATCCAATATGGGCATCCAGGTCCCGCTATTGGATATTGACCGAGGAGTCACTCGGGTCATGTCTGCATAGTTCTCGAACCCGCAAGGTCTGCACACTTAAGGTTCGACGTTGTTTTATGCGTATTTGAGTTATATGGTTGGTTACCGAATGTTGTTCGGAGTCCCGGATGAGATCACGTACGTCACGAGGGTTTCCGGAATGGTCCGGAAACGAAGATTGATATATAGGATGACCTCATTTGATTACCGGAAGGTTTTCGGAGTTACCGGGAATGTACCGGGAATGACGAATGGGTTCCGGGTGTTCACCGAGGGGGGGGCAACCCACCCCGGGGAAGCCCATAGGCCTTGGGGGTGGCGCACCAGCCCTTGGTGGGCTGGTGGGACAGCCCAAGAAGGCCCTATGCGCCATAGGAAGAAAATCAAAGAGAAAAAAAAGGAGGAGGTGGGAAAGGAGAGAAGGACTCCACCTTCCAAACCTAGTTGGATTCGGTATGGAAGGGGAGGACTTCCCCCCTTTGGCTCGGCCGACCCCCTTGGGGCTCCTTGAGCCTCAAGGCAAGGCCCCTCCCCTCCCACCTATATATACGGAGGTATTAGGGCTGATTTGAGACAACTTTTGCCACGGCAGCCCGACCACATACCTCCATGGTTTTTCCTCTAGATCGCGTTTCTGCGGAGCTCGGGCGGAGCCCTGCTGAGATTAGATCACCACCAACCTCCGGAGCGCCGTCACGCTGCCGGAGAACTCATCTACCTCTCCGTCTCTCTTGCTGGATCAAGAAGGCCGAGATAATCGTCGAGCTGTACGTGTGCTGAACGCGGAGGTGCCGTTCGTTCGGCACTAGATCGGAGCGGATCATGGGACGGATCGCGGGACGGTTCGTGGGACGGTTCGCGGGGCGGATCGAGGGACGTGAGGACGTTCCACTACATCAACCGCGTTCACTAACGCTTCTGCTGTGCGATCTACAAGGTTACGTAGATCGGAAATCCCCTCTCGTAGATGGACATCACCATGATAGGTCTTCGTGCGCGTAGGAAACATTTTGTTTTCCATGCGACGTTCCCCAACAGTGGCATCATGAGCTAGGTTCATGCGTAGATGTAATCTTGAGTAGAACACAAAAGTTTTTATGGGCGGTGATATGCGTTTTGCTGCCCTCCTTAGTCTTTTCTTGATTCCGCGGTATTGTTGGATCGAAGCGGCTCGGACCGACATTACTCGTACGCTTACGAGAGACTGGTTTCATCGCTACGAGTAACTCCATTGCTCAAAGATGACTGGCGGGTGTCGGTTTCTCCAACTTTAGTTGAATCGGATTTGACCGAGGAGGTCCTTGGATGAGGTTAAATAGCAATTCATACATCTCCGTTGTGGTGTTTGCGTAAGTAAGATGCGATCCTACTAGATACCCATGGTCACCACATAAAACATGCAACAACAATTAGAGGACGTCTAACTTGTTTTTGCAGGGTATGCTTGTGATGTGATATGGCCAACGATGTGATGTGATATATTGGATGTATGAGATGATCATGTTGTAATAGGTAATATCGACTTGCACGCCGATGGTACGGCAACCGGCAGGAGCCATAGGGTTGTCTTTAAACTAACATTTGTGCTTGCAGATGCATTTACTATATTGCTAGGACGTAGCTTTAGTAGTAATAGCATGAGTAGCACGACAACCCCGATGGCGACACGTTGATGGAGATCATGGTGTGACGCCGGTGACAAGTAGATCGTGCCGGTGCTTTGGTGATGGAGGTCAAGAAGCACATGATGATGGCCATATCATGTCACTTATGAATTGCATGTGATGTTAATCCTTTATGCACCTTATCTTGCTTAGAACGACGGTAGCATTATGAGGTGATCTCTCACTAAAATTTCAAGACGAAATTGTGTTCTCCCCGACTGTGCACCGTTGCGACAGTTCTTCGTTTCGAGACACCACGTGATGATCGGGTGCGATAGACTCAATGTTCACATACAACGGGTGCAAAACAGTTGCACACGCGGAACACTCGGGTTAAGCTTGACGAGCCTAGCATGTGCAGACATGGCCTTGGAACACATGAGACCAAAAGGTCGAGCATGAGTCGTATAGTTGATATGATTAGCATAGAGATGCTTACCACTGAAACTATTCTCGACTCACATGATGATCGGACTTGAGATAGTGGATTTGGATCATGTACCACTCAAATGACTAGAGAGATGTACTTTTTGAGTGGGAGTTCTTAAGTAATATGATTAATTGAACTAATTGTCATGAACATAGTATAATGGTCTTTGCGAATTACGATGTAGCTTGCGCTATAGCTCTACTGTTTTTTATATGTTCCTAGAGAAAATTTAGTTGAAAGTTGATAGTAGCAAACTTTGCAGAGGATTGTCCTCGTTGCTGCGCAGAAGGCTTATGTCCTTAATGCACCACTCGGTGTGCTGCACCTCGAGCGTCGTCTGTGGATGCTGTGAACATCCGACATACACGTTTCTGATGACTACACGATAGTTCAGTACAAAATACTTAATGGCTTAGAAGCAAGGCGCCGAAGACGTTTTGAAACGTCACGGAACATAAGAGATGTTCTAAAGAGATGAAATTGTGATTTCATGCTTGTTCCCTTGTTAAGAGGTACGAGACCCCTGACAAGATTCTTTGTCCACAAAGTAAAGGAGAAAAGCTCAATCGTTGAGCGTGTGCTCAGATTGTCTGAGTACGACAATCGCTTGAATCAAGTGAGAGTTAATCTTCCAGATGAGATAGTGATGGTTCTCCAAAGTCACTGCCACCAAGCTGTGACAGCTTCGTGATGAACTATAACATATCAAGGATACATACAATGATCCTTGAGCAATTCGCGATGTTTGACACTGCGAAAGTAGAAATCAAGAAGGAGCATCAATAGTTGATGGTTAGTAAAACCACTAAGTTTCAAGAAAGGCAAGGGCTAGAAGGGATACTTCGTGAAACGGCAAAACAATTGCTGCACAAATGAAGAGACCCAAGATTAAACCCAAACCCGAGACTAAGTGCTTCTGTAATGAGGGGAACAGTCACTGAGGCGGAGCAACTCTGGATACTTGGTAGATAAGAAGGCTGGCAAAAGTCGAAAGAAGTATATTTGATATACATGATGTTGATGTGTACTTTACTAGTACTCCTTGTAGCACGAGGGTATTGGATACCGGTTCGGTTGCTAAGTGATTAGTAACACGAAATGAAAGCTACGGCATAAACGGAGACTAGCTAAAGGCGAGGTGACGATACGTGTTGGAAGTGTTTCCAAGGTTGATATGATCAAACGTCGCACGCTCCCTCTACCATCAGGATTGGTGTTAAACCTAAATAATTGTTATTTGGTGCTTGCGTTAAGCATCAACATGATTGGATCGTGTTTATTGCAATACAATTATTCATTTAAAGAGAATAATGGTTACTCTATTTGCTTGAATAATGACCTTCGGTGGTTTATTGAATCTCGATTGTAGTGTTACACATGTTCATGATATTGGTGCCAAAAGATACGAGGTAATGATGATAGTACCACTTACTTGTGGCACTGCCGCTTGAGTCATGTTGGTATAAATTGCATGAAGAGGCTCCATGCTGATGGATCTTTATACTCACTTGATTTTGAATCACTAGTGACATGCAAATCATACCACATGAGCAAAGCCTTGTTTTCATTGAGATGAAACAAGATAGTAACTTGTTGGAAGTAATACATTTTGATGTATGCGGTCCAATGGGTGCTGAGGCACGCAGTGGATATCATTATGTTCTTACTTCAATGACGATTTGAGTAGATACAAGAGTATTTACTTAATGAATCACTAGTCTGAAATATTGAAAAGTTCAATTCTGTTTCAGAGTGAAGTTCGTCGTAACAAGAGGATAAACGATCTACGATATGATCATAGAAATGAATATCTGAGTTACGAGTTTTGGTACGCAGTTAAGACAATGTGGAAATTGTTTCGCAGTTCATGCCACCTGGAACATCATAGTGTGATGATGTGTCTGAACGTCATAGCCACGCACTATTTGGTATGGTGCATGCTATGATGTCTCTTATCGAATTACCACCATCGTTTATGGGTTATGCATTAGAGACAACCGCATTCACTTTAAATAGGGCACCGCCTTTCCGCTGAGATGACACAGTATAGATTGAGGTTTAGAGAAATCTAAACTGTCGTTTCTTGAAAGTTTGGGGCTTCGACACTTATGTGAAAAAGTTTCAGTCTGATAAGCTCGAACCCAAAGCGGATAAATGCATCTTCATAGGATATCCAAAACAGTTGGGTACATCTCCTATCTCAGATCCGAAAGCAAAGTGTTTGTTTCTAGAAACGGATCCTTTCTCTAGGAAAGGTTTCTCTCGAAAGAATTGAGTGGGAGGGTGGTAGAACTTGATGAGGTTATTGAACCATCACTTCAACCAGTGTGTAGCAGGGCGCAGGAAGTTGTTCCTGTGACGCCTACACCAATTGAAGTGAAAGCTGATGATGGTGATCATCGAGCATCGGATCAAGTTACTACAAACCTCGTAGGTTGACAAGGTCGCGTACTACTGCAGAGTGGTACGGTAACCCTGTCTTGGAGGTCATGTTGTTGAGCAACAGTGAACCTACGAGTTATGAAGAAAGCAATGGTGGGCCCAGATTCCGACAAATGGCTGGAGGCCATGAAATCCGAGAGAGGATCCATGTATGAAAACAAAGTGTAGACTTTGGAAGAACTACTTGATGGTCATAGGACTATTGAGTAACGATGGATCTTTAAAAGGAAGGCAGACGATGATGGTGATAAGTCACTATTAAGAAAAACTTGACTTGTCGCAAAGATGTTTCCGACAAGATCAAACAGTTGACTATGATGAGACTTTCTCACTCGTAGCGATGCTAAAAGTCTGTTAGAATTATGTTAGTAGTTGCTGCATTATTTATGAAATATTGCACATAGGATGTCAAAACATTGTTTCCTCGATGGTTTCCTTGAGCAAACATTGTATGTGATACAACCAGGAGGTTTTGTCGATCCTAAAGATACTAGCAAGTATGCAAGCTCCAGCGACCTTCAATGGACTGGTGCAAGCATCTCGGAGTTGGAATATACACTTTGATGAGATGATCAAAGATTTTGGGTTTGTACAAGGTTTATGAGAAACTTGTATTTCCAAAGAAGTGAGTGGGAGCACTATAGAATTTCTGATAAGAATATGTGGTTGACATATTGTGGATCAGAAGTAATGTAGAATTTCTGTAAAGCATACAAGGTTGTTTGAAACGAGTTTTGCAAAGGAATACCTGGATTGCGCTACTTGAACGTTGAGCATCAAAGATCTATGGAGATAGATCGAAAGCGCTTAATGGAAGTTTCAACAAGATGCATGCCTTGACAAGTTTTTGAAGGAGTTCAAAATAGATCAGCAAAGAAGGAGTTCTTGGTTGCGTTGTAAGGTGTGAATTTGAGTAAGACTCAAAACCCGACCCCGACAGAATAAAGAGAATAGACGAAGGTCGTCTTCTATGCCTTGGTCGTAGAATCTGAAGTATGCCATGCTGGGTACCGCACCTGATGAGTGCCTTGAACCAAAGTCTGTTGAGAGGTACAGAGAGTGATCCATGATTGAATCACCAGCGGCGGTCAAAATTTATCCTTAGTAACTGATGGACTAAGGAATTTTTCTCGATTATGGAGGTGGTTAAAGATTTTGTCGTAAAGGGTTACGTCGATGCAAGCTTTGACACTAATCCGAATAACTATGAGTAGTGAAACGGATTCGTATAGTAGAGTAGATATTTGGAGTATTTCCGAATAACACATAGTAGCAGCATCTATAAGATGACATAAATGTTTTAAAAGAACACACGGATCTGAAAGTTTGAGAACCGTTGACAAAAACCTCTCTCACGAGCAAAACGTGATCAGACCCCATAACTATATGGGTTTTGGATTCGTTGGAATCACATGGTGATGTGAACTGGATTATTGACTCTAGTGCAAGTGGGAGACTGTTGGAAATATGCCCTAGAGGCAATAATAAATTAGTTATAATTATATTTCTTGGTTCATGATAATCATTTATTATCCATGCTACAATTGTATTGATTGGAAACACAATACTTGTGTGGATACATAGACAAAACACTGTCCCTAGTAAGCCTCTAGTTGACTAGATCGTTGATCAAAGATGGTCAAGGTTTCCTGACCATAGGCAAGTGCTGTCACTTGATAACGGGATCACATCATTAGGAGAATCATGTGATGGACTAGACCCAAACTAATAGACGTAGCATGTTGATCGTGTCATTTTGTTGCTACTGTTTTCTGCGTGTCAAGTATTTGTTCCTATGACCATGAGATCATATAACTCACTGACACCGGAGGGATGCTTTGTGTGTATCAAACGTCGCAACGTAACTGGGTGACTATAAAGATGCTCTACAGGTATCTCCGAAGGTGTTCGTTGAGTTAGTATGGATCGAGACTGGGATTTGTCACTCCGTGTGACGGAGAGGTATCTCGGGGCCCACTTGGTAATACAACATCACACACAAGCCTTGCAAGCAATGTGACTTAGTGTAAGTCACGGGATCTTGTATTACGGAACGAGTAAAGAGACTTGCCGGTAAACGAGATTGAAATAGGTATGCGGATACTGACGATCAAATCTCGCGCAAGTAACATACCGAAGGACAAAGGGAATGACATACGGGATTATATGAATCCTTGGCACTGAGGTTCAAACGATAAGATCTTCGTAGAATATGTAGGATCCAATATGGGCATCCAGGTCCCGCTATTGGATATTGACCGAGGAGTCACTCGGGTCATGTCTGCATAGTTCTCCAACCCGCATGGTCTGCACACTTAAGGTTCGACGTTGTTTTATGCGTATTTGAGTTATATGGTTGGTTACCGAATGTTGTTCGGAGTCCCGGATGAGATCACGGACGTCACGAGGGTTTCCGGAATGGTCCGGAAACGAAGATTGATATATAGGATGACCTCATTTGATTACCAGAAGGTTTTCGGAGTTACCGGGAATGTACCGGGAATGACGAATGGGTTCCGGGTGTTCACCGAGGGGGGGGCAACCCACCCCGGGGAAGCCCATAGGCCTTGGGGGTGGCGCACCAGCCCTTGGTGGGCTGGTGGGACAGCCCAAGAAGGCCCTATGCGCCATAGGAAGAAAATCAAAGAGAAAAGAAAAAAAAGGAGGAGGTGGGAAAGGAGAGAAGGACTCCACCTTCCAAACCTAGTTGGATTCAGTTTGGAAGGGGAGGACTTCCCGCCTTTGGCTCGGCCGACCCCCTTGGGGCTCCTTGAGCCTCAAGGCAAGGCCCCTCCCCTCCCACCTATATATACGGAGGTATTAGGGCTGATTTGAGACAACTTTTGCCACGGCAGCCCGACCACATACCTCCATGGTTTTTCCTCTAGATCGCGTTTCTACGGAGCTCGGGCGGAGCCCTGCTGAGATTAGATCACCACCAACCTCCGGAGCGCCGTCACGCTGCCGGAGAACTCATCTACCTCTCCATCTCTCTTGCTGGATCAAGAAGGCCGAGATCATCGTCGAGCTGTACGTGTGCTGAACGCGGAGGTGCCGTCCGTTCGGCACTAGATCGGAGCGGATCGTGGGACGGATCGCGGGACGGTTCGTGGGACGGTTCGCGGGGCGGATCGAGGGACGTGAGGACGTTCCACTACATCAACCGCGTTCACTAACGCTTCTGCTGTGCGATCTACAAGGGTACGTAGATCGGAAATCCCCTCTCGTAGATGGACATCACCATGATAGGTCTTCGTGCGCGTAGGAAATTTTTTGTTTCCCATGCGACGTTCCCCAACAACTGTTATTATTGCTACCCAGGTGTGTTTTCGTATACTCTCAAGATAAGTTGCAAAATCAACGATTAATATGCTGGTGCTTTCTGTGTAGATTTTTTTGCTGAATGAATACTTGTGATTTCTGTGAAGCCAAAAGATCGAGTGATTAAAATATTGGGTTGTGGATTAGGAGGTTTGTTCAAACAAATGGGGTTACCATAATTTGATGTCAAAAACATAAAGTGACTACTTAAGGTCAACTGGCATGGGCATTTCATCAACTTATGCAGATACGCAAGTAAACTGCTCATCACATGATGGCCGCACGAATTTTTTTATAAGTAAAATTATCGACCAGTAAATTAGAGGAATTTTCATTTGTGTCAAAATTTTATTGCACTGTACATCAATTACCAACAGAAAAAAGAGCTTTGCTAGACTTACGTAAAGTTTTCTACGAAAATTTACGTAGGTGCTGATGTGGCCTTTTTTGATTGTCTTACACAGGGCCGCATCCTGAAAATCAGGCGGGAGATTAGTGGCAGTTCGGAAAAGAAACCTTCTTTTGTAAGTGATTTACGTAGGAATTCGTAGGTGTAGCATTTTTGCAGAAAAAATCAGGCATCTGAATTACCATTAAATTAAAATTTGGTTTAATGTTCCCTTAATGATCTACTAACTACTGGGTGCATAGTTTTGGAATATGGTGTGATTCGGATACTACCTATCTGGCCATTTTTGCAATTGATGGTTTATTGAGTAGACCGATGATTCATATCTTTGGTATGTCACTGCTAGCGAGTTAGCAGCAAACCTGGTTTATAGTTTTGATCTCATGTATTTTGTTGAATGTAGATGCTATCTAAGCATACACTTTTAAGATAATTATAACTAACTGAAATTGTTCCTTTAATTAAAACTGAATGAAACTTTTCCATTAATAAATTCTGAATGTGGGTCAAATCGATGCATGTCGACTGGCCAAATTTGAGATTAAATTAAATGGTGTGCTTCCTATTGGAATTGGGATTAGACCATTACTGTAAAAATTTGAGATCAATACTGCTCTACAGTATCTTCTTTGCCCCGGCGCCTCCGACGGCGCCTCTTCGACGCCCACCGCGCTTGCACACGAGCTCCATCTTCAGAATGTGCTCCTCCACACGATGGCCATGGGGTGAGTTCATCCCCGTCCCCTATATCTCCCCCTTTCTCTCTCTAATATTTGGTTTGGTCCTCCATGGTAGATGTGCAGGGCAAGGATTGGATGCTTGAGGAAGGAGGGGTCGACCTTGCCTTGCTGCAGCTCGGGATACATCACCCATGGAGCTTCCTCCTTTCTGTCTCCAGGTGAGTTCGCCCCCTCCTCTCTCTGCTCCTGTACGTGGCCATTAAGGCATTGCTCTGGATAGAGAAGAGGAGGAGCACCAGCGTTGGGTGATGAGAGGAGAAATGGCGATGTGGATAAGAGGCACACAATGGGTTGTGTGGCGCTCTTGCTTTCTTCAATGAAATGAACTTGGTGTTGTGCTCTACTGACTGGAAGCTGTTGGATACTATGTGCGCTAGCTCCATTTTCGGATACTATGCGGCATCCATGCTTGTATTTGGGTCAACGTTGGAATGATTATCTTTGATTTTTGTCGTTGGTGGCTGAACAACGCATCTCCTGTCATCGTCCTGCTCTCTGCTCTTTGTCATCTTATCTCTGATTTTTGTTGTGCTACATGTGCAGGTATTTGTGGCAGTAGGTGTTTGTGTCTTATCAATGAAAGGCGACAAGATGGTTGATTTGCTACTATCTATCACTGTCAGGCCGCTGATGGAAACGAGCTCTACGCACGCACTAAGGAGACGGTGAAGAACGCGCTCCCTCTCGCTCTGTCCCTCACATGTCGCCCCTCTCCCTCCCTTCTTCCTATGGCCTCCCATTCCTCTGTATTGTGGTTTCTGTCCCTCTTTCTTTTTGAACCCTAGAACACAAGCAGATCTCAGATCCTAATTGTCTCTATTTTTTATAGGTTAGTTCGCGTTTAGTTTTGCAAATCTGCAGCAATCAAGGCATAATCCCTTCTGCTATTTCAGGTTGATTGGAGTTCAGTTTTGCAAGTCCGTGGCAGTCAATTAAAAAGAAGGTGATACCAATGCTATGTGATGTGACATTTTGTTTGTTTGTTGTGTCTAAAAAGAACTGAAATGCTACCATGGGCTCAGTTTTTTAATGTGGAAGTCATACTATCTTGTAAAGATAGTATACTACATATTCTAGGTACTAGATCTTCTGTTTTGATTCATGGTGTCCATGGATGTTGCAGTCTTGTGTGACATTCTCCACATATGAAAATCTGCAGCAATTTAGTAGAAGCAGTACCCTCAACTGTTTGTAGTTTCAGTTGTTATGTACTTTGTCGGACGTGCTTCATCTATAAAAATGGGACAGTGAGAAACCCCTTTTATTCAAAAAAAGCAATACCCTGAATCCCATAGTCTGAGGTCTTCCATCATTTTACTATCTCCCTATACCTTTCACAAGTTCTTTTTTTGTCACACAAGTCCCCGTTTCTCGGCCATTAAACTTGTACAGCGAATATGGACATGAGTGTTTCAGCCTTAGTAGTTGTCAAGCCTTAGTAGTTGTCAGTATCACCATGCATCAGCCGTCCACATTGTTTCATTCTTTATTTATAGAAGGAGTATCCCGAGTGGGTCATGGGGTCGGGATGTGGATAAGTGGATAGAACCGAGCCGAGTGGAAGAGAACCGCGGTTTGTTCTCTGGAGACGTGTTAAGCTAGCTAGCGTGCACGCATACTGACTGTGTTCTTTTTTCTATTTTTATTTTTGTTATCATTGAACTTATCCTAACGTCAAAAAAGGATTTTCCTCCACTTTATAATGAAGTAATCATCAAACTTATCCTCTATCTATCCAACCTGATTAACAATAATTGACGGTTGCCTCAAACAAAGCACGTCATTTTTTTCTTCCGTTGCAACGCACGGGAGGAATTTTGAATTAAAATGTCGACGAAAACATAAAATGTTTGTGAATTCAAAAAAAGCTCTGGATTTTTGTAAACAAATTGCATATTCCAAAACAATGTCCGTGATTTAAAAAAATAGATTACTGATTTATAAAAATGTTTGTTTTTTCAGAAAATTTTCATGCGTTTCAAGAAATGTTCATGAGTTTTAAAAAAAGTCCTCCAACTTCAAAAAATATGTTCGTCTATTCTAGAATTGTTCGACAATCAAAAGAAAGTACTTACAACCCATTCAAAATATAAAAAATGTTCATGATTTTTAGTAAATATTTTTAAATTGTAAAAACTGTTCTTGATTTTAAAATTGTTTTCATATTTGTAAAAATGTTCACGAAGACTCAAAGGTATGTAGTTAAACAATAATACTTCTAAGTCTTTGTGACAATATACCCATGTAAATTTTGAAGAATTAACTGTCGGGTGGATCGGATTATTATCGTTTGTTTTTTAAAAATAAATTTTGAAATTCAGAATAATTCTTTGAATTACCAAAATTTTGGACAACCATGATATTTTTTTGGAAATGTGAAGATTGCTTCAACTTGTTAAATTTAAAAGAAGAAACATTTTCTTGCATTTCTGCACAAAATTTCAAAATCAAACGATGATGTGTGAACATAATATGGTCATCATGAAAGATCACAAATTTATTACCTGTTGCAACGCACGGGCCCTTTTACTAGTCTATCTCAATAACTATATCTATATCTATATCTATACCTACTAAAAATAATAATTCATTATATGTTCTTTTTAAACCCTTTATTTTTTTATGCAAGGTAATATTAAGAGGGTGCTTGGATACGTTTTAGTCCCATGACTAAAAGTAGTGGGACTAAAACTTGCTAGCCTCACCCTTGCTTGGATCCAAATACTAAAGAGACTAAAATCAAGTTAATGAGCATTTATTATCCTCCAAACCCTCCAATCCAGAATTCGTCTGTGTTAAAGGAGAAGAGTTAAATGAGGAGAGAGGACTAATCCATATTTTAGTAGGGATATCCCTGACTAAAAAAATTAGTCTCAATACTAGTTTTAGCCCCTCTTTAGTCAGGGGTGCTTGGAACTTTAGCCTCTTAAAGAGATTATTTATAGTCAGACTAGTTTTAGTCTTTTGGATCCAAGCACAATATAATTCTTAGTCCGTCTGTTCGTTTGATCCGGCACATGTCTTCGGGTGGGTTGAAGTTTATGATTTAAGTGCATGGGCCAAGCTGGGCCAGCTGCACACCGACGCGTACGACAACGAATGGCATAATATACTCTTCATATTATTTGTCTTAGATTTATCTACAAATAAATCTATCTAAACCCAAACTATTTTAGATATCTCATATTATTTATCTTAAATTTATCTAGATACAGCTGAATATTAAAAAAAAAATAGATATCATATTATTTGTCTATGATTTGTATAGATTTTTTTAGATACGGCTGGCACACGTTGCGTGACGTCATGGCCACTCCACAGCTGCAAGGATGTGCGACGTGCGTGGCAACCATGATGACCATGGCAGGGGATGGAGCATACCCTCACAGTCGTGGCTGAGGCCTTCGAGGAGCTGGCACGTGGGATGGAGGCTGACGGTGGCGTGCTCAGCCCCGCGCCCTCCAACAACACATGAGCGAGATGTGGGGGAAGAGATAACGTATGTGGGTTCTTGTCACGCCACGTGGCACGACTTGAGTTGTTGTAGCGTGCCTTCATGGACTCATCCGGCGCAAAGTTCGGCCGGGGCGGTACACAAAAAAGTTTCCCTTACTTTTAAGAACATGAATGAGATGAATAAAATGCATACTAAAAGGATGGACTAATCGTGAACTCATGCCCCCCATATACTATGTAAGGATCAAAATAAAAATGCAATATATGTATAAGTATATTTGTCACTCATCCTAATATACTCGCACATTTAAAGTAAGTATGATCTATCACGTACTATTTGCTTATGAATTGTGAGACACAAGTTTTGGTTTTGTATCGACTTATATTTATATGGGTTCATGAAAGAAGAGTAAATTTCTCCATGATGCTACTCTAACTTTTTGCTGCATTTATACAAAATTTGCTTGGTGAATCATTAAGATGACAATATTTTTTCCTACACCTTCCCTCTTTTTGGTGGTCGTGCTAGCAGAAGGAAGATGTGTGGGTTGGCTACGGCAGTAGCAACAGATGGGCTTGCGTTATTCCATCATCCTTTGGAGGATATTTACAAGATGTGTGTAGTGCATAGTCTGTCACCATGTCTTCATTAGCAATTCAGTTGTCACTAATGCACTCCTCTCCTAGGCACTGCCAAATAGAAGCACATGGTTGAGGAGTGTGTGTCTTGCGAGATTATTATCAGGGCTAGAGTGTATGAATTCTTTCGTTGCAACGCACGGATCTTTTTCTTAATAGACCCAAAAATACCAAAGGCTGCGATGGCTAAGAGCCTAAGAGCAACTCCAACCGCACTTTGTCCGCACTTTGTCCGTTTGGTTTCGTTCGTCCAACCTCCTTTACGAATGAGTCGGCTGTGCGCCCGACGGGATGATCCATTTTTCATTCGCGCGCATACAGTTTTTAATGTGAAATTGGCCCATAGTCATAGGACATGCCAGCTATCATGCTAGCGTCTAGAGTTCAGGCCATATGCCAGTGGCCCACATACAAATGTCAGCCTACAAAAAAATACGCAATTTTCAATCGGGGCACTTGCTAGCGGGCCGACACACATGTCAACAAATAAAATGAGAACGTACATCGGCCACGCCATCTCGGTCGTGGTCATGGCCGCACACCACGGCATGGGTCAGTCGTCTTCGAGGCTGAACATGTCGGCCTGCATCTTCTCGAACCAAGACCGCTTCCTAGGAGAGAATGTGTTCAAGGCCACCTTCATGATCTCGACCCCCTTCATCATGCAAGTTAGATGTACTTCTCTTTTTTGGTGGCTGCATTCGCGGCCTTGATCTCTAGCATCTTCGCTTGCTTCTCCGCCTCTAACGTGAGCTCGTTGTTTCGTATCTCCTCCTTGTCTTGCCAGACTTTCTCCTCCCTTGAGTCTTTGTTGACGATCATGCATTGCAAAGTATCTTACAAGGCAAGGGACACCGCCTCACGCTTGTCTTTTTTCTTGGAGTTGGTATTCCCACACAACCACGGCTTTTCCCCTCGCCATGATCTTCAATGGCTTCCTTTCCTCCACGCGCCTTGATGGCAATGTATTGTGCCTTAAACTTTTGTTCTCTATTGATGATCATCCAACAATGAGTGAGGTTGAAAGGCTTGCGTTCATAGTGAACCTTGAATGCTTCCAAAGTTTGTAAGACCTACAAATGAGCAAGCATATCAATGTACCAAAGTAGGCAAAATATAAGCAAGCATGTCGGCATACCATGTCTTCCATGCCGATGCCACTCACGAGACGGGCCTCGATGCTCTTAAGAGTGGAACACAACTTGTTGCATTCTTGCTGTATCACCCTCCAACGCTTGCTGAGAGAGACCCACCCACGCTCGCTCTCCATTTGGTATGGTTTAAACTTCTTGTGCTCGTGGAACTCGCCATACACTCTTTGCCAAAATGTCAAATCTTTTTTGCTCGGCGCCTACCTTGGGGTCTTGGCCAATGTCTCTCCAACATTCACAAAGAAGTTTATCCCCATTTTGTGTGTATGCTTTGGTCCGTTTGCTCTAACGCTTGTTATTCTTGGCATTGACTTGGGCGGGGAGCTCATCGAACAATGGCTCTCCATCGATGTCCACTTCATCATCTTCTTCGTGAAGGCCATAGTCTTCCGGAAACTCGTGATCGCGCGAAAAAGAATTGCCCAAGCTGAGTTGGTCCTCCAGGAGGGGGTCGGGCATGCCTTCACCAAACGAGTACCCCATGCCATCCTATCTTTGTGTCTCTTCGGGATCGTAAGGGATAGCACGACCACCACCTTCAAAGATGAGGCTCTCCATGAACACGTTGTTGGCCTCGCCTTCCCCAGCCTGCATTTTGACGAACAAGTTGCAGACATTCTCCATGGCGTCGGCGGAGAGCTCGTGGGGTCGTTTACGCGCACCCCGGGAGGACGTTGCACCGCCCACACGCATAAGATTCAGGTCGATGCCGACGGGGGCTGGAGTGCCAGGTGCGACCATTCTCACCTCCGGTGAATCAGAGCCCAAAGAGTAGGACAAACGGGAGGTCTGCAGGTGGTACCGCTGAAAGCCATGCAAATTATTTTGTTTTGGGTGAGCCCAATATGAACAAGATTCATATAGACAATAGTTCGGTTGTGTGATGGGGTCCCTTCCATTTAGTTATCTAGGAATACCCATCCATCACCACAAACTCTCGAATAAGGAGTGGAAATGCATAGAAGATAGATTTGGAAAAAGACTAAGTTGCTGGAAGGGAAAGCTTATGTCTTATGGAGGTTGGTTAGTGCCGATAAATTCAGTTTTGACGAGTCTACCAATGTTTCTGTTATCTTTCTTTGAAGTACCGGTAGAGGTACGAAAAATATTAGATTTCTATCGTTTTAGATTCTTCTGGCAAAGTGATGAAACCAAGAAGAAATGCATACTCGCCAAATGGGATATTGTATGTAGACCCAAATACCAAGGTGGGTTGGGTATTGAGAACTTAGAAGTGAAGAATATATGCCTTCTTAGTAAGTGACTCTTCAGACAGTCTGTAGATATGGAAGGCATGTGGTACAAATTCTATGGAATAAGTACCTATAATCTAAGACTTTGACCCAGATTATCATTAGACCTACTGATTCATCATTTTGGAAAGGGTTAATAATGACAAAAGAGACCTTTTTTTCACATAGTGAAATTCCAAATCAGTAAGGGTAACACAACTAGGATTTAGGAAGCTACATGGTTAGGGGAGACGTGCTTGACTATACAATACCCTTCTCTGTATAACACCGTACAACGTAAAGAAGTTTACGTTGTTGCGGTATTGCATTCGGTCCCTCTTAATATCCAATTTAGACGGTCTTTGCTGGGAACGATGGCACTCTTGGCTATACCTGGTTCCTAGGTTGATGGAGGTTCACCTTTCTGACCAGCTAGTTGCCATTCACTGTAAGTTAACTACAAATGATAGTTTTTCGATGAAACCGATATATTTAGACCTGATTGATGTTGGGCCGTTCCCGACTTCAAATCCCATCTGGAAGATTGCTGTTCCACTTAGAATAAGAAATGAGGTTTGTCCAAAAAGGTAGGTAGTTAGTTCAAGATGTTGTTTTTGTAACCAGAAGGAGACTTTAAACACCTCTTTTCTCGACTGTCCGCTGGCGTCGAACTTCTTCGACATACTATTCACATAGCTTTTAATATTAGTCCTCCATATGGCATGAACATGTTATTTGGGACGTGGCTTAAAGGAGTAGAAACAAACACAGCGTGTCATATTCGAATAAGGATATGTGCACTATTTTGGGCTATATGAAGTTGCGAAAATGATATGAGATTTAATGAGAAAAAATTTACCAACTTTTAGCAGGTTATTTATAAAGCGACAACTTGGATCCGTACGAGGTCGTTACTCACACCTACGGAGTCTAGGAAGCTTTTGATTATTGGGTGCAACCATTGAAAGACGACAAAACAGGTTATCTTCAACCGATTTGGATGACAGCTAATTAACAAGCTAGGTGTTTAGTTATCGTAGCCTATTACTTTTTCTGCTGGATGTGGCATCTTTTATATCTTTTTATAGGTCTCTATTTCTGAGCTCATGTTTCTGTTGGCCACAGATCCCATACGACACATAGTGTGGTACGCGTCTTGTAGATGATTACTTTTCGTCGAGAACATACAAGCAGTCGTCGAGCCAGCCGAGTGCTTTCCGACCTTATGAAAACTGCACGTATGTAGATGTACAAAGCTAACCTGCTAAGCAGGCAGGCACCTAGATGGATTCTCGCTTAGCAGACGCGAGCTAGCTTGCATAGCTTCAAGGCTGATCGAAGCAGCACGTGTCGAAGCAACGGAACACGCACACGAAACGCTTGAGACGCCATGACGTTGGCCTCGGGAGCATGCCGTTCCCTTTGAATATTTCTTTGTATTAAATGCAACTTTAATGGAGCGACCTATTTCGTCCGTCATCGTTCGTTTGGATCAACGCGGACAAAAAAGGAGGCCCAACGCGCTGATGCCTTTGCGGTCCATATTTGCATCCCAAATGCGTCCGTGCGAATGCGAAACGGACGCCACGAGCGCCATCTCGGTGTCCGCCGAGTCCCCAACTGACATCGCCCAACTGTCCGTGGACTACCTGGTCAGCTTAATATATGACCTCGGGCCCACGCGTCAGCAATAGCGGACGTCCTTTTTTAACCGACTGTGCGGCAGGGCCGTCCTCATCTGCTTCCAGCCAAAAACCCTAAACCCCATCTAGCCATACTCGCTCTCCCGTCGCCGCCAAACCCTAGCCACCTCAGCCGTGCCACAGGGTGCTTTTCTCCCGTGCCGGTAGCAGCAAGGCCAATGGCAAGTCCCCCGCCACTCCTTTTCACACGAAGTACCTCCCGCCTCCACCGGCACCAGCTCGCCGGTCGAGGCAACGCGTCAACGTGCCAGTGCACCAGGCGGAGTGGCACTGGCAGCACCGCGTGCCTCTCCCGTACCCTGACGCCACCGTGTCGCACAACTGGCACCTGGATCCGGAGCGGATCCAAGTGCCAGCGGCTCCGCAGTCGGCTAGGGCGCACGTGGAAGAGGTGCGGCGCCGGGGGGCGCTCCTGACACCGGAGCAGCGCCGCGACCCCGCATACACAATCGACTCACCCAACTGGGCTAGCTGGTTTCCCTTCGAGCACGAGGAGGCGAGGCGATGCAGTGTTCGCAAAGTCGACCGCACCGTGCCACCGCTCCCGCTCGTCGTCCGCGAGGAGGACCAGGAGGCCCTTGCAGCGGTCTACCCGGAGAGCGAGGAGGACGAGCGGCATAGGGAGGCGGCGTATGAGGCGACCATGGCACACGCCATGGCCCTCTCTGCGGTGGGCGACTGCATCCTGCCCCGGTGACCCCGCCGTCCCCTGTCAACGCCTAGCCGGAGACGGAGCCGACCGAGCGCTACTCCTGGACGGGAGTAGTGCACGAGTGGGTCAGCGTGCCACCGGTCTGGGTTGTGGCGACGCCGACATAGGAGGTGGCGTACCTCAAACATTGACGCCAGCGACGGCTGGCCGAGGAGCGCCGCCACGCCGAGTACCTCGAGATGCTCGAGCGCGACGCTGAGGAGGACCAGCGCGAAGCCGAGGAGGAGGCATGCCAGGCCGCGGCGGCACAGCCCGCGCCCGACATGAACGTCCTCTGGAACACGGCGTTCCCCTGGGTCGGTCTTTCGCCGAGGCTCATCGACCTCACGGAACCTGAGGACGACGACGATGTAGCCTAGGGCAGCGCGCCACCTCGTCGTTTAGATTGTTTTTAAATTTCTTAAATGCAAATGTGAACGCATGGACTCTCGCCGGCCTTCGTGGTCGGCTTTATTGTTTAATTAATTTTGTTTTTATTTTAAATATGCATGCATTTTTTTCTCGCGCCGTCAAAATGGGTCGGGCTAGCGTTGAGCGCATGCGCCAATTCAAACGTGGAAGCAAACGTTCGTGTCCGTCTGGCCGACCCAAACGGACAAAAAGAGAACAAAATCGTCGTCTGTTTGGTTTGGCCCGGTGGAGTTGCTCTAATCTGATCTGATTACAGGGTATATATATATTGACCATGTGGAGTTGACCATGTGTTCACCAAGTGCTAATGCGTTGGTCCTGTTCTTTATTAAAAAGAGAACCTTAATATCTCCTAGTTTCCTTTTGGTCTCCGCTGCCACGGGAGGGATGGACAATAGATGTCATGCAAGTTCTTTTCCCTAAGCACGTATGACGACACACGGAATGCATGCCTACATCACATTGACGAACGGGAGCTAGCCACTTATCTCTCCATGTTATAGCTGTTGCATGATGAATATCATCCAAACAAATCACCGACCCATTGCCTACGAGTTTGTCCTACTGTTACTACTGCTGTTACTTGTTTTGCTCTGCTGCTGCTGCTACTACTGTTGGTACTGCTGTTACTTGTCTTGCTCTGCTGTTGCTGCTACTACTGTTGCTACTGCTGTTACTTGTCTTGTCGTGTTGCTACTACTGTTGCTACTACTGTCGCTTGCTACTGTTGCTACTTGGTACTGCTGTCACTACTGTTGTTCCTTGCCGCTGCTATTGCTCGTTACACTGCCATTACTCGTTACTTTGCTGTTACTACTGTGCTTGCAGATACTAATCTTTCAGGTGTGGTTGAATCCGACAAATTCAGCTGCTAATACTTGAGAGTATACTCTCACCTCCTCACGGGCTTATCAACAAATTGGGTCGAATACTCTACCCTCGAAAACTGCTGCGAACCCACACGCTGGAGGGCCGTCAACAACATTCTTCTAGTTTCCTTACTGGGGAGTGCTATCAACATTCTTCTGGTGCCGTTGCAGGAGAAAGTTTGTTGTCATAAGCATTCGTCTAGCTAACACTAGAGATTGCAGGATCAGCACTTTTTTGGCGCCACTGCCGGGGAAGCACAGCTGACATCAGCATTTTTCTGGCACCGTTGCCAGGGTGGTATTGCTATATTCTCTGAGTTACTTGGGATTTATATCTGCTGATCACTATGAAGAATCTAAAGGATTCGAATACCAAAGTCTTGCCCTCAACTATGAGGGGAGGTAAGGAATTGGCATCTAACTCTGCACTTGATTCACCTTCAGTTATGAGTAAGTTTACGACATCACCTCCTGCTAGAAATCATGATATGTCGCCTCTGCTTGATGATGCTTGTGATACTACTCCTAGAGATACTATGCTTGATACTATGCCTGATCATGCTATGCTTGATACTATGCCTGATACTGCTAGCGATGCTATGCCTGATACTGCTTTGCCTGATGATGCTAGAGATGCTATTTTGCCTGATGATGCTATGCTTGATACTGCTAGAGATACTCCTTTGCCTGATGTTCCACTAGGAGTGTTCCTTGATGCTCATATTGCTAGAGTTACTGCCAATGCTCGTGATGCTTCTGATACTGCCGATACTATTGAGATAGAACCTGCTTTTGCTCCTGCTAGATCTAGCTCTCCTAGATATGAATTGCCTGATATACCTGAGGGTTATGTTATGGAGGGAGGATAGCTGAGGATTTTCTTGCGTGTAAGGATGCCTATGACGCTGAGAAATTACTTCTCAAGTGGAAGGAAAAATCTCGTGAAGCTAGGATGAAAAATGACCCGAAGTTTGCCACTTCGCCTATCTTTGTCATCGATAAGGATTATGAATTCTCTGTCCACCCTGAGATAATCTCTCTAGTCGAATCTAATCCTTTTCACGGTTATGAGTCTGAGACGGTCATAGCCCATCTTGCCAAACTATCCGAAATAGCCAACCTTTTCACTAATGAGGAGAAGATCCGCCACTACTATATCCTTAAGCTGTTTCCTTTCTCTCTAACGGATGACGCTAAAGTCTGGTTCACCTCTCATGCTCCTGGATGTGTGCGTAGTCCCCAGGAGATGGTCTATTACTTCTGTGAGAAATATTTCCCTGCCCATAAGAAGCAAGCTGCCTTGCAGGAAATATACAACTTTGCTCAACTCCAAGAAGAGAGTCTTCCACAAGCTTGGGGGAGGCTCGTGCAGCTACAGAATGCTTTGCCTGATCACCCTCTTAAGAAGAACGGGATACTTGATATCCTCTATAACGGACTTACCGATGCCTCTAGAGACTACCTAGATAGTTGTGGCGGTTGTGTTTTTAGGGAACGAACTGTAGATCAAGCTGAGACCCTACTGAATAACCTCTTGATCAACGATAATACTTGGACTATTCCCGAACCACCTCCTACGCCAACTCCTAAGAAAAGAGGTATTCTATTCCTCAGTCCCGAAGATATGCAAGAAGCCAAGAAATCTACGCAAGAGAAAGGCATTAGAGCTGAACATGTCAAAAATCTACCACCTATCGAAGAGATCCACGGTCTCGATAACCCGATATAGGTAGTAGAAGTGAATTCTCTGCGTAGGTTTGATGAGAGTGATATTCCTTTTGATAAACCTGCTAGCCTATGCTTCGATGAATTTGACAACTTTGTTGACAAACAACATAGTTTCAATGATTATGTTAGCAGACATTTGGAACAAAGTACTCGTATGCATAGCTATTTAAGTGCTTGTGTAGACAGAAATGTCAATGCTCTGAAGCTTCTGAGTAAACATGCCTCTATGATTACTACTCAGGTAGAACAAGTACTTAAAGCTCAGAATGACCTGCTCAATGAATTAAATGACAACTCTGTCAGAGTCATTACTAGAGGAGGCAAAATGACTCAGGAACCTTTGTATCCTGAAGGTCATCCTAAGAGAATTGATCAAGATTCTCAAGGAATCAATGCTGATACACCCAGTCATCCTAAGGAGAAGAAGAAGGATCTTAGAAACCTGCATGCCAGTTCACCAAATACTATCACACCCGAAGAACCTAATGATATTTTTGCGTCTGATGCGGAAACACAATCAGGTGATGAACATGAACCTGGTGACAATATGGACAGTTATGTTCATAATGATGCTCAACCTAGCAATGATGCGGATGTGGACACTGAACCTACGGTTAATCCTGAGAATCCACAACCTAAGAGATACGATAAGAATGACTTTACTGCTAGGAAGCATGGTAAAGAAAGAGAGCCATGGGTTCAGAGACCTGCCCTTTCCTCCCAAGCCACCCAAGAAAAAGAATGATGAGGATTTTGAGCGCTTCGTTGAGATAATAAGACCCGTCTTTCTGCAGATGCGGTTAACTAATATGCTCAAGATGTGTCCGTATGCCAAGTACATGAAAGATATCATGACTAATAAACGGAAGATACCAGATCTTGAGATCTCCATCATGCTTGCCAACTATACTTTCAAAGGTGGAACTCCTAAGAAACTTGGTGATCCCAGAGTGCCCACTATACCTTGCTCCATTACAGGAAACTACGTAAGAACTGCCTTATGTGACCTTGGAGCCGGTGTTAGTGTTATGCCGCTTTCTCTTTATCGTAGACTTGAGTTGGATAAGTTGACACCCACTGAAATTTCTCTGCAAATGGCTGACAAATCAACTGCTTTTCCTATCGGCGTTTGCGAGGATGTGCCTATTGTGGTTGCTAATACCACTATCTTAACAGACTTTGTTATCTTGGATATCCCCGAGGACGATGCCATGGCTATCATCCTCGAAAGACCCTTTTTAAACACTGCAGGGGCTGTTATAGATTGCAACAAAGGCAATGTCACTTTCCATGTCAACGGTAATGAGCACACAGTGCACTTTCCGAAGAAACGATATCCAGTACATTGCATCAATGCTATCGAAAAGACTTCATCGATTCTCATTGGGAGCTTTGAATGCCCTATTCCTCGTGTCAAGATGAAGTATGATTTGCTTGTTGGGGAGATACATATCCCCATTGAGGTGACTTAGTGGCTATTCGAAAATTCTCCGTTCTCTCTTGCGATTCGAGAAGGTTTTGTCATAAGGACTTGATCAACCCCATTGACGGATTTCTTCCGATGACCATGAAACGGATGAATCAACGAGTCACATACCTCTGTTTTGAGCTTTCCTTTTCTGTTGCTTAGAAGAAAAATGATAGAATTAGTTTAGTTTTTCCTGTTTTCTATTTTAGCGTCCCGGAGAAAACTACCTCGAAAATAAAAGTTCTCCGATGGTCCTGAAAATTTAGTATGATTTTTTCTGGAATTTTTGAAAATTTCTGGGCCTGAGAGCTGGTCAGGGGGCCTAACTAGTGGGCCACAAGCCCCCCCCACCACCTACCCCCCTGGTGGCGGGGTGCAAGCTTGTGGGGCCCACAGGCACCCCCTCCACTCATTCCAGCTCCCAGCCTCTTCTTCCTCCTCCAGAAAAAATTGTTTCGCAGCTCAAACCCGTGTTCTTGCTCATTTGGCTGTGATTTTCGATCTCCTTGCTCAAAGCACCATTCTGCGAACTGTTTTGGGAAAATTGCTCCTTGGTAAGTGACTCCTCCATTGGTCCAATTAGTTTTTGCTCTAGTGCTTTATCCTTCGCGAATTCTTGCAACCTTGGTGACCCTGTTCTTGAGCTATAAATGTTGATTTTAGCTGGTCCCAAGTAGTTTTAGCGCGTGATACGGTCTCTAGGCACTAGTAGGAGTAGTTGCTACAAGGTATGGTTGGTCCTCATTCACTTTTCTCTTGAACTTCAAAAATTTCAGCAAAAGGAAATTATGTTCAGGAGGAAGTTCATTGGTGGTTCCTCAAGTAAGAAGGGTCCTCGTCTCTCCTTTCGGGAGCCCGAACCTTTTAAACTAAGGGACGCACCGGTACAACCATGTGAATGGCCTTCCGATGAGTTCATGATCGAAGCATGCTTCAAGGATGAGTTTGATGCACTTGTCCGCAATGCCGGGTTAGAAGAATTCCTCTCAGATAAATGTGAACAGTATGCTATGCTCACTACCTCTTTCGTGCGTAGATTTAAATTTTTAGTTGGACGTGAATCATCCATACTGTTTGATCTGTACGATAAATCCTATACCGTGGGTCTGGAGGATTTCAATAGGATTTGCAAGATACCCGATGGAGGTAGTGTTAATGATCCTCCTAAGTCTTCGGTCATAGACTTTGTCTCCAGTATAACTGCTAGAGAAACCAGAGATATCACGCAAGCTACCATAGGAAGCATCCATTTCCCTGCCTTGCACTACCTTGCCCTCCTCATAGGTAGGTGCATTAACAGCAAGGGTGCACATTGTCACCTATGCGCTTCCGACCTTAGTATCCTTAAGAGCGCAGTAACAGGTGATAGGAGCTTCAATATGGGAGCTATTATAGCAAGGAGGCTGAATAAAAATGCCAGTGAGGGGGATTTCTTTGGTGGAGTTTATGCTACACGCTTAGCAAATTTTCTTGGAGTAACCATCCGTCCAGAAGACCCTCCTCTCCGTACAGCCTACCTTGATCGTGTCGCTCTAACACGCTACCAGTTCCTTGAGAGAGATCATGGATCCCTGCTATACCGCTCGATATTTAACCGGCAGCGTATTTTCCATATTACCCTTCCTGCTCTTGCTTTCTTTGACTTTCAGGTTAAACAAAGATACTACATAACCATAGGAGAGGCAGAGGAGTATGAGAGGGAGGCGACTGTTGCTCGACTTCGTGAGGCAGCTATTCAGGCAGTGGCTGCAGCACTCCCGTATAACACGCATTATGACTTTGGGTTTCCCCAGGATCATCCATGGGAGTAGACCAAGTTAGGCCAAAAGCCTAAGCTTGGGGGAGTACGTGTTCTCACAGACTTTATATTCATGCTTATGCTTTCACCATGTTAGCCGGTGTTTACACTTTGCCACTGTATTATCCATGCTAGTTTCTTTTTGTTTTCTTGTTTTCTTGTTTTGTGTCCTTTTGGGAAAACCCAAGAAGATTTTTCTTTCTTCCTTTGCTTGTCGGGAGCTTTCGCGTGTAAATAGTTTTCTTTTTCTTTGTGTCAAGGTAGAAGATATTGGTTACAATGTTTAGTGGTTCTTACATGCTTACCTGTTTAGCTTTCAAAGAGCCATATTATTTTGTCTTCTCCTTTGTGTTTGCCGGCAGATTCAGCTTAGTCCAATGCACGAGCACGCTTATTATTGTTCACATTGTTCGATCGTGCAAATGAAAGGCAACAATGATGATATATGATGAAGTGAGTGAGACTGAAAAGCTGGTATGAACTCTATCTATTTTGTTTTTGTAAATATGACTAGCTTGTCGACCGAGATTTAGCTTTGTTGTGAGAAAACCATGTTTGCAATCACAACTTACAGCTCATAGTTTCTGATGCCATGCTTATTTAGCTGAGATGTAGTATGATAGGATGGTATTCTCCTTTGAATGTTTCAAGTGGCTTGACTTGGCGCATGTTCATGCATGTAGTTGAAACAAAATCAACATAGCCTCTATGATGTTCGTGCATACTGCTTGTGCATCCACTCCCATAAACCCAAAAGTTTTTCCATGAGAGTCCACCATACCTACCTATTTGCAGTATCTACCTGCCGTTTCAAGTAAATTTGCATGTGCCACTCTCTAAACCTTCAAGAAATAAATCTGTTTTGCATGCCCGAACCGCTCATGTGGTGACAGAGGGCTATTGGTATCTTCCATGCTAGGAATGTTATCCTCGACATGTTTTTATTCACAGTCATTCACGAGAAAGGGGCCAGTATTTGGGATGCCCAGTTCCATGCTTAAATCAAAAACATAACTGTAAAACAAGACTCCCCCCGGATTGATGTTAGTATGGACGGTACCCGAGGATTCGGCTAGCCGTGGAGTGTGATTGATTGGTGGTGGGGGAGTTAAAACTTTACTTTTCTATTTGGGAACCGCCTATAGCATGAGTAGCATGGAAGATATTGAGAACTCTTGGTCATTGCGTTGACAATAAAGGATGCCACCCAAAATTATTATCTCTGTTTTCACAGCTTGAGCTCTGGCACCTATGCAAATCAATGCTTCCCTCTGCGAAGGGCATGTCTATTTATTTTCCTGCCGAGTCATCCTCTTCTTATATAAGCACCAATTAGAGAGCACCTCTGTCATTTTTATGCTTTGCTTTTGATTGATATTGAGTATGACTATGACTGGATCTTCGTTGCTATGAATTACAATGTTTAGTCAGCCCTTGATCTTTGAAAGTGCTCTCCATTTATGTTTTGCGGTCTCAGAAAGAGCTAGCGAGATACCACCTATTCATATTGCTTCATGCTTGTTTTGATTGAAGTGTTGGTATTTGAAACTCATTATTATTTGCTCGTTAGCTGATTATGCCATTGATATTAGTTTACCGTGAGACCTTTGTGTCATTTGCTTATGTGTTAACTTGTGATCTTGCTGAAATTCTGGTTATGAGTTAGACATAGTTGCAACAACAAGATCAAACAGAGTTTGTCAAAGTTTTTCTTTCTCTCTCAGTTTGTCAACTGAGTTGCTTGAGGACAAGCAAGGTTTTAAGCTTGGGGGGAGTTGATACGTCTCCAACGTATCTAATTTTTCAAACTCTTTTGCCCTTGTTTTGGACTATAATTTGCATGATTTGAATGAAACTAACCTGGACTGACGCTGTTTTCAGCAGAATTGCCTTGGTGTTATTTTTATGCAGAAATCAAAATTCTCCAAACGTCCTGAAAATTTACGGGGAGCGGTTTTGGAAAATATCAAAAATATCTGTGCCAAGTTCCACCTCAGGGGGTGCGCCAGTGGGCCACAAGCCCCTGCTCTGCCACCACCCCCCTGGTGGCGGTGGGCAGGCTTGTGGGGCCACAGGCACCTGCCGCCCCAACTCCAGCTCTATAAGTTGTCTTTCGTCCCAGAAAAAATAAAAAGAGAAGTTTTCGTTGCGTTTTCGATTAGGAGGCGCCGCCACCACCTGTTCTTCATCTGGAGGGCAGATCTGGAGTCCATCTTGGGCTCCGGAGAGGGGAAATCGTCGCCATCGTCATCATCAACCTTCTTCCCTCTCCAATTCCATGAAGCTCTTCGTTGTTCGTGAGTAATCTATTCGTAGGATCGCTGGGCGGTGATGAGTAGGATTGGATTTATCATGTAATCGAGTTAGTTTTGATGGGGATTGATCCCTAGGATCCACTATGTTTTGAGATTGATGTTGCTACTACTTTGCCATGCTTAATGCTTGTCACTAGGGCCCGAGTGCCATGATTTCAGATCTGAAATTATTATGTTGTCACCAATATATGTGTGTTTTAGATCCGATCTTGCAAGTTGTAGTTACCTACTATGTGTTATGATCCGGCAATCCCAGAGTGATAATAACCGGAAGCACTCCCGGTGATGACCATAGTTGAGGAGTTCATGTGTTCACCATGTGCTAATGCGTTGGTCCGGTTCTTTATTAAAAGGAGAACCTTACTATCCCGTAGTTTCCTTTTGGACCCCGCTGCCACGGCAGGGATGGACAATAGATGTCATGCAAGTTCTTTTCCCTAAGCACGTATGACGACACACGGAATGCATGCCTACATCACATTGACGAACGGGAGCTAGCCACTTATCTCTCCGTGTTATTGCTGTTGCATGATGAATATCATCCAAACAAATCACCGACCCATTGCCTACGAGTTTGTCCTACTGTTGCTACTGTTGTTACTTGTTTTGCTCTGCTGCTGCTGCTACTATTGTTGCTACTGCTGTTACTTGTCTTGCTCTGCTGCTGCTACTACTGTTGCTACTCTTGTTACTTGTCTTGCCCTGCTGCTACTACTGTTGCTACTACTGTCGCTTGCTACTGTTGCTACTTGCTACTGCTGTCACTACTCATGTTCCTTGCCGCTGC
Organism: Hordeum vulgare subsp. vulgare; assembly: GCF_904849725.1. Classification (NCBI taxonomy): domain Eukaryota; kingdom Viridiplantae; phylum Streptophyta; class Magnoliopsida; order Poales; family Poaceae; genus Hordeum; species Hordeum vulgare. Next base: position 594,128,310 of record NC_058520.1, on the reverse strand, counting down.
TATTGCTCGTTACACTGTCGTTACTCGTTACTTTGTTGTTAATATTGTGCTTGCCGATACTAATCTTTCAGGTGTGGTTGAATCCGACAAATTTAGCTGCTAGTACTTGAGAGTATACTCTCACCTCCTGACGGGCTTATCAACAAATTGGGTCGAATACTCTACCCTCGAAAACTGCTGCGAACCCACGCGCTGGTGGGCCGTCAACAACATTCTTCTAGTTTCCTTACTGGGAGTGCTATCAGCATTCTTCTGGTGCCGTTGCAGGAGAAGGTTTGTTGTCATAAGCATTCGTCTAGCTAACACTAGAGATTGCAGGATTAGCACTTTTCTGGCGCCACTGCCGGGGAAGCACAGCTGACATCATTGGTTCTCATTCCTTACCCGTGAGGTCATCGAGTAGTCTTCCTAGGCACGCTACCGCGGTTGTAGCTGCAATATACTGTGCTTCACGGAAGGATAATGCGACCACCTTCTGCTTTTGTGATAGCCAACTCGCTATATTTTCTTCCAAGAAATATATCACTCCCAAGGTACTTTTACGGTCGTCCACATCTCCTAACATGTCGTTATCACTGCAGCCTAGTAGCTCTAGCATATCCTTCTTCTCTCTCAAATAGACACCATCGAAATTTGTTGTCCCTTTGATGTACGTGAGTATATTTTCTACAGCTGCTCAAAGTTCCCTCGTGGGTGCTTCCATGAAGCGACCAAGTTTTCCAACGGAATAGGCCAAGTCCGGTCTTGTACTCGTGAGATACCTCAACTTTCAGTCCGAACGTGCTGTTCGTTGTGTTTCGGGGAGGTGATGTAGCGCTTGTTGCTGGGACGCCACTGTAACGACCAAGATGCGGTCCTTTCCGATCTGGGAATCGAGGCCCTGAATTGGAAATGAGCGCATCTAAGCGTCTCGCAAACAAGGTAACACAGCACATACATAATAATGAAAGATAGACAATTAGGGGTTCAATTGCCTTCTCATAAATATATCAGAGTACATCACGCATACAACCAAAGTAGTTCCGCTACGGACTACAAAACAGAGAAAAGGCTATGCTACCCTGCCTGCAGGCCTACGATCACGACCACGCCTCAATCTTCTGGATAGTTCACGTACAGGCGGTCTGTCTCCTCATCGTACTGCCACGCCAGCTGCGTGCCGTCGGGATCATCTGTCTCTGGGCTACCTGAACCTGTTGGTATTGTGGAGGAATCCATGAGCCACGGGGACTCAGCAATCTATGACCTCGATGCCAGAACTAGTCAAGTTATTAGGTACGATAAGGTGAAGTGTTTAAGGTTGCAGCATCCTAAGCTTGATAGGGTGGCTAACTTACGCTGAACATTTATGAAGGTGGACTATACTAGTGGTCGACAAATACTTGATCACTAAGTGACCCTCAACACCTACCTACGTCAATCATTATCCCACCGTGTTCCCGATCGAAGAGAGATCTTCGAGGGGACCGTCACGGTTACGCACACGGTTGGCAATTTTATTAGCTTATGTTTAAGTTATCTAGAACCGGATGTTAACAAAATATTCCAAGTTGCCACATAACCGCGGGCACGGCTTTCCGAAAAATTAAACCCTGCATGGGTGCTCCAACTAGTCCATCACAAACGTACACAGGCCGCAAAGTAATCCTCTATCATGATTCTCGTGATCTCGTTGGATTCCTTAGAGGAAAACCTCAACTCTGGGGAGAACCAAAGCTTCATTGGGATTCCTATACGCAAGATATATCGCTAAGGTAAGACAAGACTAGCAGGACCTCCCAACGTGTCGACGACCCTTATAAGAGCCGCGTATCACAGTCTCAGGACACGCCAAATGAGTCACACTACAGGTATACCAAACCTAAGGTTGCCCTGTGGTGGCCCCATAGTCTGCCCAGTTTGGACCAACACTCATGAGGAGCACTGGCCCGGGTTGTTGATTAAATTCCTCGGGGTAGCTATTCCCTATGCAGTTTATTATTAAGTGATTAGCAAATTAACACCAATGTTGGGTCCTGCCGGACAAGTCTTAACACTACGCGATTTATCAAGGGGGTCCCCATAACAACCCCGAACGTGTTAGGAGCGATCAATATGGAATCAAACACCGGTAGCCGGTAACTATGGCGGCAATAACGGAACAAAGCACCCGACAAAAGGCTAGGCCTTCCGTTATTTACCAAGTATATAGGTGCATTAATTAAATAACAGAATTTAAGATAATGATATCAAGCTCATGTTATCAAATGAGTCAAAGCACCTGCATCTAGAAACGCTAACATTAGTAGCTGAGCAAAGCCTACTTAGCCATTCAAGTTTGCTAGGAAGGGATCAGTGTTTGGGTTCATGGCATCTCAAGAGGCAAATATTTCAGTGGTAGGCAGCGAGCAATTAACAAGGGAAACGTAACTAGCATAACAAGTCTAGAGATGGAATCAAGGTCATATCATATTGCCTGTGATATCCTCAGCTTGGAATGGTTCTTGATCGTCCTGCACGTACTCTCCTGACTCCACGTATTCGTTTTCCGATCCCGGTGCTACCCAACATAAGAATAACATCCAATGAACAACATCACCTCAAGATGCAACAAGCACATGATGCATGAGATGAATATGAGCATGCATCACTATTTCTATCACTAGCACAAGCAAAAGAAGCTAAAACATGTTCCTGGACAGAACTGCATGCTAACCTATTTTGACATGCATGGTAATGACATGATCAGATGCGTCTCGTGAAAACGATGCAAAACCATATAAAGAACAATACAATCGGAGCTACGGATCAACGGGAATCAACGAAACAAGATATGAAGTCCTACGTGTCAAAATCATCACCACACACTCAAATGGCACGAATCTGGTATTCCCAGGTTGCCAAGACATAAAACAACCCATCATGGATGGGGTGTAGCAAAGAAGAACACCACAACATCAACTAAGCACTCACAATCATCAAAATGACAAAACTATACAATCTGCCATAAACTGCATCATAGCACTTTGTGAGCTACATGCAAAGCACCTACAGACACCCAACTATGACAAATAATAAATGTGTCTGTAGCTAGCCAAGAATACTACCAGCACAAGAAACAATCACTCAAAAAGTAATTAAACACAGGAAGATACAAGGCTGCAAACTTGCCCAAAACCATCAGATCACACGGACTTAGTGAAAATTCCTGCACCTAACTTTCTGTCTTTGCTCTGAAGCTTTTTGACAGCAGCCAAAACAATACCTACAGGGATCCAAATGACATGAAATTTTACAGAGAGCTAGACAAACATATCAGGTCCAACTTTCTAGTTGAAAGCTAGGGCTAGATCACAACACCATGACCAGCACAACCTCATCTACAGGAGAAGAAAATATAAACAGATTCTCAGACTTGATTTTCACTAATCTGGAATTTCAGTCGCATGCCTACTTCGAATGGCCACAACTTGCACACATGGATTCCAAATCATGGATTTAAACCAACAAGAGGTAGAGGGGGTCACCCTCTACTAGCACAACCAAGAAACAAACACAAGAGCACATCACAACTCATGGAACCATGCTCTAAACATAGAAGAAAATGAAAGTATGTCATCTCCAGAAAATGTTCCAATGGCAAAAATGATTTCACCAAAGGATTCCTGAGATCTTTCTACCCCAAAACCATATATAAAACACATGCACTTACTTGGAGCAAGTGAGCTCAAACTAGGAAGGAAAACTACATAGAATCCAACATAGTGAATAGTGCAACATTTCATGCAACTCTCACTAGAACAACTATCACATAGCTATGCTCATGTACACAAAGACAATATGGACATGAGGGTTTGGACCCCATGTTGTTGTCAAGCACATCAACAACACAAACACTTCTCTCACCAAATCACCCACACACACAAACTTCATGCCCTCTCTCATATTAAACATGAGGAGGTGCACAAGTTGCAAATGAGGCTGTTTTCATCACATACATATCAACACCACAATCTCATCACAAGCTCTAAAAGCCCAAGTACAACATGAGGGGGAAAACTACCAAGCAAGTAAATAGGGAAGCATCACTAGCATGCACATACTAGGAGCCACATGTGTGTGCATCACCTACACACACATCATCTCATCACACACACACACACACACACTCATGAGATTACCAACTAGTAGCATCCAACCCACTACACATGCTAGCAAAGCTAGAGATTTCTACACATGCATATGACACACACATTCACATACATGCATTCACTATCATCACCACATGTGTATGAAACACATACACACACATGCACACACCTACTGCCATTTCACTAGACACATAAGCAAAAATAAAGCAAGCCACCTACACATTCTACTATAAAAGGGGAAGCACCACCACACACTACATACAAACACTACATATGTGTGCACCACCATGTGTATGCACACACACACACCTACACCTAACACCCATGAACACACATACATGCATTCTGCCACTCTCTAGCCAGCAAAAGAGAAATACAATGCCACTTGTCATCTATTGTATTAGGCACAAGTGTAGCAACAAAGCAAAGGGGCAAAAAAATAGCAAGAAGGGAAAAAAGAAAAGGGGGGCACCCTGGGATTCGAGCCCCTGTGCCCCTGGTGCACTGCAACACCACAACACCACTGCGCAACACTGATCTGCTCGACAGAGAAGGTAACACAGACAGGTTAACTAGTCCCTGTGTGCTACTGTGCAGAGCAACGCAAAACAAATAAAAGGTGCCGAGGGGGGGAATCGAACCCGCACCCTCCATCAGGCACACATCACTTGCTACCACTTGGCTACGATACGGCATCTGAACTTATACGCGCAACGAAACAGAAGAAGAACCTTCTCTGCTTATCTGCTACCGACGGCTGGCCGGAACAGGGGAGGTGCTCGCCGGCGGTACAGGCTAAATCCTACTACGGCTGGTGGATGGGAGGAATCCCACACACACACGAGCTCATTCCAACACCTAGCTATGCCCGCGGGGCTCTGCAGCGACGTGACCACGGTGATCGGCGGCTCCGGCGACAGAGGCGACGCGTGCATCGATTCTACTGCTACGGTGCTCGATCTGGGATAGGGAGGAAGAAGGAGGAGTGCTACCTCACGCACGGGTCGAGGAGGAAGCGCCCCGTAGAGGAAGTAGAGGAAGAAGGGCGCCGGCGAAGCCGCTCGTCGGAGAAGGCGCGCTGTCGGGAAGAAGAGGAAGCAGGGGCGATGAGGGTGATCCAGCGACGGGAACGAGCCCCTGGAGAGGCCGCCGAGCTCCTGGACCCTTCGACGAGGAGGAAAGGACACCACAGCGACGTCAACGACCTCCTTCACCTGTCGACCATGGCAGATCCACCGCTCTTACCTTGCTGCAACGTTGCAGAGAGGAGGGGGAAGAGATCTGGGTGGAGCGGCGGCTGAAGAGGGAACCCTAGCCAGGGCACGAACGCCAAGGGGGCTATATAGCGCGAGGGGGCGTGGGGCGTGCCGTCGGCCATGTGCGCGCGCTCTCCCTCGGTGGAGCAGAGGGGAACGGGAGAGAGGGGATGACAGGTGGGGTCCTCTGCCTCGCTGGAAAGGGGGAGGAAGAAGGTGTCGCGCACGTGAGTGAGGGAGACTGGGCCGGGCCGTGAGGGGGAAGTAGCCAGTGGCGCCAAATAAGAGCGAAAGAACTCTGTGGCTTTTCTGTTTAAAGAAAATGCCAGAAGGAAAAGAATTAAGCAAGGCAAACTAGTGGGGATAAAATCAAAAGAAAATACCCCCTGGTCATAGAAAAATATGACCTAATATTTAAATAAAACAAGAACAAGATTTTTAGGAGCAAGCAATATTTCACAAAACAGAATTAATGCCTCTGTTTTGTACTTATTGCACCTGCTTAAAACACTTTTAAAATCACCAAACTAGCACAACTTTACACCCACAATATCCCCTAAATAAAAGACATTTTTAAATCAGCTTAGGAGCAAGTTAATATTTGAACTAGGGAATTAAAAGAGAGAGAGAGGGGTTTTGTGATCAAAGGGTTTTGCAAACCAACTATCACCACAAACACTACTACTACTCACCACAACACATATGCACCAACATCACATGAAATCACAAGACACCACATCATCACCACCACACTTGCAATCACAAAGTCTCAAAGAAACATGGAAGATATGATATGACATGCATGCATGCAAGGAAAGGAAGTAACAAGGGACACACATGAAATCATGGCTCAAAATGACAACATCATATCCAAGACAAGGTGGACTCACTTGCAATAGGTTTCAAATATGGCAATTACACACTTGGGGCATTACAGCCACCCGGTTTAGGTGAGCTCCCTAACGCATCTCGTCTCGTGTCGTCATCCGGAACTGATGTCTACTACGCAACCTTCTCCTTGTAGACGTTGTTGGGCCTTCAAGTGCAGAGGTTTGTAGGACATTAGCAATTTTCCCTCAAGTGGGTGACCTAAGGTTTATCAATCCGCGGGAGGCGTAGGATGAACATGATCTCCCTCAAGCAACCCTGCAACCAAATAACAAAGAGTCTCTTGTGTCCCCAACACACCCAATACAATGGTAAGTTGTATAGGTGCACTAGTTCGGCGAAGAGATGGTGATACAAGTGCAATATGGATGGTAGATATAGGTTTTTGTAATCTGAAATTACAAAAACAGCAAGGTAACTAGTAACAAAAGTGAGCACGAACGGTATTGCAATGCGTGGAAACAAGGCCTAGGGTTCATACTTTCACTAGTGAAGTTCTCTCAATAATGATAACATAATTGGATCATATAACTAGCCCTCAACATGCAACAAAGAGTCACTCCAAAGTCACTAATAGCGGAGAACAAATGAAGAGATTATTGTCGGGTACGAAACCACCATAAAGTTATTCTTTCTGATCGATCTATTCAAGAGTCCGTAGTAAAATAACACAAAGTTATTCTTTCCGTTCGATCCATCATAGAGTTCGTACTAGAATAACACCTTAAGATACATATCAACCAAGACCCTAATGTCACCTAGATACTCCATTATCACCTCAAGTATCCGTGGGCATGATTATACGATATGCATCACACAATCTCAGAATCATCTATTCAACCAACACATAGAACTTCAAAGAGTGCCCCGAAGTTTCTACCGGAGAGTCAAAACATGTGCCAACCCATATGCATAGGTTCCCAATGTCACGAAACCCGCAAGTTGAACACCAAAACATACATCGAGTACTCACATGAATATCCAAACGTGTGCCAACCCATATGCATAGGTTCCCAATGTCACAAACCCGCAAGTTGATCACCACAGATAGACACGTGCAATACATACATCAAGTGTTCTCAAAGACTCAATCCGATAAGATAACTTCAAAGGGGAAACTCAATTCATTACAAGAAGGGAGAGGGGGAAGTACATCATAAGATCCAACTATTTTAGCAAAGCCCGCGGCACATCGAGATCAAGACATCTCAAGAACACGAGAGAGAGAGAGAGAGAGATCAAACACATAGCTACTGGTATATACCCTCAGCCCCGAGGGAGACCTACTCCCTCCTCGTCATGGAGATCGCCGGGATGATGAAGATGGCCACCGGAGATGGATTCCCCCTCCGGCAGGGTGCCGGAACGGGCTCCAGATTGGTTTTTGGTGGCTACAGAGGCTTGCGACGGCGGAACTCCCGATCTAGGTTTCTTTTTGGGGGTTTCTGAATTTATAGGAATTTATGACGGTGGAATTACGTCGGTTGGGCCCACGAGGAGGTCACAAGCCTGGTAGGTGCGTCCTAGGGGGTGGGGGCGCCTCCTGGGCTTGTGACTCCGTCGTGGCTCTTCTGGCCTTCTTCCAAAGCTTCGGGGGTCTCTTTTGGTTCAAAAAATCATCGCGAAAGTTTTATTCCATTTGGACTCCGTCTGAAAAAGGGTCAAAAACACGAAAAAAACAGAAACTGGCACTTGGCACTGAGTTAATAGGTTAGTCCCAAAAAATATATAAAATAGCATATTCATGCATATAAAACATCCAAAGTTGACAAGATAATAGCATGGAACCATCAAAAATTATAGATACGTTGGAGACGTATCAGAAACTTCTAAGGAGACAGACGAGTGTAGCACAGCTCCCTGCCCATCGTGTTGTTTCAGCGACACGTCTTCACCTTCTTGCAACACCTCACCCTCACACCAAACATCATGGTCGTTTCATAGCGCACAGCTCGCCGCCCATCGTGTCCCTTCACTGGCATGACCAAACCAAGATGGTGTACGTCGTGGATTTCTGGCGCCACATCTTCGCGTGCCTCTAGCGTGATCACACCGTCACACCTTGTGCCATGGTCTTCTGGTGCCATGACGTCACCTGCTTCTAGCGCGACCACATCGTCACGCCTTGTATCATGGTCTTCTGGTGCCATGACTTCGCGTGGGTTTACTGGCACGGATGCACTCACCGGACCCGTTTTTAGCTGACTAAGATCACCACTAGCTCGCACATCAGCATCATATCCCTGTCGTCTACTTCCTCGGCTATGAGCGCCCGCTGCTTAGGTGCTTCCTCGCCGTCAGCCTTGAAGTGACCAAGGAGGCCACATTTATGACATCTCACTTTTCCGATGTCAAACTTCCTCCTCAATGGTGCAGGAGCAGCCTCGTCATCCGAGTTGGCGAAGTTCTTTCTCGCTGAGCGTTGCTTCCCCTTCCCCTTCTTGCCGCTGCTCGTGGATCCGCCCTGCTGTTCTTTTGACAGGGCAATCCATTGTGCCTTTGTCAGCATCAAGTGCTCACTCGCCTCCGCGTCGCCGAAACTGAGACAAATTATCTCGTCGTGAGCCTTGAACCTTCCAACGAGATCATCAACTGTGAGAGTGTTCAGGTCGAGAAATTCTCGATCGACGTGATGATCTGGATGTAGCGTGCCGGCGCGGCATGCAAAAATCATCGGACGTTCGGAACTTCTTCTAGGGTTGAACCATAGCCGCGTATGCCGTTGACGAGGGTCTTGAGACGGGCGGCAAACTGATCAACCGTCTTGCTTTCCTCCATCTTCAGGCACTCGTAGCTTCTCATCATGGACTGAAGGTGTGCTTCCTTGACATGACCCTGGTGCAGGATCTTGATGGTCTCCCATGCCTCCTTCGCCGTTTTCTTTTCGACGAGATGCTGGAGCACATCCTTCGGCATGGCGGGGTAGATCGTCGTCAACGCCTAATGATCCATTCGGTACTTCGCCGCACCCTTCGCGTACTCGGCGCCGCCGGGGTCGACAGCCTCCCAGAACTCCCCTCCCTTCATCGCGACCTCCATGTTCATCGCCCATAGTGCGTAGTCCTCTCAATCCAGCCGGGCGAATTGTCACACCCCCACCATCGGCATCAATGCTCCCGCTCTCACCGACATGATCCTTCGATTGCTTTCCGAAGATCATGCCAACAAATCAAACTCTGATACCAATTGTTGGCCCCAGATCCCATACGACACGTACGTCTCTCGTAGGTGATTACTTTCCATCGAGAGCACACAAGCAGTCGTTGAGCCAACCGTGATCTTTCCGACCGTATGAAGACTGCACCTACGTAGTCGTACAAAGCTAACCTGCTAAGCAGGTAGGCAGGCACAACACCTGGATGGATTCTCACGTAGCAGACGTGAGCTAGCTCGCACGGCTTCAAGGCTGATCGAACCAGCACCGGTCGAAGCAACGGAACACGCACACGAAACACTGGAGACGCCGAGATGTTAGCCTCGGGAGCGTGTCGCTCCCGTTGAATATTATACTACATGGTGACTTGCTCCTGTTCAAATCGGACTAAGACTCGTGGTTAATTCCAACAGTTTCGTATTGCACTTTATATTCCTGTTCGATGCCTCCTTTTAAAAAAAAAAAAAGTGATCACTGAACTAATAAGCCACTGAGTAGCAAGACCACGTTTGGTCTAGCGGTGGATAAATAAACAAGCTCCTGTGAGTTAATCCCGTGTCCGTGTGTGTGGGTATCCATCTAAGATATCTATTCTTACTTGGTTTGGGTTATGTCTAGCTGAGTAGTATATATATACTTGTACCCCGTGTGAACTTTGTACCAAAAGAAATAAAAGAAGTACAGAAACGATACGCCCCTACAGCTATCTATCGGTTTAGTTCGCAAGTTACGTAAGGTTCCGTCGAGACTGTTCAAAGCTAGTTGTCCATATACGTGTGTGCTGCGGCTAAAGGAATCCATCAAGCTGCTTGCGTCGGTGGTTGACTATCTTTACACGTACGCTGTCTAAATGATTCAAGCGAGGGTTCTCGAGTCAGATCCGTTGTAAGTCGCCGGTCAAGCTAGCGTGCTCCACGTACAAAAGTGCACGTACATGTGGTACAAAAAACCATCCAGCTGCCTGGCTGTGTGCTAGCTTAGCACATACACGTACGTTTGATCTGATTCTACAGATCAAAAGCTAACAATTGATATCTAGAGCCTCGACGATCTACGATCTACGATGACGGACAGCGACGCTGAGTCGGTCAAGTCCGGCAAGGGCGATGCCAAGGCGAACAAAAACGATGACAAGATGAAGAAGGCCGTCAAGTCAGCAACTAGTGGTGGAGGAACGAGCGGCGCCAACGTCCAGGCGCATCGCAACATCCCCATCCAGTATCCGATGCTCACCAACGTCAACTACGGCGTGTGGACGGTAAAGATGAAGATTATTCTCCGAACCCTTCGAGTGTGGCAGGCAATCACGGACGACAACGTCGATGACGCGTCCGACGAAGGTGCCATGGCCGCCATAGCCCAGTCCGTGTCGGATTCCGTGCTAATGACATTGGCGGAGTTCGAGACGGCAAGAGAGGCGTGAAACGCACTCAAGGAGATGAGGATCGAAGAAGATCGCGTCACCAAGGCTCGGGGACAAGTGCTGAAGCGCCAATTTCACAAGTTGCAGATGGAGGAAGCTGAATCGGTGAACGACTATGCCATGCGTCTTACTACTTTAGTGGGAGAGATCCACGCGCTTGGTGCAAAGCTCGAGGAGACCGAGATTGTGGAGAAATTTTTCAGTTCGGTGACTGACAAATTCACATACATCATCGGCACGCTCGAGCAGCTTTACGACATCGACGACATGACCATAACGGAGGCGATCGGACGCCTGCGGACGTGGGAAGAGAATGCTCGTGGTTGTCGGAAAGGCAACGGAGGAGGTAGTGACCAACTCATGTACTCGCGTGTAGATTGGGAGTCCCCAAGTAGCAAAGGAAGGCGTGATGGCAACGAAGGCTCAAGCAACGCAACGCGCGGCGGACAAACCGGAGAAGGCAAAGAAAAAGGCAAACCACAAGGTCGTGGTAAGGCAGACCGATCTAAAGGGCGGAAGCAACGGAACTTGGATATGTCCGAGGTCAAGTGCTATAACTTTAACGAGATGGGTCACTTTGCAAAGAATTGTCCGGAGCCTGACAAGCGGGAGATCAAGGCAAATTTGGCAAAGCAGGAAGACGAAGGTCCAGGTCTTCTGATGGCCGAAGTTTGTGATCTCGCTGAAACGGTGGTTGTGAAACCAAGCCGGAAGGTGCTACTTCATGAGGAAAAAGTGACACCAAAGTTATCCGGTGATCAGAACGTGTCGTGGTATCTCGACACGGGTGCCAGTAACCACATGACGGGGTGCAAGGAGAAATTCCTCGAGCTGGAATACGATGTTGAAGGCTCGGTCAAGTTCGGTGATGGTTCAGCTGTGGAGATTTGCGGGCAAGGATCTGTCCTCTTTGAGGGTCTCACAGGCGAACATCGCATACTCACCGGAGTGTACTACATCCCACGGTTGCGCAACAACATCATCTCTATTGGGAAGCTTGACGAGAATGGATGCAAGGTGAATATCGAGAGCGGAGTGATGACGATCTTCGACAACCTCCGAAACGTGCTAGCTCGTGTTAATCGCACACGGAATAGGCTCTATATCCTCAACCTTGATCAATCTCAACCGCAATGCTGGCTTGCCAAGAGTGATGATGATTCGTGGTTATGGCATTCTAGATTTGGACACGTTAACTTCTACGCCTTGAAGAAGATGTCAAAGATGGAGATGGTATCCGGGATGCCAGTTATCGACCATGTTGATCGAGTATGTGACGGGTGCTTGGTTGGAAAACAGCACCGCAAGCCATTCCCTGCTCAGTCTACCTATCGTGCAAGTGATGCACTCGAGCTGCTCCATGGTGATCTATGTGGCCCTATCACCCCGGCAACTCATGCTGGAAAGAAGTATTTCTTCCTTGTGGTAGACGACTACTCGAGATATATGTGGGTCATTCTCCTACGATCTAAAGATGAGGCGTTTGAAGCGTTCAAGAAGTTGAAGACTGCAATAGAGATGGAACACAAGCTGAAGGTTCGCGCTCTACGGACAGATCGCGGCGGAGAGTTTACGTCGAATGAGTTCAACGGCTACTGCGAGAAGATTGGCATAAAGAGGTTCCTCACGGCACCTTACACGCCGCAGCAGAATAGGGTCGTTGAAAGGCGCAATCGAACCGTCGTTGACATGGCAAGGAGTTTACTCAAGAGCAAGAACCTGCCGGGGATTTTTTGGGGAGAAGCTGTCTCGACGGCGGTCTATCTTCTCAAGCGGGCTCCAACGAAGGCGGTGATCGGCAAGACTCCGTATGAAGCAATTTACGGACGTAAGACGAATGTGTCTCATCTACGGACGTTCGGGTGCGTGGCACATGTGAAGACGGCGGAGCCTCACCTCTCAAAGCTTGTCGATCGTAGCACCAAGATGGTGTTCATCGGATACGAGAGAAGTTCCGGCACCAAGGCATACCGCTTCTATGATCCACAAACCAAGCGTCTATGGATTTCACGCGATGTCGTGTTTGAAGAAAACAAAGCGTGGAATTGGAGTGCAGCAGCCGACGGTGCTCCAAACGGTAACATATTCACGGTTGAATTTCCAACTGATGATGATGGAGGGGAGGATGTCCAGGTGGTTGGCAAGACGCCGAACCAAGGTGGCCACATGTTGGAAATATGCCCTAGAGGCAATAATAAATTAGTTATTATTATATTTCTTTGTTCATGATAATCGTTTATTATCCATGCTATAATTGTATTGATTGGAAACACAATACTTGTATGGATACATAGACAAAACACTGTCCCTAGTAAGCCTCTAGTTGACTAGCTCGTTGATCAAAGATGGCCAAGGTTTCCTGGCCATAGGCAAGTGTTGTTACTTGATAATGGGATCACATCATTAGGAGAGTCATGTGATGGACTAGACCCAAACTAATAGACGTAGCATGCTGATCGTGTCATTTTGTTGCTACTGTTTCCTGCGTGTCAAGTATTTGTTCCTATGACCATGAGATCATATAACTCACTGACACCGGAGGAATGCTTTGTGTGTATCAAACGTCGCAATGTAACTGGGTGACTATAAAGATGTTCTACAGGTATCTCCGAAGGTGTTAGTTGAGTTAGTATGGATCGAGACTGGGATTTGTCACTCCGTGTGACGGAGAGGTATCTCGGGGCCCACTCGGTAATACAACATCACACACAAGCCTTGCAAGCAATGTGACTTAGTGTAAGTTACGGGATCTTGTATTACGGAACGAGTAAAGAGACTTGCCGGTAAACGATATTGAAATAGGTATGCGGATACTGACGATCGAATCTCGGGCAAGTAACATACCGAAGGACAAAGGGAATGACATACGGGATTATATGAATCCTTGGCACTGAGGTTCAAACTATAAGATCTTCGTAGAATATGTAGGATCCAATATGGGCATCCAGGTCCCGCTATTGGATATTGACCGAGGAGTCTCTCGGGTCATGTCTACATAGTTCTCGAACCCGCAGGGTCTGCACACTTAAGGTTCGACGTTGTTTTATGCGTATCTGAGTTATATGGTTGGTTACCGAATGTTGTTCGGAGTCCCGGATGAGATCACGGACGTCACGAGGGTTTCCAGAATGGTCCGGAAACGAAGATTGATATATAGGATGACCTCATTTGATTACCGGAAGGTTTTCGGAGTTACCGGGAATGTACCGGGAATGACGAATGGGTTCCGGGTGTTCACCGGGGGGGGAGGGGGCAACCCACCCCGGGGAAGCCCATAGGCCTTGGGGGTGGCGCACCAGCCCTTGGTGGGCTGGTGGGACAGCCCCAAGAAGGCCCTATGCGCCATAGGAAGAAAATCAAAGAGAAAAGAAAGAAAAAGGAGGAGGTGGGAAAGGGAAGAAGGACTCCACCTTCCAAACCAAGTTGGATTCGGTTTGGAAGGGGAGACCTTCCCCCCTTGGCTTGGCCGACCCCCTTGGGGCCTCTTGATCCCCAAGGCAAGGCTCCCCCTCTTCCCCCTATATATACGGAGGTTTTAGGGCTGATTTGACACAACTTTTGCCACGGCAGCCCGACCACATACCTCCACGGTTTTACCTCTAGATCGCGTTTCTGCAGAGCTCGGGCGGAGCCCTGCTGAGATTAGATCACCACCAACCTCCGGAGCGTCGTTACGCTGCCGGAGAACTCATCTACCTCTCCGTCTCTCTTGCTGGATCAAGAAGGCCGAGATCATCGTCGAGCTGTACGTGTGCTGAACGCGGAGGTGACGTCCGTTCGGCACTAGATCGGAGCGGATCGTGGGATGGATCGCGGGACGGTTCGTGGGACGGTTCACGGGGCGGATCGAGGGACGTGAGGAAGTTCCACTACATCAACCACGTTTCTTAACGCTTCTGCTGTGCGATCTACAAGGGTACGTAGATCGGAAATCCCCTCTCGTAGATGGACATCACCATGATAGGTCTTCGTGCGCGTAGGAAAATTTTTGTTTCCCATGCGACGTTCTCCAACAGTGGCATCATGAGCTAGGTTCATGCGTAGATGTCTTCTTGAGTAGAACACGAAAGTTTTTGTGGGCGGTGATGTGCGTTTTGCTGCCCTCCTTAGTCTTTCTTGATTCTGTGGTATTGTTGGATCGAAGCGGCTCGGACCGACATTACTTGTACGCTTACGAGAGACTGGTTTCATCGCTACGAGTAACTCCGTTGCTCAAAGATGACTGGCGGGTGTCAATTTCTCCAACTTTAGTTGAATCGGAATTGAACGAGGAGGTCCTTGGATGAGGTTAAATAGCAATTCATATATCTCCGTTGTGGTGTTTACGTAAGTAAGATGCGATCCTACTAGATACCCATGGTCACCACGTAAAACATGCAACAACAAAATTAGAGGACGTCTAACTTGTTTTTGCAGGGTATGCTTGTGATGTGATATGGCCAACGATGTGATGTGATATATTGGATGTATGAGATGATCATGTTGTAATAGTTAATATCGACTTGCACGTCGATGGTACGGCAACCGGTAGGAGCCATAGGGTTGTCTTTAAACTAATGTTTGTGCTTGCAGATGCGTTTACTATATTGCTAGGACGTAGCTTTAGTAGTAATAGCATGAGTAGCACGACAACCCCGATGGCGACACGTTGATGGAGATCATGATGATGGAGATCATGGTGTTTGATGATGATGACACATTGATGGAGACACGGTGATGGAGACACGGTGACAAGAAGATCGTGCCGGTGCTTTGATGATGGAGATCAAGAAGCGCATGATGATGGCCATATCATGTCACTTATGAATTGCATGTGATGTTAATCCTTTTTGCACCTTATCTTGCTTAGAACGACGGTAGCATTATGAGGTGATCTCTCACTAAAATTTCAAGACGAAATTGTGTTCTCCCCGACTGTGCACCGTTGCGACAGTTCTTCGTTTCGAGACACCACGTGATGATCGGGTGTGATAGACTCAACGTTCACATACAACGGGTGCAAAACAATTGCACACGTGGAACACTCGGGTTAAGCTTGACGAGCCTAGCATGTGCAGACATGGCCTCGGAACACATGAGACCGAAAGGTCGAGCATGAATCGTATAGTTGATATGATTAGCATAGAGATGCTTACCACTGAAACTATTCTCGACTCACGTGATGACCGGACTTGAGATAGTGGATTTGGATCATGTACCACTCAAATGACTAGAGAGATGTACTTTTTGAGTGGGAGTTCTTAAGTAATATGATTAATTGAACTAATTGTCATGAACATAGTCTAATGGTCTTTGCGAATTACGATGTAGCTTGCGCTATAGCTCTACTGTTTTTATATGTTCCTAGAGAAAATTTAGTTGAAAGTTGATAGTAGCAAACTTTGCAGAGGATTGTCCTCGTTGCTGCGCAGAAGGCTTATGTCCTTAATGCACCACTCGGTGTGCTGCACCTCGAGCGTCGTCTGTAGATGTTGTGAACATCCGACATACACGTTTCTGATGACTACACGATAGTTCAGTGTAAAATACTTAATGGCTTAGAAGCAAGGCGCCGAAGACGTTTTGAAACGTCACAGGACATAAGTGATGTTCTAAAGAGATGAAATTGTGATTTCATGCTTGTGCCCTTGTTAAGAGGTACGAGACCTCTGACAAGATTCTTTGTCCACAAAGTAAAGGGGAAAAGCTCAATCATTGAGCGTGTGCTCAGATTGTCTGAGTACGACAATCACTTGAATCAAGTGGGAGTTAATCTTCCAGATGAGATAGTGATGGTTCTCCAAAGTCACTGCCACCAAGCTGTGAGAGCTTCGTGATGAACTATAACATATCAAGGATAGATACAATGATCCTTGAGCGATTCGCGATGTTTGACACTGCGAAAGTAGAAATCAAGAAGGAGCATCAATAGTTGATGGTTTGTAAAACCACTAAGTTTCAAGAAAGGCAAGGGCTAGAAGGGATACTTCGTGAAACGACAAAACAGTTGTTGCACTAATGAAGAGACCCAAGATTAAACCCAAACCCGAGACTAAGTGCTTCTGTAATGAGGAGAACAGTCACTGAGGCGGAGCAACTCTAGATACTTGGTAGATAAGAAGGCTGGCAAAAGTCGAAAAA
This sequence comes from Hordeum vulgare subsp. vulgare, assembly GCF_904849725.1. NCBI lineage: Eukaryota > Viridiplantae > Streptophyta > Magnoliopsida > Poales > Poaceae > Hordeum > Hordeum vulgare. The sequence goes on along the minus strand of NC_058520.1, from coordinate 594,111,339 downwards.
AGTATATTTGATATACATGATGTTGATGTGTACTTTACTAGTACTCCTAGTAGCATGAGGGTATTGGATACCGGTTCGGTTGCTAAGTGATTAGTAACACGAAATGAAAGGTACGGCATAAACGGAGACTAGCTAAAGGCGAGGTGACGATACGTGTTGGAAGTGTTTCCAAGGTTGATATGATCAAACGTCGCACGCTCCCTCTACCATCGGGATTGGTGTTAAACCTAAATAATTGTTATTTGGTGCTTGCGTTAAGCATGAACATGATTGGATCGTGTTTATTACAATACGATTATTCATTTAAAGAGAATAATGGTTACTCTATTTTCTTGAATAATCACCTTCAATGGTTTATTGAATCTCGATCGTAGTGTTACACATGTTCATGATTTTGGTGCCAAAAGATACGAGGTAATGATGATAGTACCACTTACTTGTGGCACTGCAGCTTGAGTCATGTTGGTATAAATTGCATGAAGAGGCTCCATGCTGATGGATCTTTATACTCACTTGATTTTGAATCACTAGTGACATGCAAATCATACCACATGAGCAAGGCCTTGTTTTCATTGAGATGAAACAAGATAGTAACTTGTTGGAAGTGACACATTTTGATGTATGCAGTCCAATGGGTGCTGAGGCACGCAGTGGATATCATTATGTTCTTACTTCAATGACGATTTGAGCAGATACAAGAGTATTTACTTAATGAATCACAAGTCTAAAATATTGAAAGGTTCAATTCTGTTTCAGGAGTGAAGTTCGTCGTAACAAGAGGATAAACTGTCTACGATATGATCATAGAAATGAATATCTAAGTTACGAGCTTTGGTACGCAGTTAAGACAATGAGGAAATTGTTTCGCAGTTCATGCCACCTGGAACATCATAGTGTGATGATGTGTCTGAACGTCATAGCCACGCACTATTTGGTATGGTGCATGCTATGATGTCTCTTATCAAATTACCACTATCGTTTATGGGTTATGCATTAGAGACAACCGCATTCACTTTAAATAGGGCACCGCGTATTTCCATTGAGATGACATAGTATAGACTGAGGTTAAGAGAAATCTAAACTGTCGTTTCTTGAAAGTTTGGGGTTTTGACACTGATGTAAAAAAGTTTCAGTCTGATAAGCTCGAACCCAAAGCGGATAAATGCATCTTCATAGGATATCCAAAACAGTTGGGTACATCTCCTATCTCAGATCCGAAAGCAAAGTGTTTGTTTCTAGAAACGGATCCTTTCTCGAGGAAAGGTTTCTCTCGAAAGAATTGAGTGGGAGGGTGGTAGAACTTGATGAGGTTATTGAACCATCACTTCGACCAGTGTGTAGCAGGGCGCAGGAAGTTGTTCCTGTGGCGCCTACACCAATTGAAGTGAAAGCTGATGATGGTGATCATCAAGCATCGGATCAAGTTACTACAAACCTCGTAGGTTGACAAGGTCGCATACTACTGCAGAGTGGTACGGTAACCCTGTCTTGGAGGTCATGTTGCTGAGCAACAGTGAACCTACGAGTTATGGAGAAAGCAATGGTGGGCCCGGATTCCAACAAATGGCTGAAAGCCATGAAATCCGAGAGAGGATCCATGTATGAAAACAAAGTGTAGACTTTGGAAGAACTACTTGATGGTCATAGGACTATTGAGAAAAGATGGATCTTTAAAAGGAAGACAGACGATGATAGTGATAAGTCACTATTAAGAAAAGCTCGACTTGTCGCAAATATGTATCCGACAAGATCAAACAGTTGACTATGATGAGACTTTCTCACTCGTAGCGATGCTAAAAGTCTGTTAGAATTATGTTAGTAGTTGTTGCATTATTTATGAAATATTGCACATAGGATGTCAAAACATTGTCTCCTCGACGGTTTCCTTGAGCAAACAGTGTATGTGATACAACCAGCAGGTTTTGTCGATCCTAAAGATACTAGCAAGTATGCAAGCTCCAGCGATCCTTCAATGGACTGGTGCAAGCATCTCGGAGTTGGAATATACACTTTGATGAGATGATCAAAGATTTTGGGTTTGTACAAGGTTTATGAGAAACTTGTATTTCCAAAGAAGTGAGTGGGAGCACTATAGAATTTCCGATAAGTATATGTCGTAGACATATTGTGGATCAGAAGTAACGTAGAATTTCTGTAAAGCATACAAGGTTGTTTGAAAGGAGTTTTCAAAGGAATACTTGGATTGCGCTACTTGAACATTGAGCATCAAAGATCTATGGAGATAGATCGAAAGCGCTTGATAGAAGTTTTAACAAGATGCATGCCTTGACAAGTTTTGAAGGAGTTCAAAATAGATCAGCAAAGAAGGAGTTCTTGGTTGCGTTGTGAGGTGTGAATTTGAGTATGACTCAAAACCCGACCACGGCAGAATAAAGAGAATAGACGAAGGTCGTCTTCTATGCCTTAGCCGTAGACTCTAAAGTATGTCATGCTGAGTACCGCACCAGATGTGTGCCTTAACTCAAAGTCTGTTGAGGGGTACAGAGAGTGATCCATGATTGAATCACTAGCAGCGGTCAAAATTTATCCTTAGTAACTGATGGACTAAGGAATTTTTCTCGATTATGGAGGTGGTTAAAGAGTTTGTCGTAAAGGGTTACGTCGATGCAAGCTTTGACACTAATCCGAATAACTGTGAGTAGTGAAACGGATTCGTATAGTAGAGTAGATGTTTGGAGTATTTCCGAATAGCACATAGTAGCAGCATCTGTAAGATGACATAAAGATTTGTAAAAACCCACGGATCTGAAAGTTTCAGAACCGTTGACTGAAACCTCTCTCATGAGCAAGACGTGATCAGACCCCATAACTATATGGGTGTTGGATTCGTTGGAATCACATGGTGATGTGAACTAGATTATTGACTTTAGTGCAAGTGGGAGACTGTTGGAAATATGCCCTAGAGGCAATAATAAATTAGTTATTATTATATTTCTTTGTTCATGATAATCGTTTATTATCCATGCTATAATTGTATTGATTGGAAACACAATACTTGTGTGGATACATAGACAAAACACTGTCCCTAGTAAGCCTCTAGTTGACTAGCTCGTTGATCAAAGATGGCCAAGGTTTCCTGGCCATAGGCAAGTGTTGTTACTTGATAACGGGATCACATCATTACGAGAGTCATGTGATGGACTAGACCCAAACTAATAGACGTAGCATGATGATCGTGTCATTTTGTTGCTACTGTTTCCTGCGTGTCAAGTATTTGTTCCTATGACCATGAGATCATATAACTCACTGACACCGGAGGAATGCTTTGTGTGTATCAAACGTCGCAACGTAACTGGGTGACTATAAAGATGTTCTACAGGTATCTCCGAAGGTGTTAGTTGAGTTAGTATGGATCGAGACTGGGATTTTTCACTCCGTGTGACGGAGAGGTATCTCGGGGCCCACTCGGTAATACAACATCACACACAAGCCTTGCAAGCAATGTGACTTAGTGTAAGTTACGGGATCTTGTATTCCGGAACGAGTAAAGAGACTTGCCGGTAAACGAGATTGAAATAGGTATGTGGATACTGACGATCGAATCTCGGGCAAGTAACATACCGAAGGACAAAAGGAATGACATACGGGATTATATGAATCCTTGGCACCGAGGTTCAAACTATAAGATCTTCGTAGAATACGTAGGATCCAATATGGGCATCCAGGTCCCGCTATTGGATATTGACCGAGGAGTCTCTCGGGGCATGTCTACATAGTTCTCGAACCCGCAGGGTCTGCACACTTAAGGTTCGACGTTGTTTTATGCGTATTTGAGTTATATGGTTGGTTACCGAATGTTGTTCGGAGTCCCGGATGAGATCACGGACGTCACGAGGGTTTCCGGAATGGTCCGGAAACGAAGATTGATATATAGGATGACCTCATTTGATTACTGGAAGGTTTTCGGAGTTACCGGGAATGTACCGGGAATGACGAATGGGTTCCGGGTGTTCACCGGGGGGGGGGGGGGGCAACCCACCCCGGGGAAGCCCATAGGCCTTGGGGGTGGCGCACCAGCCCTTGGTGGGCTGGTGGGACAGCCCAAGAAGGCCCTATGCGGAATAGGAAGAAAATCAAAGAGAAAAGAAGAAAAAAAGGAGGAGGTGGGAAAGGGAAGAAGGACTCCACCTTCCAAACCAAGTTGGATTCGGTTTGGAAGGGGAGACCTTCCCCCCTTGGCTCGGCCGACCCCCTTGGGGCCTCTTGAGCCCCAAGGCAAGGCTCCCCCTCTTCCCCCTATATATACGGAGGTTTTAGGGCTGATTTGACACAACTTTTGCCACGGCAGCCCGACCACATACCTCCACGGTTTTACCTCTAGATCGCGTTTCTGCGGAGCTCGGGCGGAGCCCTGCTGAGATTAGATCACCACCAACCTCCGGAGCGCCGTCACGCTACCAGAGAACTCATCTACCTCTCCGTCTCTCTTGCTGGATCAAGAAGGCCGAGATCATCGTCGAGCTGTACGTGTGTTGAACGCGGAGGTGCCGTCCGTTCGGCACTAGATCGGAGCGGATCGCGGGACGGTTCGTGGGACGGTTCGCGGGGCGGATCGAGGGACGTGAGGACGTTCCTCTACATCAACCGCGTTTCTTAACGCTTCTGTTGTGCGATCTGCAAGGGTACGTAGATCGAAAATCCCCTCTCGTAGATGGACATCACCATGATAGGTCTTCGTGCGCGTAGGAAAATTTTTGTTTTCCATGCGACGTTCTCCAACACCACAATGGTAGTGATCATCATGGTGCCGACACCGACGACGACGTGCATAGGTCGCAAGGAGATAGCGACAACAAAGCGCACGGCACGGGTGGAGATCTCGACGACAACATCGACAACGAGGCGCATAGTGACGATGACAATCAAGATGATGGTCATGATCACGACGACTACGCCGACGACACAGATGTCGATGATACACCAGGGTCTCAGCCGTCTTCCTCAAGTGCATCAACATCGACACAATTTGTGTCACCTCCTTCGCAAGCCACAACGGATTCCTCACGGCCTCGTCGCTACAAGACCCTCAAGAAAGTCTATAAGTACACAAAGCCAGTTACACTCGAGTACTCCGGACTATGTCTGTTCGGAGTTGAGGAGCCGGCGAACTTCGTAGAGGCGAGCAAAAGTCCTAGTTGGACGCACGCCATGGATGAGGAGATGAAGGCAATTGAGAGCAATGGCACGTGGACTTTGGTAACCCGACCTCCAAACCAAAAGACGATAGGTTTGAAGTGGGTTTACAAGTTAAAGAAGGACACGAAGGGTGCCATTGTGAAGTACAAGGCAAGACTCGTTGCAAAGGGCTACGTACAACGTCAAGGAGTTGACTATGATGAGGTGTTTGCACCGGTTACTCGACTCGAGACGGTGAGAGTGCTCCTAGCTTTGGCAGCACAAGAGGATTGGAAGGTTCATCATATGGATGATAAATCCGCTTTCCTCAACGGTGATCTCCCAGAAGAAGTGTACGTAGAACAACCCCTCAGCTGCGAGAAGAAAGACGAACAAGGGAAAATTGACAAGCTCAAGAAGGCACTTTACGGACTGATGCAAGCGCCAAGAGCTTGGAATTTAAAGTTAGACCAAAGTATGGTCACGCTCAGGTTCAAAATATATGCCCTTGATGATCCGAAGGACAGTCTACAAAGCACCAAAGAAGAGGTGAAGATTGAAGACACGACCAAAAAGGAGTGTTGTCATCAAGCTACGGACGAGCCGACGACAGTAAAGACGGTCCATAAAATGCTGCGAGGGACGACAAAGGCAATGCCAATGATGACAGTTATGAGAAGCAGCAGCCGCGTTTGGGACCCAGGTCGGAATTAAGGACATCGTGATTAGGGGGTGAATGTGAGTTAATCCCGTGTCCGTGTGTGTGGGGGTATCCATCTAGGATATCTATTCCTACTCGGTTTGGATTATGTCCAGCTGAGTAGTATATATATACTTGCACCCCGTGTAAACTTTGTACCAGAAACCAGAAAAGTATTCCAGGCTCGACACGGGCCTGCGGCAATCCATCGACTAGTTACGCGTGTGTTTCGTCCAAAGAAATCGCTGCGTGCAGCAAGGATCGAGTCAGATCCGTTGTAAGTCGCCGGTCAAGCTAGCCTGCTCCACGTACAAAAGTGCACGTACATGTGGTACAAAAAACCATCCAGCTGCCTGGCTGTGTGCTAGCTTAGCACATACACGTACGTTTGATCTGATTCTACAGATCAAAAGCCAACAGCTCCGACGTTTGGAGATATGCCACATAGCTTTCCACTACCAGATTCCAGATAACCAGAGTAGCAAGAGCCTAGCGATGCATCAATGTAAGCACTTCTCACGGCGAATGATGTGCACCATCATCTTTGGCAGCTCCACGCTCCCCATTAGCTTGAAGAGGCAGAGGTCACCCTCCCGAAGGTGGTTGTCACGGGCGAAAGACGCCCATCCTTTATGGATAATCGTACGATCAGTCATGCGTCGCAACTCCGTGTCCCACATCCTGCTCTTCCCCTCCCGCTGAAGCACCAGATTGATCATGCTCTTCACTCCGTGATGCCCGCCAGTGTAAATCTTTTCTAGATACCTTGACACATACTTCCTGTGAAAGACCTGTTTATATACATATACAGGGAGGTTGTTAGTGATACATATACAGGGAGGTTGTTAGTGACACAAAGTCACAAATACAGTTGACCAACTGATGCAAGATTCTTTTTTCTTCTGAACTTACAAGGATGCAGCCAGAGATGCCATGGCGAACATTGGTCCTGTTCATGACCGCGACATAAATCGGCAATTCTGAATCAATGGCTTCCACTTTCTCTCGCACTCTCTTCTCCTGTGCTGGCGTTAAAATGGGTCTGTTTGGCATTATGATGGGGAGTTCGGAAGCTTCCTCAGAATTTGCACAGGCTCCATGATCTTCAGATCCCGAAGATGAGATCTCTTCACCTAAACAGGTTTTCAGAATCAGGCTGAAATGAGCAAAGCAAAGTACTTCTTTTAATGGAATATGACACGTCTTTGGCACGAAGTGTTTGCCGTACCTTCGGTAGCTGGCTCCTCCTTAACACAGGGTGTTAATGCCGTCTTTGCACTTGTCTTTCTGTCGGTAGCCGTGTGTGCCATATCTGCTCTTCCACCAGGGGAATGACCAATGCTCGCTTTGTGAAGCAGATGAACAATTACAGTGAATCTTCCTTCCTTAACCTTTGGTATTGGCTGAAAGAGGCAGATATCTCCCTCTTCAACACAGTTGTCACGGACAAAGTTGTACAAATAGAGGGTGCGCCGACCTGCATTAAATCTGCCCTTCCATTTCTGGTTCTTCCTGGGCACCTGGAGTATGATATTTGTAGCTTCACATGGGAAGTACTTGAGTGCGTAGTCCTTACGTATTACCTAGTTGAATAGGGGATAGAATGAGATGGTGATACTGTTGGGCTGTTTTATCTAAAAGCTGAAGTATTCAATACTTTATGACTGTCATAAATCCTAGATTGTTGCCATACACATGACTTCAACTGATAAGGCAATAAAGAATATTGATCTAGTAATGTATATAAATTTCTTTGCAAACATGTCATTCAGAGGCTTGTATGGATTAGAACCAGAACACCATGTTTCCCAAATAGTATCATAAGTTCATAACTAGAAACTATGAGTAGCTACATACACTAAGCAGTTCATAAGAAATGCGGATGATGAAACTAACGTACCAGATTACCAAGGTTTGTGCTGGTCTTCTTCATCTGTAGAACAAGCACTGGAATTTTAGGTCGAATCTTCTCTACAAGTGCATGTATTTTCACCTTCTGTGCCTCTGTAATATAGCACCACCCCGATAAGACATAGTTATTTGAATGCATCTGTAGATCATCTTTCGACGCCGAATTATCTCCAGATAGACTGTCTTCAGCTGTAAAAAAAAATTAACAGTAAGAGGACATGTTGTGGAGGTAACTGAATAATCCCAGTACATAACTTACCTGATATTTCCTCAGAAGAATAAGATATTGCAGCCATCTTTGCTGATTTTTTATAACCATATGATCTTTCCTTTTGCCTTTCATCTGAATCTGATCTTTCACTTGGTGAAAACCGAGTAGTACCACCATAAGAACTACTAGAATTATCCACATCAAATGTGCTTGGGTTTCTAACATTAGAAGCAGTTCCCATCCTTGTACAGCACAACGCTTTCTGCTTACCACTAGAATCGAATAGTGTAACCTTGAAGCGGGCGTTTCCAAGGTAACGAAACATCAATGAATAACTTTCTTCTATTTTATTGGCATGAACAAATGATGCCCATCCAGACTTCAAAATTGTTCGGTTCATATACTCGGTAACTCCAACATCATAGACAATACCATTAGGGGACTCTAGTTTGACGGTTCTCCACATCTTTCCTCCAAATTGGTTCACAAACCACTCTGGTATGACCTGTAACAAAAAGTAATGGTGCACAACATATTTGAGGCAGCAAAGTAACTCTTAAAACATCAGACAGACAACAGAATTAGGAAATTAGGAAAGGAAGAAATAGCTAACCAGGCTATGCATGTTGTTGCCATTGATCTGGCTTAGAAACTTTAGCTTGATCTGGCAGCATACACATGGATCACTCATCTTGGATAAGTCCTGTAAAAAAACCATACATCATGTGTTTGCATGACTAATGATACTCGAAAATAATTTAGGATCAGTATGATACCCTCTTCCAAATCCAAAAGTAAAGGGCATGCCATTTGCGTTCAGTATGACACGCTACATATTTTCGAGCGATTTGATCATATGTATGTTATTTGGGGAATTGAAAATATACCCCACTTCAGTTGACATTGATCTTATGCCGTTCTTTTCTTTGCATTTATGTTCCTAAATGTCCCATGTGAAAAATGTATTGCCTATCTGGAAATCTTGCAATTTTGGGGTTCTACCCGGTTCTACCTCCCTATGTGTTACTGAAATTTGGAGTATGAACAGATGCGAGCTTGTTCGCTCAGTGTTGTGACTGAACCTCAAGTGTGAGTGTGACCATGGGTGCTAGGACTAACTGTTCTGAGAAGAACATTTATGCTGTGCATGTATGCTGGATCTGCAAGTGAAAGTTATGCTCATATGCAAATGCAACTGACCATTGTGCTTGTGTGCCCTCTGAATATATGCAAAGTTGATGCTTCAGGCATCTTTATGTATGATTGTGAATCATAAATTCATAATACATGCACTTGGTTCTTGTAGGAAAAATACTACGTATATGCAGACTTAATGTTCAGGCATGAGCTCGATTTCGACAGCATATATACTCTACTCCATGCTTGATTTCGGCGGCAGCATGAACTATATAGTTCAAAACTTGCTAGACATTGATACTTTAGAGAACTGGGTTACCTGTTCGCCAGAGTCACCTGCGTCTCCTCGACAGTCGTCTTCCTCTGCCCTTGTACGTGATCGTCTTCCTCTGCTCCCTGCTGTACAAGACGAGCAAAGATGAACAGTCTGCTCAATCAGAGCTGGTATTGTCGAACCATAGTTACCATGAGAGTGTGTGCAAGCAATGCAAATCTATCATAGGGGCAATAAATTTCTGACTGGATCCATTGAGTACTATTCTCGATTTGTGATTCTACTATCGGGGGGAGGGGGTGTAAAATGCAGATCTAATATGAATCAATCACTGATAGCAATTAAAACACTCATGGTAAACAATCATAGAACATGAAGTTTCTGAAACACATATTTTGGTAGGACAACATGACTTCTTTTGTACCATATGCTTCTGAAAACTAGCAGAAATAGAAAGAAAGCAAGACAACAATGAAAGTAAAAGACAAATACTACTGCTCTATCCAGATGTGGAAGAAGAAGAGAGGATATGAATAACTTTGAGAGAAAGAGAGAGTCACATGCCACAACAAGCTCACCACGGTGCTGGAGGTAGTAGAAAGGAATGCTGGTCCGGAGTATGGAGAAGAGAAAGCGTCCAGGGACTGCAAGGAGGGCAGACACAGGCCAAAAATTATGAAGGGAGCTGTCATTTAAGCCTCTGCATATTCCCAAGACACTGGTTTGGCCGTCTGAGCTTACTATTCTCTTCCCTTTTCCCGATATTACTCCTGCCACAAAAGTGGAAGTACTCCAACTCCCAAGAATACCACTCAATGAACTAGTACACCCTCATGAAATGTAAATTTCAAAAAAATAAAAAAAAATTGAACTTTGGGGATCAAAGATGATTAAATTTATTCTTGAAAAGTTTCAGCCACAAATAACATTCGAGGAGCCCACACAAACCCAAAAAAAAAACACTGCTAAAAAATGCACATAAACTTTGGACAATAATTTTGTTTTTTTAGATGAGGTTTTCTCAAATGTTATTGGTGGATGACATTTTGCAAGAACATCGAATGTTTGACCATCTTGGATTCCCCAAAGTTCCAGATTCTTTTATAGATTTTTTTTGAATTTACTGTTTATATAGGGTGTAGGGCCACCCGGGTGTTGAAAGTCCTGCTTTTTCTTTCTTTCGAAAATGAGTTTACACTTATGCTGTCCGCATCAATCAATGCATGCTGTTTATTCATTTATTCTAGTAACTCATTTCAGAAGATGTGTCTATTTGTAGATCCATATTTAACAATCCACAATGAGAGTAACATATGTTAGTATTGTAAAAATAGATGTTACATAAGCAAGAAATATGATATGACAACTAATTAATTAGAAGAGAGAGAAATTGAGTAACTTAACACGTTACACATACGAGGAGCAACATAGCGGATACTAAGGCAAGATGAGTCTATAGGTTAATAAGTGAAATACTCAATGCATGTTACTACCCCTATGTTGTTATCCACTGTGGATGTACTCCACTGTAAGTAGTTTTAGTGCAAAATTTCAAAATGATTTCATGCTTTTGGGAAATTTTGCATAGTAACTTAGACTAGTAACATATGTATGTTACTCTCCATTGTAAGTAGTCTTAGTACAAAAATTCAGGATGATTTCATCATACACATCTTTGATATTTTCCATTAGTGGCATGCCAACCTAAGAAACAAAAACGGGCAAGGACGGCAGGAAGAAAATGGTGCATCGCTTGATCGGGTCATCTGAATTCTACCACCGTTAGTAATCAGGAAGGCAGCATGGTAAGAACCAATTCTGGATGTTTACGCCTTATTAAGCTAGCTAATGAAAACCATTGTGTACAAAGTTCTAACAATAGATGGGATAACGACGACATTCTCATCTCTTATCTCCTATCTCTTCTATATCTATATCTATACCTAATAATAAAACGGCTATTGCTTCCGTCGAAAAACCCATCACGGCATTTTTATAAAAAAAAATCTGTAATTTTTGTTATTCAACTCACGCTCCATCATTTATCTACAACGCAAAAGAAAAAAACGATTCGCTGCAAAAATTATATCCGTACGCATCGCCTCCTCCCGTCGACCCTGGTGTGCCCAGGTCGCCGCCACACCACTTGCCGCCGCGGCCGACCTCAACCGCCACCGCTGTCGATCTCAACCCACCCGCCTCCGCGGTCGTACCTCTCCCCGCTCACTGCCCCCGTTGCGGCGCTCGAGCGCATTGCGTCGATCCTGGTCCACCCTGGCCTGTGCCCAGGCCGCTGCCACACCACTCGACTACCACTGCTGTCGATCTCAACCCACCCGCCTCCGTGGTCGTACCTCTGCTTGCTTGCTGCCCCTGATTCGGGGCTCGAGCACAACTTCTGGATTAAATCAACGCGACAGCTACAATGACTGGGGATGATGCGTCTGCTCGATGCAGAACGGCGGCGACGCGCGGATAAGGCGCGGCGGAGCGAAGTACTTGCAGGTGGAGGCGGGCCTCCATGGCTCATACGGGGAACTTCGAGGTTATGGCGCGGCAACGGCGACTCCTTATGGCCAGATAGAGGCGCCTAACCCTTGCTCCCCTCATCGTGTCCCCTCCTCCGGCAGGAACTCATCATCTGGTGAGATCCTCTCCCCATGCCTCCAACCGTGTGCCAAGCACCGGCAAGAAATTTTGTTTTATGGGGATTTGTTTGCTGATGAATGAATGTATTGAATGTAAGATTGTATTGTTGTAGAGACAGAGAATGGAACATCACCTTCAGTTTGTCATCTGATCCCACATTCTCTACCCCATGAGTGAAATAAGATAACAGTCCATTAATCAATTCACGTAGCCTCTTTGTTTTGCTTTGCTTGTCCCGCTCAATTTCTCATCATGATGAAATTAACAATGGACGGGTTGATTTCTCAACAAAATAGGATAGGACTGACTACATTAGTTAGTTAGCTTATTATTTTAATAAATCAAAATAATTATAAAAAATATTAAAGCGTGTGGTATTTTTTTCTCCCGTTGCAACGCACGGGCCCTTTTGCTAGTATTTACTAATTGGGGACACCATATGAATCTTTATATTGATCCACATCACTAAAATTAATTATACCGTTGATATATATGACTGATCAATCTTAGCCTCACGACTTATGCTACTCTCACGATGAAAAAATAGACCAAACAACATAAACGTGACAAAGAGTTTTTTTATTCCCATATGACAATGTCCAAATATGAAACCTACATGGTGTGCAAAAAAAACCCTACACGTATTGTCTCATCCCTACGGCCCGATTGATGGAGTAGAAGATAGGGACACTCTCCCAATCTCACAAGACTCCTCTTTCAACTTACATGCGCTGCCTCCTCACTCCCTTGACGCTTCAACCGTGCCGCCTCCTTACTTCCTTAAGAGCAAGTACAATAAGGTCCAGTCAGCAGGCTGTAAGGATTAAAATACTATATTTCTGCTGAGTTGGATGAGAGAGAAGAGGAAAGAGAAGGGAAGCGGGCTCTTCGTGAAGAGCCAGCTCTAGCACGTGCTCCTAGGTGCTTTGTGAGAATGAAACGTGTGCCATATATGATAAAATTAGTACTCTTTTATAGCTAACTATTGTACAAACTGGCTATAAGGTGAGCCATAAGACTGCTTATAGCCAGCAGTTAACTATACTATTAACCATGCTCTAATGCTACGTCAGCGCCAGGATTGAGCGTGTCCCTCCGCCGTCAATCTATGTCAACGCCAGGATCGAGCGGTGTGTCCCTCCACCGTCAATCTTGTGGCTTGCTTCCTCACAGCGAAGGCATCCGAAATCGGAGGTCGGACGCTTCATTGACTGTCCACCTGCTGACTCCTCTCCAACCTGAGTAGCATCAGTATAGATATACATCTCGACCTGATTCATTATCCCTAAAATTTCTCTTTATTCGTTCTCTCGACATTTTAAAAAAGATCCATTTGATTGCTCGAGTCTAGCTTCCATTTGTGTTCCCAATGCAAGCTACAGGAGAAGGCACCGCCTATGTCCATGAGCATAAGGCCCTGTTTGGTTCTAAATAAGTCACCAACTTATAAGTTAAAAAGTGTAAAAAGTGACTTATTTTGTCAAACAGGCTCAACTTATAAGTCACCCTAACTTATAAGTCATAAGTTGCTCCACCCCAACTTAAAACTTATAAGTCACCCACTTTTAGGTGGGTCCCACCACTATTTCAGCATCAGGTCCCATCCCGAGCTCACCACGCACCCCAGGACTCGCCCACCGCGCACCCCATCCCTCCCCACCGCGCACCCCAGGTCTCGCCGCCGCCGCCCTCCATCACGAGCTCGCCCCCGCCGGAATCCTTCCGATCCAGCACGCTGCCGCCCGGATCCGCTCGCCTCCGCCTGGATCCGCTCGCCGCCCGGTCTCCACCATGGCCGGTAGGAGCTTCGCCGCCCGGCGACTGGAGGCCTGGGCGCGGCGACTGAAGCCCTGGGTGCGGCGACTGGATGCCTGGGCGCGGCGACTGAAGCCCTGGGCGCGGCGACTGGATGCCCAAGGCGGCGGCGTTTCCTGCCTTGTAGGAGTACCAGCGTTTTCTGCCCTGTCGGCGTTCTGCAGTCCCAGGAGGCCCCTCCCCATCGACGCAGCGGCAAGCATGTGGTGGCCATGGCTGGAAGCGAAGAATGGCGGAAAAAAAACAGGATGGAAAGGTGTGGTCAGGTGACTTATAAGTCAAGTGACAGCCAAACAGACGTGACTTATAAGTCACTGGTTTTAAATCACCTGACTTATTGGAACCAAACAGGGTCTAAATGCGCGGCTGCAAAACTGATCCTCCATCACATCCATGTATTCAGCAAAGGTTAAAAACCCACATCAAGATTCACGGTGGATTCCCCGGCAGCCACATGTTCTGACGACGGCCACAAACGTTTGATGGTAACCTCATGTGCGTCTTTATTTAGGGATAGTGAATCCGTAAGCATCAATTTCTGATGGCAATATGCGAGATAGGGATTTTAGTTTTTCTTATGTAAATTTTTACATCTATGTTAGAATTTCTTATTTAATTGTGATTATTATAGAAGCAGAAGTGTCGATCTCTCCTGGATTGTTAGAGGGAAAGAAAACCTAGGTGTGTGGATGTACTTTAAAAACAAAGAAATTTGCAGATGCGATGTCAATCTAATGCTGGAGTACATAAGGGATCAACAATCTTTCACATGACATGTTGATCCGCTGCCCATATCCAGGATGGACCGAAGCCTTACAAACCGTACCGGATCATCGAATATGAAATGAATTCAACCGTACCCAACAAGAAATTGCGTCGATCATCATGAAAGATGTCATCACAGAGAATGAGATGTTCTAAGGCGGTCCAATATCGCAGGCTAACGTTGTTGGTCCAGACCCGACGCCGAGTACTTTCCGGCAACGGCAACGACCGACGACGAACGACGATGAAGCAACGCTGGCTAACTCGGCGAATTTCTTTTACGCCGAGACGCACAACAATACAAAGCTGGTTGACGCGCCGTAGCAAGCTAGCAAAGCACCCAGGCTAGCAGCTGGATGGATATGCAATACGCATACGAGAACACACGAGGCGATTTGATGGCAGCAGGTGCGTGTCGCACCTGTATTTTGATATTGCTTTGATCTATCGATCTGAGCTTACAAGGGTAGATTACACGCATATATATAGCAGCAATAGCTAGCAATACGAGTCCTAATCTACATGGTGATTGTACCTGTCCGAGCCGGACAAGGCTATCGTGGTTAATGATAACAATCACCCCCCTAAACACGATGTCCTCACTTCACAGCTTGGACGCCGATCCTTCCCCGCATCTCCGTGAACTTCTGTCGTCCCAAAGATTTGGTCAGGATATCTGCAAGCTGGTCGTCAGTGCAAATGTAGTTGACGTCAATCTTGCTTTCTTCCACGCACTCCCGTAGGTACCGATACCTCGTATCGATGTCTGTGCATCTATCATGACGCACTGGATTCTTTCACAGAGAGATTGTAGACTTGTCGTCAACGTTGTGCACCACTCGTTCCTTACCTGTGAGGTCACCGAGTAGCCTTCCTTGACACACACCTTGAAACACCGCGGTTGCAGCTGCAATATACTCTTCTTCACGTGAGGATAATGCGACCACTTTCAACTTAACTCACTATATTTCCTCCCAAGAAATATACCACGTCCGAGGTACTTTTACGGTCGTCCACATCTCCTGACATGTCGCTATCACTGTAGCCCAGTAGCTCCAGCATCTCCTTCTTATCTCTCAAATAGACACAACCAAAGTTTATTGTTCCTTTGATGTACCCGAGTATATTTTTCACAGCTACACAATATTTCATCGTGGGTGCTTCCATGAAGCGACTCACTATGCCAACAGAATAGGCCAAGTCCGGTCTTTTATTTGTGAGATACCTCAACTTTCAGACCACACTTCTATATTCCGTTGCATCAACCGCATGTGCTTCACTGTCCTTGCTTAGTATAAATCGAGGCTTCATCGGAACATGACTTCGATTGCAATCTTTAATGCCACAACTTTCAAGTAACTTCTTTGCATATGCCTCCTGGCATAATGTGATCTCCTTCGACTTTTGTTGTACCTCGATCCCAAGGTAGTAACACAAGAGCCCTAGATCAGTCATCTTGAATAGCTCCTTCATTTGTAGCTTGAAGTTTGCAATCACCTCTTCGTCAGCTCCAGTTATCAAGAGATCATCCACATAGATGCCCACTAAGAGACGATCCTTGCCTTTACCTCGCTTATACATCGTATGCTCCAGTGGACTCTTCTCAAATCCAAGAAAAATCAATATACTGTCAAGCTTGATGTTACATGCCCAAGGAGCTTGTCGTAGCCCGTACAACGCCTTGTGTAGCTTCAATACCTTGTGTTCCTCTCCTTGTTTGATGTATCCCGGTGGTTGCTTCACATACAATTCTTCTTCTAACTCCCCAGTCAAAAACGCGGAGTTCACATCCATGTGATGTATCCTCCAAGATTCTTGAGCCGCGAGAGCAATAAGTAGCCTCATCGAATACATCCTTGCAACTAGAGAAAACACTTCTTTGATTTCCACACCTTGCTCTTGCACGTTTTCTTTAGCCACGAGTCTTGCTTTATGCTTCACCAAGTTCCCTTCGACATCCTTCTTGACATTGTACACCCACTTGAGCTCTATGGCACTATGTCCGTTGGGAAGATCCACGAGCTCCCATACTTTGTTGTCTTGGATCGACCTCAACTCTTCATCCATAGCAATAACTCCAACATTCTTCCATATTTGCGTCTTCAAAATTTTTTGGTTCCTCGATCTGCAAACATAGTTGCCCTTTACTTTTCATCTTCACCGAATTTATTTGAAACACTTTCACTGGTTCATGTGGCCTTTCTTCTGTGTCCAGTGCTTTGGAAAGAAACGACACATCTTCTGAAGTTGCCAAACTTCTCGTTTCTGGCATTTCGGAGTCTCTCGAGCTGGTTGCATTTTCACTAGATGAACCAGCCACGTAGTCATGCATTTCTTTACGTGCATGTACTTCTCGAGATGTCCCACCAGCGCCTTTCAAAGCAGCACAAGGCCATGCAAAGGCTGAGCCGTTGCTGCTTCCATCGATTGTGGTGGCTGCCACTACTGTCGGCCTTGCTTGCGTTATTTCCAGGATGCCTTCCTCTAGCCGTTTGCTGCATGGCACTCGAACTTTGTGTTATCCACCTGCATGCATGGACTCGTTGATGTGTCGGTTGCCTCCTTGCTCGCAAGGTCACTTGTAGAGACTGGTACGAGCATTCCTGGCACGTCTTGCATAGCGCCTCGTTCCCTCGACTCAGTGCGCGTGGCTGAGACATCAAGCATCGCCCGACATTCTTCTGTCATGCCGTCCGATCCGAGTCTAGCTCGACGAGTGTGGTGGTCATCTGGTCCGAGTGCAGCTCGCCACGTGATGCGATCTTCGGGCGACACGTCTTCGCCGTCTTTTAACGTGACCACACCGTCACGTATTGTGTTATGAACTTCTGGCATCATAACTTTGCTCGTGTCTTGCGCGACCACACCATCACGCCTTGTGTCAAGGGCTTCTAGCGTCATGACATCACCTACTTCTAGCGTGATCACACCGTCACGCCTTGTGTCATGGTTCTCTGGCATCATGACATCACCTGCTTCTAGCGCGATCACACCGTCACGCCTTGTGTCATGGTTCTCTGGCGCCATGACTTCACCTGGTTCTACCATGACCACGCCATCACTCCGTGCATCATGGTGTTCTGGCACCATGACTTCGCCTGGATTTACTGGTACAGATGCACTCACCGGATCCATGTCCAGCTGATCATGATCACGTGGATCCTCTTCATCCACCAGCTCGCACATCAGCATCATATCCCCATCGTCTCCTTCCTCGGCCATGAGTGATTGTTGCTTCGGTGCTTCCTCGCAGTCAGCCTTGAAGTGACCGAGGAGGCCACACTTATGACACCTCACTTTCCTGATGTCAAACTTCCTCCTCGGTGGTGCAGGCGCATCCCCGTCGTCCGAGTCGGTGAAGTTCTTTCTCACCGAGCGCTGCTTCCCCTTCCCCTTCTTCTTGCTGCTGCTCGTGGATCCGCCTTGTTGTTCTTTTGACAGGGCAATCCATTGTGCCTTTGTCAGCATCAGGTGCTCACTTGCCTCTGCGTCGCCGAAACTGAGACGAATTCTCTCGTCGTGGGCCTTGAACCTTCCGACGAGATCCTCGACCGTGAGAGTCTTTAGGTCGAGACATTGCTCGATCGACGTGACGATCTGGATGTAGCGTGCGACGCGGCGCGCAAAAATCGTCGGATGATCGCAACTTCTTCTAGGGTTGAACCATAGCCCTGTATGCCATTGACGAGGGTCTTAAGACGGGAGGCAAACTGATCAACCGTCTCGCTTTCCTCCATCTTCAGGCATTCGTAGCTTCTCATCAAGGACTGAAGGTGTGCTTCCTTGACACGTTCATGACCCTGGTGCAGGATCTTGATGGTCTCCCATGCCTCCTTCGCCGATTTCTTTCCGACGAGGTGTTGCAGCACATCCTTCGGCATGGCGGAGTAGATCGCCGTTAACGCTTGCCGATCCGTCCGGTACTTTGCCGCGCCCTTCGCGTACTCGGCGCCGCCGGGATCGACAGCTTCCCAGAACTCCACTCCCTCCATCGCGACCTCCATGTTCATCGCCCATAGTGCATAGTCCTCTCGATCCAGCCGGGGGAACTGCGACACCCCCACCATCGGCATCGGTGCTCCCGCTCCCGCCACAACCATCTCCTTGCCCAGGTTCGACATGATCCTTCGATTGTTTTCCGAAGATCACGCCAATAAACCAAGCTCTAGATACCAATTGTTGGCCCAGACCCGACGCCGAGTACTTTCCGACGATGGCAACGACCGACGACGAACGACGATGAAGCAACGCTGGCTAACTCTGCGAATTTCTTTTACACCGAGATGCACAACAATACAAAGCTGGTTGACGCGCACGTAGCAAGCTAGCAAAGCACCCAGGCTAGCAGCTGGATGGATACGCAATACGCATACGAGAACACACGAGGCGATTTGATGGCAGCAGGTGCGTGTCGCACCTATGTTTTGATATTGCTTTGATCTATCGATCTGAGATTACTCGGGTAGATTACACGCATATATATAGCAGCAATAGCTAGCAATACGAGTCCTAATCTACATGGTGATTGTACCTGTACGAGCCGGACAAGGCTATCGTGGTTAATTTTAACAGACGTGTGAACCCGCGTAGCCCTACATCGTCAGGACAACACGCCTTTCGTCAAGCTTGGGCGCATCCTCCCAGATATGGACGGGTGGGGCGAGTGCACTGCTTAAACGATGACACTGTGTTTGTTTGTTACTTTCTCTACAAATGAAACTTTGAATTTCTCTGTACGACGTAACTATTAGATGTAAACGCTATCACTCTGTAGTTAGTTAGTTTGGGTACGATGAATTTCGTTTACTGTGTTTATGTTGCTTCTATTTCCTAACTCTTTCTCTTCGTAGACCAACGTCGTATAGTATATTGTATATTATCATCGAATTCACTTGATGATATATGGATCTCTGACAGGTATACATATTATCGATGTCGAGGAGGTGGTATGTCGTGTACGTAGAGAGGGTTCCAAGAGTGTATGAGGAGTGCTCAGAGTGTGAGGCCCAAGTGTAGCAGTTTTCCGGCCGACAGCTAGAAAGGTTTGATAGCAGAAGCGGGGCAGAAATTAGTTATTTGAGGTGGACGCTAGCGCGAGAGAGGAATCAGTGTCGCTTCCTTAAGAACTACTACATAATCCCCCTTTTGCCCATCATGATCTCCCTTCTCATCTATGTGATCATATCATAGGTTACATAGATGAGGAAACATGAGTGTGCCCATGGATAGTTGCATGTATTCGAGACTTGTAATAACCTGTACCGCTATATTTCGAGACATGTGTTCGACCATGCATGAGTGATAGTGATGATATGAGATGACACACTTACTTTTGTTCATCGATGCCGACAAGTAGACATTTTTGTATCACATCTGTTTCAATGTATATGCATATTGTTATTGTATAGAAGTTATATTCATTTAAATAGAGGGAAAAAAGAAGAAAAAAGCATAAAACTCTAGTAGTGGTGATGGGACAAGTATTAGAAGTAGTGTGGGTTTAACAGTAGCGCTGATTGCCCACACGCGTTGCGGATAGTAAGAAGTAGCGCTGGCAGGAGGAACACTACTGATATGAGATTTTATCAGTAGCGATGGTCCGAAAGTGCGCTACTGCTAAAAATTAGTTGTAGGATCGTAACAATAACATGCCTATCAACACTATTGGTAGTTAAAAACCCACCGCTACTAATAGGATTTTCCCTAATAGTGTTGGTTTCCAGTTTCCACATTCCTCCCTGCCTACATGCGACCATGGCTAGGCTCTTCTTTGTTTCTTCTATTTATGCAGTACGCAAGGTTGTGACGGCGCCCCTGACTTTTGGGGGCCCGGGGCGGCTGCCCCGTTCGCCTCCCTCCATGGATGGGCCTATATCCCCATGCCATCAGACGATGTGCATTCACTGAAGGAGACGTTTTTGTCGACTATGAAGATGTTTGGAGCGACTTCTTTGATCTTAAAACAATATGCCGTCTTAGTCTTTTCAAGATGCTCATATAAATATGATGTGCGTGGATCCATAGAGATGAGCGATTTTTCTTCTGAGGGACTTTAAAAAAATTCAAGAAGGAAACGGTAAGATCCATAACTTACGTGCGTGAGCGCGCACGCAACATATGCTTGCCCAGGAGATCTGGCGACCGGGTCGCTGGCATAGTGGACTCATCATAATCGAGGACATGATGCGTACGTCGGCTGGAAGCATATCTCTCCCTAATAATAAAGCATGGACCGCTTCTGTCATACGCCGTGGCTGTTTTGTAAAAAAGCCCATGAGGTTTATCGAAATCAACCCGCACTCCAAATCAAACCGGTACGGTCTACACACGGGAAAAACGCCGCCACGATCTGCCTCGCCTAGCCCTCGCGTCGCTCCGCTCTGCCACGTCCACCTCCTACCACACCCCGCGCGCCGTCGGCCGCCTCCTGCCCCACCCACCTCCTGCCATGCCCCGCGCGTTGTCGGCCGCCTCCTGGCTGTTGCCTTGCCCCGCGACCTTGCGGTGGCCCGGTTGGTGATTACCTGCCGGATTTCGCTGGATCCGGTTGGAAGTGGAGCTCAGGGGGTGGATCTGGAAGGCAGGCGACCGGAGCTTGGAGCACGATTGCTGACGGACGCGGCATGGCGTAGGGTATCGGTGAGAGAGGAGAGAGAAGAGCAGGAGAGGAAAGGGAGCACGGGAGGAAGGACATGGGATGCTGGATGGGATCCCCACGACGCCATCGTCGCTGTCGCGGATCCCCAGGGAAGCCACATTCGCCGCGGATCCCCACAGGCCGCCGTTGCCCCAGTTCCCAAGGGTTGACGCCGCTTCACATGCTCTGTTGTGGCCCGATGTCCAGCAACCATTCCAAGGAACCGAACTCGCCGCTGCCAGTGTTCGCCATCCTCCAGCAAGCGTGCCGCCGTACATGGACATCCTCCCATGGGCAAGCTCCACCCCTGTTGCATCGTCGACCCATGCTAAGTCCCCCTCTTTGCCAAGTGTCGTGAAGCTCCGCCAAGTCTCAGTCACTTATCTTAACAAGCAGCGTGAAGGTATACACAGAATCCCACCTTTCTCTCCCTGTCCCTCTGTTTCTGTTTGATGGGATGCATATTTAGGTTCAGTTTTGAGCAATGTTGATCCGATGCTTGTCTGTGCTAGGTGCAGCTGCAGCAGAATCAGCCATACACTTTGGTTTTGCTGTTCTGAAACTACACATAAGTTGGGGAGAACGTGTACCATCAGTGGTTAGTGAACAATATACCGCAACAGATTTTAGGTTCTTCTGTTGTAGCTTGTATATTAGGTGTATCTCTCAACTTTTACTGAATAACATCATGTTAGTTGATTGAAGCACCCCATGCTGATTGGTTCTATTCTACGTACATATACATTGCTTTATTTTCTTTTCTGTATGCTGTTCTGGTTGTGATTGGACTACCGACCATTTTGGAGGATCAGGCTCACATCTTGAATATTTAATAGGTGATCAAGGTATTGAGGACTCATCCACGCATCCGTCGTTAATGGGTGGCATCTGGAGAGGGAGATGAATCTCACCAAGGTGTATGATATGGTTCCGGGCCTGCACAAGGACAAGTGCCCCATGATCTTCAGTGTTTGGCTCAGCGACTTGGATGCGGGACATATCGGCAAGCTATTCATCAGAACGACCGCGAGTTCGACGGAGGAAGAAACATTGAGTTCGCCGGAGGAACAATAACATCCCTCCAGCCATCCAATATCGCCTGCGTCGCACACACAAGATGTATGTATCCCCTTGATATTCACTCAATGTAATCGACTATTTTAGATATTGTTTCTGTCTCCTGGCTCTGACTATGTCAGCTTTATATTGCTGAATATAGGAGCTTATTTTTTCTTGTTAGTTATTCAGTGATATTGGGAAGGGCATCTGAATGAACTATTCTTTCGGATTCCTGGACTTACATGTGTAATTGCTTAGACTCTATACTCAGTTGTTTAGCCTATTATCAATTGACAATATACTGAATAATTTGGCAGCGAACAAGTATAGAAAACACTGATGCTCCCGTTCTGTTTTCAGAAAAGTAGAGATCATCAGGTTTTCAATTAAATCTACACATAAGATGCTGTTTTCATGTTGGATGGATCTCTGTGCTCTTGGCAGGAGATCTTTGAACATAAACCATGCATTTTTTCTACAATTTAATACAAAATAGTGATTGTGTTTTGTTGTTTGCAGTACTGCAATTCCATTTTCTCAACTTGAGCTTCAGATAGTTTTTCTTCACTGTGTTTGTGTTTGGATTGCCTATTTAGCACTCCCATTCTAGCTCTCCTACCGTAGTTCATCTTTTGAAAAATGTCTTGCGAATTTTGCTCCAGGTGGTCTTATTCAATCCTAAAGAAATAGGTATTAGTTGTTATAATGGTTTGTCATATATTTGAATATCCACTGTACTCCAATGGCGGTGTGAAGTTCAAGTAGATGTTGAGGAGGACATGAGGGAGGGGGGTGCTTTTCAAATAGAAAATTCATGATTCGAAAATCGACAATCTAACCCGGTGCAACGCACGAGCACTTTTACTAGTGGATGACAAATTGCATAACGGCTTCCATCACTTTATTCATATGATTTTGCTCAAAATCAGCTAGCTGAGATTTATCATTCACGTTAACATTCATCAGATATAAAAACGTGTTGAGTTTTGTGCTGTTGTTGAGAAGATTGGGACGCGGCCCGTTATCTATTTTTTTTCTGAAGGCAACACCAATTCTCATTAACTATAACGGTGCGAGGGCAAATCACCCTTAACACCAGCTGCACTTGGGCAGGAACAAGGCTCTCCCACTCCTCAAAGTGGTTAGTTTCATACATACGACCAATGCTAGCTAGATGATGCGCAGCCGAATTTTCCTCTCGGCGACACATTGTTATCTTATGCTTGGAGAACCAAATCTTCAATTGGTATTTGAGGTCTTCAATCACCGCTGCATACGCCGACGGATCCACTCGAGAAAGGTCCATAGTTTCCGTAAGCAGCGTGCTATTAGTCTTGAAGATAACTCTCACCAAGCCTAGATCAGCAGCTAGTGATATTGCATGTGAGAGGACATAAACCTCAACAATGAATGCATCCTGAACATGATCCTGTCGACCCGCGTGTGCAGCGATTACTTCTCCAGTAGCACCACGAGCAACAACGCCCCACCCGGAGCCGTCCTGCCCCGGGATGAACCAGCCATCAACGTTAATCTTGATCATATCACCTGGAGGCGGTCTCCACCGAGTGGGACTCTTCCCGGGTTTTGGCGCACTGAATATTTGCATATATTCCAACACATTAGCCCTGGATCTCCTTGCCACCTCCTCGGCAGGCTCCGGCAACTCCCCTTCCCTGAGTTTGTTCCGGTTGGACCACCAGACCCACCAGAATGTGAGGATGTGCAGGCGTTTTATCTCACTCAAGTTCCATATGTAGTCTAAGGCGTGATGCACCGATGGAATTTCTTGCAGATCCCTACTTTCCTTCTCCAGCTCCAACGCCCTCCAGACCACCTTAGCGTATTTGCATTTGATAAAGAGATGTCCTCCATCTTCCTCAGCTCTCCCACAGAAGAGGCACTTAGTGTCCTCCACTGGAATGCCCCTCTTCTTGAGGTTCGAGCGGAGTGCCAGAGACTCATGCTTCAACCTCGAGGCGAACATCTGGATGTTTCTCGGGCCTGGCAGCTTCCACAGCCTGGTCCAAGAGTCGTCCGAGCCTGGGCTTATAATTCCTGCTGTTGAGCTAGAACCCACTTCTCCCTGTTCCAGAGGTTTGCCGAGCTTCACTTGCAATTTGTATGCGCTTTTCACAGAATGTGCTCCCTTGCTATCATACTGTCAGGCCACGAAATCCGGCACACCCTCTCTCAGCGGGATTCGCAAGATATACCGGGCATCATCAGTCCAGAATGTCTCCAAACAAGTCGCTCGTCCCAGGTCCCTAAAGCCGGATCGATGAGGTCGCTGACATACTCCAGTAGGTTTCCCCACCGAGGCGTAATCACTCGTCTTGACCACGGTCTTGGAATCCAAGGGTCCTGCCAGATGCTGACACTCTCGCCGTCGCTAATGCGCCAAATGTAGCCCTCCTTGATAAGCTCCAGCCCATGCCATAGACTACGCCATGAGTAGGAGATGCCCAGATTTGGGGCCGCTTTAATCACATGTGTATTGGAAAGTATCTAGCCTTTAGAACCCTAGCACACAGCGACTCGGGGAACTGAATCAGCCTCCAAAACTGTCTAGACAACATCGCCTTGTTGAAGCTTTCCATATCACGAAATCCTAGTCCTCCTAGGTGTTTTGGTTTTGTTGATTTTTCCCAGCTGATCCAGTGTATAGTATCTTCTTTGTCTTGTTGGCTCCACCAGTATCTCGATCCAGTGTATAGTATCTTCTTTGTCTTGTTGGCTCCACCAGTATCTCCCCAGCAACGAACTGAGCTCCTCACAGAAGTATTTAGTGAGGTAGAAGCAAGACATGGCGTAGGTCAGGATGGCATGTGCGACGGTCTTCACCAAGACCTCCTTTCATGGCTTTGCGATGAGCTTCTCCTTCCACCCATACACCTTCCCCGCTATGCCCCCTTGATGTATGTGAAGGCTTTCCTTTTTGATTGACCCACATGCACTGGCAATCCGAGGTACTTCTCATTCCAATTTTCACTATGAATCACCAAGGCGTTCTTCATTGCCGTTCGTACTTCATCCCTAGTGTTCGGAGTAAACATGAGAGAAGATTTCTCTGTGTTGATGCACTGCCCAGAGCAGCTCTCATACAGGTCCAGTATCTCCTTAAGAACCCCAGCTTCGCTTTGGTCAGCCTTCATGAGTAGGACAACATCATCTGCGAAGAAAAGATGGGACACCGTCAGTGCATTGTTGCAAATTTTGACTCCACTCAGTCGGCCCGATCCTTCCGCATCATGAAGTAGCGCCGAAAGGCCTTCCACACAGATCACGAACAGATACGGCGACAGTGGATCTCCTTGACGGAGGTCTCTGGATGGGCTAAACTGGTCTATCAGAGAGCCATTAACTTTGATCGTGTATCTCACAGTGGTGACACACCGCATTATAAGTTGTACAACCCTTGTTCTGAATCCCAGCGTTAAGAGCAATGATTCCAAGTAGCTCCATTCAACCCGATCATATGCTTTACTCATATCGGATTTAACCGCCGCATACCCTTCCTTCCCCTTCGTCTTGTGCAGGATGTAATCTAAAATTTCATATGAGATCAACACATTATCTGTAATGAGTCGTTCCGGGATAAAGGCACTCTGATTGTCAAATATGATTTCTGCAGGATCAGCTTCATTCTGTTGGCTATCACTTTAGACACCAATTTGTAAATCGCACTACATAAGCTGATTGGGTGTAGATCCTTTATTCTGCTCAGGTTTTGTACTTTGGGGATAAGTACAATGAAAGTGTCGTTCCACCCTGCTACTTCTCAGACAACAGCGCCAGAAATTGACACGTTGATGGAGACTGGGCTTGCGTTGGTTTTTTCCCTTGAAGAAGTGCGACACAGGAGCAGAAAGTATTTCCCTCAGTTTGAGAACCAAGTTATCGATCCATAAGGAGGGTCTCGTCAAGTCCAGAGTACGTGCGCAAACACAAACAAGCTTGCACCCAACGCTTCAAAGGGGTTGTCAATCCCTTCAAGATTGTTTGCAAAGTGAGATCTGAAGGCGGAAAGTGCAACAAAGTAAAAGTGTAAAGCTAGAAATATGGTGTGGAGTAGACCCGGGGGCCATAGTGTTCACTAGAGCCTTCTCTCAAAATAGCAAATAACACGGTGGGTGAACAAATTACTGTCAAGCAATTGATAGAACCGCGCAAAGTCATGACGATATCTAAGGCAATGATCATACATATAGGCATCACGTCCGAGACAAGTAGACCGATACTTTCTGCATCTACTACTATTACTCCACACATCGACCGCTATCCAGCATGCATCTAGTGTATTGAGTTCATGACGAACAGAGTAACGCCTTAAGCAAGATGACATGATGTAGAGGGATAATCTCAAACCAATGATGAAAACCCCATCTTTTTACCCTTGATGGCAACAACACGATGTGTGCCTCGCTACCCCTTCTGTCACTGGGTGAGGTCACCGCACGGTATGAACCCAAAACCAAGCACTTCTCCCATTGCAAAAATCATAGATCTAGTTGGCCAGACAAAACCCACAACTCGAAGAGAATTACAAGGATATGAAATCATGCATAAGAGAGATCAGAAGAAACTCAAATAAGATTCATAGATAATATGATCATAAATCCACAATTCATCGGATCTCGACAAACACACCGCAAAAGAAGATTACATCAGATAGATCTGCATGAAGATCATGGAGAACTTTGTATTGAAGATCCAAGAGAGAGAAGAAGCCATCTAGTTACTAGCTATGGACCCGTAGGTCTATGGTGAACTACTCACGCATCATCGGAGAGGTCATGGTGTTGATGAAGAAGCCCTCCGTATCCGAATCCCCCCTCCGGCAGGGCACCAGAACATGCCCCAGATGGGATCTTGCGGAGACAGAAGCTTATGGCGGCGGAAAAGTACTTCCGATGATCTCTTGATTTTTTTTGGGATTTTTACGGAATATATAGGCGCAACCCCTAGGGCAGAGGGCGTCCAGGGGGCCCACAAGCCTGTGGGCCGCGGCCCCCTGGTTGCGGGGTGAGGGCTTGTGGGGCCCCTGGGGCCCCCGTGCCTTGGCTCTCACGTCTCCTGATCTTCTTCTGTTACGGAAAAATTCTTTTCGGGGATTTTATTCCGTTTTGACTCCGTTTCAAATTCTCCTCTGAAAGGGGTCAAAAACATGGAAAAAACAGCAACTGGCACTTGGCACTCAGTTAATAAGTTAGTCCCAAAAAATATATAAAAGACATGCAAAACATCCAAAGTTTGACAAGATAATAGCATGAAACCATCAAAAATTATATATACGTTGGAGACGTATAAAGCATCCCCAAGCTTAACTCATGCTCGTCCTCGAGTAGGGAAGTCATAAAGAATGAACTTTTGATGTGGAATGCTACCTAGCATAGTTGTCCTTTGCAACTTCTTTCACGTGACGTGGATGTTCAGATCCGTAAGATTCAAAACAATAGTTTGCTATTGACATGAAAACAATAATACTTCAAGCAAACTAGCAAGGTAATCATGAACTTTCAAAATAACAAGGCCAAGGAAAGTTATCCCTACAAAATCATATAGTTTGGCTATGCTCCATCTGTTGGAATTATGCCCTAGAGGCAATAATAAATGTATAGTTATTATTATAATTCCTGTATCAAGATAATAGTTTATTATCCATGCTATAATTGTATTGAATGAAGACTCATTTACATGTGTGGATACGTATACAAAACACCGTCCCTAGCATGCCTCTAGTTGGCTAGCCAGTTGATCGATGATAGTCAGTGTCTTCTGATTATGAACAAGGTGTTGTTGCTTGATAACTGGATCACGTCATTGGGAGAATCACGTGATGGACTAGACCCAAACTAATAGACGTAGCATGTTGATCGTGTCATTTTGTTGCTACTGTTTTCTGCGTGTCAAGTATTTATTCCTATGACCATGAGATCATATAACTCACTGACACCGGAGGAATGCTTTGTGTGTATCAAACGTCGCAACGTAACTGGGTGACTATAAAGATGCTCTACAGGTATCTTCGAAGGTGTTAGTTGAGTTAGTATGGATCAAGACTGGGATTTGTCACTCCGTGTGACGGAGAGGTATCTCGGGGCCCACTCGGTAATACAACATCACACATAAGCCTTGCAAGCAATGTAACTTAGTGTAAGTTGCGGGATCTTGTATTACGGAACGAGTAAAGAGACTTGCCGGTAAACGAGATTGAAATAGGTATGCGGATGCTGACGATCGAATCTCGGGCAAGTAACATACCGAAGGACAAAGGGAATGACATACGGGATTATACGAATCCTTGGCACTGAGGTTCAAACGATAAGATCTTCGTAGAATATGTAGGATCCAATATGGGCATCCAGGTCCCGCTATTGGATATTGACCGAGGAGTCTCTCGGGTCATGTCTACATAGTTCTCGAACCCGCAGGGTCTGCACACTTAAGGTTCGACGTTGTTTTATGCGTATTTGAGTTATATGGTTGGTTACCGAATGTTGTTCGAAGTCCCGGATGAGATCACGGACGTCACGAGGGTTTCCGGAATGGTCCGGAAACGAAGATTGATATATAGGATGACCTCATTTGATTACCGGAAGGTTTTCGGAGTTACCGGGAATGTACCGGGAATGACGAATGGGTTCCGGGAGTTCACCGGGGGGGGGGGGGGCAACCCACCCCGGGGAAGCCCATAGGATTTGGGGTGACACACCAGCCCTTAGTGGGCTGGTGGGACAGCCCCAAGGGGGCCTATGCGCCAAGAAAAAGAAATCAAAGGAAAAGAAAAAAAAAAGAGGGAGGAAGTGGGAAGGGAGGGGGACTCCTCCCACCAAACCAAGTCCAACTCGGTTTGGGGGGGAGTCCTCCCCCCCTTGGCTCGGCTGACCCCTTGAGGGTCCCTTGGACCCCAAGGCAAGGTCCCCCTCCCTCCTCCTATATATATGGAGCTTTTAGGGCAGATTTGAGACGACTTTCTCACGGCTGCCCGACCACATACCTCCATAGTTTTTCCTCTAGATCGCGTTTCTACGGAGCTCGGGCGGAGCCCTGCTGAGACAAGGTCATCACCAACCTCCGGAGCGCCGTCACGCTGCCGGAGAACTCTTCTACCTCTCCGTCTCTCTTGCTGGATCAAGAAGGCCGAGATCATCGTCGAGCTGTACGTGTGCTGAACGCGGAGGTGCCGTCCGTTCGGTACTAGATCGTGGGACTGATCGCGGGATTGTTCGCGGGGCGGATCGAGGGACGTGAGGATGTTCCACTACATCAACCGCGTTCTCTAACGCTTCTGCTGTACGATCTACAAGGGTACGTAGATCACTCATCCCCTCTCGTAGATGGACATCACCATGATAGGTCTTCGTGCGCGTAGGAAAATTTTTGTTTCCCATGCGACGTTCCCCGACACCATCATCCTCAAACAACTAATGTAGATCATGCACAACCCCGGTATTGGCCAAGTAATTGCTTTCGCACTCTTACTTTCTCAAACTTTTTATAACTATCACGCAATACATGAGCGCGAGCCATGGATATAGCACTATAAGTGGAATAGAGTGTGGTGGTGGTTGTGAGACAAAAAGGAGGAGATGGTCACATTGACTCGGCGTATCAAAAAGGCTATGGAGATGCCCATTAATAGATATCAATGTGAATGAGTAGGGATTGTCATACAAGAGATGCACTAGAGCTATAAGTATGTGAAAGCTCAAAAGGAAAACTAGTGGGTGTGCATCCAACTTGCTTGCTCACGAAGACCTAGGGCAATTTTGAGGAAGCCCATCATTGAAATATACAAGCCAAGTTATATAATGAAGATTCCCACTAGCATATGGTAGTGACAAAGCAAGAAGCTCTCAATCATGAAGAACATGCTGCTATTATGAAGCACAAGTGTGGAAAAAGATAGTAGCATTGTCCCTTCTCTCTTTTTCTCTCTTTTCTTTTTTTCATTTGGGCTCTTAGGCCTCTCTTTTTTCTTTTCTTTTCTTTTCTTTTTTTTGTTTTTGGGCTCTTTGGCCTATTTTTTTATTTCCTCACATGGGACAATGCTCTAATAATGATGATCATCACACTTTTATTTACTCACAGCTCAAAGCTCACAATGATGATGACTCCATAGGAAATGCCTCCGGCAGTGTACCGGGATGTGCACCAATCTAGCATGGCGTATGACGTTGAAACATCTCGCTAGCTATCTTATGATCATGCAATGGAAATATGAGAGTGACGGCACAAGTCATGAGACGGAACGATGGGAGTTGCATGGCAATATATCTCGGAATGGCTATGGAAATGCCATAGTAGGTAGGTATGGTGGCTGTTTGAGGAAGGAATTTGGTGGGTTTGTGCACCGGTGAGAATTGCGCAACACTAGAGAGGCTAGCAATGGTGGAAGGTGAAAGTGCATCTATACCATGGACTCACATTAGTCATGAAGAACTCACATACTTGTTGCGAAAGTTTTTATTAGTAATCAAAACAAAGTGCTAAACGCATACTCCTAGGGGAAGGGTTGGTAGGTGTAAACCATCGCGCGATCCCGACCTCAACACAAAGGATGACAATCAATAGATCAATTATACTACGACTTCCTAACATAGAGATTCACCATACGTGCATGCTACGGGAATCACTAACTTCAACACAAGTATTTCTAGATTCACAACATCCTACTAACATAGCTCTTAATATTACCAAATCCACATCTCAAAACTATTTGAGAGGAATCAAGACTTGTCTTTCTACTCAATGCACATGAAGATGGAGGTTTTTGCATCCTCTTTGGGTACCTATCACATTTGGGACTACTTTCATAGCATAAGCCAACTACCAAATCACGCACCGCCGTGCTCTAACAGATATAAGTGAAGCACATAGAGCAAAAGTATCTAGCTCAAAAGATATAAGTGAAGCACTATGAGCATTCTAGCAAAATCATGATGAGTGCATGTCTCTCTATCTCTAGAAAAGGTGTGTAGCAAGGATGATTGTGACACAACAAAAAGAAAAGACTCCTAAGATACAAGACGTTCCAAGCAAAACACATATCATGTGGTGAATAAAAATATAGCTCCAAGTAACGTTGCCGATGGATTGAAGACGAAAGAGGGGATGCCTTCCCGGGGCATCCCCAATCTTAGGCTTTTTTGTGTCCTTGAATTTGGCTTGGGATGCCTTGGGCATCCCCAAGCTTGAGGTCTTTCCACTCCTTATCTCTTTGTCCATGAGAACATCACCCAAAACTTGAAAACTTCACAACACAAAACTTAAACATAAACCCGTGATAACATTAGCACAAGAAAACGAACTACCACTTCTTTTGGTACTATAGAAAAATTGAATTCTATCTATATTATCGTTGGGCTACTATATTCTCACTTTTCCATGGCTAGTACCCCCCCCCCCCCGATACTAACCATAGTTTCATCAAAACAAGCAACCAACTCAACAAAAACATAATCTGTCAAAAACAGACCAGTATGTAGCAATTTGTATACTTCGTATACTTATGATACCTCAAAAAATCTGAAAAATTACGACGGACTAGTAAAAAAGCATATCAACCAGCAACAAAAAGAATAAACTCAAAAGCTCTTTCTGAATAAAAATGAAAAATCATCTCGTGAGCGAAAAGTTTCTGTCTTTTTCGAGCAGGATCAAACAACCATTACCAAGACTAGTCATAAAGGTTTTGCTTGGCTCAAACACAAAAGGAAACGCAAAAAACAAAATCACAACAAAATTGTGATGGTGTGGACGCAACAAAACAGAAAGAAAAAAGATAAATTCATTGGGTTGCCTCCCAACAAGCGCTATTGTTTAACGCCCTTAGCTAGGCATAAAAGCGATAGAATCACGTATCGTCGTCTTTGGTGTTCAACCCATAAGTGGCCCTCATCATGGATTCATAAGGCAATCTTATTTTCTTTCTAGGAAAGTGTTCCATGCCCTTCCTTAAAGGAAATTGAAATCTAATATTCCCTTCCTTCATATCGATGATAGCACCGATAGTCCTTAGGAAAGGTGTACCAGGAATAATAGGGCATGTAGGATTGCAATCAATGTCAAGCACAATGAAATCCATGGGTACATAGTTCCTATTTGTAATAATAAGAACATCATTGATCCTTCCCATGGGTTTCTTGACAGTAGAATCAGCAAGATGCAAATTAAGAGAACACTCTTCAATCTCATTAAAACCCGGAACATCACATAAAGATTTTGGAATCGCAGAAACACTAGCACCCAAATCACACAAAGCATTTCATTCATAGTTTTTTATTTTGATTTTGATGGTAGGTTCCCACTCATCATGAAGCTTTCTAGGGATAGAGACTTCCAATTCAAGTTTCTCTTCAAGAGATTTTATCATAGCTTCGATGATATGATTGATAAAGGCCTTGTTTTGGCTATAAGCGTGTGGAGAGTTTAACATGGATTGCATCAAGGAAATGCATTCAATCAAGGAGAAACTATCATAATTGAATTCCTTGAAATCCACGGTAGTAATTTCATTACTACTCAAAGTTTGAACATCTTCTACTCCACTTTCAATGCTTTTAGCATCAAGATAGATGGACTCTGAATCATTGGGGCACTTTTCAACCAAAGTGGATTCATATCCAGCCCCATAATCAATAGGTTTGACACAAGAAAACAAAGATTCAATGGGAGTCACACCAAGCACTTTAAGATCTTCGTGATTCTCATCACGAGAATACGCCTTTTTAAGCCATTCATGTCTAGCACGAATTTGGGCGGTTCTTTCTTGGCTCTTGCTACTGCAACAAAAGACCTTCCAACGGCGCCAGAAACAAGCGTGTTGACGGGAGACTATTCTTGTCTTGATACTCCTGAGCAACGGCACCAGGAATCCTTCTGCTACGGCTACGCCTTTAGGGACTTCCTTGGCAAATATGCAAAGGATTCCCCCGTGGCCTTGGAGCCTTGCGTTGGTGTTCCCTCGAACAGGAAAGGGTGATGTAGCACAACGGTGGTAAGTATTTCCCTCAGTTTTGAGAACCAAGGTCTCGATCCAGTGAAGGATTGTCACAAGTACCTGCACAAACACAAAGAGCTTGCACCCAACGCTATGAAGGGGTTGTCAATCCCTTATAGATTGTTTGCAAAGTGAGAACTGAAAGCAAAAAGAAACAGAGCAAAGTAAAAGCGAAAGTGGAAACGATAGTCGTGAATAGACCCGGGGGCCGTAGTGTTCACTAGTGGCTTCTCTCATAAAAGCAAGTAGACGGTGGGTGAACGAATTACAATCGAGCAATTGATAGAACCGCGCAAAGTCATGACGTTATCTAAGGCAATGATTATATCTATAGGCATCACGTCCAAAACAAGTAGACCGATACTTTCTGCATCTACTACTATTACTCCACACATCGACCGCTATCCAGCATGCATCTAGTGTATTAAGTCCAAAAGAACAAAGTAACGCCTTAAGCAAGATGACATGATGTAGATGGACAATCTTATACCTACGATAAAAGCCCATCTTGTTACCCTTGATGGCAACAACACGATGCGTGCCTTGCTGCCCCTTCTGTCACTGGGAAAGGTCACCACACGGTATGAAACCGAAACCAAGCACTTCTCCCATTGCAAGAATCATAGATCTAGTTGGCCAAACAAAACCCAAGACTCGGAGAGACTTACAGGGATATCAAATCATGCATATAAGAAATCATCAAAGACTCAAATATATATCATAGATAATCTGATCACAAATCCACAATTCATCGGATCTCGACAAACACACCGCCAAAGAGGATTACATCGGATAGATCTCCATGAAGATCATGGAGAACTTTGTATTGAAGATCCAAGAGAGAGAAGAAGCCATCTAGCTACTAACTACGGACCCGTAGGTCTGAAGTGAACTACTCACGAGTCATTGGAGAGGCGATGATGTTGATGTAGAAGCCCTCCAACTCCAAAGTCCCCTCTGGCAGGGCACCGGGAAGGGTCTCCAGATGAGATCTCGCGGAAACGGAAGCTTGCGGCGGTGGAAAAGTGTTTTCGTGGATGCCCTGATTTTTTTCTAGATTTTAGGGATATATAGGCGAAAGAGCTAGGCAGGGGGGCTCCAGGGAGGCCACAAGCCTGGTAGGCGCCGCCCCCTGGTGGCGGCTACAGGGCTTGTGGGCCCCGTGTGGCTCTCCTGCCTTGGCCCTCAAGTCCCGTGATCTTCTTCCGTTCTGGAAAAATTTATTTCGGGGATTTTATTCCGTTTGGACTCCGTTCCAAAATCAGATCTGAAAAGAGTCAAAAACACAGAAAAAACAGGAACTGACACTTGGCACTGAATTAATAATTTAGTCCCAAAAAAGATATAAAAGGTACGTAAAACATCCAAAGTTGACAAGATAACAACATGAAACCATAAAAAATTATAGATACGTTTGAGACGTATCATCTCTCAATCATGGAAACACGCATAGCTTTCAAAGTTTCATCCATGTTGATTTTGGGAGAAGCACATCTAACTTTCAAAGCATCAACATCACTAGACATTCTATCAACGCTCTTAGCCAAATCGTCAATTTTGAGTAGTTTTTCCTCTATGGACGCATTGAAAATCTTTTGAGAGTTGATAAACTCTTTGATATTACTCACTAGATCAGAGGGTAAGCTGTTCTAATTTCCATGAGTATTGTTGTAGGAGTTGCCAAAATTACTAGAGGAGTTAATAGGAAAGGGCCTAGGAACATAGTTTCCAAAGCATTGTTGTTGCCAAAGTTATTCCTACCAACAAAATTAACGTCCAAGCTAGCGTTGCTACTCTCAATCAAAGAAGACAAGGGCATATAATTAGGATCCAAAGGAGCACTTCTACCAGCAACCAAATTCATTAACTCGTCCATCTTAGCACTCAACGAGTTAATTTCCTCTATAGCATGTACCTTCTTACTAGTAGGTGTCCTTTCAGTGTGCCACTGAGAGTAGTTTGTCATGATGTTGTCTAGGAGCTTTGTGGCTTCCCCTAACGTGATTTCCATGAACGTTCCACCTGAGGATGAGTCCAAGATATTTCTAGAAGCAAAATTCAAGCCAGCGTAAAAGATTTGTATAATCATCCAAAGACTCAAGCCATGAGCGGGACAATTTCTGATCATTAATTTCATTCTCTCCCAAGATTGTGCAACATGTTCATTACCAAGTTGCTTGAAATTCATGATATCATTACAGAGAGAGATGATCTTAGCCGATGGAAAATACTTGGATATATAAGCATCTTTGCAGTTATCTCAAGAATCGATACTATTTTTGGGCAAAGAAGAAAACCAAGTTTTTGCACGATCTCGCAACGAGAAAGGAAAACGCTTCAATTTAATCACGTCATTATCCACATCTCTCTTCTTCTGCATATCACAAATCTCAATGAAGGTATTTAGATGGGATGCGGCATCTTCAATAGGAAGGCCAGAGAATTCCTCTTTCATAACAAGATTCAGCAAAGCAGCATTGATTTCGTATGACTCCGCACTAGTGGTGGGAGCAATCGGAGTACTAATAAAATCATTATTATTAGTATTCGAGAAGTCACAAAGTTTGGTGTTTTCATTCATGGTGACTTCAGCAAGCAAACAAGCACACAAGCAAACAAAGAGCAGGTGAGAAAAAGGGCGAACGAAAAGGCAAACGAAAAAAGGCAAATTGGTGAAGTGGGGGAGAGGAAAACGAGAGGCAACTAGAAAACAAAGTAAATGCAAGAGATGAGTTTGCGACACCTACTTGGATGAGTTCTTTACTTGATCTTCCTCCCCAGCAACGGCGCTAGAAATCCTTCTGCTACTTCTCAAACAACAGCGCCAGAAATTGACACGTTGACGGAGACTGGGCTTGCGTTGGTTTTTTCTCTTGATAAGGAAAGGGTGATGCAGCACAGAAGCAGTAAGTATTTCCCTCAGTTTGAGAAGCAAGGTATCGATCCAGAAGGAGGGTCTCGTCAAGTCCAGAGTACCTGCGCAAACACAAACAAGCTTGCACCCAACGCTTCAAAGGGGTTGTCAATCCCTTCAAGATTGTTTGCAAAGTGAGATGTGAAGGCGGAAAGTGCAACGAAGTAAAAGTGTAAAGCTGGAAATATGGTGTGGAGTAGACCCGGAGGCCATAGTGTTCACTAGAGGCTTCTCTCAAAATAGCAAATATCATGGTGGGTGAACAAATTACTGCCGAGGAATTGATAGAACCGCGCAAAGTCATGACGATATCTAAGGCAATGATCATACATATAGGCATCACGTCCGAGACAAGTAGACCGATACTTTCTGCATCTACTACTATTACTCCACACATCGACCGCTATCTAGCATGCATCTAGTGTATTGAGTTCATGACGAACAGAGTAACGCCTTAAGCAAGATGACATGATGTAGAGGGATAATCTCAAACCAATGATGAAAACCCCATCTTTTTACCCTTGATGGCAACAACAAGATGCGTGCCTCGCTACCCCTTCTATCACTGGGTGAGGTCACCGCACGGTTTGAACCCAAAACCAAGCACTTCTCCCATTGCAAGAATCATAGATCTAGTTGGCCAGACAAAACCCACAACTGGAAGAGAATTACAAGGATGTGAAATCATATATAAGAGAGATCAGAAGAAACTCAAATAAGATTCATAGATAATCTGATCATAAATCCACAATTCATTGGATCTCGACAAACACACCGCAAAAGAAGATTACATCGGATAGATCTCCATGAAGATCATGGAGAACTTTGCATTGAAGATCCAAGAGAGAGAAGAAGCCATCTAGTTACTAGCTATGGACCCGTAGGTCTATGGTGAACTACTCACGCATCATCGGAGAGGTCATGGTGTTGATGAAGAAGCCCTCCGTATCCGAATCACCCCTCCGGCAGGGCACCAGAACATGCCCTAGATGGGATCTTGCGGAGACAGAAGCTTGCGGCGGCGGAAAAGTACTTTCGATGATCTCCTGATTTTTTTGGGATTTTTAGGGAATATATAGGCGTAACCCCTAGGGCATAGGGCCTCCAGGGGGGCACAAGCCTGTGGGCTGCGGCCTCCCCCGTGGACACGGGGTGAGAGCTTGTGGGGCCCCTGGGGCCCCGTGCCTTCGCTATCACGTCTCCTGATCTTCTTCTGTTACAGAAAAATTCTTTTCGGGGATTTTATTCCGTTTGGACTCCGTTTCAAAATCTCCTCTGAAAGGGGTAAAAAACATGGAAAAAACAGGAACTGGCACTTGGCACTGAGTTAATAAGTTAGTCCCAAAAAATATATAAAAGGCATGCAAAACATCCAAAGTTTGACAAGATAATAGCATGAAACCATAAAAAATTATAGATACGTTGGAGACGTATCACACCCTTCTCGGATTTCATCTCCATTTAGGACAGCTAGCACCTCCTCCACAACTTGTTCTCCCATCAGGGGCCAGTTCTTCTTATACAAAACAGAGGGCATTCCATCAGGGCCAGGGCCCTTTAAATCACCTAGATGATCGAGGGCTGCTTTAACTTCCTCTCTAGTGAATTCGGCGGTCATGAGATTGTTCATGTCATCGGTGACCCGTGGATGCCAACCAGCCCCCATATTTGATGTGAATAATTCCTCGAAAGAGGAGCAAACATAATTAGTTAAATCATCCCCTTCCATCACTGCCATACCATCCTCCCTCCTGAGCCCTTTGATTTTGTTCTTCTTCCTCCTAGCCGAAGCCACTGCCATAAAATAGTTCGTGTTCCTATTTCCATCTTTAAGCCAAGCTACATGGGATCTCTGTTTGCCTTTAGTGTTCTTCTTTTCCTCCAGATCATGCACCACACCCC
Organism: Hordeum vulgare subsp. vulgare; assembly: GCF_904849725.1. Classification (NCBI taxonomy): domain Eukaryota; kingdom Viridiplantae; phylum Streptophyta; class Magnoliopsida; order Poales; family Poaceae; genus Hordeum; species Hordeum vulgare. Next base: position 594,073,224 of record NC_058520.1, on the reverse strand, counting down.
GTAGTCTCTCCTCCTCCCGGATTTTTGGTTCAGAAACCGATGCACACATACACCTCTTCAGGTCTGCTCGGGCTATCTTTAGCCTTCCTGCCAATTCCCCTACCACCTCCTTATGCCAACTATGCATCTTGCTCGCCACCTTCCGAATGCATTGCACAATACTGCACCCTTCCTCCTTTCCTTCATCCCACGCCTCCTTAATGACCTCAGCACACCCTTCCTCCTGCAGCCACCATGCTTCAAACCTGAACCCCCGGTCACCTCCCCCTCCTCCTTTGCCGACATCTCCTTCCGTACTGACAACCAGCGGTGGATGATCCGAATGGCACGGTCGTTTATGCACCACTGAAAACCCTGGGAAAATCTCACACCAATCAGCATTAGCTGTGACTCGACCCAGTCTCTCACATATGTAAGATTGAACCTCTTTATTGTGATTCCTCCACGTGAATTTGTCCCCAGGATACCCCATGTCACGCAAGCCGGCATTATCTAGGGCCTCACGAAATCTGTCCATGCACGCCTGAGGTCTATGACCCCCTCCTAACTTTTCCTCATCCATAAGGATTTCGTTGAAGTTACCGAAGCACATCCATGGTCTCCCAGCCTCGTGTTGCTGCCCAAGCAATCTAATAGTGTGCCAAGTTTCTGTTTTACACACTGTCTCCGACTCCCCATAAACCTGAGTGAGCCTCCATATCGCACCATTGTCTTCCCTTACATCCACGTCAATATGTCTTCTGCCATATGACCCGAGGCTTACATTCACCTCCCTCCTCCAGAATAACACAATACCCCTGCTTCTCCCCACCGAACTCCATGCAACCATGTTACCTAGACCTAGCTTCCATTTGAACTTTTCTAGCTCCTTCTCTGTAAGCTTTGTTTCCGACAAGAATAGAATGTGAGGATCCTCCGTTCTCCCCAATTCGAGGAGACCTTGAACTGTCGGGCCATTCCCGAGCCCCCCGGTAGTTCCAACCGACGAGTTTCATTGCGCCCGGCGGGGCTACTCCAATAGCCCGACCGATATGTTCAAGTCTGACGCTGGGTCGGTGATGTCCTCCTCCTCCCTTTCTCCCTCCTCGCTGAGCTCCATTCTCCCTCTTTTCGTCTCCTCCCTATCCGCACTTCCCTCCCTCGCACGTTTGAGCCCCATCATTCTTCCATTACTTTGGTCTCCTTTGGCACACTCCCTGTTGTCTCTCCTGAACCTTTTAAATCTCCTCTGTCCAGGTTCTTTGTTCTGCACTCCAGTATCCTCGCCAGTCCTCTTGCCCTCCATATTCATAGTTAGTTGGTCCATCCGTATGCCGTCGGAGCTACCAAGAACCTTTGTAGGATTCTTCTCCATACACTCGACACGGGAGTTGCTATCGATCTTCACTGGATCATGTTTGTCTCCTGCTTCTTCCTGACTGTTCTCCACTCCCGCCCCTTCTCCCTGCCCTACCAGTAGAAGCTTCTTGGGGTGCCCTATCTCCCGTGTTTTCGATACTCTTTGTTTAGATGGACTAGTGACCTCCTCCCCCTTCTTCGTTTCCACGAGCTTCCCATCCATACTCCTGGAGCCGTCTTTACGCCATGAGAGACTACAGCTCCCACTCCCCGATCTCTCATAAGATCGATTTGTTCCATAGGGCTTTGCACCTCCTGAACCTCTCCCTCTCCCCTCCAGTTTCCTTCCTCTTCCCCATACAGCTTCCTACGACCCATGTCAGCGCGCAGCCATCCCCCAAACTGCGCCTTCTCTCATTTGTCCAGCTTCATATTGCACGCCTTCTCACTATGACCCACAAGTCCACGCTCCATCCTCCCCTTCACTAGCGCCATCTATGTTCATTTTCTTCTTCTGTTTCTGTCTAGACTCATGCTCCTCATCATCCAGCGTAAAGCCCCTCATGATAGGTTTATTGAGTTTCATCCTGATCTTCAATCTCATGAACTTACCCATAGCTATCCCATCCGCTCCAACATCCGCTTCCACAAAGTTACCAAAAATGGTTCCTATCTCCTCCGCCGAATCTGCATTCATCATACCCAATGGGAGGTTGAAGATCCTCACCCAGATAGGTGTCTCGTTGAACTCATAGTCCTCCGGCCTCTTCACCGGATCGTAGTCCTCCACCACCATCAGATCTTTCTCAAACATCCAAGATCCATCCTCTAATGCCCTTCTCTTCCCCGATTCCTGATTGAACGTGAACGCAAACAGATTCTCGCCCACCTCCTTGTTGTCGATGCCCTTGATCGGACACCACTCCCGCCCCAACGAGAACCGGATTGCATCTGGATGTGCCAGCGGCTCCGACAGAACCTTCCCCACCGCCTACGCCGCCAAAGACTTTCCCTTCTCCTTCATCGACACCTTGATCTTCACTCCTCTCACTAGTGGGGACAGGGCCTATAGCCCCGGTCCGTAAGGGGCTTTAGTCCCGGTTCACCAACCGGGACTAAAGAGGCGGGACTAAAGGCCTAACCTTTAGACCCGGCCCTGTTACAAGCCGGGATTAAAGGTGCTCCACGTGGGCGCCTCGTAGCGCCCCACGGGCAGGACCTTTAGTCCCGGTTCGTTACACGGTCCGGGACTAAAGATTTTCAGATTTTGCTGGTTTTTGGGGGTTTTTTTTGAATGAAATTATTTTTGGAATTTAGGGTTTTAGGGTTTAGGTGTTCGGGAGATTAACGTGATGCCTCGTTTGGTTTTCGAGAATTAGTTTTCATATAATTTAAACAGAAATAATTATGCGTATATATATAAGATTAACTTATCTTACAAGCGAGCATATATATACAATTATATGCAGATCTGAATTATTGGGACTAGAGCCCGTCTATTCGATTACATTGACGAACATCAGTAATGGCCCCTAGCTACACTAAATCGTCCTTTGTCATCTATAGCTTCCGTCCTCAGAAATCCCGCAAGCTCCTCTGCAACAGCAATCGCGCGTTGCTCTGGTAGGACCTTCGTCCTCATGGCCGTGTGCTATATAAGAAGAGGAAATGAATATGAATATCAATCATGATAACAAAGAATGACGGGTAAAAATAGAGGTGTGAATGTTCATTGCTTACGTCGAATCTGTGATCCTTGAGCTCAGAGGTAAACGTGCGACTGGTCTCGCAAACATAGTATCCGCATAGATGCGTTCCCCGTGGCTGCTGGTTGCACTTTACGAGAATAGAATATATATAATCAAAATAATAATCTAGCATCATAAATGTATTGAAAATTAATAGAAGTATATCATACTACTACTTACCTGAGCCGCTCTAAAGGTCAGCTTCTCAGGAAAGTTACCGGGAGTCACGCACTTGAACCGCTTCCAAACCCTGCCCGACAAGGATAATGATTTGCTAAGTTTTTCATTAATTGATATATCAGAAAATCATCGAAAGAGACCGATAGAGCGCAAGAATGATTAAAATTACCCTTGGAGCATGTCCTGCAGGCTTTGGAACTGTTCCAAGGGTCTCGATAATGGGTCGAAGGCATCAATTCTTCCCTTATCAATTTGAATGTCCAACAGAATCCAATGGAAGCTGCACATGTATATATATATATATATATATATATATATATATGTGTGTGTGTGTGTGTGTGTGTGTGTGTGTGTGTGTGTGTGTGTGTGTGTGTGTGTGTGTGTGTGTGTGTGTCAGTAACTTATCAATTACACTTATAAGTGAATGGACACAACAGAGTAAAGACCCTCACTTGAAGTTGTATGGAAACAGTATGTGGTCACAGAAATTTTGATCTCTTAGAAACATTATAAGGTTTCCTTCGTCTCCTTGGGATAATTAGTTAGCGTCGCTATATGTATTTTATCTGGGTCAATAAACCCAATATTTATGATGCTCTTACTTTTACAATCCAGAATCTTCATTCTGCATAATAGAGTACAAGTTATATATAGACAATGAATTGAAATAACTAAACAAGTTATATGTAGACAACGAATTGAAAAACTTACACACAATAGCAACTCATAAGCGATTTGTCGAGGGCGTCGCCATTGTACATCTGGAAGAGTTCATCAAAGTCGATATGGATTTCTTCGGGGCGGCCGTAGTACTCCCGTGGCACACTCAGCACGATCATCGTTCTCCCCTTCTTTGATTCACTTAAGTACCATGTATGCAAGAAACGCATATTTGTTGGGAGATCATCTTTGCTGACCAAAGGCTCACCCATGAAAAACTTTGGCTTAGGGGCTACCACAGCCTTGGGTATCTTGTCGTCTTGGGAAGACAACAATTCTTCAACCGAGATACCACATTGAGCCGCCAACTCCTTTGCTCTTTCTAAAGCTAGCCCCTGCACCGGAGGGGGAACATTCTCGGTTAACACCTTGAGGGGTGGGATCGACTGTTTGGCCTGTTGTCCAAGCTGAGGAACGTCTGATTTTTTCTTGCTTGTAGTTGAACTGCTCTTTTTCACTTCCTTCTGCAATGTGCGTGTATAGTCATCGGGCTTATGGTGTAAGTCATAAGGTCTGATAGGAAGATTAGCAGACATACCTTTGGGAGGGGCGACCGTTTGCGCTTTGGGGTGCTCTGTGGCTTAGGAATCATCGGCGGAGCGTTCTTGGTGGCACGTTCCCGCTTAGTATCCGGAGCGGGCGGCGGCGGAGACGGACGACCCAAGTCCGGCGGTGGTGATCGAGATCTTCTCTTTTTCACTTCCTTCTGCAATGTGCGTGTATAGTCATGAGGCTTATGGTATAAGTCATACTGTGATGGAAGGGCCGTGAAGTATTTTGCAAATGCTATTTGCTTCTAGGTGTATTCCGGGCAGGGATCGGGTTCCTTCTTTTTCATCTGCGCATCATGATGTTCCTTTGCTATCCTGGCGTTTTCCTCAGGGGTACGATCATAAGGTCCGATAGGAAGATTAGCATGACGTACCTTTCGGAGGGGCGACCGTTTGCGCTTTGGGGTGCTCTGTGGCTTAGGAATCGTCGGCGGAGCGTTCTTGGTGGCACGCTCCCGCTTTGTATCCATGGCAGGCTCAGGCTTTGTATCCGGAGCGGGCGGTGGCGTTGCGTTCTTGGTGGCACGCTCCCGCTTTGTATCCGTGGCAGGCTCAGGCTTTGTATCCGGAGCGGGCGGCGGCGGAGCGTTCTTGGTGGCACTCTCCCGCTTTGTATCCGTGGCAGGCTCAGGCTTTGTATCCGGAGCGGGCGGCGGCGTTGCGTTCTTGGTGGCACGCTCCCGCTTTGTATCCGTGGCAGGCTCAGGCTTTGTATCCGGAGCGGGCGGCGGCGGAGCGTTCTTGGTGGCACGCTCCCGCTTTGTATCCGTGGCAGGCTCAGGGTTTGTATCCGGAGCGGGCGGCGGCGGAGCGTTCTTGGTGGCACGCTCCCGCTTTGTATCCGTCGCAGGCTCAGGGTTTGTATCCAGAGCGGGCAGCGGCGAAGCGTTCTTGGTGGCACGCTCCCGCTTTGTATCCGTGGCAGGCTCAGGGTTTGTATCCGGAGCGGGCAGCGGCAGAGACGGACGACCCAAGTCCGGCGGCGGTGATCGAGATGGACTCGTGTTGTGCTGGCTGACGTCATGTGGAGGGCTTGGAGGTAATGGAGGTGTAGGTGACCTGCGACGACTCGGAGGCGGTGTTGTCTTTGGGGCCGAGCCTGGAAGCTTGATGTAGTTCTTGTCCCATAGGATGACTCCACCCAGTACTTCTCCGAGTGTCCTCTCATCTTCGGGTCCAGCTATGTCAAGCTCCATATCATTAAACCCCGTCATGATTTCATCCACCCCGACTTTAGCAAAGCCAGCTGGAATCTCACGGCCATGCCAGCATGCATTAGGGCCAGAAGGTAAAGCTTGTCCGACGGCCACCTTCATGGATATGTTCTTGAATTTCTGATGAAGTTCACATGATGTTGAATCCTTGATTCCATCCACGGGGTAGCCGGGACCGCCCTCTATCATTCTTCGTTCATCGGCGGGCGCGGCCTCAGATTCAGCCACGCTGCTTTTCCGCTTAGATGGGGCGCCGGTAATATCAAGTGCAGGATCTTCCTGGCACGGTACTCCTCTAAGCTCATCAATCTGCTTCTGTTGCTCGTTAATCCTGCCAAGCAACTGGTTGAACTTGTCATTCTCCTCATCCTGCTGCCGCTTCTTTGCTCTCTCTCGGCTTCTGTAAGTGTCTTGGTCTCTGGCAAACCCAAGCCACCACGGGTAATATGGACCGAAGCCTCGCGTTCGTCCTCCATGTTCGTCATTGCCGAGGACCCGTGTGAGCAAATCTTTATCTCTATCTGCAGTGAACTTTCTTTTTCCCTCCTTAATTTCTTTCACTATCATTTTCCAATTCTCCCTGGGTATCCTAAGATTGTCATTGCAGATGAGGTCCCCTATTTTTTCGTCGTACGACCCACCATGCGCAAGGAACCAATTTCTTGCTCTCAATTCCCACTCATCATGGAGTGGTTCAGGTACGATGCCTTTATCTATCAGATCATGCTCTTTCTTTTCCCACTTTGGGATGGCAGTCTCATAGCCCCCTGGCCCCAGCTTGTGGTGATATTTCTTCTTGTCGGCATTTATCTTGTTCTTTTCTGATAATGCCTGGGCATCTTCTGACTCCTTGTACTCTTGAAATTCCTTCAAGTGATTCGCCTGCTTGGCTAGATACCCCTCGAATATTGGCACTTTCTTTGTCTTCAGATAGTTTTTCCATAGCTTCTTCTTCCAGCTACGGAACAGTTCGACCATCTTCTTTAGAGTCCACTGCTTGACTTTGGCCCTCAGTTTGTCTGCGGCATCTTCATTCTCACATTCTGGTAGGTTGAAATGTGACATGAGATCATTCCAAAGATTATCTTTGTACCTTTCGGCGACATAGTCACTATCGGCTGCCCCTTTGCGCTTGTTCCACTCCCGAACGCTGATCGGGACGTGATCCCTAACAAGAACTCCGCATTGCTTCTTGAATGTGTCAGCAACATTCTTAGGAAGCTTGGGTTCACCCGTAGGCATTATCACCTCAAAGGTGTAATGCGTCCGTGCATCCAACTTTCTAGTCGGGCCTCGTTTCGTAGATTTGCTCGATGTGGAGGCTAAGAGGGAGAAACATTCGTCAAATGAATGTATATGTATACAATATAGAGCTATCTCCAATATTTTTCACATATTACAAGTGATTGTCGAACTTCATATGTATACCTCGTCGGACTTTATTATTTCTTCACCGGCTTCTCCACCGGCTTCTCCATCAGTGGAGCTATCACCTTCTCCATCATTGGACCTATCTCCTGCCCCATCGGCTTCATCTTCGTGTCGCTCGACCTCCATTCCATATCCGGAGTCGTTTAGATATGACGTCGGAGATTCAGCTGGTTCAACGTCGGGGCCGTCTTTGATTATATCTTCGAGAAGTTCTTACTCTTCGAGGTTCCTGATATGTGGATCCATAGTTGTGCAAAAAACGGACATTTGATTAACTAATAAACTAACAAACTATATAAGAGGGGTTGGAAACTTCGAAGGCTCGTTTTATATAGGAGTACCTTTAGTCCCGGGTCTTGGCTAGAACCTAAACTCTAAAATACCAGCCGGGCGGACCAGTCCCGGACACTTAAGCATATACAATAGCAAAATTAAACTAGTACTATTAATTTTCTTGCTAAAAATAAACTATTAACACTTAAGCATATACAATAGAAAAATTAAACTATTAACACTTAAGCATATACAATAGCAAAATTAAGCAATAATCTAAGAAACACTATTAACACTTAAGCATATACACTATACAATAGGAAAATTAAATGACAAAAAAATAGTTCTTCTTCTTGTAACCCTAAACTAATTTTTCCTCTTCTTCTATTTTTCCTCTTCTTCTCCTATCCTCCTCTTCTTATTCTCCTTTTTCTTCTTTTCTTCTCCTCCTCTTCTTATTCTCCTTTTTCTTCCTTTCTTCTCCTTTTTCTTCCTTTCTTCTATTTTTCTTCCTTTCTTCTCCTTTTTCTTCCTTTCTTCTCCTTTTTCTTCTTTTCTTCTCCTTTTCTTCCTTTCTTCTCATTTTTCTTCTTTTCTTCCCCTTTTTCTTCCTTTCTTCTCCTTTTTCTTCTTTTCTTCTCTTTTTTCTTCCTTTCTTCTCCTTTTTCTTCCTTTATTCTCCTTTTTCTTCTTTGCTTGTGCTGGCCGGAGTGTTGGGGAGGAGGGGGCGTGGGGCTTACCGGCCGGAGGTGTCGACGACGCGCGGCGAGGAGGACGGCGGCGAGCGGCGAGGAGGACGGCGGCGTGCGGCGAGGAGGGCGGCGCGCGGCGAGGAGGACGACGGCGACGGTGAGGAGGACGGCATGCGGCGGCGAGCAGGACGGCGGGCAGCCTGACGAAGTCGTCGAGTTCGTCGCTTGCTACGCCGGGCAGGAGAACGAGAGGAAGAAGAAGAGAAATGGACGATTTGGGTTCGAAATTTTCTAACTCCCGCTTATACAGGTGGATCTTTAGTCCCGGTTCGTGGCTTGATCCGGGACTAAAGACCCTTTAGTCCCGGGTGGAGCCACGAACCGGAACTAAAGGCCCTTTTTCGGCTGACCAGAAGGCGGGAAGCAGGGGCCTTTAGTCCCGGGGCGTGGCTCGAACCGGGACTAAAGACACCCCTTTAGTCCCGGGTGGAGCCACAACCCGGGACTAAAGGCCCTTTTTCGGCTGACTAGAAGGCGGGAAGCAGGGGCCTTTATTCCCGGGGCGTGGAAAGAACCGGGACTAAAGTTTTGCCTATATAAACCCTCGCCCCTGCCCACCATATCCCCTGTTTTTTGGTTGTTGAAGTGTGACCATGCCATGCTCTTGCCACACTAGTTCATGCACATGACGTGTTCGATGAAATGCCCGAGCCACTCTACTTAAGCTTTCTCCTCTCCAAGCTCGACCTCCAAGCTCCATTTTCCTTAATATTTGTCTAGGTTTGGCGTGCACCAACTGCGAGCACCACCGTGGTGAGCCTCTTGTTCTTATCTTCTTTTTAAAATTAAAAAAATCTTACTTGTATGATTTACATACATACTTGTATAAATTACTCACTTTCATTATTTTTTGTTATTATATGGTGCGATGGTTTTGGTATCCGCCTCCGTCGGCCCTCGTCGTGTCTATGATTCGGATGTGGTATATATTATCTTTTATAACTATTTGTTTTATTTAGTGTTTATGACAATTATGACATATATTTTTTTAATCTAGGAGGTATGTGAACCGGAAATTCCAACCCACATAAAAATTCTTGTCGAGAAGTTAAATTTGGTTGAAAAAGAAAACAAATACTTGAAGAAAAAATTGAAAATAATTGAGGATAAGAATATGGAACTGGAGTTGCATGTCGCCGATGTCATCGATGATCGCAAGATGAAGATCGATGCAATGCGCTTGAAGATGGATGAAATGCGCTTGAAGATTAGGAATATTAGAAAATATGCCATTGATAAAGAGGCTTGGTATCATTATGTTGTTGGGTCAATTGTTACCTTAGTTGCGATTTTGATCGCGTTTGTTGTTGCATTTAAATGTTTTACATAGTTGTATGTTGTTTTATGAGAGAACTTTATGTATTTATTTTTTGCAATAATAACATTTGATCACTACTGTTCTTTGGCTTTAATGTGCTGATGAACTTGTATTAATTTGGTCATATGTTCTGCAATGGTTTTTTGATATATTTGATTTCATAATAGAGATGAATCGCCAATGATAATATTTAATTTCATAATATGGTTTTTTGAACTCCATACTTTTTTACTTCATTTGGTATATTTCGTGGATTTACTTATTTTTTTGAGCTAGTTGACCCTGATATTGAAAAGTACTACAAATGAACTCTGAAAATGTTGAAAGTTGGCATGTTATCATCATTTCACCCACATAGCAAAAGTTGAGAGGGCTACAACAAAAACTGGATGCACTTCGTGTACAAAACGGACAATCTCTCTCGAAGTATCAGGGTTTCAAACGAGAACTCATCTCTTACAAAGGGATTTCATTTTTGTGAACTTATTTGAACTCCATACTTTTTGTGTGTTCAAAATGCACCACTCAAAGGCACAACACAAAATTTCAACAATTTCTGACTTCATTTGGTATATTTCGTGGATTTACTTTTTTTTTTTGAGCTAGTTGACCCTGAAATTGAAAAGCACTACAAATGAACTCTGAAAATGTTGAAAGTTGGCATGCTATCATCATTTCACCCACATAGCATGTGCTAAAAAGTTGAGAGGGCTACGACAAAAACTGGATGCACTTCGTGTACAAAACGGACAATCTCTCTCGAAGTATCAGGGTTTCGAACGAGAACTCATCTCTTGCAAAGGGATTTCATTTTTGTGAACTTATTTGAACTCCATACTTTTTGTGTGTTCAAAATGCACCATTCAAAGGCACAACACAAAATTTCAACAATTTCTGACTTCATTTGGTATATTTCGTGGATTTACTTTTTTTTTTGAGCTAGTTGACCCTGAAATTGAAAAGCACTACAAATGAACTCTGAAAATGTTGAAAGTTGGCATGCTATCATCATTTCACCCACATAGCATGTGCTAAAAAGTTGAGAGGGCTACGACAAAAACTGGATGCACTTCGTGTACAAAACGAACAATCTCTCTCGAAGTATCAGGGTTTCGAACGAGAACTCATCTCTTACAAAGGGATTTCATTTTTGTGAACTTATTTGAACTCCATACTTTTTGTGTGTTCAAAATGCACCATTCAAAGGCATAGCACGAAATTTCAACAATTTCTGACTTCATTTGGTATATTTCGTGGATTTATTTTTTTTGAGCTAGTTGACCCTGAAATTGAAAAGCACTACAAATGAACTATGAAAATGTTGAAAGTTGGCATGCTATCATCATTTCACCCACATAGCATGTGTTAAAAAGTTGAGAGGGCTACGACAAAAACTGGATGCACTTCGTGTACAAAACGGACAATCTCTCTCGAAGTATTAGGGTTTCGAACGAGAACTCATCTCTTACAAAGGGATTTCATTTTTGTGAACTTATTTGAACTCCATACTTTTTGTGTGTTCAAAATGGACCATTCAAAGGCACAACACAAAATTTCAACAATTTCTGACTTCATTTGGTATATTTCGTGGATTTACTTATTTGTTTTGAGCTAGTTGACCCTGAAATTGAAAAGCACTACAAATGAACTCTGAAAATGTTGAAAGTTGGCATGCTATCATCATTTCACCCACATAGCATGTGCTAAAAAGTTGAGAGGGCTACGACAAAAACTGGATGCACTTCGTGTACAAAACGGACAATCTCTCTCGAAGTATCAGGGTTTCGAACTAGAACTCATCTCTTACATGGATAATATGAAAATGAAAAGTGTTTGAAATTTAGTACGTTCCATACATGCATTACATAAAAAGTTTAATACATTATTACATTATTGCACCAATATTCCTATCTATTATTTCTGTTTTCTTCTCGGTCGTAGCCATGGAGAATCTTCATCATTCAGTAGGATGCTTGGGTCAGTTTTCACTTTGAAGGACGGAATTTCATGAAACTTATTATAATCTTCTGACATGTATGTCTTGTCATCTACTCCCACGATGTTTCTTTTCCCTGAAAGAACTATGTGGCGTTTTGGCTCATCGGATGATATCTTCTTTTGCTGATTTCTTTTTCTCGTTAATGTAGACATGTCCTTCACATAGAAAACCTGAGCGACATCATTGGCTAGGACAAATGGTTCGTCCATGTACGCAAGATTGTTAAGATCCACTGTTGTCCTGCCGTACTTTTGGTCTACAACTAACCCGCCTCCTGTCAGCTTCACCCATTTGCACCGAAATAAAGGGATCATAAAAGTAGGTCCATAGTCAAGTTCCCATATCTCCTCTATGTACCCGTAATATGTTTCCAAACAGTGTCCATTCTCGTCTGTTGCATCAAAGCGGACACCACTATTTTGGTTGGTGCTCTTTTTATCTTGGGCAACCGTGTAAAATGTATTCCCATTTATCTCATACCCTTGGAAAGTACTTATAGTCGAAGATGGTGGCCTGGCCAAACAGTACAGCTCATCTCCAACAGTGTCGTCATTCATGAGATGTGTCTGCAACCAACTGCCGAAAGTCTTCTCGTGTTCCCCTTTAATCCAAGAGTCAGCCTTCCCCGGGTTTTCGGAGCGTAGAATATTCTTGTGTCTCACGATATACGGAGCCACCACGGTGGAATTGTGTAGAACTGTGTAGTGTGCTTGAAAGAAAGAATGCCCGACCATACATACTTTTGCTTTCCTTCCTAGTGTGCCTTTTCCTGTCAGCCTACCCTCATACCGAGATTCAGGAACACCAATCGGCTTAAGGTCAGGAAGAAAGTCCACACAAAACTCAATGACCTCCTCTGTTCCATAGCCCTTGGAGATGCTTCCTTCTGGCCTAGCACGGTTACGAACATATTTCTTTAAGACTCCCATGAACCTCTCGAAGGGGAACATATTGTGTAGAAACACAGGACCGAGAATTCTATTCTCTTCGACTAGGTGAACTAGGAGGTGTGTCATTATATTGAAGAAGGATGGCGGGAACAACAACTCAAAGCTGACCAGACATTGGACCACATCAATCTGTAACCCTGATAGACTTTCTCGATCGATTACCTTCTGAGAAATTGCATTGAGGAATGCACATACCTTCACAATTGCAAGGCGAACATTTTCCGGTAGAATTCCCCTCAATGCAACCGGAAGCAATTGCGTCATAAGCACGTGGCAGTAATGAGACTTTAGGTTTTGGAATTTTTTGTCTTTCATATTTACGATTCCCTTTATATTCGACGAGAAGCCAGTCGGGACCTTGATACTCAAAAGGACTTCAAAGAAGATTTCCTTCTCTTCCTTAGTAAGAGCGTAGCTGGCACGCCCTTGAAACTGCCCTGGATGCATGCCATCTCTTCCTTTATGACGTTCCTGGTCCTCCCGTGCTTCCGGTGTATCTTTTGACTTCCCATACAAGCCCAGGAAGCCTAGAATATTCACGCAGAGATTCTTCGTCAGGTGCATCACGTCGATTGCCAAGCGGACCTCATGGACTTCCCAGTAGGGTAGCTCCCAAAATATAGATTTCTTCTTCCACATGGGTACGCGCTTATCAGGGCTGTTAGGAACAGGTTGGCTGCCAGGACCCTTTCCAAAGATTACTTTTAAATCTTTGACCATATCAAATACTTCAGCACCAGTACGGATGACAGGCTTCCCTCGGGGTTCTGCCTTGCCATTGAAATGCTTGCCTTTTTTCTTTAAGGGATGCTTGGGTGGAAGAAAACAGCGATTGTACGGATACACATTCTTCCTACAGTTGTCGAGATATATACTTTCTCTCTGATCCAAACAGTGCGTGCATGCATTGTATCCCTTGTTTGACTGTCCTGAAATGTTACTAAGAGCAGGCCAATCATTGATGGTTACGAAAAGCAACGCTCGAAGGTCAAATTCCTCTTGTTTGTGCTCGTCCCACACACGTACACCTGGTTCGGCCCACAGCTGTAAAATTTCATCAACTAATGGCCTTAGGTACACATCAATATCGTTGCCGGGTTGCTTTGGACCTTGTATAAGCAGTGGCATCATAATGAACTTCCGCTTCATGCACAACCAAGGAGGAAGGTTGTAGATACATAGAGTAACGGGCTAGGTACTGTGACTGCAACTCTGCTCCCCAAAAGGATTGATGCTATCTGTACTCAGACCTAACCATAAGTTCCTTGCGTCAGCTGCAAATCTCGGGAACTCTCTCTCGATTTTTCTTCATTGCCGACCATCAGCGGTGTGCCTCAACTTATCGTCTTTCATACGATCTTCCATGTGCCATCACAACAACTTCGCATGATCTTTATTTCTGAACAGACGTTTCAACCGTGGTATTATAGGAGCATACCACATCACCTTGGCAGGAACCCTCTTCCTGGGTGGCTCGCCCTCAATATCACCAGGGTCATCTTTTCTGATCTTATACCGCAATGCAGTGCATACCGGGCATTTATCCATATTCTCGTACTTCTCACCGCGGTAGAGGATGCAGTCATTAGGGCATGCATGTATCTTCTGCACGTCTAATCCTAGAGGGCAGACAAGCTTCTTTGCTTCGTACGTGCTGGCGGGCAATTCGTTCTTTCTTGGAAGCATCTTCTTCATCAGTACCAGCAACTTTTCGAATGACGAGTCAGTCACACCGGTCTCTGCCTTCCACTTCAGCAATTCCAGTGTGCTATCCAGCTTCTTCTGGCCATCTTCACAAGTTGGGCACAACAATTTGTTGTGGTCCTGTAACATCTACTCGAACTGTAACCTCTCCTTTTCTGTGTCGCAACCTCGCCGTGCATCAGAAATTACCCGGCCAAGATCATCGGCGGGCTCATCTGGTTCCCGTTCTTCATCCTGATCTTCTTCTTCATTGTCTTCCATTGCGGTATCAGCATACTCAGGGAACATAGATCGGTAGTTGTCATCATCGTTCTCTTCTTCTTCATCGTCGTCTTCCATCATAACCCCTCTTTCTCCGTGCTTGGTCCAAACATTATAGCCCGACATAAAACCGGACCGAAGCAGGTGGCTCTGAATGACTCTTGAGGAAGTGTAATCCTTCTCATTTCGACATTCAACACATGGACAAAACATATAGCCACCACCATGCTTGTTCGCATCGGCTGCATCTCGAAAAGAATGCACACCTTCTCTGTAAGCGGTTGTGCGTCGATCACCGTACATCCATGGATGGCTCATCTCTGCGTTATACGACAGTATATCAAATACAATCACGATCCTAAAAATTAGTACCGCACGGTCTAAACGAGGAAATATAGTTGCTAACCTTCTAGAATAAGTAGAAATAAAGAGGAAGAGGTTTAAGCGTGGCTCGGGCATCTCATATCGTAGTTGTGTTCGGTGAACTGAAGCGGCATCGCTCTAACACACATTTCAACAAACACCTCTAGTGCATCAAAAAAGTGGAGAGCAAGCACCCACCCACAATCCTCCATCCAAGAAAAATGCAACGAAGAGGGGAGAGGGGGGCTGTGCTATATATAGGCAGAGGACTTTAGTCCCGGTTTGAGACACAAACCGGGACTAAAGGTGGCGCACATGCGGGCTGCCCACCGCGTAGCCCTTTAGTCCCGGCTTGGGACACGAACCGGGACTAAAGGCTCCTTACGGGCCGGGACTAAAGCCTCGAGGGAGGATATGAGAATTGGGGCGACGTGGCCGGGCCTTTAGTCCCGGCCCAGTCCAGGCCAAAGGCCCGTTTTCTACTAGTGTCTACGTTCCTCCTCCGACAGCTTCAGCCCCCGCATCATCCCTGCAACCGCCTCCATCACCACCTCCCTCCACGCTGATGTCTATTTGAACAAGGGTTTTAGGTGTTTTACAACCGTGCGACCCTGGAACACACAGAAGGCCTTGGGGTGGATGGAATCTACTCTCAAGGAATTGCAGATGGTTAATCAGGCTCCTACGACGACGACCGGCGCTCACGACGACGACCAAACCAGACCGAGGCCGAACCCTAACCCTCGTCGCCTCCGTAATCTACAAAGCACTCTTAACCGCCACAACCGACGACCAAACCAGACCGAGGCCCGTTATCTATTTTTGTTTGTGCATAACTTGTGTTCGGCAGTTGTGCTTGGGTGTGTTGTGCTTTTATAGTTTTTGACTTTGACTAGATGGACCTGACGTCGTTTCGTCAGTGTACTGTGCAAAGTGGGAAGAATCAAGGCAAGCCTTTATATACTCCGCGTGAGCTTTTTTTCCTTCATTTCGCCACTCGCTCTCTCAAATCTGAGTGTCTACATTTTTTCTTAAAAAAAATTCGCATTGTTTCATTTTCCTTAACATTTTAAAATTTTATAGTTTCGTTTTTCTTTCCTTTGTTTGTCTTTAATTTTTGGTTATTGTATTTCTTTTATTTTATAACTTGAGTTTGAACTATGCCTTATTTGCGCCGTCAACCGTCAGATTGATTTATGTCAGGATTCATCTAACTTGTCCAATGAACGTTACTTGCGGCCCGTTGTGACCCGCTTTTTCATGTTTCTTTTTTACTTCATTGTCCATTAACAGAGCTGACGACCCATGATGCCTTGTCCTCTTTTTTTCATATAATCTGGATCGACGAGTAGCGGTTGTTCATTCGTCTTCTTCCTATCTATAAGTGGGGATCAGAATTGCATTTTTTTTTCAGGTAGTAGTTTTTTATGAGGATTGAAACTAACATTTTTTTAAGTCGGTCGCAATTGCAAGTTTCTCTAGGGTAGTGGTAATTGTAAATTTTCATGGTTGGTCGCAACGCAAGTTTCCCTAAGGTAGTCGCGATGGCAAGTTTTAGGCCGGTCGCAACTACAAGTTTCTTTAGGGCAGCCGTGGTTGCATGTTTTGGAAAGCCGGCCGCAACTCCAAGTTTCTCTAGCGTAGTTGTGATTGTAAGCTTTTGAAGATCGGTCGCAACTGCAAGTTTCTCTATAGTACTCGCAATTGCAAGTTTTTGAAGGCCGGTCGCAACTGCAAGTTTCTCTTGGATAGTCGTAATTGCAAGCTTTTGAAGACCGGTCGCAATTGCATGTTTAGTTAGGGTAGTTGCAATTACAAGCTTTCGAAACCTGGTTGCAACTGCAAGTTTCATTAGGTAGTCGCAATTGCAACTTTTCAATATCGTTCGCAAGTGTAGGTTTCTCTAGGGTAGTCACAACTGCAATTTTTTAAGGCCAGTCGCAACTATAAGTTTTTTTAGAGTAGCCGCAATTGCAACTTTTCAAGGGAGGTCACAACTGCACGTGCTCTTCCTTTTCTTTTTCCTTTTCCTATTATTTTTCTAACCTTTTAAATTTTCCTCTTCTTTTTTCATTTTTTTCATTTTTAAACAATGTTCATGATTTTCCTAAAATGTTTCTAAATTTCAATGAAGGTGATTGTTTTTCATAAATTGTTAAAACTTTAAAAATGTTCATTTCTTCAATTTTATTCGTGAATTCAGAAATTTCTATGAATTTAGAATATGATCGGTCTTTTTTAAACTTTGCTCACAATTTAAAAAAATGTTCCTGTTTTCAAATGTTATTCACAAAGTAAAAAAATGTCAGAGAATTTCAAAATATGTTCATCTTTATTTGAAATACGTTCACAAGTACAAAAAATATTGATGTTTTCAAATTTTAATGTAAGTTCAGAAAAAATCTAGGGATTTCAAAAGATTTTTTTATCTGTCACGGTAGATAGTTATTTGAAGTTTCGTGGTGTTTCATAATCACCATTGCCAATCAGCTGAGTTGCTTGCAACATGCAGTCAACACTGTTAGGTCGTTAGTTCGAGATCCCATGCGAGAGCTTCTTTTTGGGTGATTTTTTTATGACCCACGTGATACAAGCTTCGCGTTTGTCAAAGGGCCACCTATTTTTAACACACGACTTGTAAACATGTCCAAAACCCAAACGGGCTGTGCGGGAATCCTATATAGATAGTGACAACCCAATATACACGCCACTACTGCGTTCGAACGAACAAAGCCTGGTTCGGTTTGAAGTAATAAAGCCTGGTTCGGTTTGAAGGAATAATAACCGGAAACAGGTTGGGACTACTATCGGATGACGTGAGCTTGGTCAGGTGAATGAGACGTTTTAGGCACACCCTTATTCATATGATGATGATATCACCACCGACACTAGTAAAAAAAGGGTCGGGCCGAAAGACCATTAGTCCCAGTTCAAATCAAAACCGGGACCAATGCCAGACATTGGTCTCTGTTCGATTCACCTCATAAGTCCCGGTTCGGGACAAAATTCGGGACTAAAGATCCAACGACTGTCACGTGGCGTGCCGCGGATCATTAGTCCTGGTTTATGACATGATATATGAGAAAAGAAGAATGTCGACTGTTGTTGTGGGTCGCTTTTCCTTCTTCTCCTTGTGCTAGATATTTGTTATGCACTAGGGAAAGAAGGAATAACGACCATCAAGGACGGTCGAAAAATTAGGTGAGGGAGTGGCCATCATATATGAGAGAAGAAGAATGCTGACTGTTGTTGTGGGGGTCGCTTCTCCTTCTTCTATTTGTGCTAGATATTTGTTATGCACTAGGGGAAGAAGGAGTAGCGACCATCATCGACGGTCGAAAAATCAGATGAGGGAGTGTCCACCTTATATGAGAGAAGAAGAATGCCGACTGTTGTTGTGGGGTCGCTTTTCCTTCTTCTCCTTGTGCTAGATATTTGTTATGCACTAGGGGAAGAAGGAATAACGACCATCAACGACAGTCGAAAAATTAGGTGAGGGAGTGTCCATCATATATGAGAGAAGAAGAATGCCGACTGTTGTTGTGGGGTCGCTTCTCCTTCTTCTCCTTGTGCTAGATATTTGTAATGCACTAGGGGAAGAAGGAGTAGCGACCATCATCGATGGTCGAAAAATGAGGTGGGTGAAATGATGATACCATGACAATTTTCAACATTTTCAAAGTTTATTCGTAGTGCTTTTCAATTTCAGGGTCAACTAGCTCAAAAAAATATAAGTAAATGCATGAAAAAATACCAAATGAAGTTAGAAATTATTGAAATTTGTGATGTGGCTTTGAATGGCTCATTTTCAACACACAAAAAGTATGGAGTTCAAAAAAATGAAATTTCTTTGTAACAGATAAGTTTTCGTTCGAACCGTGATACTTGGAGAGATTGTCCGTTTGGTACACGAAGTGGATCCAGTTTTTGTCGTAACAGTTTCAACTTTTTAGCACATGCTATGTGGGTGAAATGATGATACAATGTCAACTTTCAACATTTTCAGAGTTCATTTGTAGTGATTTTTAATTTCAGGGTCAACTAGCTAAAAACAAATATGTAAATGCACAAAAAATACCAAATGAAGTCAGAGATTGTTGAAAATTTGTGATGTGTCTTTGAATGGTGTATTTTCAACACACAAAAAGTATGGAGTTCAAATAAGTTAAAAAAATTAAATTCCTTTTGTAACAAATGAGTTCTCGTTCGAAACCGTGATACTTCGAGAGATTGTCCGTTTTGTACACGAAGTGCATCCAGTTGTTGTCGTAACCCTCTCAACTTTTTAGGGTGTGTTTGGTTGGAGAACCAACTGTCATGGAATGGAATGGTTCCATTCCAGAGGAACGGGTCGGTTCCATTCCTGTGTTTGGTACGAGCAAAAAAGTGGAACAGGATGGTTCCGTTCCAGTGTTTGGTTGGGAGGCATAGAATGAAAAATGGAATAACAAAAATTCACAATTTCAACAGCATTGGGGGTTAGCCCTAGTGGGGGTTACCCCATAGCTTAAACACGAGTCGTTTGGGGCTAGCTGAGGCCATGGCCAAGGCCGAAGGGGGCACTGGGGTGCGGCCAATGGGGCCGCGCTGGCAGCAGCAACCAGCGGACAGGGTGGAGGCAGCCCGGTGGCCGGAGGTGCCGGGCAGAGCGCAGCGTGGCAGCGTACGCAAGCGGGCACGAGTGCGGGGCGAAGGCGGCACAGGAGGGCGGTGGCGGCCCGGTGTCTCGCAACGGCCGGCGCGAGAGCAGCCATGGGGGGCTTGCCAGAGGGGCGGGGGCTCGCGGCGGTGCGGTGGTAGAAGGGGACGGTGCGACGGCCGGAGTGAGAGTGGGATACGGCAGCTGCGGGCACAGGGAAGGGGGTGCAGCGGTGGCTCAGGCACTGGGCCGGTCACTGGCGGCGCGACGCATAGAGAGGGAGGGGCCGGCGGCGCGGCAGGGAGAGGGCCGGCGGCGCGGCAGAGAGGGAGAGAGAGGGTCGGCGGCGCACGTGGGGAAGGAGGATACGAGGATAGGGTTGCACGAGAGGAGAGGCTCGTTCCGTGTGATTCCGTGGATTTCCTGATACTAGCACGTTCCGGATCTGAGTGGAATATTCCCTAAAGTGGAATGAGTGGGTTCTGTTCCGGTTGGTAAACCAAAGGCAGGAACGAGGACTAGGAACGGGTCCGACCCGTGACATTCCAGCCCATGACAACAACCAAACACACCCTTAGCACATGCTATGTGGTTGAAATGATGATATGATGCCAACTTTCAACATTTTTAGAGTTAATTTGTAGTCCTTTTAAATTTCAGGGTTAACTAGCTCAAAAAAATAAGTAAATATACGAAAAATAACAAATGAAGTCAGAAATTGTTGAATTTTTTTTGATGTGCGTTTGAATGGTGCATTTTCAACACACAAAAAGAATGGAGTTTAAATAAATTTAAAAAAATGAAATCCGTTTGTAACAAATGAGTTCTCGTTCGAAACCGTGATACTTGGAGAGAGATTGTCCATTTTGGACACGAAGTGCATACAGTTTTTGTCGTAACACTCTCAACTTTTTAGCACATGCTATGTGGATAAAATGATGATACAATGTCAACTTTCAACATTTTTAGAGTTCATTTGTAGTGATTTTTAATTTCAGGGTCAACTAGCTAAAAACAAATATGTAAATGCACAAAAAATATCAAATGAAGTCAGAAATTGTTGAAAATTTGTGATGTGTCTTTGAATGGTGCATTTTCAACACACAAAAAGTATGAAGTTCAAATAAGTTAAAAAAATAAAATTCTTTTTGTAACACATGAGTTCTCGTTCGAAACCCTCATAGTTCGAGAAAGATTGTCCGTTTTGTACACGAAGTGCATCCAGTTTTTGTCGTAACCCTTTTAACTTTTTAACACATGCTATGTGGGTAAAATGATGATACAATGTCAACCTTCAATATTTTCAGAGTTCATTTGTAATGATTTTTAATTTCAGGGTCAACTAGCTAAAAACAAATATGTAATGCACAAAAAATACCAAATGAAGTGAGAAATTGTTGAAAATTTGTGATGTGTCTTTGAATGGTGCATTTTCAACACACAAAAATTATGGAGTTCAAATAAGTTAAAAAAATGAAATTCTTTTTGTAACAGATGAGTTCTCGTTCGTAACCCTGATACTTTGAGAGAAATTGTCCGTTTTTACACGAAGTGCATCTAATTTTTTTCGTAACCCTCTCAACTTTTTAGCACATGCTATGTGGGTGAAATGATGATACGATGCCAACTTTCAACATTCTCAGAGTTAATTTCTAGTGTTTTTCAATTTCAGGGTCAACTAGCTCAAAAAATAAGTAAATGTTCGAAAAATAACAAATGAAGTGAGAAATTGTTGAAATGTTTTTGATATGCCTTTGAATGGTGCATTTTCAACACACAAAAAGAATGGAGTTCAAATAAGTTCAAAAAAATGAAATTCCATTGTAACAAATGAGTTTTCGTTCGAAACCTGATACTTCGAGAGAGATTGTCCGTTTTATACACGAAATGCATTCAGTTTTTGTCGTAACCGTCTCAACTCTTTAGCACATGCTATGTGGGTAAATGATGATACCATGCCAACTTTCAACATTTTCAGAGTTCATTTGTAGTGCTAGCTCAAAAAAATAAGTAAAACATTAACTAGGGTCAACTAGCTAAAAACAATAAGTAAATGCATGCAAAATACTAAATGATGTGAGAAATTGTTGAAAATTTGTGAAAATATTTAATAGAAAACAACAAAAAGAGTCAACTAAAAAGAATCAACTAAAACATTAACTAAAATGAATTATGTAATATAATCAACTAAAATTATCAAAGTGCTTATTTGTTAAAAAGAATCAAGTAAAACATTAACTAAAAAGAAAAAAAATCAACTCAAAATAATTTTCATAAAGTTTTTTGGTTAAAATCTTTAATAGAAAACTAAAATAGAAGAGAAAAAAAAATCTTTAACAGCAAAAAAATGAAAGTAAAGTTATTCACAAATTTTCAGGGAATTCAAATTTGAAAACTAATTATTTAGTTGTATGTAGAAAAAACAAAATAAATAAAGAAAAGAACAAAATAAAAATAATGGAAAAAATTGAAACTATATGAGAATTTATAGAGAAAATTCAACCTAAATTCAAAGTGAGCTCACTTTTAATTTAGGTTGAATTTTGGTTTTAATTTCACATATATTTTCAATTTTTAAGTTTACAGTGCGTTTAGGCCCGTAAGCGTGCTTTAGAGAGGAGCTCGACACGGTTGGGGCAGCGTGGCTTGTAAACCAGTCACGGCTCCTCTCGACAAGCGATGTGGGACTAAACTTTGAAATGCCGCCAGCCCAAGGTCTTTAGTCCCAGGTCGTGGCTCGAACCGAGCCTAAAGACCATCTTTAGTCCCAGGTCGAGCTACGACCCGGGACTAAAGACCCTCAAAACCCTCGTTTCCGGCCACTCCGCCTGCCCAAAAGGGGTCTTTAGTCCCGGGTCGTGGCTCGGCCCGGGACTAAAGGTGGTCTTTAGTCCCGTTATTTGGAAATTCACAACTAGCCCGTAAACCTCAACCTAAATTTGCTTGCTAAATTGTGCTAAGTTTTGTCGGAATGTCCGAGTGCTCTAGAGAGCCTATGGAGAGAGGGGGGCGAGTGACATGAGAGAGGAGGGATTTGGGGGAGGAGATGGGGATTTTATACCCCCGCAATGAAGACCACTTAGCAGTAGCACTTTTTTATACCCCGCGCTACTAGTAAGTGGTAGTAGCGAGTGGTAAAAACCCACACTACTCCTATCCACTTAGCAGTAGCGCTTGTTTTATAACCCACACTACTAGTATAGCTTGTCAGGGGGGCACAGTGAACACCACTTAGCAGTAGCGCTTTTTTATACCCCGCGCTACTACTATCAACTTAGCAGTAGCAAGTGATAAAAACTTACGCTACTAGTAAGTACCAGTAGCATGTGGTAAAAACCAGCGCTACTAGTAAGCGTCTATCTATAAGGTTTTACCTACTAGTGGCCGGGACGGGAAGGGCCGCCGCGTGGGAAGCACTAGTAGAAAACGGGCCTTTGGCCTGGACCATTTAGTCCCGGCCTGCCTCTGGGCCGGGACTAAAGGCCCGGCCACGTCGCCCCAATTCTCAATGCCTCCCTCGAGGCTTTAGTCCCGGTTCGTGTCACAAACCGGGACTAAAGGGCTACGCGGCGGGCAGTGGTGGTGGCAACCGTTCGTATCCCCCTTTAGTCCCGGTTGGTGGCTCAACCCGGGACTAAAGGACTAACACGTGGCCTGCCGTAGTGGTGGCGACCGTTGGTATACCTCTTTAGTCCCGGTTGGTGGCTCAACCCGGGACTAAAAGCCGAACATGTGGCCTGCCGTAGTGGTGGCAACCGTTTGGTATACCTCTTTAGTCCCGGTTGGTGGCTCAACCCGGGATTAAAGGCCCAAACGGTTTGCATCCCGCGTCGTTTCGGGCAATGAAAAGCACGAACCGAAGCGTACAGTCGCCATTTCTCTGTTCTTCTTCTCTCTCGCGTCGCCCTCTCTGTTCTTCTCCTCTCTTCTTCCCTTCTCTTCTTCCACCATGCCAACTAGCTTTCATGAGGTGGTCGCGCATGGCACGACCAAGCTCCGTGTCGTGTACACGAACCTGAGCAGGGAGGTGCCGTTTTTTCTTCAACAGTTGAAGGAACGATGGTTTGACCACGCAGCGGATCATGAGAAGTTCTTGGGGCTTGATCTGGAGTACACGGTCGATCAACGCGGTGTTGCCGTGATCCAGCTATGCTTTGCACGCCATGTCTTGATCTTCCAATGGGCGAGGTAAGTTTTGAGGCTTTCTTTGATCCAAGATAATGACATTGTAAGTTTATTTGTTTCAATCATAGTTGGTTCCCTTCAAATAGTTGTAGTGAAACAATTTTGATTAGTTGAAGGGGAGCACAATCTAATTGGAATAGTGTTCCATAATCTGAAAAATCGTATTAGAATCAACTAGTGTTTAATATGTTCCATTGGAATCATAGTTGGTTCCCTTGAAATAGTTGTAGTGAAACAATTTTGATTAGTTGAAGGGGAGCACAATCTAATTGGAATAGTGTTCCATAATCTGAAAAATCGTATTAGAATCAACTAGTGTATAATATGTTCCATTGGAATCATAGTTGGTTCCCTTCAAATAGTTGTAGTGAAACAATTTTGATTAGTTGAAGGGGGGCACAATCTAATTGGAATAGTGTTCCATAATCTGAAAAATCGTATTAGAATCAACTAGTGTTTAATATGTTCCATTGGAATCATAGTTGGTTCCCTTCAAATAGTTGTAGTGAAACAATTTTGATTAGTTGAAGGGGAGCACAATCTGATTGGAATAGTGTTCCATAATCTGAAAAATCGTATTAGAATCAACTAGTGTTTAATATGTTCCATTGGAATCATAGTTGGTTCCCTTCAAATAGTTGTAGTGAAAGAATTTTGATTAGTTGAAGGGGAGCACAATCTGATTGGAATAGTGTTCCATAATTTGAAAAATCGTATTAGAATCAACTAGTGTTTAACCATTGGAATCATAGTTGGTTCCTTTCAAATAGTTGTAGTGAAACAATTTTGATTAGTTGAAGGGGAACACAACCTGATTGGAATAGTGTTCCATAATCTGAAAAATCGTATTAGAATGAACTAGTGTTTAATATGTTCCATTGGAATCATAGTTGGTTCGCTTCAAATAGTTGTAGTGAAACAATTTTGATTAGTTGAAGGGAACACAATCTGATTGGAATAGTGTTCCATAATATGAAAAATCTGATTGGTTCAATATGTTCCATTGAAATCATAGTTGTAGTGATACAATTTTATGCGGTGTTCTTTGATCCAAGGTTATGAAAATTGAATATAGCTAGTGATCTCTCTAGGTTCCATTGGATAGCAATATGATATGTCATAGTCATGAAAATTGCATATAGCTAGTGATCTCTCTAGGTTCCATTGGATAGCTATAGTGATCTCTCTAGGTTCCATTGCATATGTTCTATTTGAATACTAAAGATAAGTTTCTCTTTAGTTGTAGTGAAACATGTTTCCTTATTGCAGCAGTATGTAACATTTGTTCCATTTTAATTTGTTTCTGTTGCAGGAGTGACAAGCATTGTCCAGAACTCATGGAGTTCCTTCGCAGCGGCATCACTTTTGCTTCCGTTGACATAAGGAACGACAGGCTGAAGATGAGGCACAGCTTCGGTATTGAGATACCAGTTGGTTGCCTCGTTGATCTCCAAACGATATTCAGGCTTCGACATGACAGGAATTCGATGGCTCATATGGCAGTTGCCTTGATCGACGAGTCATATGGTGATATGAAGACCAGTTTCCCAAAGTATCAGCACAAACTTTGGGAGAAGGGCCCACGTGATGATATCAACATTGAGTATGCAGCAAAAGATGCATACGTTTCATACGAGTTGTACCGCAAGATTTGAGTCGTCAACTATGGCCAGCGTCACCTCGAGGAACGTGGACATTCTGATTTAGATGATTCAGACGAGTAGTGTTCTGAACGTCGAACACTTGTATATATATCTATGGTAGCTATTATTATGTACTGTTTGGGCTAGTATCATGTACTTCTTGGACCAATTTATATATGTCTAGTTTCTGTTTGTGCCATTATAGTTGCCAAATTTGAATGGTTTAGCCCTTTCTAACTTCATTTGCTACTTTTGAATGGTTTAGCCCCTTCTAACTTCATGGTATCATGCATTTCGACCACATATATATACAAAAAGTCTTCAGTTCAAATAAGTTCAAAAAATGAAATCCCTTTTGTAACAGATCTGTTTTTGATTAAAACAATCATTTAAATAACTAAATGCACGAAATATACCAAATGAAGTCAGAAATTGTTGAAATTTTGTGATGTGCCTTTGAATGGTGCATTTTGAAAACACAAAAAGTATGGAGTTCAAATAAGTTCAAAAAAAATGAAATCCCGATGAGTTCTCATTCGAAACCCTCCTACTTCGAGAGAGATTGTCAGTTTTGTACACGAACTGCATCCAGTTTTTGTCGTAGCCCTCTCAACTTTTTAACACATGCTATGTGGGTGAAATGATGATAGCATGCCAACTTTCAACATTTTCAGAGTTCATTTGTAGTGCTTTTCAATTTCAGGGTCAACTAGCTCAAAAAAAATAAGTAAATGCACGAAATATACCAAATGAAGTCAGAAATTGTTGAAATTTTGTGATGTGCCTTTGAATGGTGCATTTTGAAAACACAAAAAGTATGGAGTTCACATAAGTTCAAAAAAAAATGAAATCCCGATGAGTTCTCATTCGAAACCCTCCTACTTCGAGAGAGATTGTCAGTTTTGTACACGAACTGCATCCAGTTTTTGTAGTACCCCTCTCAACTTTTTAACACATGCTATGTGGGTGAAATGATGATAGCATGCCAACTTTCAACATTTTCAGAGTTCATTTGTAGTGCTTTTCAATTTCAGGGTCAACTAGCTCAAAAAAAAAAGTAAACGCACGAAATATACCAAATGAAGTCAGAAATTGTTGAAATTTTGTGATGTGCCTTTGAACGGTGCATTTTGAACACACAAAAAGTATGGAGTTCCAATAAGTTAAAAAAATGAAATCCCTTTGTAAGAGATGAGTTCTCGTTCGAAACCCTACTACTTCGAGAGAGATTGTCAGTTTTGTACACGAACTGCATCCAGTTTTTGTCGTAGCCCTCTCAACTTTTTAACACATGCTATGTGGGTGAAATGATGATAGCATGCCAACTTTCAACATTTTCGGAGTTCATTTGTAGTGCTTTTCAATTTCAGGGTTAACTAGCTCAAAAAAAAAAGTAAATGCACGAAGAATACCAAATGAAGTCAGAAATTGTTGATATTTTGTAATGTGCCTTTGAATGGTGCATTTTTAACACACAAAAAGTATGGAGTTCTAATAAGTTCAAAAAAAATGAAATTCCTTTGTAAGAGATGAGTTCTCGTTCGAAACCCTCCTACTTCGAGAGAGATTGTCAGTTTTGTACACGAACTGCATCCAGTTTTTGTCGTAGCCCTCTCAACTTTTTAACACATGCTATGTGGGTGAAATGATGATAGCATGCCAACTTTCAACATTTTCAGAGTTCATTTGTAGTACTTTTCAATTTCAGGGTCAACTAGCTCAAAAAAAATAAGTAAATGCACGAAATATACCAAATGAAGTCAAAATAACAAAATAGATAATAGTTTGGATAGTCAAAATTATTAATTATGAAAATAAAAAATAGTTTTGCATTATTTATTCAATTTGAAACACTTTTCATTATCATAGTTTTGTCAAATTCTCAAATATGCAAAAAGAATTTTTAATAAACATAGTTTTTAATTGAAAATAACAAAATAGATAATAGTTTGGATAGTCAAAATTATTAATTATGAAAATAAAAAATAGTTTTGCATTGTTTATTCAATTTGAAACACTTTTCATTATCATAGTTTTGTCAAATTCTCAAATATGCAAAAATATTTTTTAATAAAAATAATTTTTAATTGAAAATAACAAAATAGATAATAGTGTGGATAGTCAAAATTATTAATTATGAAAATAGAAAATAGTTTTGCAATATTTATTCAATTTGAAACACTTTTCATTATCATAGTTTTGTCAAATTCTCAAATATGCAAAAGGAATTTTTAATAAACATAGTTTTTAATTGAAAATAACAAAATAGATAATAGTTTGGATAGTCAAAATTATTAATTATGAAAATAGAAAATAGTTTTGAATTATTTATTCAATTTCAAACACTTTCCATTATCATAGTTTTGTCAAATTCTCAAATATGCAAAAAGAATATTTAATAAACATAGTTTTTAATTGAAAATAACAAAATAAGTTAATAGTTTGGATAGTCAAAATAATTAATTTTGAAAATAGAAAAAAATTGAAACTATATGAGAAATCATGGACAAAATTCGACCTGAATTCACTTTGAATTCAGATTGAATTTTATCCACAATGTCGAATATAGTTCCAATTTTCAGTAAGTTTAGGCCCCTAAGCCTGCTTTAGAGAGGAACTCGATGGACAAGCTGCGACGGGGCTTATAAACAAGTGTTAGTCCCCTTCGCTGGGCGAGGTGGGACTAAACTTATCGTGCAGCCGAGGAGGGGCTTTAGTCCCGGGTGGAGCCACGCCCCGGGACTAAAGACACCCTTTAGTCCCGGCTGGAGCCACGCACCGGGACTAAAGACCCCCTGCTTCCCGCCTCTTGGTCTGCCCGAAAAGAGGCCTTTAGTACCGGGTCGTGGCTCCACCCGGGACTAAAGGGGGTCTTTAGTCCCGGCCCGAGCCACGCACCGGGACTATAGATCCACCTATATAAGCGGGACTTCGAAAATTTCCAACCCAATTCGTCCATTTCTCTTCTTCTTCCTCTCGTTCTCCTGCCCCGCGCGGCACAGCGACGAACTAACCGACGCCGTCAGGCTGCCCGCCGTCCTGCTCGCCGACGCCTGCCGTCCTCCTCGCCGTCGGCCGTCCTCCACGCCGCCGCTCCGTCCTCCATGCCGCCGCGCCGTCCTCCTCGCCGCGCGCCGTCGACACCTCCGGCCGGTAAGCCCCCTGCCCCCTCCTCCCCAACACTCCGGCCAGTATATATAGAAGAAAGGAAGAAAAAGTAGAAGAAAAGAACAAAAAGGAGAAGAAAAGAAGAAAAAGAAAAAGATTTTTTTTGTCATTTCATTCCTATTGTTATTAGGTTTGTGCAAGATTATTACGGTTAGTAATATTTAGAATTAGGTTAGGGTTACAAGAAGAAGAAATATGAACAAAAATAAGAAAATAAGAATAGGAAAAATGAAAATAAGAAGAGGAGGAGAAGAAAAGAAGAAAAAGTGTACATTGTATTGTGTATATGCTTAAGTATATAGTGTATATAGTGTATAGTGTATAAGGAGAGGAGGAATTTTGCTATAGTGTATATAGTGTATAGTGTATAAGAAAAGAAGAAAAGAAGAGGAGGAGAAGAGAAGAAAAGAAGAGGAGGAGAAGAAAAATGAAAATAAGAAGAGGAGGAATTTTGCTATTGTATACTGTATATGCTTATGTGTTAATAGTGTTTCTTAGATTATTGCTTAATTTTGCTATTATTAATAGTTTAATTTTGCTATTGTATATGCTTAAGTGTTAATAGTTTATTTTTAGCAAGAAAATTAATAGAACTAGTTTATTTTTTTAGTTCATTTTATGATGCCTATCCCGCATCCTCGTCGTCGACTCGGCGGAGGACACCTGCTTGATCAGAGTGGCCCTGTCCGGGACTGGGCACCGCTCG
This sequence comes from Hordeum vulgare subsp. vulgare, assembly GCF_904849725.1. Lineage (NCBI taxonomy): Eukaryota > Viridiplantae > Streptophyta > Magnoliopsida > Poales > Poaceae > Hordeum > Hordeum vulgare. The sequence continues at coordinate 594,044,081 of NC_058520.1, read as the reverse complement.
GCTGGTATTGGGAGGTACTACCTTCCGGGGGGCGTAGGTTGGTGAGGAGCCAGCCCGTCGTTGACTCGATCCTTGTTTGGTGGCGGTCGCGCGGGCCAGTGAGGGTGTCGAGGCTTCCGGACTCCGCGGAGGTGGTACGTCACCGTGTCAGCGAGGAGGATGGGCACGTCCGTCGCTACATGGTTGCGTTGGAGGGCAGGTTCGAGCATACCTGGCAGGTTCTTCGGGGATCTCACTGGAGCTATGATCCTGTGATGGTTCTTTCTCTTTGGGTGTCCAACGCCCGCGCCGATACCCGTCGGGCGCTACGGTTCTAGATGTATTAGTGATGCTATATGTATGATAGTATTCGAGGAGTATTAGTGATAATATTCGACGATGTACGGACAAAAGTGATGATGTATTAGCTTATAATTGAATGCATGCTAATTTGAATACTGCTTTATTTTACGATTTGGTTTTGCTTATTGAATGCTCAAATTGGAAAAGTACTCCTACTTTGAATTCTATGCAGAAATCTAGGAGTCTCAAATTGGAAAAGTACTCCTACTTTGGTTTTTGGTACAAAGGTTAAGAGAATCCGTTTTTTGCAGAACTATGGATCCACATATCAGGAACCTCGAAGAGGAAGAACTTCTGGAAGACATAATCAAAGACGGCCCTGACGTTGAACCAACTGAATCTCCGTCGTCATATCTAAACCAGGACGTTGGAATGGAGGTCGAGCGACACGAAGATGAAGCCGATGGGGCAGGAGATAGGTCCAATGACGGAGAAGGTGATAGCTCCACTGATGGAGAAGCCGGTGAAGAGGAGAAGTCCGACGAGGTATACATATGAAGTTCGACAATCACTTGTAATATGTGAAAAATATTGGCGATAGCTCTATATTGTATACATATACATTCATTTGACGAATGTTTCTCCCTCTTAGGCCTCCACATCGAGAAAAACTACGAAACGAGGCCCGACTAGAAAGTTGGATGCACGGACGCATTACACATTTGAGGTGATATTTCCTACGGGGAACCCAAGCTTCCTAAGAATGCTGCTGACACATTCAAGAAGCAATGCGGAGTTCTCGTTAGGGATCACGTTCCGATCAGCGTTCGGGAGTGGAACAAGCGCGAAGGGGCAGCCGATAGTGACTATGTCGCCGAAAGGTACAAAGATAATCTTTGGAATGATCTCATGTCACATTTCAACCTGCCAGAATGTGAGAATGAAGACGCCGCAGACAAACTGAGGGCCAAAGTCAAGCAGTGGACTCTGAAGAAGATGGCCGAACTGTTCCGTAGCTGGAAGAAGAAGCTATGGAAAAATTATTTGAAGACACAGAAAGTGCCAGTATTCGAGGGGTATCCAGCCAAGCAGGCGAATCTCTGGAAGGCATTTCAAGAGTACAAGGAGTCAGAAGATGCCTAGGCATTATCAGAAAAGAACAAGATAAATGCCGACAAGAAGAAATATCACCACAAGCTGGGGCTAGGGGGCTATGAGACTGCCATCCCAAAGTGGGATAAGAAAGAGCAAGATCTGATAGATAAAGGCGTCGTACCTGAACCACTCCGTGATGAGTGGGAATTGAGAGCAAGAAATTGGTTCCTTGCGCATGGTGGGTCGTACGACGAAACAACAGGGGACCTCATCTGCAATGACAATCTTAGGATACCCAGGGAGAATTGGAAAAGGATAGTGAAAGAAATTAAGGAGGGACAAAGAAAGTTCACTGCAGATAGAGATAAAGATTTGCTCACACTGGTCCTCGGCAATGACGAACATGGAGGACGAACGCGAGTCTTCGGTCCTTCTTACCCGTGGTGGCTTGGGTTTGCCAGAGACCAAGACACTTACAGAAGCCGAGAGAGAGCAAAGAAGCGGCAGCAGGATGAGGAGAATGACAAGTTCAACCAGTTTCTTGCCAGGATTAACGAGCAACAGAAGTAGATTGATGAGCTTAGAGGAGTACCGCGCCAGGAAGATCCTGAAGTTGATATTACCGACGCCCCATCTAAGCGGAAAAGCAGCATGGCTGAATCTGAGGCCCCGCCCCACGATGAACGAAGAATGATAGAGGGCGGTCCCGGCTACCCCGTGGATGGAATCAAGGAGTCAACATCATGTGAACTCCATCAGAAATTCAAGAACATATCCATGAAGGTGGCCGTCGGACAAGCTTTACCTTCTGGCCCTGATGCACGCTCGCATGGCCGTGAGATTCCAGTTGGCTTTGCTAAAGTCGGGGTGGATGAAATCATGACGGGGTTTAATGATATGGAGCTCGACATAGCTGGACCCGAAGATGAGAGGACACTCGGAGAAGTACTGGGTGGAGTCATCCTATGGGACAAGAACTACATCAAGCTTCCAGGCTCGGCCCCAAGGACAACACCGCCTCCGAGTCGTCGCAGGTCACCTACACCTCCATTACCTCCAAGCCCTCCACATGACGTCGGCCAGCACAAAACGAGTCCATCTTGATCACCGCCGCCGGACTTGGGTCGTCCGTCTCCGCCGCCGCCCGCACATGATACTAAGCGGAAGCGTGCCAGCAAGAACGCTTCGTCGATGATTTCTAAGGGATGGAGCTCCCCAAAGCGCAAACTGTCGCCCCTCCCAAAGGTACCTCATGCTAATCTTTCTATCATACCTCATGATCGTACCCCCGAGGAAAACGCCAGGATAGCAAAGGAACAGCATGATGCGCAGATGAAAAGGAAGGAACCCGAGCCCCGCCCGAAATACACCGAGAAGAACATAGCATGGGCAAAAGACTTCATAACCACTCCATCACAGTATGACTTATACTATAAGCCTGATGACTATACACACACATTGCAGAAATAAGTGAAAAAGAGCAGGTCACATGCAAGTGCAAGTAGGAGCAAATCAAGTTCAACTACAAGCAAGAAAAAATCAAACGTTCCTCGGCTTGGACAACAGGTCAAACAGGCAAACGAGTTGGCGGATGAATGTGGTATCTCGGTTGAAGATTTGTTGGCTTCCCAAGACGACAGGATACCCAAGGCTGTGGTAGCCCCTAAGCCACAGTTTGTCATGGGAGAGCCTTTGGTCAGCAAAGATGATCTCCCAACAAATATGTGTTACTTGCATAAATGGTACTTAAGTGAATCAAAGAATGGGAGAACGATGATCGTGCTGAGTGTCCCACAGGAGTACTACGGCCGCTCCGAAGAAATCCATATCGACTTTGATGAACTCTTCCAGATGTACAATGGCGACGCCCTCGACAAATCGCTTATGAGTTGCTATTGTCTGTAAGTTTTTCAATTCGTTGTCTACATATAACTTGTTTAGTTATTTCAATTCATTGTCTATATATAACTTGTACTCTATTATGCAGAATGAAGATTCTGGAGTGTAAAAGTAAGAGCATCCTAAATATTGAGTTTATTGATGCAGATAAAATACATATAGCGACGCTAACTAATTATCCCAAGGAGACGGAGGAAAACCTTCTAAGGTTTCTAAGAGATCAAAATTTCTGTGACCACATACTGTTTCCATACAACTTCAGGTGAGGGTATTTACTCTGTTGTGTCCATTCACTTATAAGTGTATATTCGGGCGCAGAGGACATATACTCCGAATGAATGCTGATAGGAATCTAGAATCTTAGTGTATATTGATATGAAATATCAATTATATGGGCAGGGAATACCCCCCCTCAAAAATAATAATAATAAATAAATAATTAAAAAAAATGCAGCATATATGCGTACGCATATCAATAGCCAATGCACACACATGTGCTTGTTTCCAGCCAAGTATGCCCGCATACACATATCAGCAGGCAGTGTACGGGCACATGCATATCCAAAAATTGTAATATTCCTGAAGATTAAAGTCCAAGACAAAATCATGACGAAGAAGAAAATCAAAAAAGAAGACAATGCCACCTCCATTGGCAGCCAAGACACGGTGTGCAAACCTCTCCAACATGCACTCAATACCCTAGAAAGAAGGGCTCTAATGGCTACAAAGCCTATAAAGCCTAGAAGGCCTAAAAACTAGCTGCATGATGGACAAGGAGAAAGAAGGAGGAAATAATAGAGGAGCCTTCTCCCGGAAGCCATCCAAGAGGTGCTCTCTTGCCTATAAAAGGAGGAGCCTTGCTGCGAAGAGGGACACCAGACGAAGAAGAACCAGCCACAGATAGAGCACAGAGTTGCAACTCACCTAGCAAGCTCTTTGCTCAGTAGTAGTAGTAGTAGTAGTAGTAGTAGTAGTACTTCCTCATCGTGTAATAAAGAGCTACAATATTTAGAGCATTTGTAAGCTCGCGAAGGTAGTTAGAAGGTAATTTCTTTACCCTTGTGTAAACCCTTCGGGGGTTCCCGAAAGGGAAAACCATATGTAAATTATGTTGTAGAAATGATGTAGTTTCGTGTTTTCACTTGGTATTTTATTTTTGAATTTATGAAACGAGTTCTTATGCTAGGGATCATATAGGAGAAAACTCTGCCGGTAGTTCTCTGTGTAGCCTTTTATGGCATTTGAATGAGAACCTTATGGCCGTAGAGAAGTGTTCCCTTTGGGTGGAACTGCCTGGGAAGACAATAGGAATTTACTCCATAAATTTGCAACTAAAACATCAAGTGAACGAACTTAGCTACATCTGAAACAACATAATGATAAATATGGTGAGTACTAAGTAGGATATTACACCACTGCGTACACCTCAGTCGTCTTGTTGGCCTCGACAGCCCCTCAAAGATCCTGCAATATAAGTGAAATAATTTAAAAACACTTCGTATTAAAAATAATATAAAATAAATAAATAAGTTTGTATTTACTCGTATACGTAATCACGTATATCAACATTAAAACCTGAATTTATAACTTAATATAGTTTAGATTTATTATAAATATATATATATACATGTGCAGCTTCCATTGGATTCTGTTGGACATTCAAATTGATAAGGGAAGAGTTGGTGCCTTCGACCCATTATCGAGACCCTTGGAACAGTTCCAAAGCCTGCAGGACATGCTCCAAGGGTAATTTTAATCATTCTTGCGCTCTATCGGTCTCTTTCGATGATTTTCTGATATATCAATTAATGAAAAACTTAGCAAATCATTATCCTTGTCGGGCAGGGTTTGGAATCGGTTCAAGTGCGTGACTCCCGGTAACTTTCCTGAGAAGCTGACCTTTAGAGCGGCTCAGGTAAGTAGTAGTATGATATACTTCTATTAATTTTCAATACATTTATGATGCTAGATTATTATTTTGATTATATATATTCTATTCTCGTAAAGTGCGACCAGCAGCCACAGGGAACGCATCTATGCGTATACTATGTTTGCGAGACCATTCGCACGTTTACCTCTGAGTTGAAGGATCACAGATTCGACGTAAGCAATGAACATTCACACCTCTATTTTTACCCGTCATTCTTTGTTATCATGATTGATATTCATATTCATCTCCTCTTCTTATATAGCACACGACCATGAGGACGAAGGTCCTACCAGAGCAACGCGCGATTGCTGTTGCAGAGGAGCTTGCGGGATTTCTGAGGACGGAAGCTATAGAAGACAAATGACGATTTAGTGTAGCTAAGGGTCATTACTGATGTTCGTCCATGTAATCGAATAGACGGGCTCTAGTCCCGGTAATTCAGATCTCCATATAATTGTATATATATGATCGCTTGTAAGATAAGTTAATCTTATATATATATATGCATAATTATTTCTATTTCAAATTATATGAAAACTAATTCCCGAACACCAAACGAGGCATCACGTTAATCTCCTGAACACCTAAACCCTAAAACCCTAAAACCAAAAAATAATTTCATTCAAAAAAAAACCCAAAAGCCAGCAAAATCTGAAAATCTTTAGTCCCGGACCGTGTAACAAACCGGGACTAAAGGGCCTGCCCCTGGGGCGCTACGAGGCGTGTTGGGGAACGTCGCATGGGAAACAAAAATTTTCCTACGCGCACGAAGACCTATCATGGTGATGTCCATCTACGAGAGGGGATATTCGATCTACGTACCCTTGTAGACCGCACAGCAGAAGCGTTAAGTAACACGGTTGATGTAGTGGAACGCCCTCACGTCCCTCGATCCACCCCGCGAACCGTCCCGCGATCAGTCCCACGATCTAGTGCCGAACAGACGGCACCTCCGCGTTCAGCACACGTACAGCTCGACGATGATCTCGGCCTTCTTGATCCGGCAAGAGAGACGGAGAGGTAGATGAGCTCTCCGGCAGCGTGACCGCGCTTCGGAGGTTGGTGATGATCTTATCTCAGCAGGGCTCCGCCCGATCTCCGCAGAAACGCGATCTAGAGGTAAAACCGTGGAGATATGTGGTCGGGCTGCCGTGGCAAAGTTGTCTCAAATCAGCCCTAAAACCTCCGCATATATAGGGGGAAGAGGGGGAGCCTTGCCTTGGGGTCCAAGGACCCCCAAGGGGTTCGGCCGAGCCAAGGGGGTGCAACCCTCCCCTTCCAAACCGAGTCCAACTAGGTTTGGAAGGAGGAGTCCTTCCCCCTTTTCCCACCTCCTCTTTTTTTTCTTTCTTTTCTCTTTGATTTTCTTCCTATGGCGCATAGGGCCTTCTTGGGCTGTCCCACCAGCCCACTAAGGGCTGGTGCGCCACCCCCAAGGCCTATGGGCTTCCCCGAGGTGGGTTGCCCCCCCCCCCCCCCGGTGAACACCCGGAACCCATTCGTCATTCCCGGTACATTCCCGGTAACTCCGAAAACCTTCCGGTAATCAAATGAGGTCATCCTATATATCAATCTTTGTTTCCGGACCATTCCGGAAACCCTCGTGACGTCCGTGATCTCATCCAGGACTCCGAACAACATTCGGTAACCAACCATATAACTCAAACACGCATAAAACAACGTCGAACCTTAAGTGTGCAGACCCTGCGGGTTCGAGAACTATGTAGACATGACCCGAGAGACTCCTCGATCAATATCCAATAGCGGGACCTGGATGCCCATATTGGATCCTACATATTCTACTAAGATCTTATCGTTTGAACCTCAGTGCCAAGGATTCATATAATCCCCTATGTCATTCCCTTTGTCCTTCGGTATGTTACTTGCCCGAGATTCGATCGTCAGTATCCTCATACCTATTTCAATCTCGTTTACCGGCAAGTCTCTTTACTCGTTCCGTGATACAAGATCCCGCAACTTATACTAAGTCACATTGCTTGCAAGGCTTGTGTGTGATGTTGTATTACCGAGTGGGCCCCGAGATACCTCTCCGTTGCACGGAGTGACAAATCCCAGTCTCGATCCATACTAACTCAACGAACACCTTCGGAGATACCTGCAGAGCATCTTTATAGTCACCCAGTTACGTTGCGACGTTTGATACACACAAAGCATTCCTCCGGTGTCAGTGAGTTATATGATATCATGGTCATAGGAACAAATACTTGACACGCAGAAAACAGTAGCAACAAAATGACACGATCAATATGCTACGTCTATTAGTTTGGGTCTAGTCCATCACGTGATTTTCCTAATGACGTGATCCAGTTATCAAGCAACAACACCTTGTTCATAATCAGAAGACCCTGACTATCTTTGATCAACTGGCTAGCCAACTAGAGGCTTGCTAGGGACAGTGTTTTGTCTATGTATCCACACATGTATATAAGTCTTCATTCAATACAATTATAGCATGGATAATAAACGATTATCTTGATATAGGAATTATAATAATAACTATATTTATTATTGCCTCTAGGGCATAATTCCAACAAGGCGCCCACGTGGAGCACCTTTAGTCCCGGCGTGTAAGAGGGTCGGGACGAAAAGGTTAGGCCTTTAGTCCCGCCCCTTTAGTCCCGGTTGGTGAACCGGGACTAAAGCCCCTTACGGGCCGGGGCTATAGGCCATGTCCCCACTAGTGAAGGGCCGGGACCGGGAAGGCCGCCACGTGGTGTGGGCCGCGTGGGGAGTGCCGGGACGGGGAGGGCCACTGGAATGCAGGAGCGACGTCTACGCGAGGGAGATAGTAATGGATCCCAAGGAGAGAGTGAGGAGTGAGGGTGGGGGAAGAAGGGGATAAATGTATGACCTAACAATAGCGCTTGTTGGAGATGGGCGCTACTTAGCAGTAGCGCTGGTAGCCTGCCACCAGTACTGCTAAGAAATTAGTAGTAGCGTTGCCTATTCACCACCACTACTATTACAGGTAGCCCCTGTCGATGGTGATGGGATCACTTAGTAGTAGCATGGTCTTGACATGCCGCACTACTGCTACTTAGATACCTGTAGTGTCGGTAGCTGAGCCGCGTTACTACTACTTAGCAGTAGCGTGTCTCGATAATATCACGTTACTGTTAAAATTCTATCTATAAGCTTTCTCCTCGTAGTGATATAGTGTGTGTTCTAGGGTCTCCTTAAAGATAGCCTTATGCTTGTTCGGATGCCCCCTCTCGAATGGTCTCCACCAACTCGCACCAAACATGCAAGTCATACCTTGTACTCCCTTTGTTTCTCAATAATTATCTAGTTGAAAAGAGTAGACCCTGATTCGTGTGGCCGACGCGGGTGACGTACGGCAAATTCAGACGGCGCGTGCCTGGCTCGCCAAGACGTCGACATCATGTCGTCGCGATTGCTGTTGGTTCCGTCGTCAGCTCGTGGAAAATAATTCCAGGAAGGAAACGGTGAGAGTGAGACCCATCGATCACGTACGTGGGTGAGCACGCTCGCAACGGAAGTCAGGAGCATGTGTGCACCACTTGACGTATGCTCGCAACCCATTTGACCCGACGGAACGGAAGGGCGCCGTCCGCGCCATCGAGTGGCCGGTATATAGTGGACACATCGTGGCCAAGGCAGGCGCACATTACGCACGGGATGATGCGTAAGTCCATCAGCATGCTTGGTTGCTGCATGGCTGGAAGCATATGGTTCACAAATTCATAACTGCTTCCATATCTTTATTCATATATCATGATAGATGATGTATCACCACCAGGGTTTCACTCTCCCATGGATCGATGAACGTATACGTGTGACGTGTCAAACCTGTGTACGTACGTATGCCCGTTGGCCGTTGCACTTGCACTTGGCTGCCGCCGTATTACGTACGTGCAGCTTATTTAGGCTGAAGAAGACCTAGGTACGTGTAGCCCGCAAAAAAAAAAAAAAAGATCTACGTACGTGTAAGCTAGCTAGCTAGCTAGACTAAGACTGGAACCGGATGGGGTACGCCGGCGACTTGTCCGGGTTGAACAGCCCGAAGTGCTTCTCGACGAGCTCCCCCCTCTTCAAGTTCTCATTGAACATGGCGAAGATGTACGTCTCCAGCGCGCCACGCCTCTTGGGCGTGCCCCCGCCGACGTGGTCGATCAGCCCCTGGTTGTACGCCCTCGCGTTGTCCGCCGTCGCCGCGAACCCGCTCATCGACGGCCACCCGCTCTCCGACACCACCACCCTCACCCCCGGCGCGCCGGCCCTCTCCAGCGCCGCCACCACGGCGTCCACCATGGCGTCGAACAGGCACGTGTAGGTCAGCCCGTTCTTGTCGTCCCGCACCGTAGGGCCCGGCTGGAAGGTCGCGTAGTTGAGCTTGATATTCTGCGGGTCACGCTTGTAGGCGAAGTAGGGGTAGACGTTGGCCAGCAGCGGCGCGCCGGTGCTCGCCAGGAGCCGGGCCACGTCCCTCATGTAGGCGTTCTTGAACACGCCGTCGGAGGGCGGGAAGGACTTGTCCACCTCGTCGAACCGGATGGAGGTCGACACCTTGATGGCGCCGAGCCCAGCGGCCGAGAGGGCCGCGTTGAGGTTGCGCATGGCCGGCACGACGCTCTGCGTGGCGCCGCCCTGCACCTCGTTGCCGGCGGCGATGTACTTGATGTTCACGGCCGGGTAGTATGGCCGGACGTTTCTCTGCACCCAGGACGCCGCGTTGGATGTGCTCGCAGCGAGGCTGGCTAGCTGGTCGTTGCCGACGTCGAGGATGAGGCTGATGCCGGAGTTGCGGAGCGCGGAGAGGGCCTTGGCGTCGGCGAAGTAGATGCGCATGCCGGTGATGCCATTGGACCTGTAGAACTGCACCACCTCGTTCGCCGGCGGGAGGTTGTTGGCGATCACGCCGTAGCACACGCCGATGGATTCCACACCTGCATCCGTTCAGGTTTAGCTGTCGTAGGCGTTGACGGGGAAGATTATGCATGTGAATCGTAGGCATGTGAATCGTAGGTTATAAGTTATCTACAAGTTGCAGTACATGCATCTCACAGTAGGTGCATGCATGCAAAGTACTGTAGGAGTAAGAAGTAGATACAAGAACATGAGAGAATGTAGGTACTTGTAGGAACAGAAGCGAATGCTCCGATGAAGAGAGCAACGGCAAACATGGAAGCAACATCCTCCCTGGTCATTGCTACCAAATGCTAATAGAGCTGGTGTATGCCTATGCAGCTGCACCACCTACCCCTTTTATACACAGGTCCTCCGCCCGCCTGTCTACTTGGTCGCGTTGTGACTTTGACTCCGCCAAAACCGAAGAAGATGCACGGCATGCCGGTTGTGGACGTCACTCTCCCTCGTCTTTCTTCCACGGAAAAGTCCGGGGGTTGTGGAAACGGCCTCCGTTTTCTGAGCTAGCTGGCCATGCTTTGTCGTGGTAACACTAATCCTGGTCCACTCCCATTTGCACAGATGGGATGGTGATACGTTGAACAGGACAAAGAATACTAGCCTTAGAAAAGCACATAAAGACTTAGGTGTGTTTGGTTTGAGGACCAAAAGTCATGGAATGTCATGGTTCCGTCCCGAAGTCATGGGTTGGTTCCATCCTTGTGTTCAGTTGATGATAAAAAAAAGTCATGGATTGGTTCCGTCCCGGTGTTTAGTCGGAGAGATGAAATGAGAAGAATCTGATACCACTCACCTCTTCGATATAAATGGTGAGATTACATATCTGAACAAATAGAGTTATTTGCATTTAACAAGCCTATAATTTAAGTTTTCAGCAATATTTTTTTTTCTATTTTCAACACATGCAAATAAAAATATATGATCCTGGGTACATATCAAATATTTACGAAAAATAATCACGAAAATGAAAAAATAACCACGAAAAAAATTAATCACGAAAATGAGAAAAAATAACCACGAAAAAATAACCACAAAAAAATAACCACGAAAACTTTTGTTCGGGTGCGGGGGTGAACGCGGTGAGAATTGCTTGGTTATTTCTTTATTTCTTTGCTTTCTCAGACGAATAACGAGTCGATTCCTCCAAATCGGTGGAATCACTTGGTGAAGCATCTGGAGGGAATATTCCCTGCATGCGGATGATCCAATTCCGATTTTTAACCCAACTAAACACGAGAACGGCTGCTAGGGATGGAACCAACCCGTCCGATTCCACCTCATCCTGAAACCAAACACACCCTTAGGGAAGTCACTAGCTAGAGGGACTTGGCGTCACAAAATATTCACAAACACAGAGAGCTGGTCGCTAAAGTTGAAGAGCTCTTAGGGTATTTCTAACCGGTTCCCGGTTAGTGAAGTAAAAAGATTTATTTTACTCCACTACCCGAACCCGGCATCTAGCCGATTCCCTATCCGTTGTTAGTGAAGTATATTTTTACTTCGACCCCAAAAAGTTTTCCTATTTTTACTCTACCGATTGATTGGCGGTTCAGTAAAATGTTGCGTCTTTCTCTCACGCCCGCATTTCCTCCGCATCTTTTCCAGCGCGCCTCCCGCCGGCCCTTCCTCGTCCCCGCCGTTACCTCGTTCCATCCCTTGCCCTCCGCTGCTGTTCTGCCTGTCGGCCAGCCCGTTCAGTCGCCGTTGCCTTTGAAAATGTTTTCCGGAGTGGACATCCCCGCCGTCAGCACTGCTGGAGTGATCCATGGACCAAGAGGGCCTGTCACGAACGTCCAATACAAGACACACGACGACAGGCGCATATCATTCCACAAGGCGGGCTGGCAGGAGTTCATCAAGGAAAAGAGATAATTAAGGGTGGACACCCTTGTGGTGATCATTATAAGGAAGAGCAACCACAAGGTCTATCAGATGATGGTTGTTGTTGACCATGTTTAGAACTATCAATTGGAGAACTGTTAGTTAATTAATTAGTATGTTAAGATGAATGTGATATATTGATGTTATTTGTTTCTTAAGTTGAACAACTTTCAAGTGATCTTGATGGTTATTATTATTACAATTGTTATGATGATTGGCTATTTTAGGGACCGTTCATCCATTCCGATCGAACAGTGAAGAAATAAAAGTTACAAGGAGTTACGAGAATAAAATTATATGAAAGTACAAATAACGGTGGGACCATTACAAAATTAAGATGGGGCTAGTTATTCTCCAGAAGGGCAGATCCGTTATTTCGCATGCAATCTTAGTCACATGTCTTTTTTTTTAAATGGATAGAGCGTCAAAATTCATGACTAATTATTCTGCAGGTTGGTCATTGAAAAGAGAAATAAAATTCAGAAAGACCAGAAGAGCGTGAGGCGAGGCTGCTAGAGCCACTTAAATAGTGGGCAGCGGCTTGACCACTTGAGCCGCGGCCACCTCGCCCTGGCTTCTCCTTCTCGTCCCCCCTCCTCTACTCCCACCTCTCTTCCACTGCCAGCTCCGGCGGCCTTACCCCGTCCGGATCCAAACACTCATGGTACTTTGACAATCCCACCAGTGCTAGCTACCGTCCGGCGGAGTGTACATAACGGAAGCACGGAACGGATCGAGAATGGAAACCGAGGACTACGCCGCGGGTGTTGCTTCTCCCTCATGTGCCAGGAGGACGGCGGCAAGCTGCTGCTGATGTACAGTGCCGACGACGACAACGACGGGGAGGGGTACATGGACCACCTCGTGTCCAAGGAGAGCAGCTTCTGCTCCGCCGATCCGTCGCCTTCCATGGCCTCGCGGCGCGACACCGTCAGGTGGATCCTTGAGGTGGACGATCCTCCATCTATCTGCATCCATTGGTTTCTTAATTGATGGAACAGAGCCCCTGACATCTCGCCGGGGCCACTGCATACGCGCGGGCACTTCGGCCGGGTTTTGCCATCGCACAGCGTACGTGGCGATTGCCTACTTTGACCGCTTCTCCCTCCGGCATCCATTGATCCCCTCTTAGCTTCCTCTGTTTCTTGAACGACGCGGGGAATGGTCACTGATTTTTTTTGGTGCGTGTGCGTGCGTGCAGAGGTCGGTGATGCCGTGGGCGGCGCGGCTGTTGGCCATCGCGTGCGTGTCGCTGGCGGCGAAGATGGATGAGTGCCAGGCGTCGGCGCTGTCGGAGTTCCGCGCCGACGACGACTACGATTAATTTCAGCTGCGACTCCATCCGCCGCATGGAGGTGCTCGTGCTCTCCACGCTCGAGTGGAGGATGGGCGCGGTCATGCCCTTCCACTACCTCCCCTGCCTCTCCTCCAGGCTCCGGCGATTCAACGGCGCCGGCCGCGGTGGTGGCGGCGGCCTCATCGCCGTCAAGGCCGCCGCCGAAGGTTGGCTACTTGATAACCACATCTATCCATGGACCGTGCTCTGCTTCTATCAACTGACCGTGCTCTATTCTTGCAGTGGCGAGCGTGCTCGACTACCGGCCGTCCACCGTGGCCGCCGTCGCCGTCTTGGCAGCAACCCACGGCGTGCTCACGAAAGAGCCCCTGGAATCCAAGATCAGCAGCCTCTCCCCGACCTGCCCCCAGGTCCTCGCGCCAGCGGCGTTGCCTCCAGGTCCTCACGCGCGCCGGCAGCGTTGTCTGTTGATCGGAACTCGGAACGGCGCAAAGGGCGGCGGCGGCGATGTCGGCTATCCTATCTCTTATGTGAAACTGTTACAAACATGTTTACCATTCTACCCTTTTAATCAAAAAATAAATCAATAATTCATTTCTCAGATCTGACGGTCAGAAAAAAAATCAGACGAGAAGTTACACGAAATTACAACTCGTAACTTTCAAGTGATCTTGATGGTTATTATTATATATTGAACATGACGCTGTTGTGTAATGGTTCTATCATTGCTATATGTATAGCAGCTAGGATGGAGTTGAATGAAAAGCATAAAATAGAATGATAAACAAATAAATAAAGGGAAAAACACAATATAAAATCCCAAAGCCTCGCAGCTGCTTAGGCGTGGCTGTCTTTTAGTCCCGGTCGGTGTTACAAACCGGGACTAAAGATCCCTCTACCAGGCGTCCCACGACGGCCACGTGAAGCTTCTTCAGTCCCGGTTAGTAAGCAAACCGGGACTAAAAGTTTTAAACATTAGTACCGATAGTTTTGTTCCAGTTGCAAAACCGGGACCAAATGCCCTCTGAAACCGGGACTAGTGCCCTGTTTTCCACTAGTGTAAATTATTCAACCAGAATCGGCAGTAGGCTCCAAGTGATTCTTTGAACCCACATCATTAAAGGTATAGGATGGAGATAATTGAAATCTGGAATACAAAAATTGGAAAATCTGTAATAATAATCGATATGGCACATCAGGAATGTTAGCTCAAAATGATGGACATGGGTAAGGGATAATGAACAGAAAATAAAAGAAAACGAAGTCTCTCCAACACTTCGAACCAACTTGATTGTTCTGGATACATGCATGTTTATTCACTTTCTTTCATTTTCGACCTCCTCTTTTCATGGGTAACATAGGTTGCCCATAATACAGAGGGCAAGGCTGTTTAGTTTAGGGTACATACTTGTATATATGTTTACTCATCAGATTATGACACTTGTTTAGAGATCAGTTGGATGCAGACGAAAAAATAGAAATTATTTGAAAATTAATAATGCCCGGTCTTCATTTTTTTTTTCTGCTGCACAAAGTTTTGGTTGTTCTCATGTCTGGTTCAGAAAAGGGGGAAACTGACAGTTCTTCTTAGGTTTTCTAGCTTGTCATACTATTTGGTCACGCTGCGGGTGCCGAGCAATTTGGTGCGCCTAATGTGTGATGTGTGACTTCATCGGTGGTTATGGTTAAAGCATGCATGCAGTACGTTGTATGGCTTTAACATAGAACGCCAAGATATGTAGCCTTTTTTCTCCAACAAACATTTGTTGAACAATTAGGCATAATTTTCATGATTAATTCCAAAATATAAAGCATGACTATACCAGCTACTAACATGTGAAACTCTAACATACTAGATGCAGCAGACAACATGCAGCAAGACCGTATAGCAAAACATGTACGCATCTAACATGGTCATCAGGCTAACGGGAACACGGCGTAAGTACCGAACGTTTGTAGAGGAAGCATATGTATTCGGTGCAGCTACATTGTTGACGATGATGTTGGCGACAACGGGACGAAGTAGACGATGCTTGAGGCGGCGGTACGCAGCACCACCCGATTTGCTTGGTAGACGATGCTTGGGAGTCACGCAAAGCGCTTCCCAAAAACCTATTTCGCCCTCTCCCGTACAGGATCGCAAAGACGACTGGTTCCGAAGACCTGCTCTCCCGTTCGCCGTTGTCGTGACCACGTCTCAAACCGACTTGTCTGCCAAGAGATAAAAAATAAAACGGCAAAAGGTAGCCGCGCCCCCGCAAGGCATCGGACCGGAATTTGGCGGACCATTCACGCGCATGTCGCACGTACGCGCCGCCCTGCCAGGCCAGGCCAGGCCAGGCCAGGCGAGACGAGCGAGCGAGCGAGCGCGCGCGTGTGGTTCTCTCCTTTCTCTTCTCAACACACACTTAGAGTGGTGGGGGAGAACTCACTATATAAAGAGGTCCAACACTTCCTCCACTAGCGGTATGAGACTAAACTTTAGCACCACCACTTGCCATTTTATTCATGGGCTCAATTTGAGATTTCAGAATTTTGTAGATGGGCCAAGCCCATTTAATTCCAACATGAAATCCTAGCCATCGGGGGCTCTCCTTCTTCCCTTCGTCTCCGCCACAGGACCCCGGAGGACTAAAGCCCGGGGGCCGACAACAGTGGCGGGGACCACACTCTCTTCTGTGCCATGCATGAGGGTGATGCAGATCCTCGCGGCATGAGGGGCTGGGCTGATCTAGCCTTGGCGGCACGGCGGGCGTCCATGCCTTGGGCCACGGCGGCGCAATGAGCGGCAAAGGTTCTGGGCGCGGCGGACGACCTTGCCTCGGGCAGCGGAGAAGGTTGTGGGCGCGGCGGACGACCTTGCCTCGGGAGCGGCGTTAGCTGTATTCTGCGGTGGTGGCATGGAAGGCCTGGTGGACGAGTCGGCGTCATGTGTGGTCTTGCCTTCAGTTAGATCTTATCTGCCCGGTGCGGCTTGCTTGCTGCGCGGTGGCTCGGATCGGTGTCGACCCGTGAACACGATGCTAGATGGAGATTCGTCGAGTGGATCCGAGTGAAAACCATGTTCTTGGCTTGTTGCCAAGACCAGCGATGGTGAAATTCTTTTGTGTCGTTCCATTATTGAAGGCATCACCGTGCATCACCGTGGAAAAGCTCCAGACTTATATCCTCTACCTTCGGTAGGAACTCTAGATCAGTCGATCGAAGGATGAAGGCGCTCTTGTGTCATTACCTCCTTGGGGGCGTCATTCTTGGAGGTGTGCGTAGACTCGAGGGACCAGTGGATGGCTTATGCGGTGAAGCGGTGGTTCGTGTAACGCATCGACAACGTGGAGTCTCGATGGCGTGGTGTTGCAGGGTCTTGACGATGGATGTGTGATGATGGACGTGCGTAGGGTGGTGGTGTTGTGTGACGCCATGATAGCATCTACGACAGGTCTGGCAAGGTGGATGCGTCAGTGCCTGCTCTAAAGATGGATCGGTGAAGGACAGTGGTGACATTCCCTACAGCATCCGCATGTGATGTCCGCTTACAGTGCATCGGATTGGTGTGTGATCCGAGCAATTCGGCTTGGTTGAAGCCTCTGGCTTTAGATGTTGTGCTTTGATATGAGGATTGGGTATGCGGCTTGGACAATTTGTACCCCTTCGTCTTCGTCAAGTGGATAGGATAGCTACAGATGTTGTCAAGATGATGCCTTCATACATATTGATGTTTTATTATTAGTTGAATAATTAATAAAATGGTTGTATAGATCATAAACTTGAAGTAATATTGAGTAATTAGCTAGGTTCATACGAACAGTTCACCAAGTATATTGTCCGCTCGCTTGATAACAAGTGCAAAATGTCATTTTTCAAGTATTTCAACGGATGTTAGGCGCGAACAAACCGGTGAGTGAAGACCCTCGCTTTAAATCTGGTCTTGGCAAGGACGACGAGTGCGCATGTACCGTCGATCGATCGGCCGGTTGTTGTCGCGGCCGTGGATTGACACGCGCCAGCTGACGCATCAATCTCTGACCAGCGAAGACCGTATCCACCCATGCTGGTCGGTCTCGGGCCAAACATCCATGCGTACCATCGACCGGCTCTCTGTGATCCTCTCCATATATAACCAGCAAGCGGAAACGATTTCTTCAGGTACTTCTTGTTACTACTCCTTGCTAACCGATTGATAATCAGCTGAAAGAGCAGCCTTTGATCAGATCATCGTTGTGGCAAGAGAAGACGGCAACGGCGCAAGGCGGCACATCTGGAGGAGTTGCTTCTTCTATATGCTCCACATGGCGTTGCTCCTCGGAATCGTCTTCGCCTCCATCCTTACAAGTTAGTCATCTCTCTCGCTCTCTCTCTCTCGTAGTACGTACGTCCCGCCTTCAAAATCGGGCTGCAGCGCCTAAGCATTAACTTGTCGATCCGTAGAAGTAACTACTGTCTGCACATACTTAAAGGGAAAAACACTGAACCCTTTCCCATAAAATCCACCATGCACATTGATTATTCATCTCAAAATGACAAGTGCATGCGCCATTAACATATAATGCAAGTGTAATTCTGGGCCTTTTGCATCTCTTGATTCATGCATGCAACCAAATTTCACAAGACGAAGCAGGAAAATTTCAACAGAAGCCAAATAAAGTTTGAAAGATATAATATTTCAGAGATTCAGAGAGCACAAGCCTCCACACATGCCATGGCGAAGAGAGCTCGTCCACATCCACTTGATATATCCAATCACCCTAAAGCTGCGAGAACGGCCTCCCACCACCCGTGCTTCCTTTCTTTGTCCAAGAAAGGATTAAGATATTTTTCATATTTTTATGGGATATTTTCAGTCAACGGTCTCATCTACAATATTATCTTGTAAAGCCTTTGTAATGCAAGAACATTCTGATTTTGAGGAACATTTCAACTTTTTACAGTTTTACTTATAACCAGCCAACTGTTATTAGTCAACGCATTATGCACCGCGAGAGGGGGAAATTGTTCATTTTATCTTGCGGCAGAAACTTTACAACAATGATAATGTGAACATACTCCACCACACATGTCACACCTACACGAGCAAACCTCCCAACCACCCGCTAGAGGAGACGAACCATGGACACAAAACATGAATGTTGCTTAGTTAACGAACACTATCCACAAGCAAATTTGAGCATCGAGATTCAGCCCCTAGTTGACCGAGTCATGCCTCTCACATCTTCAACCCACCAAAGAGGTGGTTCTAGGGAACAAATATGTTGGCAGTTCTAGAAACTACTTCCTCCGTTTCATAATATAAGAGTGTTTTCTAAGAGTGTAGAAAAAGCTCTTATATTATGAAATGGAGGGAGTAGTTATTTTCAAGTCAATCTTTCGGGACTCAATTCACTAAAAAGGGTAAAAGAGAGTTGCCAATTAATATGTGAAAAACTAGGTGAAAACCGTTGTAATACATCCACAAGATAGGGCACCTCGGTCGATTTGGTTAGAGCATCTATAGCCATGATAGGCAAATCTGGTTCCTATACGTCCGCGGACACGCCAGGATGCGTCCACAGACAGTGACTAGGCGAGCCTCAAATTTTCTCGTTTACAACCGTAAACCATATTTTCAAAACACCTAATACATGTAAAGACATGCATGCCCTTCATTTTGGCCGGATGTTATAGTCCGTTTTGGATTGGCACGGTTCTGTAAATACCAAAAAATGTCAATAAAAGATTTTGTTTATAGAAACATTGTGTTAGGGGTGTGTTTTCGGGTTTCTAGTCCCACCTCACAGCCAGCACTGCGTAAATAACCGTATCAGGCAAAAGTGTTAAGCTATCCTTTCTTAATAGGGGATATCAATGCGAAAAAATGCCAATGGACGCCGAGATCCATGCAACTCGGTATTTTGAAGATAATAATCAAAAATCATATTTCAAAGTTTCAAAACAAATCATACAAAATTCATGGAAACTTATACGTTTTCCACACACACGT
Source organism: Hordeum vulgare subsp. vulgare (assembly GCF_904849725.1). Taxonomy (NCBI): domain Eukaryota; kingdom Viridiplantae; phylum Streptophyta; class Magnoliopsida; order Poales; family Poaceae; genus Hordeum; species Hordeum vulgare. The sequence goes on along the minus strand of NC_058520.1, from coordinate 594,024,815 downwards.
GTGGAAAAGCATTTGAACTTTTTGTGATTCGTGGGTTGTACAAATACAACAATATTTGGACCGAACAACAACAGAAATCGGCCCATTTTAGAAATATGTTTTTGTTTATTCTGTACGTTGTGTGTGAAAGTATAAGGTTATGAAATTTATTCACATACATAATACACATGTGTGTGAATGTTTACAATATTTTTTAGAAAATCAGGTTGTCAAATTCATTTATTCAAAACGAGCTCCCTCGAGCTCGGCCTCCAAAAGCCCACACTCTTACCAATGCTCGCTTTGTGAAGGAGCTTATATCCTTCACAAGGCGAGCATTGACGGCCGCTACAAACCGTGAGAGTCTCTTAAGTATGAGAAGTTTTTTTAACCATTCTTATCAAGCTCCTATGAAAAATCACAAAAAAGCTAGTTAGACAATGTGTCAGATATATACAGAGCAAGGTCAGCCCAACTGAAACTGGATAGATCGGGTGGATTTAGTGGAATTTGGGGTGGGGTAGGCCTGTCTTGTCCGACATGATAGATATGCCCAGTCGCGTTCGAACTTCCTCATATTTGCCCTATATTTGTATTGGATATGAGTGGTGCCGGTCAGACCGTTCAAGGCTGGTTTAAGGCACCTGTCTAGGTCGTGTTTTTTGACCGTATTTTCCGCCCAAACGGTTGAGTGAGGTTTGAGGCGCCCGACTAGATGCTATTATGCACAAGACCCTCCCCCCTCCCCCGGCACACACACACACCTCCGCAAAATGGACACAATCAGTCAATGTTGTCTATGATGCCATCATTATCATTTTTCTTTGAGCAAGAGACTTTGACTTTACCATGAATGGCCTACTAAAACCACACAGAAAAAACAACATTCAAGAACCATGGCGGTTTATGCCAAAACAATCGGCCAAATATATCAAGGATTGAGCAACTCCGACTTTGGTCATGGGCCTAGCAACAGAAAGGAGCAAACCTTTGCACCAACGTTGTCCAACTTGCCCATGACAACGAATCATTGTCGCAACATCATAACGCGATGCTACAACTCTAACTTCACTCTCAAAGGCAATGGCAGATGATCGACGATGAAGGATATGCAACAACCCTCCTATGCGTGCCACCATTATTGTTGTCACCCAAGAGCTTCTTCAATAGACGCGTCACTTTAGCGCCGTGCATCTTAATTACGCGTGCAGCCGTTTCGGGCGCTCCAGTGGACGCGCAAAAAAGTCACGCGCGGTATAGTTGGTTCAACGCGGAGCAAAACGGCATCACGTGTTTTTTATTTGATGCGCTCGTTTACGCGTGCAGCAAACTCTGGACTGCTGCAGTTGAGGACGCTGGATTGGGCGCCACGCGTCTGTTGGAGATGCTCTGGTCCCGCAGATAAAAAATGCTACAGTAACACATTAAATTTTTTATTGAACGTGAAATTTTTATGTGACTGTTTGAGATGCTGCAAGTGCACGATTTTTTGAGACACAAGATGCAAACAACATAGAAGTACACAAATTGGAAACGCCTTTCCAAATCCGTAGAACTGAATTAAAGAGTACGCACAGTTGCACCAGCTTGGACACAAACTTGCATGATTCGTGACAACCTAGCTGACACGTACCATCACCCTGGCTGGATATGTTATATAGGCGGCGGCTATGTCAATTGCCTTCAATTAGGTGAACCATGCAGTACATACATATATACGTTCATATCAGCTTGGCATTTTGCATATGTAGCGAACGTGTTGCCAGGATGGACAGGAGGACGAAGTTGACTATGTAGCGAACGTGTTGCAGACGTTGGAACAGAAACTTTGATGGCATTTCCGAATTTTCAATACACATGCATGCATGGTTCTTTTTTATTTTTTTATTTTTCAGGACCATGCTTGGTTCTTCATTTAACGTGCAACTTTTGTACCGTTAGTGAAATATTATATATTTTCCGGACAAAAAATATTGTGAAATATTTTTTTCTTTGGCCAAAAAAGGCCACTGGCTAATATGCAATCCCTTTATTTGGATATTAGAGCATCTACAACCAGATCCTTTATAGTTGTCTCAAACATCCGGGCAGCCCGTACGATTAGTGCCCGGGCATTAAAAAGTGACTCAGACGGACGTCCTAAATGGGTCGTAAATGACCGGATTGACCGACACCTCTTATATCTAGCTCAAATATTGGGCGGATATGGGACAACCCGAGCACGCCCGCCTGACAGACCCGACCCATCCACGACTCCGCGAAAAAGCCGCATCCGGCTCATCGGTGTGAAACCCTAGCTCACTCAATATCCACTCTCGCTCGGTCGTCTCCTCTCCCCGCACCAAATCCGGTCGAATCCGATGAAATGTCGACCTCCGGCAGCCGCTTCAACGACAACCTGGATCGGGAGTATCAGCTTGCCCTCCGCATCGCCTTGGAGCGGACCAAAGTGGAGACCAGGAGTAGCTTCGGATCGACAGCCTCACCGCTTCCCCTCCAGCGTAGCTCGGACACTGGTGTTGGCCCCTCTCGGTCCGTGCGTAGCTCCGGCAGGCGACCTGCGCAATTCGTGCCTCCTCTGCGCAGTCCCCTAGCACCGCCGATTGCTTCCCAACATGGGCAGCGGTGGGTGCTTGTGCTTGTGCCCGTCGCGGGATGGAGGCGGAGCCTGACTAGGACGCGTGGCTCCTCGAATGGATCTACCATTAGTCGCTTACGACCGCAGAGACAGACGTGTGGCGACTCCGGCGGAAGAATGCGAACCGTTCAGCAGTCCGAGCGCGAGGCAACAGAGGCAGCGGCTCAGCTCGCCAAGCTCAAGCAGGAGCAGAACAGGGAGGTCCGACGGCTAAAAGGGCTTGTCATCCTCTCCGACGACGACGATGACGACCATGTCTCCTCGTCCGACGACTCGATCGATTCCCCACCAGTCGTCGACTCCTACATATTTTACTGATGTTTAGCTAGTTCGTAGTTAGCATTTGCCGATGAACTCCAATAAACTATGCGTTGATCTATTTTTACGTAGCGTTGCATGTGTTGTATGATTTTGAAGGTGTCAATATGAAGGATGCGGATGTGAAAGGCAACAAATAAAACATGTCCGGTGGGATCCGCAGACACGTCCAGAAGAGTCCGTGGACGTTTGAGGGATCGGATTTTCAAGATGCGGCTATAGATGCTCTTAGTCAAGAACTGCATACCGAGTGGGCCGTAAACCACTATTAGTACAGTCAAGTAGTCAACCCATTATGTTTTCCAACAACGCGTAAAACATTCCTCCAAAAAACAAAAGGTGAGCTAATTACCAATCAAAGGGTTCGACGATACAATTAATGAAAAAATCGGCACAAATTAGGAACTAATGTAGCGCAGGTGTACATCCAAAGTGTGAGTGATGGCGCCTGCGTCCAAACTAAAAGCATCTCCACTTGTTGGCCCTCCCAGGAGTCAATTTTTCAGCTAGGTGGGGTCATGTCGGCAAAAAATTTAACATGAGGAAAGTTTTTCAGCCATGTCCCCACCTAACAATAGAAGACAAGAAAGAGATGAGAGGAAAAAGAGATAAAGTGGATGAGAGGCGTGCACATGGGTGGGTCTGTTGCATGCAACAAAGAAAGAGAAGAAAGGGGGTGGAAGGCTGACTGTTGGCCTGTTGTATGCAAGTAATAGCGTCGGCGCTTCCGGCAACGCTGGGTTCGGTTTGGGATCGTCGGGATCAATTTCGACACTAATCGATGAAAGAGGGACTTCTAGAGACGCGATTAAGATGTTTTTTCTTCGTCGGTAATAAAAAATCGTCTGAAAGAGCCTGTTGGGGATGCGGTGGAAGATGCTCTAAGCGGAGAATAGGTCAAAAAGAAATTTGGAACCGTGTCGACCTTCCCGCCATTTTGTCCTGCAACAGTCTGCATGCATGCTTGGTGAACAATCCAACGTCTGTATCGCACCATTTTTCAATCAGAATGATAGCTAACAATCAAAGCTAACGGATCCTTCTACGCGATGCCAATCAATCAAAGTTACGGTACATAATATTATGATGATTGTTTCTTCCTTGATTCTCTCTGCACGCTACTGCTACACATACACGGTTTGGGTTTTCATTGATCTTCATAAATCAAGAGAGCAACGATCGATCAATTCATCCACGCATACAGTAGTGCACTGCACACATTGATCTTCATTCTTCAACAGTGGTTACAGAGTGGGCCGTTCTCTTACATCGTACATACAAACCTGTAACGTACCATGGGGTCTACTACCTGTGCAGGAGCTGCGTCGGTGGGCGTGTGCTACGGCATGAGCGCCAACAACCTACCGCCGGCGACCACCGTCGTCGGCATGCTACGTGACAACGGCTTCAACTCCGTTCGCCTCTACGCTCCAGACAGCGAAGCGTTGGCGGCACTCCCCGGCACCGGCATCGGCGTCATCGTCGGCGCGCCCAACTACGTGCTCCCCGAGCTGGCCGCCAGCGCGTCAGCGGCGGCCGCTTGGGTCCGCGCCAACATCGCAGCACACCCGGATGTCTCATTCCGGTACATCACCGTGGGCAACGAGGTCGCCGGCAGCGACACGCAGTACCTGGTCCCAGCGATGGAGAACGTGCATGGCGCTCTGGCCGCGGCCGGGCTGGGCGACGCCGTCAAGGTTACGACGGCGATATCGCAGGCCACCATCGCCGTCCACGTGCCGCCGTCCGCCGGCGAGTTCGCGGGCGAGTCCAAGCCGTTCCTGCTCCCCGTGCTGCAGTTCCTGGAGCGCACCGGCGCGCCGCTCCTCGCCAACCTATACCCGTACTTCGCCTACACGTACAAGGCTGCCGGCGACATGGACGTCAGCTTCATGCTGTTCACGGCGCCGGGGACGGTGGTGCAGGACGGCGAGTACGGGTACCAGAACATGTTCGACGCGAGCGTGGACGCCGTGCACGCGGCGGTGGAGCGGCTCGGTGTGAGCGGCGTGGACGTGGTGGTGTCCGAGACCGGGTGGCCGTCGGCGGGCGGCGAGGAGGCGTCGGTGGATAACGCGAGGACGTACAACCAGAACCTGGTGAGCCATGTCGGGAAGGGCACGCCGCGGCGGCCGGGGAAGGTGGAGACGTACGTGTTCTCCATGTTCAATGAGAACCTCAAGGAGGCCGGCGTGGAGCAGAACTGGGGGCTCTTCTACCCTACCACCGATAAGGTCTACCCCATCACCTTCGGCAGGTGAACTTGATTCAGTTCATCATGCGTCCTCCATGCATCCATGTACGTACGCGGCCATGCATGGTCATAGACGTGTATATATACTGTATAAATATATTCATTGAGTGTGTGTTTGTGTGGCTTATTTTTAACATTTTATTTGGTTGAAATACCGACTATTCTTTTTCCTCCACACACTATAATCCAAATCCCCTAATTAAGAACACACGCACACACGTCCTACCTCTCCTATGAGCACCTCCAAAAAACTAAGTTGGCACAAATAAGCTTAGGTGAACTGTAAATTCGAAAAATACTAAAGCTATTAGAACATTATAATAGTTTGTTGTAAAAAATTCAGATTTTTTTGAAGATTTTTAAAATTTAATATTCACCCGAACTCATTTGAACTCGGATATAGAAGAGCACTTTCCCTGTCATTCTAACCATCGAATCACAAGTTGATTTACATCAACTGTACTTTTAGAGTCGTTGCATATTATAAAAATGGACTCGCTCTGTCCGGAATTACTTTTCGCATAAATGAACAGAAATGGATGTATTTATAACTAAAATACATCTAGATACATTCATTTCTAGGGAGTACATTCCAAGGGAGGAAGTTATTATTTATAATGGTGCCATGGGACCGTGCCAAACTCACCATGCTTCCTCAAATGCTTGATTCCAGCTTCACATGTGGGATACCAGGTTTCTCCTGTGTAGATTACTTTCAGTACTAGTACATCTTTATAAAGCAAAATAGAGGCAACAAATGTGTGTGTGTCTATATATATATATATATATATATATATATATATATATATATATATATATATATATATATATATATATATATATATATATATATATATATATATATATAGGTAAATTGTATATATATAAAAGAAAACTCCAGAGTGTATGAGAACATAAGTATGTAACGCGCTAGCAGCTTAAAATCTAACAATTAGCACGTGTATACAATCTGCATGGAGTAGAGTAGAAAAACATGCAATTCTTGAAGTAGATAATTACCACTTCACCAGCAACAAGATTTATGCCTGCATAATCATTTATATTTGCAACGTCTCCTGGAGCTGCTGCGGTTGCTTTTACGTTGGCATCCGCCTCTAGGATCATATACACACCATCTTTATCATTCAACTCCTTATCATGAGTTCAGATTCTGCAATGGATAACATCCACACAAAAAAGAGATAAAGGGATTGATTATTTCAACGACAGCACCTACCAGCAACATTGACATGAGGAGATAAAAGCATAAAGGCTAGCCATTACATATACATGAGTCTCAATTTCAGAAGGAGGAACAATATAACTGAACATCACAAACATGAACACCATCTGAACAACATTGATAATTTTACATGATCATCCACATGAGAAAATCAAATGAAATCAAAGAATAAATACTAGTGACATACATGAAAAAAAAATCTGAACAACATTGACATGAACTGTCACAAAACATGAACTCATGTACATAGGCATTGATTGGTTAATGCACTCATGCATGCACATATATAAGAGAAGATTTAACTTGCTCACCTCCAACTGCCATGTCGAGCACTCGAAGAGGGCAATAGGTGGCGACCAACGTGGAAGAGGATGGGAGGTGGTGAAGAAATGATAACAGTTGCACCAGTCGTCGGGATGTGGAGCACGGCTAGTGGATGGCAACGCAATGCATGCCTGTTAGCTGCTTGGGACGGTGGTCTTCACCCCTCAGAGCCGCGACTCTAGGAGTCGGACTTCAGCGCCTCATCAGTCATGGGCACGCGTCACAGCTCACGGGCACCGTGCTATAGTGGCGGCTAGGGTTCTTTTTTTTGGGGGGGGGGGGGGGGGAGGGGGTAGACGAGCATATATACAGTATATATATTTGTGTGTCCTTTTTTAACATTTTCTTAAATTTATATGGCGGCTATTTCTTTTGGAACCCATAGGCAGACGGACATACACACTTATACTTATCCCTATGAATGCACGCACACACACTCTACCTTATGAACACCTTCGAGAGACTGTCGATACATCATCTTAGATTGATGAAGTCGTCATGGACGCCTTTGTAGTCCATGAAAACATCTCCTTCACTAAACGCATATTGTTGAAAGGCCTAAAATAAACTCAGAAAATGTGAGCGCCAATGTCTAGTATGGGACTTGACTAGTGTGCATAAAAAGTGTTGTAAGTTTAAGAAAATTCACATTTAAAAATAAAGTCTACGTATTTTATTTTTTTGTAAATTTGAGATAAGTTCATGAATTCGAATAAAGTTCATGAATTGTGGAAAAAATCATGAGTTTTAAAAATAATGAAAATAAAATATTGATAAATAAAAACAAAAATATGATAAGAAAACCGTAGTGCTAACCTGATGAGCCGGCCCACTTATAGGAATGGGAATGGCTTAGACCGAAACTAGTTCGGTCCTACAGTTTTGCACACATATTTCTATTTTTCCTTTCATGTTCGGTCTTTACGAGTCTGGTCGCAGTCTCTCTGGGTTTAGTTTTTATGTCCAGGTTAACGACTATGTGTCGACCACATCTAGTTGGCATGGGAGCTATCTTGCTTATACAAGATGTATGCTGGAGCTCCTACATGGCACTCATTGTGGTATGGAGCCCTGCGCCGCACAGGGACGACCTGACTGGGCCGGCCCAGCTTCATTTCCGTTTTATTTTCTGTTACTTTTCCGTTTTCTGTTTATTTCCTTTTTTGTTCGTTTTTACTTTCCCTTTTCCTTTTATTTTTGTACTTGATGTAAAAAAATCGACTTTGAAGAACAATTTTGAAAAATCGCGAACAAATATGGAAGCGCGAATAATTTTTGGAAAAACAAATATTCTTTGAATCGCGAGAATAACATTTCGAAAAAGAGAACAATTTTAAAAACACCAAACAAATTCGAAAGCTAGAACAAATTTTAAAGAACAAACATTTTTTGAATTTCAGATCAAAATTTTAAACTGAGAACAGTTTTGGAAAATCTTGAACAAATTTGGAAGTGCGAACAATTTTGTAAAGTACAAACTTTTTTGAATCTTGAGAAAAGTTTTCAAACCGAGAATTTTCTAGTAAAATGCTGAAGAAATTTGGAAGTGCGAACAATTTTTAAAGCGCGAGCATTTTTTGAATCTTGAGAACAAAATTTTGAAACAGAAAACAATTTTGAAAAACGCCAAAAAAAATTGGAAGCACGAATATTTTTTGAATCTTGAGAAAGAAATTTTGAAAAGGAGAACAATTTTTAAAAACCCCGAACAATTTTGAAACCGAGATCAATTTTGAAAAATCTTAGACAAATTTTGAAGCGCGAACAATTCTAAAAGAACCGGAACATATTACTAATTGTCGAACAAACTTTTAAAATTCCGATTAGTTTTTTGAAAATGAGAGCATTTTTTGAAACATGAACAATTTTTGAATCTGCAAACACATTTTGAAACCGCAAACATTTTTCAAATTCTGCACAAAATTTTCAAACATGAATAAATTTAAACTTCGTGAACATAATTATAAAAATATGATTTTTTAAGTTGTGAACAAATTTTGTAAGAACGGGAACATATTTCTAATTCACAAATAAAATTTTAAAATTGTGATTGGTTTTTTGAAAATGAGGGCATTTTCTGAAAACAGGATCATTTTTTGAAATTTCAGAAACAAAAATTGATAATGGATACAATTTTCGTATCTGCGAAGAAATTTCGAAAATTCTAGACCATTTTTTGAAAATCTAGATCATTTTTTGGAAAATCAAAAAATATCAAATTTAAAAAACCTTGTTTTAAAATACTGAATATTTTATAAAATTATAGAACATTTTATGAAAATAGAGAATGTTTCTAATAATACAGATCATTGTTTAAAATGTAAAAAATTTCTTCTAATTTGGAGAACATTTTTTAAAAATCCAGAACATTTTTTATAAAAGAAAAAAATATATTTCGAATTTGAGGGACAATTTATTAAAAATACAGAAATTTTTTTGAAAAAAAAAGAAACAGAAAAGAAAAATGGAACATGAAAGAATAAAGAAAGAAGAAAACATTAAGGTTTTCAAAACCGGAGGTGTTGGAGCTATATGGGTAATTCGATGCGGCAAGTTCAGTACTATAGTTTTTTTATATTATTTTTCTTTTCCGGGATTTCACTATATGGGTCTAATTTTTTTTTTTTCGATTAGATTTTTCGTTTTATTTTTCATTTCTTTTCTTTGATTTTATTTTCCCTTTTTCCGTTTTACTCAATTCATGTTTTTTATTTTTCCTTTTTCCAGCACAGGAAAAATGTATAAACATAGTACATATTTTGTACGTATCAGGAATATTTATTTATGAATATTTCAAAATTTCAAGGACATGATTAAATTTTTAATATATATTTTGGTATCTACTTTTTCATATACATTGTACATTTGTTATACACATAAGCAACTTTTGTTATACAGGTTGAGCATTTATTAAATACATTATGAATATTTTTTTCAGATATATATTTTTATGTCTATTTTTCATACATATTTGTACATTTCTTTTTTAAATGAAGAATATTTTGATACATGTTTAACAGTTTATAAATACATCACTAATTAAAATTAATTTCATATAAATTTTTGAATGTCATAACATGTCTTTTCAATGCTATCAACATTTTTGTGAATGAATATTGCAATTATTTTACATTCTATTATCTTTTTGTAATAATTTTTAAATTGTGTTATCATATTTTTATATTTAAATTTTATTTTTATAATTAATTTATGTTTTGGAATATATTTATTTGCAATATTTCAGAAAATAAGTAGGAAAGATGAAATAAGAATAAAGGAAAAAAACAGAGAAAAGGTCAAACTAACCTGAAACCTACTTGGGTGTAATTTATAATAATGGATTGACGCGAGGGCATGCCCCGTCTATGTCACGTGATGCATAGTCAATCCTATAGTTGGAAGAAGCCGAGATCAATAATTAATTGATAACCATTGAAGGATCAGTGTCACCTTCTCAAGGATTGAGAAGTGACACATTGCATGTGCATCACTTGTCGCAACAAAATTTTTTTGGAATCGTTTATTCATACGTCTTATCTTTTAGATTGTGTGTTCAAATACCATATGGTTTTCATTGTTGGATTTCTGTGGTCAATATCTTTCAGACTAGTCTAGTATGCGACACATATTATTCTTGAGAGCTTCGAACTTTCTAGATAGTTAGGTGTCAATTTCTTTAGAGACCAAGAGTGACTGTTGTTCTCGAGAAAGTCCATAAAGGTTCGGAGATCATCTTGAGAATCTACCATGTGTAATTGACATTGGTTGACAAACCAATTGTGGAGGAGAATAGAGCAAAGAGAGTATATCTTTCGTATTAAGTCACAACGCCTCCAACTAGACGTAGTCCTTTTGGAGAAGGGCGAACTAGTTTATCAAATTCCTTGTCACCACCGAGCATCACTGGTCATCTCTGCACTTGTTTTCATTCATTCTGTGTTTTGTGGTAAATCTTAATCGTGTGATTCTCTTTGATGCATGCATTTAATTCGTGTTCGCAAATTACCATTCGTTAGATGTAGTCTATTTTTATTCGCTGCGTTGCTGGGTTCCGATATTTTTAGAGTTTATGAAGAAATTTGAAGACTCCATCCCCCGCAGCCCGGCTTTGATAGATATACTTTGTTCCTACACAAACCAATATATCGAAGCGTTAACCTGATGGGTCAGCCCACTTAGGAAATCATTGTACGTTGTGGGTGTGTGCCACCTACCCATTTTGCCTATAAATGATGCAAAGGGCAGCTAATAGGAATCCAGATTGATTAGACGTAACTAGTTCGGTCCTACCACTACTAGGAGAATGCTTATAAATAGGATTTTAGCAGTAGCATCGGTTAAAAGAACAACACTACTGGTAAGTAGTAGTAGCGCGGGCGGCGACATGCGCTACAGGTATCCAGTTAGCAGTAGCGCTGGATGTCCAATAGGCGCTACTGCTAATCGGTCCCATCACGACCGACAAGGGCCACCTGTAGTAGCAGCGGTTGTCAGAGAGCAATGCTACTGCTAAAGCCATAGGAGTAGCGCCCTTCTCGGCCCCGTGCCACTACTAATTAGCGCCCTCGTGGGCTTATCATCTTCCCCGCGCATGCCTTTAACTCTCTCCCTCTCTCCATCCCCACTCCCTCCCTCGCGTCACCGCCGGTCCTCCCAACGCGATCACGGGCGACTCTCTGCTACCCCCGGTGACTCTCTGCTGCCCGGCGACCCCGACCCCAACCCACTCTGCTGCAACGGCGACCTCGGCCTCTGCTTCTCCTCCGGCCGTCTCCTTCTCGGGTTAGACATCCCGACGCCTCCTCCGCCCGTTTGCTTCCTAGGGTTTCGATGGATTGCTAGGGTTATTGCTAGGACATTGTTAGGGCTGCTTGCTAGGGTTCTTGCTAGGATTTTTGCTAGGACATTGTTTCTGAAATTGTTTGTGAAATTAGATAGTTAATAATGAAACCGAGTCAAAATGAGTTTCAGAAATTAAGCATTTTTTAAATAGCAAAACTAGGTCAAAAATGAGTCAGTAAAATGATTTTGATGCCCAAATTCAAATGAGATGCTTGCTGCCCAAATGAAAATTAGTATTAATTTGGCATGTAGTACTAACTTGGACATGTTTTATATAATGTTTTTTATGAGAAAAAGAATATGTTCGCATATTTCTAAGAAGATAACCAGAAAGTAAAACATTAAACGATAAGAAAATGTTCTCATAGGAATTTGTTCTCGATGTCGATGATGCCCGGCCCGCATCCTCGTCGGGATCTCGTTGTCCGGGCTCGCAGTGGGAGGTGCCATCTTCCGGGGCGCGGAACTTGGTGAGGAATCGGGGTCTCGTCGTTGACCCGGATCTTATTTGGTGGCGGTCGCGTGAGCCAATATCGATGCGGAGGGAGCGGGCCACCACGGAGGTGGTACATCGTCGTGTCAGGGAGGAGGACGAGCACGTCCGTTGCTACATGGCTGCGTTGAACGCCAGGTTCTTCAATACATGGCAGGTTCTTCAGGGATCTCAACCGAGTTATGATTCTGTGATGGTTCCTTCTCTTTGGGTGTCCACTATCCACGGCTCAGGAACCGCGAGTCAACTAGATTATTTAGTTTTTGTTTTGTTTTGTTTTGAGAGGGGGGTTTAGGGTTTTGGAGGGTCGTGTTTCATTTTATGTTTTCCTTTTCTTTTTTATGTTTATCATTCAAATTGTTTTCTTTCAGAATTTTTATTTTATTATATGTTTTTCATTCAACTCGACACTAGTACATTTAGGGCTGCTCAGACTGCGGAGAACACACGACTTTTCAACTTAGAGCACCCCAATCAAGTAACTTCGAGCACACCTTTCCAAGAGAAAGAGAAAAAAAAAAGAGAAAGAGTTCGGCGATTCAGGCCCTCCTGATAAAGCAGTTCAAGCAATCCGGATTACCAAGGATATACCAAGAGATTTGTCTGCCATTGTTGCCTCTCTTGCTTTGTTTGGTGGTGCATGTTTCTACTGCCTTATGCTTTTAAAATTTTCTCCACATTGGTAGGCACACATTAGTTGTTAGTGATTTAAAGTCACGATCTTGCGCAGGATATAAGATGTTATTAGTATGCGCAGGCGTAGCTGTACCACCCGGGTCAACTAGCCTAGACCCAAGAAGATTTGTCACTTCGAGATTTATGGTTGTGGAATTTGATAAGTACAGAAATCTTGATGATAAAATGAGGGTTGGTGCTGCTAAATTGCTAATCGTCATAATTCAATTTTGTTTTGTTTCCTCAAGCTAATTGTGATCATGAAGTGCTCATATACTGCTTTTATCGCTCTAGATTGATGTGTGCCTTCCAGATATATAATACGCATATCGATTGGTTCTTGGGGGTATATGATGGTGATATTGCTATTGTCACCTCCCATGATGATACCCCATATGGTGTTTGTCCTGTAGATCTTGACCATCAGGCATCTCTACCTTGTGATGGTCAGATAATAGCAGCTGCTCGTGCCTTCCGATCAGGCCGTTTGATGGTCACGCCTGTGCTTTTGACTGAAGATGGTCATGCAAGCTGGACACAAATCACAGAGGGACGGTATGTTTATATGTTTCTTAATTTTTGGCATGATTGAAGATTTGAAACTTACAAATAATTGCATTATTTACCTTTGTAATACCTATGACTTGTTCTAGGCGTGGCTGCACTTGGAGGGCCAATCGTCGATCATGATGGGAAGTTTCTTGGGGTGAATGAATTTCACGCCAGATTTCATACAACACTACAACACCCTTTAAAATGTACCGCCTAGGCTTGAAAGCAGCCTGAGTCGGCTAAACCAGAATATGTGTAATCTGTGTGAGGCGATGAGTACCCACTTTGATAAAAATAAAAGAAAGCTAACATTGAGGAAATAAATCGGTCTGAATTAGTCAATGGAAACAACCTCCTCCTTCGACAACAAAGTAATTGTTTCAAAGTTAAGTTTGAATAGTTGAAACTGGCCATTAAAAAGAAGTGTTGGGCACCTCAGTCTCATTGGCTATGTTTGATGATTTGTATGCTGGTAATATCCAACTATTTCATTTGAATTTTGGTACTATTACGTTGATACCAAAGAAGGAAGGAGCGTCTCGTATTGAACAGTTTCGCCCGATTTGTTTGCTTAATGTTAGTTTCAAAATTTTCACAAAGGTTGAAACGGATAGACTAACGAAGATGGCACACTCTGTCGTGCTATCTTCGCAAACAACGTTTATGCCTGGGCGTAATATACTTGAAGGGGTAGTGGTTCTACATGAGACTCTGCACGAAATGCACTCTAAGAAACTAGATGGAGTTATCTTTAAAGTGGATTTTGAAAAGGCATATGACAAAGTCAAATGGTCGTTCTTGCAACAAACATTGCGGATGAAGGGGTTCGATGAGGTTTGGAGAAAACACATAAATTCCTTTATCACAAGAGGGAGTGTTGGGATCAAGGTCAATGATGATATTGGTCACTTCTTCCAGACACTAAAGGGACTAAGACAAGGTGACCCTATGTCTCCCATTCTCTTCAATATCGTTGCGGATATGTTGGCTCTGTTGATCAAGAGAGCTAACGAAAAAAACCTTGTTTCTGGATTAGTACCTCATCTGGTGGATGGGGGAGTTTCAATTCTACAATATGCGGATGATACGATTCTCTTTATGGAGCACGATTTACTCAAAGCCAAAAACCTCAAACTCATCTTGTGCCTTTTTGAACAGTTATCTGGGTTGAAAATTAACTTTAATAAAAGTGAGTTGTTTTGTTTTGGGGAAGCCAAAAAGCAACAACACATATATAACCAGTTGTTCGGATGTGTGGCAGGGGAATTTCCTTTTACGTACTTAGGAATCCCCATTCACCATCGTAAACTATCTAATGCGGAGTGGAAATGTATTGAGGAACGGTTTGAAAAGAAACTTACTACTTGGAAAGGCAAGCTTCTTTCTTATGGAGGCAGATTAGTCTTGGTGAATTCGGTATTAACAAGTATGCCTATGTTCCTCCTATCCTTTTTTGAAATACCTGTTGGGGTACGTAAAAGATTGGATTTCTACCGCTCTCGCTTTTTCTGGTAGAGTGATGAGGTTAAGACTAAATATAGATTGGCGAAATGGGATATTATTTGTCGTCCTAAAGATCAAGGAGGATTAGGTATTGAAAATTTGGAAACTAAAAATAAATGTCTGCTCAGCAAGTGGCTATATAGACTGTCAATGGAAACCGATGGAATGTGGGTGGAAATTCTCTCAAACAAGTACATGCACTCCAAATCCTTATCGCAGGTAGAAGCGAGACCTTTTGACTCGCCATTTTGGAAGGGTCTAATGCGGGTAAAAAGTTCATTCTACCACAGATCGAGGTTCATCATTGGAAATGGGGAATTGGCTAGATTCTGGGAAGACACCTGGTTAGGAGAATCGCCTCTGGTAGTTCAATACCCGCGGTTGTACCATATCGCCCAACGTCGACAAGTGACAGTTGCGGCGGTGTTGCGGGAGATTCCCCTTAATATTCAATTCCGCAGATCTTTAGTTGGGGATAGATGGGTTTCATGGTTGCATCTAGTTAGAAGATTAATGGAGGTTAATATTTCTGCTAGGTGTGATCGTATCTCCTGGAGATTAACACCAAATGGGCTGTTTACGGTTAAGTCCATGTATTCCGATCTCATTGACTCAGTACCAATTCCAAAATCAATACATATTTGGAAGGTTAGGGTCCCTCTTAGAATTAAAGTTTTCTTGTGGTTTGTTCACAAGGGAGTTATTTTAATAAGGATAATTTGGCCAAACGGAATTGGAAAGGAAGTTCTAGATGTTCTTTCTGTCCAAGCCTAGAAAGTATTCACCACCTCTTTCTCGACTGTCCTTTGGCTAAAATTGTTTGGCGATCAATTCACATTGCTTTTAACATCGCTCCTCCTGTTGACTTGAACTCGTTATTTGGAACGTGGTTACAGGGAGTTGATGTTCAATTGGCTAAATCTATTCGTGTCGGAGCATGTGCTCTTCTTTGGGCTTTATGGAATAGCAGAAATGATTTGGTTTTTAACAGAACTCGTGATATCCAATTCTTGCAGGTTATCTACCGAATTACCGCACTGATCCGCACATGGTAGTTACTAACTCCTGTGGCAGCCAGGGAGCTTATGGTTACTGGGTGTGCCCGCTGGGAGATGGTAGTACAGGGTATCTTCAACCGGTTTGGATGGCGGCATATTAATAAGATAGGTGTTTAGTCATCTTCATCTTTTAGCCATTCCAGGCTGCGGCGCGATGTTCGCCATGTATCTCCTTTTTCCTTTTTTATATTTTCTGTACTTATTGGATACTTATTTGGATTAATATATGGCTGTATGCATCACTCGATGCAGAGGCCGGGGCAAGGCCTCCTTTTCGAAAAAAAAAACCTCAGTCTCATTGGCACCGAGTTGTGGGATATCCTTAGCAGCCCCTCATGTAGGGACACAAAATTCTCAATTAGGGCACCCAAAGAGTTGTTTATGAAAATTCGAGATATACAATTTAAGGTTTTCGTGCCCCATAATTGTGCCCTCATTTTTTTAAGTTGAATAACTTTTTTCTTTTTCTATGTTTTCCATTCAGAACTGTGGATAGATGCTCCATATGAATTTGTGAACTTACCATGCCATGCTTTTTCAATCTGGCACAAGGATTTTTTTCTCTAATATCTTGTATTTCTTTCATTTTTCTCGATCAGGCAAGGCAATGCATGTCTGTCACTACCGAACCTATAAGTTTTTGCTTGAGGCTGTTCGTTTTCAGGATGATCGAGCTCGGAAACAACAATTGCACACCCTAGTTAATCGTGTGTTGGAATCACAAATTTATGCATAGCTCGTGCCACCGATTTATGTTACTAGCCGTCAACCCGTGCGACGGCACGGGCTAGCACTATATCAAAATTTGTAGTATGATCCTTATTTTATAATATAATATAGGATACTTCATATATAAGGTTTCGATGGATGGAACTTTCTTTGGTTGCACCTTTGGGAGACAATTATCGTGTTTTCATATTTCGGAAAATTCTGATTGAATGTTTGTCATGTTCTCCTATTATACAGAAAATTTTATCTTCCATTGTCCCTTATTATTTAGGAAATAACCAATATCCCTTTGAGATGGCTATCGACTGGTATTTATATCTTCTTTATGAAAGGTATTTAGATCAATGAAGAAAACTAATCATCTTTATGACGTGGAACTATGATTACACACACGTTGTGTGGTCCGACACCTCTGTACATCCTTCGTATTAGGACTATGAAAATCTATGCATGGTGCAATTGCACTTCCATCGAAATGTTTCTATGAAATAAAACGTATACAGAACAAATGCTAATTTTCTCGAATCTAGCCAAATTCTTGACAGTCAATACTATAAACAGATGTTTAACACTTGACATCTGCTAGTTTTAACTTTCACACCCCATAATTTATACTTAGGTTCGCCAAACAAAAAATTGTTGAAATATTGGTAAGATATAATGTCACCACGTTAATTAGATGGAAACATTTGGTACTATATAATAATGTTGTACGTAAAATAAAATAGTATAATTAGGTGCACGCAATGCTAGAGATTAATCGATTGGACTTACATAGTCGATGCGTCACCCAACGTCATGGATATTCTTCACACTGTCATGTTTAGTTTAGTATGAATTATATAGTTTCTTCGGTTGGTATTATATATGTAAGCTTAAAACACTATTTTTTTTTGAAAGATAATCACTATACGGGAGAAAATTACTTTACTTATTTACCAACATGACTTGTCAAGACAAACAATTTTACCATTACCTAACATTATTGCATCAAGGCCTTAGTTCGCTTGACATGGTAGCTAAAATGAATATTTTTCATCCCAACAAATGATAACAAAACATAATCTTTTTCATTACCTTCTGTAGGTTCTACTGTTATCTCCATCATCGTGGAGATAATAGTTAAATATTTTTCATTAGAACTGATTATTTCAATGCTTTCTTTCCTAGAAGAGGCATCTACCAACCTTGGAGTACACATGAATACCTGATGCGATGCTATGTCGTGACGTCCGTGCTCCACAACAACATTATCTTTCATATAAACTTGTCAACTCCCTCACCCGATACAATAACACGTTAGAGATAAATTTCTTTCATGTTGGTGCATGCATTGTTGCCCATGACAGGATGTCGACATGTATGCACGCATAGCTAGTGAGGCTATTGCTGATGGAGCAATGCTTTCACGATTCATGCATGTTATATTATCGAAGACGACAGCTCGGCGTATCATTATGCAAAGGTTGAGAAGCTGGTACCGACGGCCAAATACCTAAAGGCCGCACCTTGAACACAGCAGCCTGAGTACTAAGTATGTTTACATAAATTTGCAATCCTACTCGGCCATTGAAATTATCAAAGAATTAACGCAAGGGCTCTTATGATGTCTCTTATACTATTATTAATAAATAATAATATAAGAAAATCAATTAGACATAGTTTTTTTTTTCTAAACATGAGGCTTCAGGAGCATTTATTTGTTTCTGCCTTTTTTTTTCAATTAAACATGTACATGGTATGTTTTGAGGAATTTGGGACGTGTTCCCTTTTTCTAGCGTGGGGTTAGATGATTTTTCACTTGTGCTTACTTTTTCTATTAAGGGAGAAGGCAAAGTGGATTTTTAATGGCCAAAACTTAACGTGTGCATTGAGGACTCTTACTTACGTGGTAGATTTAACCTTTTTGTGCTAATGGCGATGGTGGCCCTATCCTCAATTTTGTTTTATCAATTGATGATGTCCATGATGGCTAGGCGTCTTGACCATAAAGAAAAGACTACGTAAAAATATGAGTTTGTGTGGCGTACGATTCATCCCATGCATGTAAAAAAAGTCTAAACATGGCAATCTATATGGATTAGTCTGCACCGTAATAATTATGGGTCCTCAAATTAACGGCTCCTATTTTCTAATTAACGTGGTAATTCTTTGGAAGTATTTAATTAATATAGTAGTAATAGATAGATAGATAGATGAAGCTAGTTCTCGTCGTGGTCGCGGGAAGCCCAGGCCATGCACTCCTCCAACATCTGTTTCATCGTTGTTGTCGTCGTCCTATCACAATTCACCGACTCGCCACCACCACCTTCCGCTCGACGCCCCGCCGCCGCATGGCCCTCGTTGGTGTGGACAACGCGGGGTGCAACAATGTAACGTTGAGCCTCCGACGATGCCGTGTTGGTCGATGCGGCGCCAGTGAGTTGTTGCACGACGTTGCGGAACTGCGACGA